>NC_135277.1:17772500-18397500 GCF_051311805.1 Agelaius phoeniceus
CCCAGGTTTCTGTGGGGCTGTGCCCAGGCTGTGCAGAGGGTGAATCACCCAATTCCTGCTCTCTCCAAATCAGAAATCTGCCCAAGCACAGACACACAGACATCTCCCTTTGTAGCAGATGAATGTTTTCCCCTCCCTGCATTGCAAACTTCCACTGCCTTCGATGGAGCACAAAGCTCAGATGTGGGACTTCACTTGGATGAGAGAACTCACGTGGCCTCCCCGAGAAACTCCCCAGGGCTTCCACTTTCTCATTTGCATTTAGTTCATTCAAGATCCATTTGATAAGCAAAAGGGCTAATGAGAAATGGTTTGTAAATAGCCAGATGTTTGCCAATTCCAGCAGGAAGGAGAAAACAGAACAGCACGGGAAGGGAAGCACTGCTAACTGGGAAGAGCTTTGATGAACACTTAATCAACATTTTGTTCACTGAAGTAACTTTTTAAATTGGTAAAGTTGGCATTTCTCATCAGCAGCTATGAAACAATTAGAAAAAAAAAAGTTTTCTGAATTAATGATTGAAATGTTCAGAATAGTTTTTGCTCAAATTAGGGATTTGAATTTTCATCCCAAGCCAGCTGCCACTACTGCATGTGCCACCTTCCCCCTCTTTCCCAGAACAGTTTCCTTCTCCACTGCTCATGGTTTGAGAGAAGGTATTTTAAACCCAGTATCTGTATTTCCTCCAGCTGTGAATGGTCAGATTTCACACATCACACTCATTTCCCATGGCACTGCCCATTACAGCCCCCTGCACAGCACAGTTGCACTCAGATGTTCCATGGGGTGTCCCACTGCTGGAGAACAGCATCTCAGTGGCCCCAGAGTTCCAGAGCCACAGCCTTGGGTGTGTCTCTACAGCCCCAGTGAGACTCCACCACTGCAGCCCAAATCCTCTGGCAGCATGCAAAAGAGAAAGGACATCATGAGCAAAGTCCTTGAGGACAGCAGGATGAGGTGCTGGAGCAGAGCAGGAAGGAGAAACCACTGGACAAACAGCAGGGGAGGGAAAGGAAGAGGAGTGAGACCACAGGAACTCCAATACCAACAGTGAGAGTCATTTAGAAACCACTGCTGGGAGCTGGGTGCGAGCACAGGCTTGGGCAGGGCTCCCAAAGCCAAGGCCATTCATTATTCAGTGTTTGAAATGTGGAGAATATGGAATAATGCTTCTGCTGGAAGGGGCTGCAAAGCACTCAGGTGATTGATGCACAGAGCAGAAATTCAATTCCTTTTCAGAATTTTTCTGGCAATCTGATGACAGCAGGGCAGTGCTGGATGCAGACTCCTGACACTGCTCAGTGGCATTAAAGCCCCTGACCCCAGGAGAGGGCACCCTGCATTCCCCAAATCCTTGTGGGGAGTACCTGGGGCTCTTCAGCCAGCAGTGAAACACACCCAGATCCAAAGAGGAATTCAGAGGGAGGAGCAAGTGCACAGCTATCCTACAAAACAACTGGAAAATAAACAGAAAATCTCTCTTCATGGCTCATTCCAAGTTTACTCTCTGCAAACTGGACACCAAAGCCAGGGACAGCAGAGTCACACCTGTTCAAGGTGTGAAGTTCCATCAAACCTCCAGCCATGGCTAAGACTGTTTCTCCTAAATCCTCTCCATCCAAATAAGAAAGAAATTAGCATTTAAAACAACCCCCCTCCAAAAAGACAACACAAAGCCCTCCTCATTACAGTTTTAGTATTTTCCTGTCTGACTTGTCACCCCTCATCCTCTGGGGTTTTCTTCCTTGGGCTTTTAGAAATTATTTTTCAGAACTCTGTGACCTGAAAGAGCAAAACAACCTGATGCCTTCGTGATGACACTGGCAGTATCTCTCTTTTGGGGTCTTTAATCATAACACCAATTGTTCTGCTTTGCCACCCCAGCCATGCAGTGCAGGGCACTGTATAGGGAGCACTGGTAGGAGTTCCATTGAGTAGAGCACAGGGACAAATATTTACCTTAAACTGCAGCTGTAAACCACCAGATGTGCAGCTGCAGTTTGCAGGAATGACAAAGCTCACTATTTTTTACACTAATAGCAGAAAAAAGCTTCTGACACTGGAATCACTTTGATATAAAATATTTGGGGTGATTTGGGGTGTGCTCCATAAGTGCTTCTTTTCCAGGTTTGTGGTTTTAGTGACTGTTTTCATTTTGGCTACTCTGCTATTGCTTGTAAATCTCAGCATGCAACATTTCTGACCATGTTTTATTATTGCACCAAATATTATTCAAACTACAGGATGCATCCTGTAGAATTCCTTCAGCTCTCCTCACTAAGTGTACAGGAAACAACACTGGATCACTCACATGATTTTTAAAAAAATCACCCTGCTCTATAGGCTGAGCTATTGACAGAATCCACCATGTGGAAAGGTCCCTGGAATGGTCCCTCCCCACTTTTGGCTCTCTGCTGTCACAGTTTATCTTACCAAGGTCAAGTATTATCAGCTGGGCTCCAGCCTGTGCATTTCCAACATCGTTTTCTGCAATGCACTGATAGAATCCTTCATCAGACTTCACCAGCCCCAAAACTTGCAGGTTATGTTCTTTCTGAGGAGCAAAGGGAGAAAACAACACTTAGAAATGGGCTGCAATTGCCAAAACAATGGTGTCAGCAGGGCACATTACCGTGGCAGGAGAAACTTCTGACAGCAACTGGGAAAAGTGTGTTTGGAGCCCCCAGATCTCACCTCCCTTGCCCTGAGTCCTCATGTTCTAGTGGGTTCAAAAAGCTGCAGAAGCTCTCATTAAGGGCTATAATTTTCTAGCATCACACAGCACTGGCAAATCCCAATGTTTCCCCAGCTGTTGTGGTGGTATTTTGGAGCCTGAGTGAAGCTCACAGCCCTACAAGCCAGGTACACCCCATTACACAGCCATTCATTTCTCAAATGCCTCAACAACACCTTTCACTGCACCTAAAATCTCCCTGTAGAAGCACCCCTGTGCCAAACTCACCATTTACAGCTCAGTTACATTTCTATTTCAGCTCCTGCTAGAAATTGGAATTTTTATGGGGCACAGACTGCAGCACACACAGCCAGTGGTCATGGTGAGCTCACATTTTCACAGTGCTTTTTGCCACCCTGTGTGCCCAAGTCTCCTGGAAATTCCAAGCTATAAAGACATCAACTCTTACAACATAAGCAATGTACATTAAAGGAATTCCAGAAACCATTTCTCTTCCAGGTCCCAAACTGTGGGAATCCATAAAATCAGAGGGTTTTGGGAAAGCTGCAAAAGGCAGGGCTCAGAGACAGCTGAACTGTGATTAGAGCTGAGCAGTAGCCATCAGATTGGTCAGTAGAAAAATTATATAAGAAGTAGAAAAGGACAAATAGAACAATGGTCTGTGTATTAACACTTGTCTAGAATAACTCCCTAAGCTGCAGAAAAGTTTATCTAGTGAGATATGAGGAAGTTCTAAGCTTAATAATGGAGCTCTGTGCATTGTGATTTAAGGCTTACAAGCAGGTATTGTATTTGAAATAAGCAAGCATTGTTTTAACCAAAGGTACATGTGCTTATAGTGGTTGGATGGAACCACTGCCAATGTGCTTCTGCTTTGTGGGATTGGGCAAAAAACTTTTAAGTGAGTTGTAACATTAAGTTCTTGTTCTGCTGCCTGGGATGTGAGCTGCCAGCATCTCCCATTTTCATAACCATGTAATGAGGCTGATGCTGGAAAATCAAACAGCTCAAGGCACGTTCCTAGCAGTCCCATCCTGTCTGTGATTTGTACAGAGACCCCAGCCAGCGATACCCAACATCAACAGGGCAAAGGCAGGTTCTGGAGAAGAACCCAATCTCCATGACTGTGCAGAACTGCCAGGCCAAAAACATGCCTAGGATGTGAGGTTATAGCATCTCCCATTGTCATAACCATGTAATGAGGCTGATGCTGGAAAATCAAACAGCTCAAAGCACGTTCCTAGCAGTCCTGTCCCATTTGTGATTTGTACACAGCCCCCAGCCAGCGATACCCAACATCAACAGGGCAAAGACAGGTTCTAGAGAAGAACCCAATCTCCATGAGTATGGAGAACTGCCAGGCCAAACACATGCAAGGTGGGCAGTGCACTCACCACGATTTTGAAGTAGTCACTGGGGATCACCACGTCCCCGTTCTTGACCCACTTGACGGTCGGCGTTGGCTTCCCGCTCACCTCGCACTCAAACACGATGTCCATGGACTCGTGGGCGTAGATGTTGGCAGGGCGCTTCAGGAACGTGGGGGCAACTTCAGGGGGGAAGGAACAAAGACAAGGAGATGATGTTAGAGAGAGAAAGAGACCTGACAGTCCCACACACAGCCAGCTTGACTCCAAGAGATGGGCTGGGCACTTGGGCATGAGCGGCAGCAAAGGCAGCAGGAATGTGCAGCTCAGCTTTGACAGACACCCACACAAGCTGGGAGCTCTTCCAGAACCACTTCTGGGCCAGCCTGCTCCATGGAAGGTGTCACTGCCCACAGCAGAGGGCTGGGAAGGACAGGATCTCCAAGGTCCCCTCCAACCCAAACCATCCTGGGATCCTGTGGGTTCTGAGGGTTGGGGTTGAAGGTATTTGAGATGGCAGTTCATGTTTGGACTCAGGTGTTTATTATTTCTTATCAGTGAAACAGCCTCACAGCTATGAGTTTTGCAGCCTTTCATTAGCAAGGCACAAAATGGCCAACAAGCTCTTGTTAGGACTAAACTATCCAATTAAGAACTGACACCTAGATTATTTTCCCTTTTAACCCAATGACTGATTGCTCAAAGCCTGCAATGTGGACTTTTCTGTCCAATTACAAAATACCACCTAAAACCATGGAGAAGGAGGAAGAAGAAGGTAAAGAAGAATAACTTGCCTCTGCCTTAAAACTTCTATCTTGCTTCATATTTATTTCTATATTCTAAAACCCCAAACTCTAAGTTTTCCACCCTGTGATATTACACACTTCTAACCAACTACACACCCATAATCCCAGTGCTATCAATCAATTTTTAAAGTCTTCTCTACAGCCTCAGGTCAAATGCAGTGCTCTCTTGAGGGTCTGTGCCTTAAAGCACAGAAAGTTTAAAATTCTCAGTATCCAGGGTTCCAACAGGATCTAGCCAATTGGGAATGACCCCTTGAGACCACATGAAAAAGAAGAAATGGAACTGAGGTGTATAAACTGCAAAGTTAAATCTCAGGGAGTTCAAGTCAATAGGAAAAAAAGGCTACAATTATATAAAAAAGTACTTTTAAAAATGAATGGACACAAAACTGAGATGAAACTTTCCCAGCCTCATGTTCCTGTGAAGGAGCTGAGGTTATCAAACACAGAGTGTTGTACTGAGCCCAGGAGTTTCTTTAAGGATGTCCATGGGCAGCCAGGTGCCCCTGCACCACAGTGATGACATTTCATGGATGTACAGAAGGGGAGCTGTGTATTTATAACACAGCAGAGCAGAAGCTGAACAGAAATTCTATGAAGAGCAGAAGTTCTTCACTCACAACATGCACCAAAGGTGTTACTCTGGGTCTTGGCTGCCTTCTAGATGTCCTTAAGTCCCCAGAGTGAGATGAATTGCACCAAACACATTTAAAATCACACAAACTCTGAGACACAGATTTTTTGAGAACACCAGCCCCAAGTGACTGGTGCACAGACACAGTTTCTCCCACAGGAGCCTCCATCTGCATCCAGGGCCTCTGCACTCCTCTGGCTCAGCAGCACCAAGCCCTGGAGGCACTCACTCCTGGAATATCCTCTTTAGAGAACACCCACCTGTTGATTTGTATTTATTATGTTCCCAGCACAGGGCAATTCTCTTACTTGTGTTGGCAGCTGGGATTGCTGGAGTTCCAGGAAAGCCCAAAGCAGCCTTTTGCCCTTTAATATTTAGCAAAGAAAGTCAATATGGAAGGGCCACGGGGTTTAGACAAACAATTTACACACTTGGCCTCTCAATGGGGTTTATTTGGTGCTGTGGATAAGGAATCCTAGGTCATGTTTTACTCCTTCCTCTGAAATGATCCCAAAGGTTTGTAGGTGGATTTAATACTTTTAAATTAAAACAGTTGGAGGTGAGCAGCTCCCCCAACCCCCCTCATGTTTTAGACTATAAATGAATAAAGAGAACATTAATAAATGGAAATACTTTAGAGTAAGGAGGTGGTTTACCTCTCAGGCAAGGGTGCAAAGCTACACAAAGTGTACATTCACTGCTCTAATGCTCACACAGGAGCAAAAAGCTGGATGGGGCTGAGCCCTGCTGCCTGTGCATTCAGACACCCCTTCCATACCAACTTCCCAGAAATTTACCAAACACACCATAAATTCCACCTTAAAAAGGTTCAGATATTTCTGTGCTTACTCTCTGATGGCTGCTACCACCACACACAACACTGACATTTGAAAACTCTCTTCTGAATTTATTTGCCACCAAATTGCTGTAATTTATTCTCTATGAAAATTATTTTTATTCCTCCCTGGTATTTATCCTCAGCACTGTTATTTATTACAAGCTGTGCTACTGCTCCCTCCCTTCCCCTACCCAGCCTTATTTTGGGTGTCTCAAGCAGTCACATTTGCTCTGCTGTGACAATTCCTCCCAACCCTCTGGATGTGCTCCAGCCTGAATCCATCTCCAGAGCCTGTGGAGTTTCAATCATTTACATGGAATTTTCTCAGGTTTCTGTGGTTGAAATGACTCCCAAGGTATTAGGAAGACTTTTTTTTCCCCAGTCCTGTGACAGAAGAAGTCAAGATTCGTAGGTTCTGCTTCTCAAGGTTGTTTATTTTCTCTTATCTGTTCCATTCTTTCTCTGACCTGCTGAGATCTGTCCAGCAGGTTGGGCTGTGGCACAGTCCCTGCCCTTGGGGTGGTGTTAACTTTTTATACTAAGAACTACCTGTGCTTTATTTACAATGATTTTCCAATACCTGTTACCTGTATCAGACACTCTGTCTTTACTCTAAACCAATCCAAAAGTGTCACCATCCCAGCAGAAGATGGGGGACAAGAAGAAGGAGAAGAAGGACAGGACATGCCCAGATTCCTCCATCTTGCCTCTTGAACCCCCATTCTAAAACCCCAAAATTCTACTTTTTCACCCTGTGACAAATTCACCATCATTCTACTCCAACTCTTGTGGCTTGTAAATCTCACACAAAGTTGGGAATGGTTTCCATGGGCTAAAATCCAAGGCACAGGTGGTTTTGACTCTGTGCCAAGGTCTCTGAGCCCCCTGCCAGGGTCTGGAATCACCCAGGGCAGCCAGAGCAATGTCCTGGGTCCTGACAGAATTTCAGCTGTGTCTCAGCAGTGCCTTGACAAATGGCACAAATACCATGGCAGCACTGCAGCAAATCCCTCACCCAGGGCATCACTCTGCCTCTGCCCTTCCCACATGCATCATCCCCTGCCAGCCTGGGCCAATCATTGCCTGCTCATGGTTAGCTTTTTTAACTCAGGCCTCATTTTGTTCACCCTGCTGATCAATTCTGATGTTCTCACTCCCCTTCCATCTCAGGCTCTACTCACACACACAATCGATTCCTGCACTGCTTGCAGAGTTGACAAAAGGGAATACAAGAATTGCAAAAGTTGTTTTTCCATGAATGTACAAATGCTTCCATTTCCAAAACATTCATTACAGGTGAGCTTGAATTCCTTAGCCACATATTAATCTTGTCAGAGGAACACAGAGAGACACAAGCCAGTATCAGTGACTGCCAAAAGCACTGATGTGCCAAAAACTGATGTGAAAAACTCAGCATGGAATCCCAGCCTGGTTTGGGGTGACAGTTCCTTAAAGCTCATCCCATCCCACCCCTGCTATGAACAGGGACACTTTTCCCTGTCCCAGGCTGCTCCCAGCCCTGTCCAGCCTGGCCTTGGGCACTGCCAGGGATGCAGGGGCAGCCCCAGCTGCTCTGGGCACCTGTGCCAGGGCCTGCCCACCTTCAGAGGGAAGAACTGAATGCCCAAACTGTACCACAGCAAAGTTCTGACTCTGTGCTCTCCACTAATGTTTAACTCTTCATTACTGTTGTAATGAAGACGTTTGGAAAGAACTCAAATATCTTTGGCAACTGATATTGCTCCAGTTTGGGACATCATCCAGAAAGAGGCATTAATTTTGAATTGTAAGAGGCAGGATTTTCTTGACACAAAAGGGGAAGTTGAAGTAGAGACTCTCCTACCTACTCTCAACTACTTTTGATTTAGGAGATTAAGAATTTGAAACACCCTGTGTTTTCAAAGTGACTTTGCTTTTCTGGCTCATGGAGCAAATGCCAAGCTGTTCACAAAGGGATAATAACATGAGGAGTGCTCACTTTATCAATTACTTCCCAGTTAATGAATTAATAAATGCTTTTCAAACACACTCTTCTGGTTTAACCATGTCAGTGTTTAGCATTAACACAAGGCAAGTACAGATGTTGGTGGTGAAGTTCAATTGATAACCAGTGAGCAAAGGAGCCAATTACCACAGAAAACCAGATTTGTAAGGGAAGATGCTGTGCTCTGTTGCCAAACACACAATTAAACTTCAAAGACAACTTGGCAGTTCAGCCCCCTCTTCGTGTCAGCACAGAACAACTCCTGAAAAGGCAAAATGCTTGAACAGAATTTCACACCCCCCAGGGAGCCCTGCCACCCTTCTGGGGATGGAAGAAAATATTTTGATCACAACAATGATCAAAAGATTAAGAAAAAACACCCAATCCAAACTACATCAGCAGTTGATTCAAACTTCTAAGCTACATCCCAATAAAGGTGAAATATTTTAAAAATAAGATGCTTTTTAAGCCAATAGCTCTAAAGGATGGGAAGAGCTGAGGAACTGCAGACATGCAGCAGGAATTGCACCCAAGGTGATGAGGAAACAGGAATGGATGCTGGACATGGATCCCATTGCACAAGTACAGGTGATCAGAAGGAAATGGAAATAAACTCCAGTGGTCTGAAGCTGTGCTGTACAGGAGGAGCACAGCAATGGTCTCCTCTGGACACACAGGCTGTAAAGATCACTTTAAAAGACCTGTTCTCTTTCTAAAAAGCATTAACAAATCAGCTGCTGGTCTATTGTATTTGCTGGGAACTGCCCCAACGAAGGCAGGAATGATGCACCTGACTCCATGTTCTCAGAAGGCTCATTTATGACTTTATTATACTGTATTATATTAAAGAATTCTATACTACACTAAAGAATACAGAAAGGATACTTAGAGAAGGCTAAAATGATAATAATGAAAACTCCTGACTCTTTCCAGAGTCCTGTCACAGCTTGGCCCTGATTGGCCCAAGAGTGCAAACAACTCACAGCAGAATGCAGTGAAACAATCACCTGTGGGTGAGCAATCTCCAACCACATTCCACATGAGCACAGCACAGGAGCAGCAAGTGAGATCAGAATTGTTTTCCTTTTCCCTGAGGCTTCTCAGCTTCCCAGGAGAAGAATCCTGGGTGAAGGGATTTTTCCAGAGAATGCCAATGCCACACTGGCCCAAGCACAGCAGCCAACAAACCCAAAATAAAGAAATAAAGAACGAGACCAACCAGTGGCTCCAAACATTCCCAAGTCACAGAATCCATGACTGCTTTGGGTTGGAAGGGACCTCAAAGGCCACCCAGTGCCATCTCTGCCACGGGCAGGGACACTTCCACTGCACCATGGTGCTCCAAGCCCCATCCAGCCCAGCTCTGGATGTCAGGGACAGGAACATTTCCAGCCAGGACTATTCCTGAAGCCGTGCTGCAACTCCAGTAACAGCCTGAGGCTGAGTTTCCAACTGGAAATGTCCAGGACAACACTGAAGCACCATTCCTGCTTTCTGAGGCACTCCAGGTGCCCTCAATCCCCAGAAATGAGGGTGTGTGTTCTGAGGTCAGCCAGGGAAACCCCAGCTCTGCACTCCTCCCTCACTTTGTCCATGGAGAGCATCTCCAGGCACCCCTTACAAATCATCTGCTCATTCCAGAAGCTTCCCCACAGCCCCAAGAGCACAAACACAAACTTAGCAGTGGCCACATTTTCCCAGTGTATCTCAAACCCTCCTGGCCCCAGCACTCCTGGGCACTTCCATTTATAACCCATTTCCCAGGGATGCTGGGGGCACAATCCCCAGCTTGTATTTCAGTTACAAATCTGGATTACCAGCAGTATTTAAAATTTTACCATAAAGCCCATTTCATATCAGCCTGAAATGGTCCACAGGGATTTTATTTCCTCCTCCAGGGATAACAACCTATTCCATTAGGATATGCTCCAAATCCTATTAGAATCATTATAAAGTTAAATGCAATTTTCACAACTGCAATTTAGTTTCTAAGAAGGATCAAACTGCAACATGACCATTACCCAGTTAATCCATCCCTTCTGTCCCTCCCCCAAAACACAGAAAAAATGTTTGAATTGATGTTTGAAAGCAGAGTTTTTTGATTATCATCTTTTAATTCCATGAGTTAGTTGTATACAAATTAGTTGATTTTCTTCAAATGTATCCTGAAAACAAAAAAGGATTTTACACTTTAAATAAAAATGGGGTGTCATAACATTCTTCCTTAAAAATCAGCAGAAGTATATGGATAATACTTGGGAAAAAAAAGAGATTTAAACCCCAAAACTATGTTGTAGGCAAGGCAAATTCTTCCCAATCCCTGAGCACGACTGTGATGTCCTTAAAACACACTTAATATGCAGCTACAAAATTTGCAAAGCAAACACAAGCTGACAAAAAGGGTTCCTCTAGAGAAATACAGAAAAGTGTCAAATTAATGTACAAAAATCAGCATACCAAGACACAAAAAGGTTATAAAAATGTAAACTACTACAGCAATTTTTTTGCAGCAAAGCCAGAGTTGCAGTTTATGAACAGTTTTGGTGGCAGTGACATTCTCTAATGTACTAAATGGGGGTTTTTTAATATATATTTTAGAAAATGAAAGCCAATGGCCCTAGGGAGAAGTGGTGCCTGTGGCATCCTGACTGGTGGGAATCTTTCCCTTTCTTGCACAGCCAAAGCAGAGGGGGGACCTGGTTTGCCTGCTGCAATGACCTTGTTAAACCCCTGCTCAGCAGCTGGAATTGCCCCAAATGAGCATTTGGGGGCCATGGGTTGTTCCTGTGTTCAGAGTTTACAGTTCCCTTGGAAATGCCAAAGCCCAGCTCCATGGAGAGAGCTGCTTCCAGTGCTGGCAGAAGGGCAGGGCTGAATTAAAGCAGCTATTTTACATTTACAGTGAAAAGCTTTCATTCAGAAACTGCTAAATATGATCCATGCTTCAGAGAGCAGCCCCTAAACAAACATTCCAGAGGCAGAAACTAAAATCCAATGTTCAGTGCTAGGACAACAACCAAGAAACCAGGTAAGCATGAATAGTACAGAACAAACAAGTAAAGTATAATTATACTGATCAATTAGAGAGCAAAAAAACTCAAGCTGTAATTCAACATATATGGGTTTTTTTTAGGCAGAAATAATATATTGTAGATTTATGGAGTAGGAAGTAATAGCACTAAAGTTCACAGCAAAAGGCCTGAGAAACAAGGATTTTCTCACAAACTGGGCATGAGTGCCAGTATCACAGGGGGATGAAGGGCTGCCCATGGGGAGGCTGGCAGCACACCCCAACCCCCCCACATCTGAGGGAAAACATGAGCTCTGATTTACAAGAGAGCAATGAAAATGATCAATGACCCAGAAAATTAGCTCCAAAAGAAAAATTGAAGAGCTGGAATCAGTTATTTGAGCAAAGGCAGGATTATGCAGCCATGGAACTGGACACCTCAAATAGGAGCTTAACAAAGAAATGCTCT
Source organism: Agelaius phoeniceus (assembly GCF_051311805.1). Taxonomy (NCBI): domain Eukaryota; kingdom Metazoa; phylum Chordata; class Aves; order Passeriformes; family Icteridae; genus Agelaius; species Agelaius phoeniceus. The sequence continues at coordinate 17,784,305 of NC_135277.1, forward strand.
GTGCTGCAGAAAGGAAATGAGTGTGTATATAGATATATATTTGTATATCTCTGTACCATTCCTGTGCAGGAGGAATGACACAGGACTAACATCTCCATCCCTGGCCTGGCCTGGGATAACACTCCAAACAATCAGCTGCTCACTCTTGCATGGAGGGATGGAAATGGGATTCCCTCCCAGCACGAGCTGCAGTGAAATCCAGCAGCCCCTGAACACAGCCTCGTGTGCAGCAGCCCCATCCCCAGCAGGGCTCCTGGAAGCTGTGGGCTCCAGCCTGGCACAGACATTTGGACTGCAGGCAGGCAGAGCTCTGGACATGGATCCACAGCTGGCATTGCCTGGGAAGCTCTCTGGCTGCACAGACATGCAGTCAGTCTGCAGCATCCTGTAGTGAGCAGGATTCTTCTGTCTGGCTTTTTCACTTTCTGACATCCAGGACCAGCAGATTTAGACAGTCCCATAATGATTTTTCTGCTCAGGTTCCTATTCCTTTCCTAACAATTCCTACTATTTCATGTGGTTTTTAAGATCCTGTGCTTTCCAAAAACCTGCATCTTCCAATTTCAATATTTCAGGGCCATGCCAAGCCCCAGGTCAGAGACCATGGCTGTGTTACAGGAACTGGCAGAGCTGCATTTCCCTGTGCAATCCATTGAACTCCAGTGTCATTTCACCACCTGGATGTTCCTTACATCACAAGGGGTTCCCAAAACTCTTCACCAGCACCATTTGTTTTCACAACCCCAATGAACTCAGGACACCCCAAATCCCCTTTTCCACACTGAGCAGTGCAGACTCAGCTCCACAGATCAAAACAACACCCTCTAATTTCCTATTAAACAATGAATTCATTCCCTTTTCCTGCAGGAGGGAATTCACTCTGACTCACAGCACCAGTGTTTGAGGCTCTTAGTGAGTGACACTGGCAGAAAGGCTCTGGGGAAGGAAGGGCAACAACATCCTGCTAAAGGTTCTCCATGGCAGAGTGTGGCTTTTTCCACACAAAATACACATGGATGGATTCAATCAGCTACCAACACTGTATTTTAATTTTTTGTCATTTTAACAGCTCCAGATATCAGATTAACTCACCCACATTTTCCCAAATCTCCCCTGAAAGGCTTCTAAAACCCTCATGTCACACTGACCAAATCTCCTTAGTCTGATTTTTTTCAGTCTGCTGATTTAGGTGCTAGGTTACACAGCACTCTTGGGAACTCAGGATTTCACACTTCAGCTCCTCAAGAAATGTGGAGTGAAGACCATCTGGTCCCAATGATTCCTCACTGTTCACTTCAGGGGTTTGCTCTGAAATAGATTTTACTAACACTGCAAGTTCAGGTACAGCCTCTCTATTTGAAAAGATAAAATACAGTTTAAGACAAAAGTCTCCAATCTTGCAGAGAACACAGACAGCAGGAATTCACTTTTCTGCTTCAGGCCATCTTCTCACCCCTTTCTCCTCACACTCCATCATGTGCTGACCCTGTGCTGTCCCTGGCAGATGTCCCAGCTCTGACAGGCTTGGAAAAAACTATCACAAGATTTGTCTGTTATTAGCAAATGACTGAAAGTTTTGTATTCATTTACTCGCAAATAAACAGGAGAATAATAATTCCTTTCCCTTGTCCTTAGGAGCTCTCTGGGGAGGTTTGGAGCTGGGGTTTTTTTCTCTTTCCAGGGTAACTTTTCACTGTGAACACAAACACCACGTGCCCAGTATTTGTTTAACCTCTTGGGCTTTGCTTTGTGTTTTTAGTAACCTTCCTCAAACTATTTTATTCTTAGTTAACTTTATCCCACAGATCCCCCTCTACAAAACTAAATGCTGGTGGTGGTGATGAATGTCACCACCCAGGAATGGCATCAGTTTACAGCCCTAATGCCCTGATAAATTCTGGGTTTGAGCCTGGACTCTCCATGTTTTCCATGACAAGGCCATTACCTTTGCTGTGGGGTTGGGAGGTTTGGTGTTTGGGCAGGAGGGACCCTCAGTGCCACCACGTTGCTGGGCTCCATCAGAACAGGGCAGTGAGGGAAGCTGGGGCTGGAGAACCTCTGTGCCCTTTGTGATGCCTTGGGAAGGCTGACCTAGAACAGGGCCTGGGCAGAGCTAAAGAATAAAGCAGGGATTTATTAGAAGGCCTCAAAAGAGCCACCTTGGGCAGCACAAGAGCCCAGCCAGGGCTGCATCCAAGATGAACCAAAATGGTCACAAAAATGGACCTCAAGTCATGGGGTCTCTCACTTTTGTAAATTCTGCTCCATTTGCATATTGGAGTTAATTGTTCAATTCCAGCTCCAGCCCATGCAGTCCCATCCTTGTTTTCTCTCTTCTGGTTTATGCCCTTGGGCCTGAGATTTGGATCCTTTGTCCTTGGTCCCCAGCTGGAGCAGGAATTGTTTTGTCTCCCTGCTCTGTGCACAGAGCTCACCATCCCCTAACATGAAGCCCAGCCCCACTCACTAAAGCAGCACAGAATGTGAAAATAGAAAAGCAAAACCTGAGGCATCAATACAAACACATGGAAACCCCTCCTTTGCCTGTATGCCATGGAAGGGCTGCTCCTGGGGGACAAGGAGCAGCAGAAGGAATTCCTGTGTGCCTCAGCATGGTGGGCACCAGGTGGGTGCTGCTCTGACCCACAGCACCCCCTGGATCAGGGCTGCAGGATGGAATCCCCACCCACTCTGAGCCCAGGGGAAGATGTGCCACAGCTCCCCCAGCTATTCCCTGCAGGGATGGAACGCTGACCTTTGTCCAAGACCACTGAAAAGCTGCTTCCATTACACTTCTCAGTGGCATTCAGCAACAGGAATTGCTAAATATGATCAGGAAGCAATGGGCATAAAAATGAAATCACAAGTTCCACCTGACTGCGAGGAAGAGCTGCTTTCCAGGAGGGTGTGGAGTCTCCCATGTTTGGGGGATCCCAAACCCACCTGGATGACCCTGAATGGACTGCATGGTCTCCAGAGGTCCCTTCCAATCCCAACTGCTCTGTGAGTCTGCCTCAAGAGGATTTGGCCCCAGCAGTGAGTGTCTGTCCTGCACCAATATCAAACAGATTAACCAACACCTGGCTCAACTAAATAACAAAAGCAGGTTTGTGTCACTCTAAAAACAGGGGGAGAAAAACACAAAAGGACTACAAAACCACAAATCAAACAATAAACATGCCAAATAAAAAACACACTACAACAGTTCTGTTTTGCCCACAACAGGGGAACACACAAGTGAAAACTCAAACCACCTGTACACTGAAGTTGTACCAATTTACAGATTCCTGTTTCTTTTTATGGGAGAGTTTTGGCCTCCAAACCTTTTGCACTTGTCACCTCCCCTCCAGTGCTCCCAGTAAGACTCCTCCATGTCCAAAGACACCAAAGCTTTATTTCCTTCTTGTTCAGAGCCCACCCTCTGTGGGAGGACATCTCCCAAAACCTGCACACAGGGGAGGCATGGGCTGGGATTAACCTGCTGCTCTAGGGGTGAACTCCCCAGTGAAGGAGAAACTCAGACAAAGAGCAGATGACAGAAGAGATTTCTAGATGGAAATGAGTTCACCAGATGACATGGAAAAGCTTATCCACTGTAATGAACTAGAGCAGAGCTCACTCCATGCCTATCCGAGGGTATTACTGATTATCATTCGGAGCGAGCCTTCCACGCAACTTCTCGGGTGATTTTTAGAAGTAAAAACCTTAATCTGGGCATCAATAATGTAAAACTGTTACATTCATTATTTCTCTGTTTTACTAAGCTCTCCTTCCCCAGCCCTTCTAGGAGAAATCTCGCCTGTTTGACCCTGAATCTACTCCAAGTACCATGGAAACATCTGAATAACAAGAACGCTCATCAAAATTTAAACTTCTTACAGCACTGCCAAAGGCAATGAAATTTTTATTGAATTCCAGAGCCCTCATTTTCCACACAAAGCTGAGCTGGGGAAGAGGCCTCAGACAGCCCTGAGCACAACAAGGCCCAGAGCCTTTGGGGCCTTGTTTCCCATTTCCAGCTATTTCCAGGCAAAACCCTCAATCCCAGTTTTCACCACGCTGCCTCTGGTGTCTGTTGAGATCCCTCCTGCCCCCTCCACACAAATCCCCAGCAGGAATCCTCCATCCACCCTGGCACTGCTTGGTGGGAGGATGTGCAGCACTGCTGCCATCACTGTGAACAATACAGTGTTCCTTCAGGATTTAGGGATGTTTATTCTGGATATATAGGGTGGATATAGGGCTGAGTCCTCCCTCCACCCAGAATGACACCCAACACCTCAGCAAGAAGTGCTTTATAACTGGAATGTGGAATATGGCACATTTCCCACTTGTATTTTCTTCCTTGGGTCTTTCAAAAACTCAAATCTTAAAAGTTTACAATTATTCCAATAATTTTGATACGTGAAGATTAAAAAATAATAATAATAACAACAAACTGGCCCTCCCTGGATGTGACAGCACCCTGGATCCCCCAATCCCACCCTGGATTCCCCAGCCCTGCCCCTCTGATGGCACTGGTGGACATTTATGGAGCAAATCCCATATTTGAGAGGTGACTGTGGCCCCTCAGCCCCTTCTCCAGGGCAGTCACAGCTCTGAAGGGACAGATTATGGGATGCACATTCTGAAAAATCAATGCTGAAGTGTCTCACACTGGGCACTAAAACAGCTGGATACATTTCCTCTTAATTTTTCTGTGTCCCAGTCAATTTTTTAAATGGATTCAATGCCACTTCATTTCAGCAGAGAGCAAAAATACATTCATTAGTGGTTATGAATGATTTAGGTGCCATGGAGCTGAATACCAAAACAGGAATAAATATGGATTTGAACCGAGCAGTATAAATAAATCATGGGACTATCCCCTGAATAAGGAAAAATAGCAAATATTGAATATTTTCTCAATAAAGTAGCACTGTGAAGTTTGTGCAGTGCACAAGGCATGAGATCCTGGGGAGAAACAGCAGGAGAACACGTATTTAAGAATTTCCTAACTCCATCCCACAAGAAGGGGAAAGAGGATGTGACAAATTAAAGGCAGCAAGCCTTGACATCCCATATCTTTGAATCTTTCCCAGTGCAGCCCTCCCAGTGAGGGGCTTCATTTGTGTGTTACAGACTGAGGAGCTCCAAAGGCCAGCAAGGACACACATTTTAAGATTATTTCAAATATGAAGCTGTTTGTTCACTGAATACAGATTGCCTCTGATCATTTGGGGAAAAGACAAACTAGGGCTGGGAACAGTAAAAATAATTTATGGGATCAACTAAGCCCCTCTCATGTTCACCAATAGCTGCTGCTGGATCCAGGCACATCCTGGCACTACAAAATATAGCTTTTTTCAGATCAAGTTCAAAAGAAAATACAGAGTTACTGCTTTTCCATGTTTTTTGTCTTGTAATGACACAAATTCTTCAGGCTGGCTTTCCACATCAATTCTGATTCCTTTCCAGCTCAGTGAATGCAGACCCATCTTCACATCAAAGTCCCTTCTAATTTACAAATCCCAAAAATAACCTTAATTACAACCCACTTCAATAACAGCTTGTGTGTAAGGAGCCAGCAAACAAGACTCTGCAGCCTGAAAAGAAACAACTCCAAGGGCTCAATAAAGGCCCAGATAAACATGACTGGCATAGTGGGGGAGTAAGGGGGGACTGGCTCAGCCTTTCCCATGAAAGCTTGGAGAAGAAAAACCAAATAAATTTAACAGATTGGCACAAAATAAAGAAAAAAGGTGCTGTTCTTCTCAGAGCCATGGCATGAGGGGGATACAAGATGTTGAAATGGAGTGAGAGAGGAAAATGGAATAATAGAAAAGAAATCTATGGGGGATTGATAAATAATGGAGAAAGCACAGAGGAAAGCCCAATCTGCCTGGAGAACAGGACATGACCCAGGGGAAATAAGAACTGTTCTGACCCTTTCCTTAAATCCCCTCAGCCATCTGCCCCTGGACACTGGCACAAGATGGGATCCTGCAGCAATCCCTGCCTGGGACCAGAGCTGCCACCACCCTACAGGAGCTCCTGGGGGCTCTACCAAAAGAGATTCTCATTTCCCTTTGACTTTTTTTTATCTTCAAATATGTAAAAACATTTTCTTGTCTGAGGTGGGTTTATCCTTTGCTCTAAGCCATAAAACCCCCTTCTAACTAACACACCCTTTGCTCCTTGGTTAGCCAGTGAGACTGGCTCAGCAATTCTTTATTTCTGTATCAGAACTTGCTTCCATCTCTATTCCTTCTTCATATTCTACATTCAAAAATCTTTCTGCTAAACAGATATATCTGTGAGACTTCCTTGTCAAACTTTCATCCTTCCCAACACAAATGGATTCTAACCACTGAGGTTAGAAGATACAAAATAAACTTGGAGCAATCTGTGTAAACTGTGCCATTCACTGCACAAAAATATTCTAATTGATCATTCAGCTTTCCACAATTACTGAAGGTGGAATCTGAGGCTGTTTCTTGTCACACAGGTACAGATTTGCCTTTACATTCTCTTATGTTGAAACCTGGCCCAGCACACGAGGCCAGTGAGAGCAACAGAATTCAGGAAGGCACAGACCCCAGTAATGCTCTTTTCTTAAATAAAATCCAGTAATTTGGGTAAAGGTAAAGAAATTGAAACTGTTATTATGGATCAGGTGCACACCTCAAATCCAAGGAAGTTTTTCATATTTAAAGTTTGTGATACTCTAGAAAAGAATTTTTCCCTCAAAGAGAGACTGCAGAGCATTCACACATTTTAACTACAAACTAGTAACAGTGAATAGATTAGGAAGTTCTAAGAGTCTTCAGATTTCAAATTAGTAAATTAAAGTGACCCCTTTAACAGAGGCAAAGGAGCCTCCTTATAAAAACACTGGTCAATAATTCTAAAATACTATCTTAGAAAAGTATTTTTGGCAAGGTGGTACAACAATGGATCCCTACAAGTGAAAGATGTTCTTCCAAATGACATTTTACCCATTTGAGCTGTTCCAGGCAAGCCAAAGAATCCTTTAGGTTGGAAACAACCCCCAAGATTGTGTCCCACCATTACCCCAGCACTGTCAGATCCATCACTAACCACAGCCCCAAGTGCCACATCCACAACTCAAATATCCCCTTTAATCCCTAAGATTTTCCTGCACTTCAAAGAATTTTCTCTTTTCCTTGGAAAACAACAATCAACAATTACAATCCCATGTGAAACTAAAGAAGCCAAGTTCCAGTTTTCCAACAGAACCAGCTTAACATTTGAACCCACAATCCTTTCCCCAAGTCCTCCAAATCCTGAAGGAACATTACTGTGGTTGATGTGATGATGCAGAGCTCTGCTAACAGCACCAGCAGCCCATGGAAATCTTTTGGAGGCTCCATAAAAGCTTTTTTTCATGTGCTCCAGCACTTGTTTACACCCAGGGGAATTTTCCATGAGTTCCCAGGTTCATTGTGGAACCCTCACTTCTCCTGTGTGTCTGCCTGGACCAGCCCAGCTGCACTCTGAGCAGCAGGGAGATCAGCAGCTCTGCAATCACCCCTCTAAGGGTTAATCACAGTAAGCAGGGAGATCAGCAGCTCTGCAATCACTGCTCTAATGGTTAATCACACTAATGATCGTTTAAGCAAATTAGCAGAGCAAGAAGCATGCACTGTGCAGATGAGTGTGTGACTGGGAGCAAAAGCACAGCCAGTGCCAAGGACAGAGCCAAAGCTGCTCCAGCCCAGAAATCTGAGCCTGTGGAACTGAGCCTCCTCCCCAGCCCCACAAAGCCTCCAGTGGTTCTTTCCTTCCCATGCAAATTCCCAGAGAGCAAAGCAAAGTTTCAGCCAATTATTTAAAGCACAATGATTTGAGTCTTATGGTTTCTTCTGAAGCCAAGAGAACATACCAGGATGGTGGTAATGAACTCTTATTTTTCTGGAAGCACCTTCCTAAAATACAGTTTCTTCTCTATGTGGCATCTTAGGATGTGCTACAGGAAACAGGCAAAAGATAAACACTATAAATCAGAGCTATGTTAGTGCTGACATTGTCAGTAAACAAAGTTATTAATTATACATGTACTGAGAAAGCTGAAAAAAAAATTATTTGCCCAAAGGGGAAAGGAAAGGCAAAATTATATTTTAAAGATTCTCCAAAGCGTGGCACACAGCTTCTAGTAAATCATTAGAATTTAGTGAAATGTTTGTTCTGCAGCCCTGACTCAGCTCTGAGCTGTGAGCTGCTATAAACTCACCTCAAAAGAGACTTTCAGTACAGAAGAGTGACATATTTGAAGTTCTACTTCAGCTGCTTTGGTTCCTCCCTGTGCACAAAGCCTGCCTGAGCTCCCTGGCCAGCAGCAACCACAGAGCCATGGGCTGGTGGGGAAGGGACCATTCCAAGCCCTCAGAGCCCTGCCCAGCCTGGCCTTGGGCACTGCCAGGGAGGCAGGGGCAGCCCCAGCTCCCCGGGCACCCTGTGCCAGGGCCACAATTCCTCACTCACCCCATGGCACACACACCAAATCCATGGCTCTCCAGAGGATGGGATCACCAGGGCAGGCTGTGATGCTTTGCACAAGCCCAGGCAGATGTTCTGTTGCTCTTTTCTTGCTCACCTCATTCCCCTTTGTGCCTTCCTGCAGTTTCCAGCAGGAGCTGCTCCATGACCCTGCTGGGCACTGAGGTGGCACTGACTGCCCTGTGCCTCCCAGGGTCCTTCATGAACATTATTCCATCAGGATAAACAAATATTAATTTGAGCTTGGAGCTCCAAAACACTACAGAGCTCCCTGTGTTACAGAACACAAAGCAGAATTATTTCCAATGCTGCCAAAATTGTTGCACCTCCTTCAAGTCCCATTCCACTCTGCCACCTTGCTATGGAACAAATGCATTCCCTGCCCAAGGGAAGTGCTCCTTGGGCTCACTGTCCAGCTCCTGACAGACAAGCAGCACTTTTATGGGAAGCTTTGGCAACTTGCAGGCAATGCCAAGAGAAATCCTGAGTAATCCTACATTCTGTGCATTAACCTGTCAGTAATGGGGGGGTTCCAGGGGGCCTTTCAAGCATTGTAGCTCAGGAGGAGCACAAACCCCCTTTTATTCAAATTGTGTTCACAGAACCAAGTGCTTTACTGAGGGTAAAAGCATCTGATGTGAGAGACACACAGCCTGGGGAGTGGCACTGCCAGAGCATGGGGGGCTTTGAGGTACCACAGTACAGCAATTTATATCCTCACCTGCAAAGGGCTTTGTTTCATGTTATACTGGGACTACACTTAAGCTCCTAAGGATGTGAAAATAGAGATCACAGACCCAACTTCTGAGTCAGCACTTGAAAACAAACAAGACCAGCAGAGCTGCCAGAATTTGGCACTGGTTAGAAAAATATTCACTATAAAAATAATGTTCTGCCCTTCATTAACAATTAACCAGCCCTCTTTGAGCCTGGTTTCCTTCTGTGAGCATCTTAGATCCTGTTCCCATTTCCCTCCAGCCCTGCCCCCAGCCCCTCTGTGCAGAGGGCACCTTGAGGAGCACCAAACACCTTTATTAGGCAGCTCACACCTGCCCCCAAGGCTCCAGAACACTGCCAGTGTTGAAGCTCCCCTGGCATCATCACCAAACCCTGTTTACTCCAGGAACCCAAACTCAGCCCTGGTTTTCCTCTCATTCATTCTCCTCACGAACACAAACTAATTAACTGCAAGACTATGTAGGGAATCAGCCACCACAGATAAGAGCCCTCCTCCTGCCCACAAATTACTGGATTGTTTCATCTCTGCAACTTTGGGAGAAACTTCCCTGCCAAGGACTAGAGCTTGGATAATGAGACATCCAGTAATGGCAATAATCTGGCTCCCATTAGAGAAATCAATTATCTGCTGGATGAGAGTCAGCTTAACCATCATAAAAATTTAACTTGAAAGAAAGTATATGTTCACTTTATGGTATGGACTCCCTCTCAAGACTGATTGATGTGTGGTGTTCCTCAGCATTTCAACTTTAACATCACCCTCAGTTTTCATCACGAAATTTGGTGGTGTGAAAACAGTGCAAAAGTTTCTGCTGAAATGGAAAAAAAAAATTTAAATCCCATAAATTCAAAAATTAAACTTGGAGCTTGGTTCACCCAATTAAAATGGAAGGATGACCCTGATGAACAGAGAAAAGTACTCACCATTTAGGGCACAACTCCTATAAAAAGAGTCTCACTTGGAGGCAAAAGGCATTTTAATGAGCTGCTTAGTTCACACATTCACATTTCTTGGAAGTCTCTGGCATGTGCAACTTAAAAATTACTACTGAATCTTTCAGCTTTTAGTTTGCAATTGAAATTCTGTCATCTCCTTTTGATGGGGAGTACAAGCAGTATTAAACCCCTATAGCTTATCTCTAGTACATACATTTCCTGTGTCCTTGAATCCTTAAAAGCATCCATGAGCACTTGGGACCATGAGCCAGCTGGGCTTACCTTTCCTACAGCACTGTATGAAAAACACACTGCAAAAAGAGTAAATCCTGGGCTGGGCAAAGCCTGTTCCAAACTAAAAACCACATTTTTATTTTAGAGACCAAAAGGAAAAAAAACCTCATCCCTAAATATAAACCCTGGGCAAAACCCTACATTTTGTAACTGCCTGTCTAGGCCAAAGGCAAAGCCTCAGCTTTCTGTTTTAAAAGCCATTTTGGGGGAAAAGGATTTCTGTCCCTAAAGCAGCAGCTGGTTCCAATCCCTGTTAATATGATCCTCATTTATTAGAAACTCTGCCTGAAAGAGAAAGCTGCCTTTACAATTCCCTCAGTTCAATATCAGTTTCGACATTGTAGATATTTAAGACACTGCTGCTTAATTTAGTAACATTTTCATTATCCCCAAGGATTCCTCAAGAACATTTACAAGGAAAACCATTTGTGTGAATTCTAAGGGTTACTGATCATTTGGTTTTGTCTTTCTTAATGGGTTTTTTATAAATATATATATATATATATCTGACAAAGAGGTTTTTTTTTTAAATACCACATGTATCTCATCTCCCTGGCATGTGCAGTTCTGGATGTTACCTCCCAAATCCCCACACCATTCCACCATGAACACCCATCCCAAAGGATCTCATCCCTGTCCTCATTCACTCCTGCCCATCTGGGGGCTGTTCTGTAACTTTTTCAGCACCACAAAAATCCATGTGAAAGCTCTGCAGCACCTCTGTAACACAAGACAACTTTTCCAGATATAATCAGACTTGGAGCAATCTTTGTAAACTGTGCCATTCACTGCACAAAAATATTCTAATTAATCTTTCACCTTTCCAGAATTACTGAAGGTGGAATCTGGGGCTGTTTCTTCCCACACTGCACAGGTACAAATTTGCCTTTACAAATAGAGGGAATTTGCCTTTACAATTACAGAGAATTCCAGATGTTTCCTGTACAAGAACCTCACGATCAAATGTTATCAGATCTTTGGAAAAGAGACTTTGGAAGAGGAAAAGCCTCCCTTGCAGCAGGATTATCTGGGGGCTGCACACCCCATGGTGCTGGGGATGGTCCACATTTACTGCAGTTAATAATGAACCAGAGGAATCATAAAGAGGGGCTGCACATCATCCCTGGGATGATCCTGGGACCATCCCAGCCTCCTCCTGGCCACAGGGACCCACCCCACTGACCAAGGCACACCCAGCAGCTGCTCCTGCCCAGCCTGAGCCCAGGAAAGGCTGGAAATCCTCCCCAGCAGCCCTGAGCTGCCAAGTGCCCCCTGCCTGGGGGAGATCATGGCCTGGGAGGGCTCAGATCATGGCCAAGGCACAGATCATGGCCTGGAGGGCTCCCCTGAGCTGCTCCTACAACACATTTGACATTTCCCTGCTCTCTGACACCCCCACAGAATGTTAAACATCTGCACTGCTACCAGAGAATGCTCCTGGAAATTCCAGCAAAGCTCACTGGTGACTTTTGGAAATGCTGCTAAAGAAAACAAATGTTGGTGCCCCCATTGAGAACCAAGGCAAGCTCTCTTCCACGTGTCAAGGGCTGGACAAATGTTCCTCCTGCTCTTAGAAAAACATCAAGACAGACCAAAAAACCTGAAAACTTACAGCAGTCCAGCTACAGAACAAGATTTGGACACTGAGCAGGAAAAGCAGAGGCAGTTGAGCCCAAGCCTGTGGAACAGAAATCAGGACACAGTGTTGAACACAGGAGTGGGACCTTTGCATGATGCAAAGAACACCTTGGGGAAATTTACCTTTAGTATTAAAAATTACACCTCTGCTGAAGATGGGCTTTTCTGGTGTCCAGGTACAATGTGAACAAGTGATGTAGCCTTAAAATAACACTCCCCTGCCTTCCTCTCCCATGTCCCTGAATATCTGTGTATAACTTTTCCACCAGCAAGCCTTGCCTTGAATACAAATGTGAGAGGCAAAAATTCCCAGTTAGCTGAATTCACAAGTGAACTCCCTTCACATTAAACTACACCAAGGAGCAACAGTGAGCACTTTCAGAAAGCCTTTTCAGACCAACAGTGAAGTGCAGTGGTAGAGACCCAAGTTCCAGGGAGTTCAGCTCCTCCACCATCCACACCAGACTCCTGCCCTCTCTGCCCTTGTTTGCATCACCACAGAAAAAAGGTCTCTAATTACTCATTACATTTTCAGGGCAAGAAATAACTCCTATGAAGCCAAGGTGTTGTTTTCCTTCCAAGAGCTTCCTCAAGCAGCACATTCTGAGACCCCAAAAAGGACAATATTTTGTCCCCCACGTGAGCCTTTGCCAAGTTCAGGTTCATGCAGCATCTCCTGAATCTCTAATTGAGGAGCAGCCCATTATCAAATACAGACTGAGCTTAATTAGAGAGGGAAATCGATGAAGATCATCTCAAAGGTATGAGAGAGGTCTGAGCAATTTTCAGTGATGGTTCAAATTTCTTCCCTGGAATTGTTTTCAATAATAATGAAAGCTTAATGCAAAAATAACAGTTAACCAGACATATTACTCTGCTGCTGCAGGATTTAATGTGCTTTGCAAACAGCTACAATTTCTGGGCCAGGATGGCATCAGCTTTTATCAAAGCAGCTGCCCCAGAGAACCCTGGAAAACAAGCCCAGGGTTCTTCACATTCAGGCTCTTCCTTCTGCAGCTGTCCTGGTTCTGTTTTAAAGAAAGTCTTGACTTGCCTCACACATCCTGGCACATTCTCATTTTATTTTAATAACAAGTCATATGTTAATAGATGCATAATCACAACTAGTTTTTTAAGCCAAAATCTTCAATTAAAAATTTAAAATAATTACATGCCATGAGTAATCCAAGTACTAGAGACCCCAGCAAGAGCAAAGGCAGCAGGGAAACCAAGGTGAGGCAATCCTGCCAACCCCCCCAGAACACAGCAATCACTGTTCTTGACACTGCAGGACCAGCACTCAAAAATACCCTATTTTCTGCTGGAATGAGGCTTTGCCATTGCTGTGAGCCTTGTCAGCTCTACTGAAAATATTTCCAGCACTTCCTTCTAAAGCACAAAGTGGACAATTCCATCAAAACATTTCTGCATTTGGTTTTTTCCACACAATTTGCTCTGGCAGCATGAACGAGGTCGTGAGCAGCCAGTTGCCACATGCAATCTCTGATTTATCATTACAGATACCCCAAAAGAAGCTTCTTTTTTTTTATTTTTAAATTTAGTTACATTCACACAGTCAGACATTTCGTGTATAATACTTAAGATACACTATCAGACACTGAATGCTGTCCTAGACAACTCAGAAGTTGATTTTCTGCTATTCCAAAAACTCACTGAAAGGCAACAACAAGCAACAGCAAAGAGCAACTCTCACTCTTCTCCCACAAACACAGGGACTTATTTATTTGAGAGGCTTCAGACCTGCCATGTCAATTTTACAGGAGAATGAAAATGGATTTTTTTTTTTTCTTTTTTTTGGTTGGTGATTTTTCTGGTTCATTATTAACTGCAGTAAATATTTCAACAGGGAGAGCAAGTCCCCCCAGCACCAAGGCAGGCCACAGGAAGGCCCTGTGGTGACCTCACTCAGCCCCAGCCCCTGCACAAAGCCCCAGGGTGCTGGGCACAGCCATAAATTTGAAATATTGCCCAGATGAAGGCTGAACTTGTGACCTCCCCAGTATTTAACTGCCACTCTGGCTCTCCCAGGCTGAGCACATGAAATACAGTAATAACTACCTGTTTGCCCAGCTCTGCTGTCATCACTTCCCAGCCTTATCTGAGGGAAATGCTCCAGATTCTTTCATGCCTGGGGAGAGCAAAACAAATTTTTCCAGTGCTCTCAATTCATTACAGGTGTTGTAAATAACCTGGTAGCAGCACCCACAGTGAGGGGACAGCACTGCCACCACAGCCAAGACAGAGGTGACTTTTCAGCTCCAAATTCTTGCCTCCACCATGGGAAGTGTCCTGCCCTTGCTTGGCCTGGACTGTGGGGACCTGTTGGATTAAGCCCTTTTCTGACCCAGAGATGGGGCAGCTGAGAGGTGTTTTAAAAACTTTTATTCCATTTTCAGTCTCATGTGAAGGGTGGGACAATACAGATGCTATAATTCACACCACCACAATCAGAAGCCAAATATTTCCTAATTACATTAGAGGCATTTCTTGGCCTATCAGCTTTTGTCACACCATGCTGGAAATGCTTTAAAGCCAATAATCTAAAATGCATCTTTCATCTTTCTATTTCTCCAAAGTATCTGCTTTTACTTGCAAGGCCATCCTTTGAAACTTGTTTCTGGTTCCATTTCTCTCTCCACAATGTCTGTCCTATTCCATGGCATTTCTCAGTCAGCATTTCTTATCTCAGGGTGTGCATACAGATATGTGAGACTTCTGTCAGGCCCTGAGAATTCTCTACAAATCCATTTCCCACAGTGCTCCCTGCATTTGCACCCCAGGAATACTGAGGAGGTCCCTTTGCCCATTCTGTGGCACTCTGGGTACAAAGGTGCCCACGTTTTGTCCATTCAGTGTTTGGCCCTACCCCAAGTGTGGGCAGGGTTATGTCCAGCTTTAGGGGCTGGGATTATGGGACTGGCTCAGCCACAGCTTTCCCTGGGACATTCCCTGTTCTCTCCCACATGGAATCACTTCTCAGATGCACCAGGCAAGGGTTCAGTGTGTGACCAGTGACATCTCCAGTTTGCAGGTCCACAGAATCCCTGAATGGTTTGGGTTAGGAGGCACCTGACAGGTCACCACATCCACCCCTGCCATGGCAGGGCCACCTTCCACCAGCCCAGGTTGTGCCAAGCCCCATCCAACCTGGCCTGGAACACTTTCAGGAATAGGGCAGCCAAAATGCCCTTCCAAAGGTAAGGAAATTTCTTGACTCTACCTCCCAGATACACAATGCAAATAAAGAGACTGAGGACAGAAATTTGTGTAGAATTCTCCTGGACTCTTCAGTACCTTTCCAGTCAAGTTAAAGGCCATTTTCCTGCTTCAGTCCTTCTGGGATGTATGTAGGGGAACAAATCCCAATTATTTTTAAACCCAGCATGAGGGCAATAGAGGGCTCCTCTAGCACCTCATACTTATGACACAGGGGTTCAACTATTCTCAGGTATGTGAAACTGGGGATATCCTAAAGTGTCACCAGAAGGATCTGAGGAACTGCACTGAAGGTACCACTTCTCCCAATTGAAAATGTGCCAGAAGTAACAGAAAACACCCCAGGAACTCCCAGGACTGGTGGGTGTACAATGCCATATAAACTGGAATAAGCTTTCCCCAAGCACTCCCTAGCACCCTACACAAACCCAGGGTAAAACTCAGGTATTTTCCTGCCATGTTCCAGCACAGCCCCAGTGTGACACACCTGAGGGCACCCTCCCCCCTGGGATGTCAGGAATTTCATCCCCACTGCCATGGAAGGAGAATTCCAATGGCCAGCACCATGCCAGAGACACTCATTTGCTGGCAGGGTTTTGTACCCTTCTCAGAGGACACAGCAAAGCTGATCAGGGAGCAAAGGGAACTTCAGAGCATTCCTGAGTCCATGCAAACTTACAAGTGGATACAGCAGGTTGTTTCTTGTTGTTATCTTATTGCAGGGCTTCCATGCTGTTGTCTCCTATCACAAAAGCTCCAAACCTTCTTGGTGTTTCTTGTGGGCAGCTCCTCTGAGCACTGACTCTTCCTTCTCCACAAAGCAGCCACTGATTCCAGTTCCCTTCTCAACAGCTCTTTTATAGCCCTCTCTTCTCACTGCTTACAGCTGTGGCCTGGTAAAGTCAGGCCTGCCCCTAATCCTTGCTAATTGGCCCAGCTGCAACTCCTTAGGGGTCACATTACTTTCTACACTATCTTTATTTTCTTCTATTCTGTCCCCCTACAGTTTCTGCCTGCAAATTTCAGTCAGCCCCTAGCTGGCACTGCCAGGAAAGCTCAGTCAAGAGGCAGCCACAGGAACACCTCTCCAGTTCCACTGCCCTAACACTGCCAAGCAATAGCTTCACCCCCTTGGCACAGAATTCCATGTCTAAACTGCCATGGAGAAATGTTATTAGAGGAAAAATGATTGGCTGCCTGAGCACAACTCCCAGTGCAGAGTGAAACCTCTTACAAAAAACAAGGGCTTCAAGGAGTGCTGTAGAAAAATACAGTACCCAAAAATGAATTCTTTGTCTGAAATGCTGCCAGACTCATTTCCAAGAATGGCAGAAAGAACTTAAATTAAGCAAAATCATGCTGTTATTAGGTGGGGAAAGATGACAATTTCTTTGGTCTAGAAGGAAATGATCCAGGGATCAGGTAACAGTTATTCCAGCTATTCAACCCTGCACCAAAGTAAAGTAATGCAGAAATACAATTACTCCCTACAGTGACCTCCCAAGGAAAGTAGAATTAAAATTAGAACTAAGAAGTAAAATCAGAAATGTCATATCTGAAATGCACTCTGTGGAATCTTTAATATATTTTAATACTCAAGCATAAAGGATTTTCTTTCCAGTGCCAGGTGTAACAAAACATCAGCATGGAAGGTCTGGCAGAACTTTCTAAACCTTCACAACCAAATGAAGAAATCCTTGACAATGGTTCAGATAAGGAGCAAAAAAGTTGTCCCAGTTCACTTTCATGCCAGGTGACCTGGCTGGAAGTGCTGCACTAAGGCTCCTCTCAGCTTTACCCACAACCTGCTTAATTGCATCATATCATTAATGTTATTAATTGCTGTCACTGCCCATAAAACACAAAGCCAATTCTGTAAAATAGAGAGGCTGGAACTGAATTAAACACAGCACACATGAGCTGTTTGAAGCCATAGTAAAGTGTTCTGAAGCCTGAAGCTTGGAGGTATTTCCCAAGCCAGAGCACCAAATCTTTATTCTTTTGGCCAAAGATACAAGGTAAGAAAAATGTGAGGTTTTTTATCTGTGACCAGATAGAGTCTGAGTGCTTCCTTTTGGTCAGAAAACCCTTCCTTTTGTTTATAGAAAACCCTTCATTTATGGATGTTCAGTGAATAAATTTCTCCCCTCAGAATTACTTTTTAGATCAACTTTGTAGCACCACAGTCCACACTAAACCAAGTCAGGTAAGCTCTTATAAGGACCCTGCACATGCCATGGAACTCCAGAGAAAGAACTGGAAACTCCTGCTAGGGTCCAATCAATAAAAAAGAGATTTCCTCATGGAGTGTAAGAAAGGCAAGCTTTTACCTCAATTCTTTCCCCCTCCTTACCAAGTCTATTTTCTTTGCTTACCCAGTTTGCTTTATTTACCTTTTTATGCATAGTAAGATGCTTTTTACAACTACATTATCAATATTTCAGTACTTTTTCTAGTAAAAATAGCTTGCAAGAGTAAGCAAAACAGTTAAACACACAATAAACCAGCATATTACCAAATATCTCTGCTTTTATCTTCTCTCAAGCTCAATGAAAACAACAATGTACTTAAGGATTATGAAAAATGCATTAGAGATGTCCTTTCCAAAAACAGCCAGGTTGCAGGAGCACAGGTTGACTTTCAGATGGGATCAGCCACTCTGTGGCCTTGGCCCTCCTTCAGCTCCATGACATCAACCACACTTGATAGATAGAGCAGCTTTGAAGCACCCACAGGTTGTATTATAGAAGCACATTGCTCATTTGGCTATTTAGGAAATCATAAGCAGTTTGGAAATAAATCAGAGTAACAATATTTATAACAGGACTGGAGGGGGCTCGGTTTTTAAGAGGGCACAGAAGTGATCACAGAATAAACTTAGATATGTAGGTCTTTAGGAATGTGGAGAAGTGTTCTCTGTGCAAATGGAAACCTCTGACCCACCTTGCACTGCCAGCTCTGCCTGAGCCTCCAGGGTGTCATTGCCGCTCTCAGCGATGCAGGTGAAGGTCCCGGCGTCGGCCTCGGTCACATCCCGGATCTCCAGCACCCCCCCTGGCAGCAGCTGGAACCGGCCAGACCTGCGACACAGGACACACAGGGTCACACAGGGTCACACAGGGTCACACAGGGTCACACAGGGTCACAGCCTCAGACCTGCGACACAGGACACACAGGGTCACACAGGGACACACAGGGTCACACAGGGTCACTGCCTCAGACCTGTGACACAGGATACACAGGGTCACACAGGGTCACTGCAGGGACACTGCCTCAGAGCTGGGACACAGGAACACACAGGGTCACTGCAGGGACACTGCCTCAGACCTGCGACACAGGACACACAGGGTCACACAGGGTCACACAGGGACACAGCCTCAGACCTGCGACACAGGGACACACAGGGTCACACAGGGACACACAGGGTCACTGCAGGGACACTGCAGGGACACTGCAGGGACACACAGGGACACTGCAGGGACACTGCAGGGACACTGCCTCAGAGCTGCGACACAGGACACACAGGGTCACACAGGGTCACACAGGGTCACTGCCTCAGACCTGCGACACAGGATACACAGGGTCACACAGGGACACACAGGGTCACTGCAGGGACACTGCCTCAGAGCTGGGACACAGGGACACACAGGGACACACAGGGTCACTGCAGGGACACTGCCTCAGACCTGCGACACAGGGTCACACAGGGTCACACAGGGACACTGCCTCAGACCTGCGACACAGGACACACAGGGACACACAGGGTCACACAGGGACACTGCCTCAGACCTGCGACACACGGACACTGCAGGGACACACAGGGTCACACAGGGTTACTGCAGGGACACTGCATCGGAGCTGGGACACAGGACACACAGGGTCACTGCAGGGACACAGCATCGGAGCTGGGACACAGGGACACTGCAGGGACACTGCAGGGACACTGCAGGGACACTGCAGGGACACTGCAGGGACACTGCAGGGACACTGCAGGGACACTGCAGGGACACTGCAGGGACACAGCCTCAGAGCTGGGACGCAGGGACACTGCAGGGACACTGCAGGGACACTGCAGGGACACTGCCTCAGAGCTGGGACACAGGGACACACAGGGTCATTCCGTGGGTCACTCCATGGACATGGCCTTAGACCTGCAACACAGGGACAGGGTCACTCCAGGGACATTCCATGGGTCACCCCATGGGTCACTCCAGGGACACAGCCTCAGAGCTGCACACACAGGGACAGGGTCATTCCATGGGTCACTCCAGGGACATGGCCTCACACCTGCACACACAGGGACAGGGACATTCCATGGACCATTCCAGGGACATTCCATGGACATGGCCTCACACCTGCACACACAAGGACAGGGTGGTTCCATGGGTCATTCCATAGGTCTTTCCATAGGTCATGGCCTTGGCAATAGCCCAGGTCCCTGGGATACCCTGGCCAGACCTGCACACACAGGGACAGGGTCATTCCATGGGTCATTGCATGGACACAGCCCCAGAGCTGCACACACAGGGACAGGGTCATTCCATGGGTCATTGCATGGACACAGCCCCAGAGCTGCACACACAAGGACAGGGTCATTCCATGGGTCATTGCATGGACATGGTCTCCGCCATACCCTGGGTCCCTGGGATACCCTGGCCAGACCTGCACACACAGGGACAGGGTCATTCCATGGGTCATTCCATGGACACAGCCCCAGAGCTGCACACACAGGGACAGGGTCATTCCATGGGTCATTCCAATGACATGGCCTTGGCCATAGCCCAGGTCCCTGGGATACCCTGGCCAGACCTGCACACACAAGGACAGGGTCATTCCATGGACACCACCCAGTGTGGGACACAGAGGAGTTATAATTACACCACACTGAAAATTAGGTTCAACCCTATCAATTCCACAAGAGCAGCTCATCTTTTTGCACTTGCAGCTTCACATGTTGTTAATTAAATGTGACCCAAGGTATTTAGTCAAGAGCAGCCAGAACTGAAGAAAAATGAGGTATTGTAATCACATCATTAAGAAAAAGGCATTTTGCAGCTCCAGCTGGAATGACTGACTGCTTGGAAAGCTGAGGGAAGTACAACAGGAGAGACTGCACAACACAAGGACAGCAGTGCCCATTACACAATGTACAGGAACTGAATTCTGTGAGAAGGTAAGGCATCCCTCAGAGATGAAATACTTCAGAATAAGGTAGAGGTTATAAGAAATTCAAAATACAGATTCATCAGGTGACACAGGGTCTGTACAGAACCTCCCCCTCTGACTTGCAAAGGGCAGGGAAGGGTTTCTAACCCAACCCTTACAATCTGTCTGCTTTTGCTGCTAAATGGGGCAGGTAAAGGTGGCACCTCATGCTCAGTGCAGCACCCTCAGCCTCCAGCCACATCCTCCTCCCCTGCAGCCATCACTGGCCTTCACCTGATACAAATTTGTACATG
Source organism: Agelaius phoeniceus (assembly GCF_051311805.1). Classification (NCBI taxonomy): domain Eukaryota; kingdom Metazoa; phylum Chordata; class Aves; order Passeriformes; family Icteridae; genus Agelaius; species Agelaius phoeniceus. The sequence continues at coordinate 17,805,106 of NC_135277.1, forward strand.
ATTTTTCCAAGTTCCTTCAACACTCAAGTTCCCACACGAAATACCCAATAAACTTTCCAATAAAATGCCAAGAACCCCAAGCCAGGACAAGTTGTGCCTGGATGCTGACCCAGAGCCATTTTTATTTGCAGCTGGAAAAGGAAGACTGGGGAAAAAGGAAGGGAACCTGGTGGCTTCCTGCCTGGCACTCTCAAGGGCAGGAAGGAACTGAATTCTGTCAATATATGAGCATTACAACAATTGCCTTTCTTGGTCTCTATTTGGAATGAATGGCCAATGGACAAAAATCAACCTCAGTGCTTTCTCCATTTGAAATTTTCCTAGAATTACATCAGTAGGACCAATCCTGACCTTCTTGGACAGGTAAATTGTTGGGACACAGAGTTTTGCCTCATCTCACTATTATTTATCAGATAAATACTGATTTATGATCCTACTGTAACTGCTGAGCAAATCATTTAAAAGCAGAGCAAACAAAACCATAAGTGGCATTAAGAGTTAAAAGCATCCAAAGAGATGTCCCTGTCCAGGTGCTCTGTAAGGAAAGCCACACTGCTCCCATGAGAAACACCAGGACTACAGAAAGGCTGCCTTGGAAGAAGTGCAGGGAATTTGAGTGAAGATATGAGTTTGAAAAATCATATTAAGAGCTTCCCAAATGCTGGGAAAAATGTGCCAGGCTTGCGTGGGAATGGCACATCAGACAGGCTCCAAAAGCAGGCCTGAAGAAAAACACCAGGGTAAGACAAGCCTGGACCTTGACACATCCATCCATGAAATTTTCAACCTTCTTTTATTATGTAAAAGAGCTGCTTTGGCTTTTTGTTCTAGCAGCAGGGAATGTGCTGAGGGCTGGGATGAAAGCAGGGAGCTGGATCTGCCAGGGACAGCAGCACAGGGAGCAGGGCAGGAGCTGTGCCCTAAGAACTGCCACTGTCACACCCTGAAGGGATGATCCAAGGCCAGCAGCGTGTCTGTGGCATTTTGAGGACATGAATGTCCTTTCCAGGAGATCTGTTGTTACCCTCTGAAAGCAACACGTGCCTTAGGGTGCTCCTTTCCCACTGCCAGCCTCTGGAAAAGTTACTGACAGCAGTTCAGATGTTACTAAAACTATTGAAAACTATTCCTCCTTGTCACTTCAGCTTGTCCTAGGGGGTCTCACAAACTACTTGCAGCATCAGAATATTTGTGGGAATTCAGCCACCTCAACATGTGCCATGTTTTTATTCCCTTTGATTATTTTCCTCCAGAAAGCCCAGAGTTGAGTTCAATTTCCCAATAGGTGATTTAGTGGAAGTTTAATGGAAGAAAACAATCTGCCAGACTCCTTGGTGATTCCCTCTGTATCAATCAGCTGTGGAAAAATTCTGGACTTAAAGCAAAGCTGCTTTTATAATAAAGCAAAACATCTTAATTTTGTAAGGACAATGAAGCATTTTCACAAAAGAGTGAGGCAATCGGATTTCAGACACTGGAGACAAAGAATCAGCTTAATAGAAAAGTGATAACATAATTTAAAGTGTCATTAAAAACAACAAAGATTGATCACTCAGATGTCAGGGAAGAGGAAAATCAAATTCCAGCCTTTTATATGCATTCCATCCAGCCCTCACTTGCACCCCATAACATACAATTACTGAGCTACTCTGGATGCCTCACTCACAGGCTCTTTGTGTTTCATTATCACAAAATATAGTGAGCCTTTATTAATTTACTGTAGTCAAACTGTCAGTTATACCCTGAGGTTTGGGCTTTTCTTCCCTCTTTTAAATTACTATTCCCCAAACATCTTATAATCTATTTGCTGTCTCAGTAAGTACAGCAGATAAAATTAGACAGTAAATTAGATTATTTTGTGGGATCTACTACCAGCAAAATCTCCATAATTACTCTGCTATGCTTAACCTTTCCTGAGCTGGGCAAGTGTAATTCACTTGGTACCAATCACTCAGAACCCTGCAAACAGAAATGTGCAATAATGGGAATCTCTCACATTTGTGGGAAGCACTAAGGAACACCCTGCATTAGGGATGTGGATGTGATCCTACAATCACAGACTTCCTAGAGCAGAAATGAACATGGCACAAGTGCCCTCAGCTGTCATCCCCTCACTGCAGGGAAGTGTTACATGTACAACCATGTTTCTGCAGGAATTTTTCAATTACACGAAATTTTGCTAAGCTGAACAGCAAAAAGCTGCAGCAGAGCTTGCTGGACTTTACAGACATTAAAATGTCACTGCTCAAGTCCTTTCAGTGGCTTAATTTCAGATGAACCATCTCATCTACTGCAGTTTTCCAGAACCTGTGGCACCTGCATTTGTTCCTTCTCCCACAGACGTGTTCCAGGATAAATGAAGATACAATATATGCTGGTGGAGCACACACTGCAAACTTCTCAGAGCAGATCATCTTCCAGACACTTCTCTGTGCCTGTGTCCCAAGCTCTGGGGACAAATCCACCTGGGCAGCCACCTGGAACTTCCCTTCCCAAGTGAGGAATTGCCAAAAGCACCAAGTGACTCCTGCACTTGCTGAAGAACAGACCCTTCACACAGCAGGATCCTCAGCCAGAATGGGGACTGAAATAACAAATATTCAGGGTAAAAAAGGCTCCAAGTTGGTTCAAACCTGAAGAGCCACTCACACCTCCATTCTAACCTTTTGTACCAGGCAATGTTGGAGATTTCACTTTAGGAAGTTTTCCATAAAGGGCCTAAGATTTATTCCAATAACTTCCCACTTCAGAGCCTTCCCTGCTTCCTTCCATTTCCCTCAGCATTCTCCACATTCCTGGCAGAGACAGCACTGACTTGGAGTCCATGGAGCCAATCCAGCTGGAAAAGCAGGAGGATATTCCAGTGCAGAGCCCATGGATGACACCTGTCCATGTGCCACCTGCCACCATGGCTCACACACGAGGCTGGAGCCTCCCTTTGGGTTTGGGAGCTCCTAGAGCAGATTTAGTCTTTTCCTTTCTTTACAGACAGTGGAGATTTGGGAACACTCTAAAATATGAAGATCCCAAGCTGGAGCAGTGAACCAATTCAAGGAAAGCTTCTTAGTCTTTAGGGGCATTCCTTATGGAGAACCAGAAGTCAGCAGTCTCTCCATCAGAGTTCTTTAAAAATCCTCAACATAGTGAGTTCAGAAGGACTCCTTGGAGTTCTAAGAGCCTTGTTCCAATGGAAACTTGGAGCACTGAGTTAACTCCCATTTCTCACCCAACACCCAAAGCTTCCTCCTCTCACACTCTAATTAATTTGGAAAATATTTTATCACAGCAACTAATTTCACAATATATTGCATTACAGGCTGTCTGAACAACTGCCAAGGCTGCCATCACTCAAGTTTACTCATATTTATCCATTAACATAAATCTTATTGCAGTCTTCAACAAATAATTCATCAAATTTAATCTCCTTCCCTTTTCTCCAGATCTTATAACAAATATTTAATACCAAAACCCCACCACTCCCTATCCTTAAAATTCATCTATTTTCCTATAAATACAGGCTCCCATCCATATTCTCCTTAGGAATACAACTTGAAAGGCAAACATTCTATTTTGTATTAATTAATTACCACAGTTATGACAAAAGTAAAATAAGGTTTTGTGTAAAACCCTTTAACAAGGGGTCCAAATTAGGGATAACCTCCCCATGCTGTCTGAGTTTTGTTTCTTAAGGGCAGACACACACACAGAAATGTCCCATTATACATGGCTATACCTACATATATGTATGGTAATGTTTGGGGTGGGGGTGTGCATAAACAAACCTGGGATTTCAGAGCTTTTCCCAGGCAGAAGGGACATTAAAACCTGCCCAGATGAAAAGAATCAGTTTTTTCTTGGGATAAAGAAAATCCATGCTAAGAAAGTCGTACTTTTATATCAAAAGGGGATTTTAATACAAATTAAATGTGATTTAATTTGTAATTACATTAACAGACCACGCATAACAAGCTAAGGTAGCTATTTAGCAACAGTAACTGCAGGCTTTTCTCCAACAAAGAATCTTAATTTCTGGAGATTTTCCAGTTATTCTATTCACACCAATAACACAATAGCTGGGGGGTAAATGGAGTTTAAGAGGTCTCTGTTCTCAGCTCTTTGAATCCCTGCCCTGTTCAGCCACAGTCACAAGCAGCAGACTTGGGAGCTTTGGCTCAGTTTGATCACTTGAAGGAACAATGAAAAAAGTTTACCCCACAGAGGGGAAAAAGATCAAATTTCTACCTTTACCTACCTTAAAAAACTCAAGCCCACAATGAGCACATGTTTCACTTTAAGGAAAGAGCTAAGTGTTGCAAAAAGTCAACTGGAACCCACTCTTGTAACAAAAGGCAAACCACTAAAAACTAATGCTAAATATTCTGAAAAATCAGGTTAGACTTGGTTCAAATTGTGTACATTTGAAGTTCAAGTATATTTACTAATGTTATGCTCCAGCCCTCCAGAACAATTTCTCACTCTGAGTTCTGAGAAAAAGAAAATACCTGTGAAGCCCTGAGAAGTTATCATGGTAACCTCAGAGAATGAGGGAAGCAAATTCCAAAGGGAATTAACCGTACTGTATTCAGTGGTGGGAAAATCTGGGCTTTATGTCTCAAAAATCAAGAAAATAAAAGGAGAGCTTGAACCTCCCTGTGCCCTGAATGTGCCACAACCTAGAGAAGGACAGGGCATCAAAACTTCCCAAAGATGTGACATGACATCACTTTACATACAAGAACAACAAATTCAGCTCTTGCCAGGCACATTTATTCTGCCATTTCACCCCATTTGATTGTGCTGCTCTAATGAGTCTGCACCAGCTTTTGTAGGGGAGTGAGTTCTTATATTTCTAAAACCCCCTGAATTTAAATCATGTGCCTTCACACTGACACAGCACCATCTCTCAGGGGCTGTTTGTCATTTCCCACAGCAGCCTCCCATCAAAGACAGTTCAAATTACCAGCCCCTGGATTCTTTTAATTTAAGAGTTGCCAAAAGAGAGATATATTATATCCCTGGTGCTGCAGAGACTTGAGCATTGTTCTGGCTGCTTTCTGTGTCACAATTTACCTCTCCTTGTTCCATGATTAACTTGGCTCCCCATTAATCTCACTGCTGACTTTGAGGGACATGGAAAACATTCAAATAACTGTGTGAAATCCTGGTTCTAGAAGCATGTTCATTACATAGACAAAAATGGTCTTGATAAGATTTGTTCTGCTACTTTAATACGGATTTCCTACCACATTATTCTGACTATGTGTAAGTATGTATAACTTATAATGTTCAATTATAAGTTCAATGTATAAATTCTCACTCTATACATCTCTGAAAGCTCACTGATTTTTTTGCCATCATGCCTGCAGTTTTATCATTCTATTTTAATGAGAAAATGTGTCATTTTGCTTTAAACACTTATTCTTCCATTCCTGTGGGACATTGTGACACAGAGTGGACATTTCCACTGCAGAAAGAATGAGTTCAGGGCCTCACACTCAGAATACCCCAAGTCATCCTCCTTTTCCTGCAGTGTCCTTATTCCTTCAATTGTTGCTTCTACTCCAGTGCCAGTCTACAAATAATCCATTCTTAATAACCTCCCTGTTTCAGACAAGATTTCTTGGCTTCAAACAGCTGCAAAAAAATACCTTGAGACTGGTTCCAAAGTCTCCTTTATCCCAAGAGTGAGCCTTGAGCATTCGAGCTCAGGCTGTGCTCTGCAGGTTCCACACCCAAAGGAAGGCACACACCAGCCCAAAGGCTGCCTCCAGCTGGATTGCTGCCATCAGCCAGGGCCAGGGCTGGCACAGCCGGTACTCACCCATCGCTGGGGAGCTCCTCCCCGTTCCGTGTCCACCTGACCAGGGGAGGAGGGAAGGCGGCGGCCACGCAGGGGAACAGGGCGCTCTGCCCGGCCAGGCGGCTCAGGGATGAGGGCGGCTTCAGCAGCGCCAGCTTCTGGGGCTCCTCTGCATCTGCAACAGGACAGCACACAGCTGGCACCGGGGGCAAACTCATGGTAAAAGCCACCAGAAACCCTCGGAACCAAAATCCAACCAGCCAAACAAAATCACAAATGAAACTTCCCATTCCTTTCCTGCCCCTCGGAGGATTCCATCCCCGCCTCACCCACAGCCTCTCCCAGCCTGGTTTCCATTTCCTCCAGACATGCAAAGTGATTCCCCACTTTTGGGATTCTCACTCTTCCAGCTCCCTGGGAAACTATTCCAGCTCAAAAGTACAGCTCTGAAACTGGAACTTCCACCAGGTCGCAGAGATTTAGGAAAGAAAGGAGCAGGTTTGAGTTTGTCCAGCAAGTCTTGGCCTTCATCAGGGAGCCTCCTGAGGAAGTGCTTTTACACGTTGGAAAATTAAATTATCGCAGCAGTGACTGACCCCAAGTGAAATACAACAACCAAGGAATGTGCATGCTCAGTAACACAAAACAAAAATGCCCCACCACAGCTCTCCATCCTTATGAAAACAGGGAATCCTCTGAAGTGGTTCTACATTGGATTAGGCTGAGTGGGGTTTGTTCCCTTTTCTTCCCACCCTTAAGAAGAAGAGGAGGCACTGACATGTTTACTCAGTCCCTACTACAGGGTGTAGCCTCTGTGTGTGCCCTGCACTGTGCCCAGATGAAGTGAGCTCTACAGAGCAGCTGCACTTGGGGCTCACCCTGCATTGCCAGCACTCTGAGGGCTCTTCGAAGGTGTTATGGCAGCAAAGCTCCACACCTGGACAAAACCTCAAATTATTTCTGGCCCTCTAAAATGGGGACAGAGTATTCTGTACCTACTCTACTCCTGCTCCCTGAATGAAGCACCCTCTGTGTCTCATCACACACATCTTTGGCTGCTCTCTCACTTGGGCCTGAGGTGATACTCACAGGGATTTCAGGGAGTTGTTGTTTTGGTGTTCTTCAGCTCAAAACAGTAAAAATAAAACTGAGTGTTCACAGCACTGAGCTCAGGGCACACATGAGCCCCAAGGCACAACACCAGGAGGTGCCAGGACACTTGGGGGAAGCAGAACAGGTGGAAATGCCATGTGGGAGCTGGCACAGGCAGAGGCAGCCAAGCTCTGAGCAGTCCTGGATCAGCCAGCCCCATCCCTGCAGCTCTGCCCACATTCCTGGCAGGAACTGCTCTGCCTGCCCTGCTGTGCGTGGGGAAGAAGCGCCAGGGACCTGGAGCAGCCCATGGAGCAGCCAGGCTGCAGAGCAGGGGTCCAACTCCTCCAGGCAGCCATCCCTACACTGCCAGGAGCCAGGGTGATTCCCTGCAGACACAACTGCCACTGCTCCAAGCTCCCAGGAGGGAGTTCAGCTCCCAGGTAAAAGGAAACTGGATCCCAAAGCTAAGTGCCATTTTTCCCTTGCAGTCCTTGTTTGAAAGCACCCACTGAGAAGTGGCAGAGCTCAGAAATGCATCTCTCTGCTCAGAGGCAGCCTGGTATCAGCCAAAGCAGAACGTTTAAGCAGCAGAACACTGTCTGAGGATGTCAGTCCCTGGGATGCAGGAGTGTGCTGGGTGTGCTTCAAAGCCTGGGAAGCACTGCTGGGGTTCACTGTCAGCCCCACATCAGATAACCATTTAAATGAGGAATAAAGTGAATAAAGAACAGATTAATCCAAATCCTTCTTTCAAATACTTCTCAGGCCAAACAATCAATTATGGGGCTGCTCAAGACTAAGGGAGCTTTCCCTTCAACAGCTTAATCCCACTTTCTAAAAAAGGGGATTTTACCAAACTTCACCATCAATACTTTTGGATTCATGATGGAGCAAAGAAACAGCATCATTTAAATTCCCTAACACAGCTCTATTTCATCACTTTCAGCAAAACATTACAAAAGCAAGTAAACTACAGCTGCAGCCAAAAAGGATTCAAAAGATCAGTGTAATACGGAAGTTTTCAAGAAATCTTCAGTATCCAAAAAAAAAAAAAAAATCAGCAAAATCCTCAGCATTTGAAGGGCTGCAGAAACATGAAGGCAATATAAACTACAGGAATTCAATCAATCTTTTCCTAAAGGGCTTTTCTTCAAGCCCTGTATCCTTAGTTGGAGAGGCCAAAGAACTGAATGGAACAGTCCTACTTTAAGGATGATTCATTTCCAACACCCCAATTTCAAAAGAGAGCTGTAACTGTACAAATTGGGGTATTTTACAGAATAATTTAGTATTCTAAGTAGAGAAGGGCCAAGAAACAGAGCTATTCCTTGAAAGGGACCCCTGGAGGTGCCCCCAGGTGCCTCAAGTCCACCTGCTCCAGGTGAGGCCAACCCCAGCATTGCCCAGCCTAAGCCTGAGAGATTGCCAGGATGGAAACTCCCTCCAGCAGCTCTCCAAGAGTAACAACTGAATGAGAATTCCAACATGGAGAATTCCAATCCAGAAGAGACAGCTCTGGGAACAATTAAGGAAGCCCTTAGGAAACACAGCCTCTGTTTCCCTAGTTTGGGAAAGCACAACCCCCATTGCTGTCCTATTTTTGGTCACTTTTCAAACCTTTGGATTAAAACAGCTGGTGGTGTCACTGGGAACAGAACACACTGAATGTGCCAACAGTTTACATCAGCACTGGACTTCTGTTCTAACAAAAATATCTCAACATTTCAGCACAACAGGCAAAGCTGAACCTTCCAAAATAAAATGTCACCTCCTCTGAGGGTTGGAGACTTCCCAAAAGGTCTCATTGCTTAGACAATCAATTTCCAGAATACTGGGACAATTAAAAGCACCTCAGCTGAAGTATCCCAAGAGCAACAGACTAAGCACCAATTTCTTTGTGAAGCTTCCACAGGGTTTGAAACATGGGGTTCAACACGAGAAACTTAGAAATCCCCAAACTTTTATACTCACAGAAACAGTCAATTCCCATTTTGTATCATGTCACAATGGAAGTATATTATTGGGGTTTTATTTTAAGAAATCTTTCCACAAATGTCTTAAAAGCTGAACCATTAAATATGGGAAGGCAGCCTGTGAGTGTCTCCAGCCTGTTTCCAACCACTGTGAAAAGCTCAGGGCCTGTGGACAAAGACCCTGAGTTGAAGACTCCCCCAAAGGTCCCAATGTTTAGATGGTCAGAACTTCCTGAATATGGGAAGAATTAAAACCACCTGAGCTTAAGCATCCCAAGAGTGTCAGACTAAGCACCAATTTCTTTGCAAAGCTTCCACAAGGTTTGAAACACGGGATTCAACCTGAAAAAAATGTACAAGTCCCCAAACACTTCTACTCAAAGGAAGAGTTGGTTCCCCCTTTGTAACACATCCCAATGAAAGTATATTACTGGCAGCTTTTAAATTTTTTCCCCAAAATGCCTTAAAAGCTGAAGAGGAAAGCAGCCTGAGAGTGTCTCCAGTGCCCAGCCCTGAAGAGCTCAGGGCCTGGAGCAGCAGTGGCAACCTACAGTAAAGGCAGGGCTACCCCAATGATGGGGAGGAAGTGATGCATCTGACTCCATGGATCTCAGAGGGCCAATTAATTACTGTATTATACTGTATTATTCTATACTATAGAATCACTATACTACATTACACTGTATTATATTACATTATACTATGTATATTTATATATATATTGTATAAACATTATACTATACATATATATTACACTATATTGCCTTACTATTATACTATACTATATTACACTGTATTATATTATATCATACTATGTATATCATATATATTATATATAATATCTATAAAAATACATATTATATATACACATTATACTATACATATATAATATACATATATATTACACTATATTACCTAACTATTATACTGTACTATATTACACTATATTACATTATATCATACTATGTATATCATATATATTATATATAATATATATAAAAATACATATTATATATACACATTATACTATACATATATATTACACTATATTACATTACTATTATACTACACTATATTACACTATATTACTTTATACTATGTATGTCATATAAATTATATATAATATATAAATACATATAATATATAAAATATATATTATATATACACACATTATACTATACATATATATTACACCATATTACATTACATTATGTATATTATACATAATATATTAAAAATATATTATATATATAAAATATATATATATAATATATACAAACATTATACTATACATATATATTACACTAGATTACATTACTATTATACTATACTATATTACACTATATTACATTACATCTAAACTGAATCTGCACAAGCACCCAACTCAACTGCCCAAAAATCTTGTGACTCTCTGCTGACTGACAGCCTGCTTGGCCCTGACAGGCCAAGGAAACAAACCACCCTCACTTTGGGTTAACAATCTCCATATTGCATTCAACTTTGGCACAACACAGGAGCAGCCAATGAGATAAGAATTGTTTTATTCCTTCTTTTCTCTGCATCTCTGTGATGTTTTCTGAAAAATCCCTTCGCTGGGATTTCTTCTCCTGGGAAGTTGAGAAGCCTCAGAGAAAAATGTAAATAATAATTATCTGATTGCTTCTCCTGTGTTTGGAATGTGGTCTGGAGGTTGTTTACCAGCAGGTGCATGTTGATTGGTTCCATGTGAATTGTTTTAACTTAATGACCAATCACAGCCAGCTGTGTCAGACTCTGAGGAGTCAGTTACAAATTTTCATTATCATTCTTGTCAAGCCTTCTGATGTATCCTTTCTTTTTCTTCAGTATAGTTTTAGTATAGCATTCTTTAAATATAATATGTAGAAGCCCTGGGGGGACATCTCCTAAGTTACACCCCATTGGCTCCTTCACCTGTTCCTATGTCTGAATATAGGTGTTCCTGAGCCACTCCCTCCCATTTCCCTGACTGGCCCTTATCCTTGTACTGCCCACTTGCTAACTTTGAAAGCTCATTCTCTCTAATATCATCCTAATCATTAAGAAGCTATGAACCAGCATTAACCTTTCAAGCTAAAGAAAGAGGACTCTCCCCCTCTTTAATGCTATGCCTCAACTAAACTCCAGCCCCTGATTTTTTATCATGCTTACTTCATGACTCACCTTCTCCTTAATCATCCAACCTAAACTCCTGTAGTTGGGATCGATAAACCCCCATCTAACAAACCACCTATCGCCCCAAGGAGACCAAGGGCAGCCAGGAGGCCCCTGGGGGAGAGAGCTGGACCTTGGGAGGTGTGTGGGTGTGGGACTGGAACATCTCACCACACAGCTGAATTCAACATCTGTGGACATTATGCAAAGGCCCTTTTTGCTTCTTTACCTTGCACTTTACTAGCAGCAATTCAGGCTGCAACAATAATAGAATAGCATCAAGTAAGAAATCAGCCTTCTGAGAACATGGAGCCAGATTCTCATCTCTTCCCTCATCCTGGGGACCTCACAAAGAGCACACTTCCCTTGGGTTCAGAGAAAGGACCCCGGGTACCTGGCAGGACTCTGAGCTCGGCCTCGTCGCTGTACTTGGGGGTGCCGGGGGTGTCGAGCAGGCAGCGGTAGAGCCCCGCGTCGCTGTCCGAGGCGTTGCTGAGCAGCAGGGCCCCCCCGGGCAGCTGCAGCAGGCGCGGCTCCGGGGGCAGCGCCTGCCGCTCGCGCTCCCAGCGCAGCAGCGGCGCCAGCTCGGCCGTCACCTCGCAGCCCAGCACGGCGCTGCCCCCGCGGCGCACCCAGGTGGGCTCCGGCTGGCTCGTGAACCTGGGCAGACCTGCGGGCAAAGGAAAGGAATAAAGGGTTGGAGATGTGCTGAGCAGGGCAACAAAGACTGCAAGTTCAAGTCAAGACTCAAGAATGGAGTTTTGGAAAAGTTAAGATGTCGTTGTGAAAAACGCGGATCATTTGTTTTTCAAATGGTAAAAGTTTAATAGTAATATAATGGTTATAAAAATAGGAATATAATTAGAGTAATAATAATTTGGACAATTTGAATTAGGACAATATGAGACAATAGAAACAAAGAGTTACAGACATCCAGGTACCTTTTCTGGGCAGCACAGGCCCAAAACAGGCCCCACGTTAACAGAGGATTAACCCTTAAACACAACAGCCTGTTGCATATTCATACACTTCATCCATGATGCATAAATTCCATTCAAACACAGCATTCTGTCTGGGCAGTGTCAGCTTCTTCATCTTAATCCTAAAGGCATCATCCTACCTGAGCAAGGAGGAAGAAGTTCATTTCCCCTGACAATGGAGCAATAAATTCTCTTTCTCTGAAAGATTTGGTGTCCTGTGGCTGCTCTCAGTGCGAGTCTTTTTTTAGAAAAAAAAGTATCCTACATAGCATAGTTTCTATTTTAACATTATGTTATAACCTAAAACTACATTTAACACACTACTTAAGAGAATTAATACAGCATAACTTTCTAACACAACACATATAATATTCATTTTAATATTTGTGAAAAGCCAATCAAAAAATACACATTTTTCACATCATATAGGACACGAAATAACACAACGTGGACATGTTGCTGCTCTCAAGGTAAAAAGGGAAGTTTATTTTCTGACTCTAACATTTATAGTTTTCTAAAAGTGGCAGTGGATTGGAGGGTGAAAGTGCCACCTCTCCAATGACACTGGACAAACCAACAGTCCATCAAATTTCTCCTCCTCCATTAAGGAATGCAAAACAATGAGTTATTTACAGAAAGTGTGTGAGAAAGTTCATTACAAGAATGTAAACATCAGAAGGCTTAGAAAATCTTAAAAAATCAGACAACATTAAGATGCTCTCCAACTCTTAAAAAACCTTAACAGCTGACAGGACAATCCTAAACATGGATGGTGTAAAGGCAAACAGACCAAATAATCACAGAATCCTGGAATGGTTTGGCTTGGAAGGGACCTTAAGGCTCATTCAGTCCCACCCCTGCCATGGACAGGGACACCTTCCACTACCCCAAGGTGCTCCAAGCCCTGTCCAGCCTGGGACACTTCAGGGATGGAACAGCCACAGCTCCTCCAATGCAGCCTATAAAACACCTTCACTTACCCAAAAGCCTCAGTACAGGGCCACAAGGTAAACACTGAGATAATGTGAATGTTCATTTGTGTATGAACATTCCCAGTGTGGCTGAGACTGGAGTTTCTCCAGGGCACACCACAGAGCTGACCCAGTAGTGCTGCACAACCTGTGTCACCTTTTCCATAAAAATGTTCTCCAGAAACACCCAGAGCCCATTTAATGGCTTCACAGCTGGGCTGGGGAAGCCAAACCTTGGAGGAGTTGTGGGAAGAGCTGGGGACACAGCTGGAGCCACAGCTGAGGCAGCCAGTGAAGCTGGGGACACATCCAGGACAGGGAATAGCACAGGACAGCAGTGAGGGAAGGGTGAGGTACAATCCTGGAGTGGGCAGGTCACAGGAGGAGGAGGGAGAGGAGGAAGGGCAGCTTTGGCTGTCACCCTGGGGAAACCACATGAGCCTGAAGAATTGGGAATGAAGGCAGGGAGTTGAACAGGGAAATGGGGAGCAGGCAGGGAGAGCACTTTAGTTTGGTTTTTTCTTACCACTCAAATGACTTTAGTTGTCAAGAAATTAAATTAATTTTCCACAAGTCAAGGTTGTTCTGCCATTACAGTAACTGGGAGTGATCCCATCTTGACTCAGTCACTTTAATCTCATTTCCTCTCCATCCTGCTGAGGAGCAGAGTGAGGGCACAGCTGGATGGGCAGGCAGCCACAGTCACCCCACTCTAAGCATTCTGCACAGGAAATGATCAAATCTGCCACAGTTCAACCCCTATTTTCACAAGTCTCACTTAATACCTATCACAAATGCACTGGGAATGCACCAGTAGAAGGAATGATCCTACAGGACAGCAGACTGAATGCTAACAGAGGAGGATTCATATATCCTAACATTTAGGATTAGGATTTATATATCCTGACATGCAAATCACTTCTGTCCTGTCAAGTGCCTTCCATAATCCTGTACAGCTCATCTCCAACTGTTACAGATTTTCTTCCCTCTCTGAGTCCCACCTGGGGACTCCTTCCAGAATTTCATTCCTCCAAGAAACTTTGTTTCTAGTTTCCCCTCCCAGAGTATTTCCAACCAACTTGCAGTCCTTTGATCTTGACCTTGTTTTGGTATTATTTTGCATCTTTGATATTTATCCATCAGTCCCTCCAAGGTATTCACAGGAACAAAAAATCCAACTTCTTTCTTTCAACTTTCCTTCTGCTTAATGAAGCTACAATCTTTAGTTTCTCTCCCTCAATCCCCAAACACCCATTGACCTTTAAAGATGCAGAATGCTGGGATAATTTTGGAAGGAAGGGACCCAGGCAGAGCAGAATCAGCTACAAGGTCAGAGCTGGTAACTTGGGGATTTGTCCAGTCAGACCTCAAAAATCCCCAAGGGGTGGAGACTGCACAACCTTTGGGCAACCTCTTCCACCCCATGGAGCAGAGCTCCCTCTTTGAACCCAGCCAGAACCTCCCTTGCTCCAAGTGACCCCAATGCCTCCTGCTCTCCCACCAAGCACCCCTGGCAGAAACACAAACCCCAGTGCCCAGAGTCATTTAAGATCACACACATCCACAGAAATACAACAAAACTGCTTCTCTGCCTATTGAAAGGATCTTCCCAAAGATGGAACCATCTCAGAGGCTCTGCACAGCCCATCCTAGAAGCCAAGGGACCTTTTCCTGTGCTGAATCCCCCCTCCCTCTGTCCCAGCACAATCCCAAGGTAGCTGTGCACCTGCCTGATCTGCACACTGTGCTCACAAGTTCCATCATTAGGCAGTCTGGAGCATTATTTAATTCTTCCTGTGAGACCATGGAGGCCACAGCAAGGGTACCAAGGTCTCCTCCTTTGCCACACTCACTAATTCAGTGGGTAAATAAGTTGTTCTTACAGCTGATGAGGCTGTTAACCCTGAGCCTCTGAACTCCAGGCTCTGAAGCATCTGTCCTTTCTGAAAACCTCCTTCTTGACAGAACCCATTATATGTTCATAATTACCTCTGATTCTTATCTCTCTCAATATTCTCATTTATTAAGAGAGCATATGAAGCATATGAAGCCAGTTCTTTCCCCATCCTGGGAGGGAATCCTGGGTCTCCTCCTTTAGCCAGGTGACCCTGTGACACTTCTGTTTTCACCTCACCTTTGCCATCTCTGCTCCCAGCAGCTCCCACTGGTACAGCCCCACCCTGCCTACTTCAGGCACAAGCAGGAAAGTTCCTGGAGGACTGAAGCCCTGCAATTTCTCACATACAGCTCAAATATCCTTTAATTTTAATCCCTGACAAGTGCTGTTCATTTCCTGGACAGGACAGACCTTGTGCCTTCTGTTGTGTGCAGGTGCTCCACTGAGGTTAAATAAGCTTTATTCAAGATGGTTTCATTACTCACTGGAAATGAAATTACAGTTCATTTTCCAAGTCATCTTAAATGCCACTAAAACCTGTATTTCGTCATAGTCCTGTGTGGTTTTAAAATATACATTTCAACCTAGCCTATAATTTTGTCCTAAAGAGTAATTTTCTCTTATTCTACAATTATTGGCAATTTGCACTGCTTAAAAGCCTCCACTGTGGAGGAGGACCCTTTGCTTCAGCTAACAAACAACCACAAAACAATCATGATGCATTACAAAAAGCACTCCAAACCCAGGCTTTAATTGCTATTAATTTGCAGATCTGTTTATAAATCCAGGAGCAGGTCCCAGAATGCTGGCACACCTCCTGCAGCAGTGAGCCACTAGAAAATATCCTTTCATCTCCCAGCCCAGAACCTTTCCATTACAGAGCTGCTCTCTTCAAAACATCAATTATCAACTTCTAAGCCAGCATTTCCTCAACTTTCTATAGTCATTTTTAGAGGCATTTCCATGTAAGCCAATTCAGTCTAGTTAAACTACAAACACTTTTACAACTATTTTTAAAGTTAAGTTTTTAAAATGTTGATACTTTTTGCTCAGTGCTTGGTATTTCCCAAGCACTTCAACCACAAAGGCTGAGCAAGAAGTTCTAATGATGAGTAAGTAGAGTCCCAGGATGGTTTGGGGTGGAAGGGACCTTAAGGCCCATCCAGTGGCACCCCCTGCCCTATGCAGGGACACCTCCCACTGTGCCAGGGTGCTGCAAGCCCCATCCAAGGTGGCCTTGGGCACTGCCAGGGATGGAAGGTCACTCCTAACTGAGGGAGCAGCCCCCACTCCTCAGCCATGTGGGGCAGGACAATCAGTTGAAGACATCAGCCCATCTTTTGGTAAATGAATGTCATGATAAATGACACTTTGGGCTTCTGACATTGAAGACAATTTTTTCATGTTTGTACACACATTAATCATTCTGTGGCAGTGCACATACATTAGGAATCGATTTCAGGACACCAAAGGAAAATACTACTGACCTAGCAAGAATGCAGGTTAATAAACTAAATTTAGGAAGGATGATTTTCCATTTGGAATGCTCTCTAAACACAGGCAGGAGAACCCATAAGCAACAGTGCACTCACATGCACATAACAGGGATTAGATGCATCCCAAACCCCTCATTTCTGCCAGGACAATGCAAATGGCAGAGAAGGTGGGGAAGTCAACTCTGTGCCTCTTTTCTCCTTCCCTTTTGTTTCTTCCTTCCCCTCATCCAAGCCCAGAGCAATGGTAGGAATGTGAATGAACAATCTATTAATGCAAATGTGGTGCATTCAATCAGCATTCCCAGTCTCAGCCTTACTGAGATTTGTGGCTCATTGTCTCCATTTCTGAAAAAGATGTGCCTAGAAGAGCAATAATTCCCAGGCTCCTAGAAAACACAGATGGTTAAAATTCTGGCTGTAGTCTCCTGCCCTCAATGGAGCCAGTATTTCATCTCCTGGAGTCTGCAGAATCAGGGAATTCACTGCCCTGAGCCAGATGCCAATCCAGTTCAGCAGCCTCCCTGCAACTGCAGCCAGTGCCAATCATATCCAAGGAGACTGAAAGGAAAAAAGCTTCATTATCAACCATTACTAAATAACTGGCTCACTTGAGTGCAGTAACTGCAGAGTGACACCTGCCTGAGCTCTGGCTGCAAACCCTGCTCTGGTTAACAGGGGTGCCATGGCCATGCACAGCTCAACCCCCCAGAGCCCTACCAGCCCTTTGGGACCCATCTGAGCACATCAACACTGCAGAAAGGAAGGGAGAGATGAGAACCATCTCTTCATCTCTAGGGAAGAGAAAGCTGGGGAGGAATCCCCTTTTCCTGCCTGGGGCAGGGCTGTAGGAATGGTCACAAGCCTCTGGGAGTTCTCCTCACTTGTGTCCCCTCTGTTGCCACTGCTCTGACTGGAATTTAGGATAACACTTAGTACAAGCATTAGACTGCTCTAAACACACACATCACATGTTTGTGCAATTAACATTTTCCCAAGGCTGGTTTCAGGTCGTCTTGTGACATCTCGATGTGCTCAGCAAATGTTTTCTGTTTTTTCCCCCATTGCTATTGCAATATGGAAAAAGCAAAGCACAGGAGCAGCTGGCAGGTTTTCCATCCTGTTCCCTCCTGGATACCATCTGTGAAAAGCCTTTGCTGCCCAGAGTTAACTTTTATTCAAGTTTCTCCTAACTTACCCAAGTCTAAAGTAACTCCAGCAGCACCAGCTCTAAACATTCCACCCTCCAGCTTCTTCCACTCTCCATCTGAAATTCATCCAACTAGTCTGTGAATGATCCCACAAACTGCTCACAATTTTCAGCCACTTGAATTTTCCCCCATTCCTGTCTGCCTGATCGAATTTGAACTCATGACAAATCCATAACTGTAACTCCTTTCCCCAGAGAGCCTCTTGGGAAGTGTAGAGATTTCAGCACCACGAGGAGGTCCTGGAGAATGGGAACATGATCCCCTACTGTTAGGACAGCTCCAACATCTGCTACCCTTCAGCAGCACAGCCATCACAAAGATGCTGCCTATTTTGTTAGTGCATCAGCTCCTCACCCCAACCCTGCTAAAAAATTAATAAGTCCAGCCATCTGTGGACACTTCATTAAATTATCACAGCTCCTTCTCTCCAACATTATTCAGCATCATTTGTTGGAGTGGCAGAGGTGTGAAATGGCTTAAAATACACTGCTGCTAATGAGCCATATTTCATGGATCTCACTGGCACATGGAGCAGACTTTGTAATTACAAACAGTCCTGCAGAACACGAGTCCAGCAGCACCTGAATTAGGAACAGGCCAGATGCTTCCAGTCCTGGCTACAAACACCAAGCAGCACATCATTCTCCCCCCTTGCTCTAGGCAAAGCAGACAGGGGAGAAACAACCAAAAACCTGGGCAGGAGACAGCTCCTTGGGGAAGGGATGGGGATTTTTACAAGGATTGTAACATGGAGAGAGGAAAACCTAAAAAATGTCCTTGCTGGATAAACAGAGATGGGAAGTACCTGGAATACAGAACACAACTGAGAAATGTCAGAGCATAAGCACAATCCTGACCTGGCTGAACACAGCCATGACAGCATGGTATGTGCTGATTAAAACCAGTGTCCCTTGGCCAGAATGAGAGCAAAATGTCACTGGACACATCAGTAACACCCACAGACACAGGTGCTGTCACTACAGTGACACACCAAGTGACCAGCTGGCACCTCAGAGCTCTTCTGAACAAACAACTGAACTCCACACGTCCCAAGGCCCCTTTCAAGCTCAATTATCTGCTGACATGGGCAAGGTCCACAAAAAAACATACTGAAAAATAGCAAAATATTGGAGAAAATATTGTCCAACCTGGCCTTGGACACCTCCAGGGATGCAGGGGCAGCCACAGCTTCTCTGGGCAACCTGTGCCAGGGCCTCACCACCCTCATAGGGAACAATTTCTCCCCTTTATCTACTACACATCCAAAAATTTTAGAGGGTGTTTGGACAAGGAAAACACATCAGCATAATATGATGTTCTACCTGGCAAAACAAGCAATTCCAAATTCTAGTTAGGTGATATCAAGAGGAGATGAATAAATTATTTCAGAAATGAAATGGGAGCAACAACATCACTGAAAGAAGATGTTCAAAAATACAGAGGTCACCACTGACAACCACAACTCCAAGAAAAGCAGTGGGAGTGAGGTGAGGATGTCTGTCCATAGCACATGGTCAGGCTCAAGAGGTGCTGCAAGGAGTGGCAATTTGAAATATAAAAGCTTAAGAAAACCTGTGTTTTTCAATAGGAACTAGCTTTAAACAAGCAATTAAGAGTCTCTTCACCTGGGCTCTGACTTGGTTATTAGATGTCAATGAAGAGTTTCAAAACAAGGAGTTCACATTCCCTGCAAACAAACCAAGAATAGATCTTCTGATGGAGGAGGTGAAATAGCATCATGAAAATTGGAGACAGGACTGGCAGTCCAAGGGCCAAACAACACAAAAGCTCCAGCAGCAGCAGCAGCAGGAAAAGCTGCAGCAGCTAATGAATCTGACTTCCACAGACACCAAGAAACAGCTAAAACAACATTCTAATGCCAGAAAAAATGAACTGAGGGCATGCAAACCATGCAGTCATTTATTTGCTGCTGCTGAAGATCATTCTAATAGCAAGACCAATGAAAGCCCTGTGGGATTTCAAGAGAAGCCCTAAAGATAAGGCACACAGATTGCCTCATCATTTAAGGAACTTCAGGTCTTCATCAATAGACTGCCTAAAAATAAGAAGCCTACAGGCTCACAATTACTCTTCCTAAAACAAAATCAAGAGCCATAACAAAAGAAGAATAAGATCCGAGGGTTGTGGTGGAAGAAAAGAGCTTGACAGGTTAAATAATTTTAGTTCCAGGCGAGGCTATCAATTACGGAAGCTCATGTGAACAAGCTATTCAAAGAAGATTAATGCACAGAGAGGACTGTCAGGATAAATTTATCACAAAACTGGAAGAAAGGAAAGATCTGAAAAACTTTTGCAGGCAACTCTATAGACAGTGACAAAGACAGCTGGTACCTGACAACAGGCATTTAGAGACAGGAAATAAGCAACAATTTCACTGCAAACTCCTCGGGACGCGTGAATGGCAAAGCAAGCCCCAAAACCAGGGTGCTTGGAGGCTGACAGAACAGCAGACAAACACAAAGCACAAAGAACTTTTACAGACACAAACATGCAGCTCAAAGAGGTGTCTGGAGACAAGAAGGGTGCGTGGCAGGATAAAGGCAAACACTAAAAGCCGTATAACTGCAAATTATCCAACAGCAGCACAGCCCAGGTGGCATCAGCACACCACTGACCCCCCCAGCAGCTGCTGGCCATGAAGCTCAGAGTATCAGAACCAGGTTTTGAGAGGTCTCTCCACAACAGAGCCTTTCTTTGCCTAATTTTTATTCTGTTTTTAAGAGGAGATTGACAACGCATTTAAGCCAGGGCCAACTTCAGAAGCTGTTAGAGAAGGAAGAGGAACACCTTTACAGAAATATACAAATTATCCAGAGACATTTCCACATGTTCCCCCAAAATAGGGGTTTCTATATGCAAATGAATAGGGCTTGGAGAGTTAACAATTTTTACCATCTTTATTCCCAGAATATTTATGTGAAAGATGAAATATATCCTATGCTTTTAACAATGTTACCAAGAACTAACCTCACTGAACTGAACCCTAGCCAATGTCATAACCTAATTTTTCCTTATTCGAAATATTTTTCCTCCATTTTGTTTCCTTTTCAGGGTCATTGAACTTCATCTTGAATTTTTGTTACAGAAAAATATAACATTAATCAGAGATACCCTTGTGCCTTGATACTTCTTACCCTTGCTGCTTTTGTGTCACCCTTCACTTAGGGCAATAGCACAGCTTCTTATCGTTTTCAAAAAGCAATATTGAGTCAGTCAGAACCCTGAACAATGCCAGCACACAGAGCCTTCCCTGTACACTAATAAAGCTGAAATCTCTTGCTGATTGCACCCAGGAGCAGGCAGGGAGGGAGTGAAGAGCACAGGCTGCAGATGTAACCATCACTGTGCTGACAGCTCGGGATTCCGAGCGAGCCCCGTGCTAACTTGTCAAACAGAATTACACAGGGATTGCTGGTGCTGACATGCAGAGCAGAGAGAGAGAAAAATCTGATCTGAGTCAAAACATTAACAAATGAGAATCCAATCTAAACAAAGTTCAGCCAAGTTTCTAGTTCAGGGCTGTTGATGCACCATCAGTATGGTGTCACTTGGTCCTTGTCTCACCATCCAGACCCCCCAGCCGAGGTCAGCTCACGGGATTTCAGGGATTTGGTCCCAGCTCCCTTCCACCAAATCCCTGCTTCTCCACAGATTAACTCTATCACCTGCCATATTTTCAAAGGCAAAGGTCAAGATGGAACATATGCTGCAAAGAGCTCCCATTTCTCATGATTTACAGTAAGTTTATATTATTCTGAAGTACATGAACATAACTTTGCCTATGAACTACATGCACAAAGGATATTCCCTTTGCCAGTTACAAGACTTGCATTGCAAAGCACTTGAATGAATTTCAGTCTAGAAAGCACAAGGTTTTTACTGAGCAGTGCTGTTACATCATTACCAAAGCAGGAAGCTCAGGCACGAGTGCCACACATCTCCCTGTGCCCCCTCTGCTCCAGCCCCAGCAGAGCCTTTTGTCACCCTCCAGCAAGCACAAATAAGCTTTAACTGGCTCACTGACCCACAGGATTCAGGACAGGGATAGTATTAGTCACAATGAGCTGCTGGGTTTGGTTTGATAGAAGGTGAAATAAATTTGAAATATAAAAGCTTAAGAAAACCTGTGTTTTTCAATAGGAACTAGTTTTAAACAAGCAATTAAGAGTCTCTTCACCTGGGCTCTGACTTGGTTATTAGATGTCAATGAAGAGTTTGAAACAAGGAGTTCACATTCCCTGCTGTGGGCTTTCCCCAGGATTCCAGTGATAATCCAAGGCAGGCAGGTCCTGCCCTTCTCTGCCCTGGACATGGCAAGAGACTCTGGTATTAAATCCCAATCTGAGACTAAAAATTTATAATAGTTTTGAACCTGGACCTTTGCCTTCAGTCCAAGAACTGCAGACCAGTTCAAAGGCTCACATGGATTTTCTTTGCTACTTTAACTGGACAAATGGGAACTGCAAGAATTGAGAATGACAAATAACAGAGTATTTATTGTCTTAAGTGTCTAAACTCTCATACTTTCAGTAACAGCTGACAGAACCTGTACAAACTGCAGTTGTGTTAAAACCACCTTTGCCATTTACCTGTCATGAAGAAATGCATTTTGATCTAAGCCAATTTATGAAAAACACAGATGCTTTTTTCATAGAAAAACAGATTTCTGCAAGGAAAATTTATCACCCATGTCACTTACTGGCTAAGTGCTCTTAAATACCCTCCTCTGAAGTATCTCTGCTCTGAGGTTTTTTCCAATTCCAAGATACAGAATGTTCTTTATTCACAAAGATGAGATCAAGATTACTTTTTTCTCCTTGCTGTTAAAGGAAATGTGCAATCCTGGATAAAAATGTGCTGTTATTCCTAAATTAACCCCATCTCTGCAGAGCTGGGACAGTTTGTTCTGAGCTTCTCTCTCGCTTTGGGATGGCACATGGAGTCTAGTGAGAAATAAAACACTGCTCAGCTGCAATCTTTAGAGCTTGGCAAACTTCTCAGAGGACATGAGCAAACAGCACCAAATAATCTGGCTACTTCTGTGCAGCTCCTTGTAGTTATGGTAAAAAAAAAGCAAAGATAAAATTTCAGCTTAAATTAATGTTTGAAAAAAATCCTAATCTCTTCAGCATTATTTATACAGAAAGAAGTGATTGATATGCAATAGCTAAGCACTCTAACAGCCCAGAAGGAAACACAGCACACCTCTGAGGCTGAGCTTTGCAGAGCTCTACCTTGAACTCCAGGTCCTGCTCCCTCCCACAGGCTGTGCTCAGGGAATGGCCTGGATAATGATTTTATGGCCTGATAATGGAGAATGATTTCTTGGTGACAATTTCACCCACTGCCTACCATCCATTCTGTAATGGATACAGAATTCCTTATCTCTACCTGCCCTCCTGGTCTGCAGCACCTTGGTGCATTATAACAAGTAATACTTGAAATTTATGGTAGAGAAATTCTTTATTAGCCCATGGAGAAAAGGCAAAGCGTGGGGATCTGGAGCTGGTGTCGTGAGCTGCACCAGAAGCAGGATCAGACCCTGGCATCACCTGGCTCAGAACTCAATCAACTCCTCCAAGCCTCAGGAACCACCACAGCCCATGCAGGCCTCCTGCAGCTCTCCAGCCATCAGTTTGGGAGCCCCAGGCTGGGCACACACAAGATGCAAATAAATCTTGAAGAGGCAATGTGGTCAGCTAAAAACTGGAGCCATTTCCCAAGCAAAGTCCACTCCCTCTCTCTCTCTGATGTCTGCAGGAGCTCTCAGCAGCAAAACCTGACCAAGGGCAGGTCCCTCCTCCCTGCAGGGCCCCTGTGACACCTGGCACAGTCACAGCAGCCTGGGGACACCTGGCCCCACACAGAGAGCAGCCACAGGAGCTTTGGCTGCACTCCTGGAGTGCCCCTTTTGTCAATGAGCTGCCCCAGCCCTGTGCCCCAGCACAGCAGTGCTGAGGAGCCGTGGATGGGCAGGATGGAGCAGCAGCAGGAGGGGATTTACCCAGGCCAGCAGAGCAGAGAACAACACCATGCTCAGGAACAAAGAGCCTGAGTATGGCTGGAATTGCTCCAAATCCCTCTTCCAGGGATGGGCACGATGGGCTGACTCCAGCATCCCCAGTTTGAAGTCAGAAGTCTCCCAAAACAACACGTGAAGCTTCACTGTGGCATTTCCAGAGTCACTTTCAGGGACATCCCCCTCCTGTGCTGCCCCTGCAATGTGCTCAATGGCTCCAAAGGAGATACTACACTTTTACTAGGCACATATCAAATCCTTCTGGTTTCTGAAGTATTTTAGAGTTTGACTTGACATGGCAGGAGCATTTCTTAACAGAAGTGATTTGTCTGTACCTTTTCTAAAAGTAATTACAAAATGAAGGCTTGAAAATAAAATTTCTGTGAGTGTTTAAATGAGAAATAATAATTCAAGGAGATTATTTAGTTGAGGTGAGGAAAAACAAGTGAGAAGCTATCAGCAAGTGCTTTTGAATTAATGTAACTCAGACACACCTGAAGTTTGTACCACAGCAGTGCCACAGCTGCCTCATCACAGCCAAGCAAATGACACAAAGCTCAAAGCCAAGAATTATCAAATGCAAGGATAAGTGGAAGAAGAGGAAGAAAAACAGCTGGATTCACTTGGGGAAAGAAGATGACAAGAGGTGAAACAAATAATTTAGTGAGCAGTCTTGAAATGGATTTACAGGGCAAATAAGTCTGCATGATCAAACTCAATGCCCCTGTCACACTTCCCAACTTTTAGATCCTCGTACATCTGTGCTCTTAATAAAAGCTTTAACCAAGCCACAGTAACCAGTGACTGGGGAAAGATCATCCTGGGAATATTTTCAGCTTGTGTCATTATAGTTTTTATTAAAATACATACATATTTATTTTTCCAAGATGAATTACTGACACAGATCTCCAAAACTTTGTAAATCTATTTTTAATCCATGTTTTACAGCAGCTTTTTTAAACCCCCTACCCTTCTTAAGATCTAACTAGCACTTAAGTATCAAAGACAGATTTGCATTTCAAAAGCCAATTAAAAAACATAGTGTACCAAGGCACTGATTAAAGTGTTGTGGCTTTACATAAATTAGGCAGTTCCTTTGACTTTCCCTATTTCAAATCCATCCTAACAATGGGGAAATCCTACACATTACATGGACTGTATGAGCACCTTCTCCCTTCACTGCCCTTAGAAACTGGAGATGACAAACTCAACCTTCATCTGCTTGAAGGAACCAAACTGTGGAGCTCACCCTGAGTGGGAAAGAGATACCCATGTCCCCAAAGTGCTGCTCATTAAAGAAAACTAACATTTATGCTTGTTTGCAACCTAAAAATCAAGGATTTACTACTACAAGTCTGGCAGAACAGCAAACACTTTCCTACCAAGGAATAGCAGCACACAATTTCAAGTTACAGACTAACTCAAGTGTTCTTCACAATGGAATATTTTATGGTGTCCTCTGACTTTTAGAAATCTAAAGGCAGCAAAGATCAGTTCCTTTGCAAGGCTCAGTTGCCACAGGACCTCTTGATCCTCACCCCTCCAAAAGAGCAGAGCCTTCTCATGGATCATCACACACAGAGAAGGTCCTTGAAGGGCACATTGCCAAGGGAAGCTGCCATGACCCAGTCCCCTGCCACAGCACACTCAGAGCAGGGTCAGACACACAAATTGATGAAATCCCAGCCAGCCTCTCTCTAACACAGCTCCTGCAAGCCCTGACCCAGCACTCCAGGCCCAGGCACTCAGAGCCTGTTTTGGGTTCAGTTTTTCATGCAGTGGCTCACTAATCAACCCCCTGTCATCCTATGGCAGCAAAAGAGCTTCAGGTTCCAAAACCCCAAAAAAATTAGATCCCTCAAACTAGAATATATATAGGAAGTCCTTTAAATAACTTGAGAAACTTATCCAAATTTGGCCACCTTCCTGCAGGTGGAATGCTCAGCATCATCCACCAGCTGTGCAGCTCCAAGACTGAAAATTCCAGCCCTGTATCCACAGGATGGAACACAACATGTTATTACTCCATTTCCTTGCCCTGCCCCCCTAAACTTGTCCTTTTTAAGAGTTATTTAATGAGTAAGAAGCTGTTAAAACATGCAACCTACACTCCATCATGTTCCCTTTTCGAGATCAGGTGCATGGCAGCACCACACTCACACACAGCAGAGGAACCACTGCTCAATTAAGAGGGGAATTTGCTCCCTCCCACTGGAATTTTGAGGCCAAGGGGAACCCTTACTGTGCCAACAATGCCCACGCTCACCACAGCCTGAAAGCTGCCAATTAAAACAAAGAGTGGGAAGGAATATTAAAAACCACGGTTAAAACTAAGGGATTCAAATGAGGACAAGAAAAGCAACAGGCTAAACCAGGATTTGAATATTCCACCTCTTATTCCAAAGCCTTCAGCAACCCAAGTGCCTTTTCCCCAACAAGAGGATTAAACTCAGCATGGTCTTGCCCAGCTCTTGGCACTTGTCTGGGGTGGTAAATGGGTTTTCACACACCCACATCTGCCAAAGCTCTGCAGCACTGCAGCCAGAGGATGCTCTGGGGCAGCTTTCCAAAGCACAGGATGGCAAAAGGCAATGCACAACATGTGTCACCAGCATTTCCTCTAGCTGTGGGCAATAAAAGTACCATTTTTATTGCATGGAATTAATCAATAATCTAAATACACAGCTGTCAGGCCAATGTGTGCCAAAGGGGCAACTGGTTGTGTGGGGAAGGTCCTTCTTGTCTTGGGCTAGACTGTATTTGTTCTGTTTTCTACCTGAGATTTTTTGGGGAAAAAACCTCACCAGAACTGCATTGTTGTTTGTTGTAGGTTCTTTTTAAGTAGGCTCTTGGGTTTCCTTTTTTTTTTTTCCCAAGTACTTGGGTTCCTCCACAAGTACTAAAAGGCTCTTAAAGATTCCATCATTTTAGAAAATATCAATTGAAATGATACCTTCTACCTAGCTAGGAGAAAATGGAAGTGGAAATTCAGCAGACATTTTGGCTTACCTTCATTTTTAACCCCATTAACCTCACCTAATGATCATATAGAGCTGTCTGATAGCAGAGGCAGGAGGCTGAAGGCTCTCACGTGGAAAGCAGCAGAATTAATCCCGACAGCAGCGAGGCAAGGAGGTGGTAATTGCTGCAGAGAAGTGTGGGAGAACTGCCTTTATTGTCCTCATTGCCAAGAAGCTCGGCAATCTATTCCTCGTTAAGAGATTCTCAAAGTCACTCTTTTAAGGTATAAAACCCCAATTTTTCTATTTCTGACACTGCTGATGTTTCACAACAATGCTACAAGCCAAGTTAATGGGAACAACATGCGAATACAAACGATGGAAGCAGCAGCTCTGGGAGATGCAGGAGCACCACTCAGGAAGAATTCATTACCCCCAGACATTTATTAAGCAAAGGAAAAAAAAACTGTTTGAAAAAGGCTGGCAAACATCATTAGAGAAACAAAGGGAAATCGCTTCACAGGCTTTTTTTTCTAGTTACAGTGCCTTAGTTTACCTTGTTTTTCTCATTGGGTTGGTTTTTGAAGTCTCACCCTTACTCAGTAATTACAAGTCTCTTCCTGCTTGATTGTTTACAAGACACAAGCTGACAATACCAAGCCCTGAGAAATAAGCAAGTGACAGAACAAATCACTTTTCCCAGACATAATCTTTATTTTTACCTGCAAACTTCACTCCCTCACTGCTTCCTATCCCCAAAAATAAAGCTGTCACATAGCAAGTCTAAAAGGTATTCAAAACACCGAAGGGTTCTGAGGTTATCACTTGGGCTTTTTAATGGAAAATTTGTGTGTATTTGGTTCATTGTTACTTTTCAGGCTTCCTTGTTCACACCTGATACTCAAGAAACAGAAAAATACAACTCCTCCATCCCTACCCATCTCCCAGTCCTGCAGGGATTGTACACACTGCTATTAGGAGCTTCCCAAATGTTTCAGAGCAGGTAATTCTCCACATACAAGCAGAGAAAGTTATTTTAAGGTTATTTATACATAAAGAAAGCAAAATCCTGTTTTCTTCCTCCTTCTAAGCTATGGTAAATCTCCATTGTGATTTCAGACACCTGACACTTCTCTTAATCCATTCATTGCAGCTTTGCTGATCTCCAGCATTTTCTGAGAAATACCCCACATTAAGCTGCTTACAGGAACAGAACACATGCCAACTGCCAGCCAGTACAATGAGAGCCACAGTCCCAGTTTCCCTGAGCTGATGGAACCAGCTCATGTTCCTTGGGAAGCACCTTCCCATTTTTCCAAGGGCAGAGCATCCCTTTCTGTGAGAAATGATGCTCACTCCCAAAAATTGAAAAGGTTTATTAAAACCTCATCAAAAATACAACAGAAGACTGAATAGAGAAAATATTACAGCACCAGGAGCAGAGGATTTTAAAAGGCAAAACCTCCACACAATGGAGTTTTTGCCTTTTAACCCTTTAGCCTCTCCCAAAGGTCTGTCCATTGAATCCTTCTTTGCTGTCCAGTGGTGGAGATCCCTTCCTGACATCTTGATTGGAGCTCAGGAGCTGCCACAGTAAGGAGCTGACCCTCCCAAATGTCCCAAAACCCAGGGCACCCCTGATAACAACACAAGGGAGGGGAGTGAAACTTAACTATAAATCTGTAAAACTTCTCTTACCACACATACATGATATTTCCTTTTAATTGTGAGACTCAGCCATGGCATCACTCACCCACCACAGCTGCCATCACCACGTTCTCAGCCACACTCCCAAGCAGAGCCTTACCTGCCACGGTGAGCTTCGCTGTCCTGCTCACGATGGTCCCCAGGCTGTCCACAGTTGCCACACACTGATAATATCCCTCATCAGGTTTATTGTGCTTGGAATGCACCACGCTGTTGATTAACAAAGATCCATCGGGCAGCAGCTGGCGGCGGTCGTCGGACACGAGGTTGAGGAAGGAGCCGTCCTTCCTCCACTCGATCCGGGGCGGGGTCTCGCACTGCGCCGAGCAGTTCATGATCACCGACATCCCTCGCACTGCCAGCACGTCCAGGGGCTCCACCAGGAAGTAGAAAGGAGTGAAGGTTCTCACAAGCGATTCTGTAAAGCAGCACAGAATTTTTGGATGAGTTTTGCACAGTTTTTAACGTGAACCACACCCCCCTTGAAGATACTGGAACGAGCACCAGCAGCACTCACATCCTGCCCCTAACACATACAGCCAGCTCGGTCTTCCTTGATGACAGTGTTTTCTGCTTTGATTATTCACATCATGGACCCTCAGATTCCCAGACATTTTCATCCCTAAAATCTATTTCCTTGCTCTGCTCTCGGCCTCTGTGGTGTGGGTGCCCCCCCAGCAGTGCTGTCCTTTGGTTTGTGAACCAAGGTTGGGAACCATCCAGAACAATTCAGCCCTCAGGACAAAGTCTCCCATTCTGGGCTTAACACATCTTGCAAGTGTCATACAGTGGTTTTTTACTTCTATTCTAGCCCAGGATAAACATGATTACTTTTTCATTTTAAGTATTCCCCAAAGAGTTCTGTAATTAACATCTAGTTTGCATTAAGAAGTGAATTTTAATTACTGTCTTGCTGGTGTATTTGGTCAAGCAGAACGATTGTGTGTCAATATCACTTTGACTTGTCTTAATTTAATCATCTGTAGAAAACAGAAGACAAATTCTTCCAGAGAAGAACAGGTTTCCAATCAGCACAACCCTGGGTTCAGGGAAAAGGGCATTTCAGTTTTTAAAGCCCACCTTAGAAATAACACTCATATAACAATAACAAACTCCTGCACTCATCTCAAAAGCATTTCATCCCTCACCATTGACCATTTCATCTCATGGTCAACAGAAAAATGGCAAAATATTTTAAGACCACCTAAAAGACAAATATGCATTCAAAAACATGATTTGTTTAATTAAGCCACAGAATAATTCTGGGGTTTGAGGGAAAAGCACAAACTCTGAATGCGACCTTTACTTGCAAACAAAGGCAGTCCTGGAAGCACTGCAGCTTCTCCCATTGCTTGGTTGTTTGTGGGGCTTTAAAATCGGATTTACCTTCTAAAATGACCTTAATTAACAAATTGATGTGATTTCCTCTATCACCGAACTACACAGAGAGTCCCTGGTCTCCAAAGAGCCTCCAGCTTGCCCCCGGAGGGACTCCAGCCTTCCTGCACAGAGCCCATTGTCTCTGCTACTCACAATTCACAGCAACTTGGAGATAAGGCAGGAGTGGTGTGAAAGAAACAACAGATAAATGAGGCTTTGGCAGCTGATAGCATTCAAACGCTCTCTTACCTTCAGGAATTCAAAGAGGAAATACAGGAAAACATTCTAGAAAGATTGACATTTCTCCAGTGACAGAGTCAGGCTGGAGATCAGACAGAGTTAGGTTGGGATCCAAATCCTTGGGATTGTTTTTCTTGAGGATAATAGAGGCATCCCAAAAAAAAAAAAAAAAAAACCAAACCAAGTATACAGAACAAAAAAAAAATCAATAAACTTAAAAAATATCTAGGAGCTGCTTATGTTACTCTGGTTTGTACAAGGGCACATATGTGTGGATGTTCTCAATTCTCTGTGCCTCTGAAATCCTCTGAGTGTCAGCTCTGAAGCAGCAAAAGGCAGAGCAGAAACAAGAGCCATGAACAGCAGGAAAATCTTTGACCTTTTTATCCCTATAATCTCCTCCAGTGCAGCAGAAACATAAAGTTCTTATCAAAATTAAAGACTGAGCTGCACAGTCCCTGGGCTTTCCAAGGGAAGCATTTCCCCCCCACCTCAATTCCAGGCTTCTCCAAGTTTTTCCAGAATAAATCTCGACCCCTAAGAGAACAAAACACACTGGTCTGAGTTTTGCTTTTCAAAGAAAAGTCAGAAAATCTTTAAAAGGGGAATGGCAGCTTTTTGTTTGCCCTGCCAGTCTCCAGTGCAGACTGGAGCAGATCTAATCCATCGATAGAGTAAAATTCTTCTTGCCCTGGAAGCAACAATGTGTCCAAGGAAATAGAGCAGAGGATGCCAAGAGAGGTCACAGCAAGACCTAAGAGCAGCTCCACAGGGATTATAACCCTTAAGGAAGAAATGAAGCAGATCCTCAGGCAGGCTTCAGAGGTACCAAACTCCTGCCAAGAGCCCTGGGAAGAGACAGCACAACTGCTTTGTCCCAGGATATCACTGTGCTCCTGCACTGAGTGCCCTGGGCACTAAATGAGGAGGGCTGGTGAATAACCCCAATCCAGCTTGAAGGAAGTTAAAAAATGGTCTCTGATGTGGTTTCAGAGGATCTGCAGCTGGGTTTGGGGCACTCTGGAGAATCACACTGCAGGCAGCTAAGCTCAAGTCTCCTTCAAGCCTCAGTTCAGCACAAGAAGAGTTTGTACACCCTTGACTTTAATAAACTTCTATTTGTACCAAGGAGCCATTTCTCCCACTCCATCCACCTAGTGATTACTCAGCTCAATGACAGTGTCTTATTTTGGGGAGAATGGGTGTGTATTTGGTAAATTTGATATTGTATATCAGGGAGTCCTTCCCCTGGCACACACTTCCATACACAGGTGGGTACACACCACTGCCTCCATTGCTGCTAGCACTGCCCAAGGAGCTTATGCTCAGTCTGTCTCCCTGCTGAAACAGGAACAGATAAATCTCACTCATTCCCACCAGGGTGGAGGTGATTTCTCCCCAGATCTGCTCTGGAGATGAGTGGCAGGGAGCAAGATGTGCCAAAACCCAAGAGAATGCCCTAGCACAGACAAGATCTCAATGGGCCACAGACACGGAGTCATTTCTGTGTCCTGGCAACTCCACAGCTCCGTGCCTCAGCCCTGCCAGCACACAGGGCTGGGCTTAGCACTCACTCCTGTGCCCATCCCAGTCAGGTTTAGCACTCCTGTGCCCATCCCAGCACACAGGGCTGGGCTTAGCACTCACTCCTGTGCCCATCCCAGCACACAGGGCTGGGCTTAGCACTCACTCCTGTGCCCATCCCAGCTGGGCTTAGCACTCCTGTGCCCATCCCAGTCGGGTTTAGCACTCCTGTGCCCATCCCAGTTGGGTTTAGCACTCCTGTGCCCATCCCAGTTGGGTTTAGCACTCCTGTGCCCATCCCAGCCGGGTTTAGCACTCCTGTGCCCATCCCAGCCGGGTTTAGCACTCCTGTGCCCATCCCAGCCGGGTTTAGCACTCCTGTGCCCATCCCAGCCGGGTTTAGCACTCCTGTGCCCATCCCAGCTGGGCTTAGCACTCCTGTGCTCATCCCAGTCGGGTTTAGCACTCCTGTGCCCATCCCAGCACACAAGGCTGGGCTTAGCACTCCTGTGCCCATCCCAGCACACAGGCAGTTGGGTTTAGCACTCCTGTGCCCATCCCAGCTGGGCTTAGCACTCCTGTGCCCATCCCAGTTGGGTTTAGCACTCCTGTGCCCATCCCAGTCGGGTTTAGCACTCCTGTGCCCATCCCAGTTGGGTTTAGCACTCCTGTGCCCATCCCAGCCGGGTTTAGCACTCCTGTGCCCATCCCAGCCGGGTTTAGCACTCCTGTGCCCATCCCAGCCGGGTTTAGCACTCCTGTGCCCATCCCAGCACACAGGCAGTTGGGTTTAGCACTCCTGTGCCCATCCCAGCACACAGGCAGTTGGGTTTAGCACTCCTGTGCCCATCCCAGCCGGGTTTAGCACTCCTGTGCCCATCCCAGTTGGGTTTAGCACTCCTGTGCCCATCCCAGCCGGGTTTAGCACTCCTGTGCCCATCCCAGCCGGGTTTAGCACTCCTGTGCCCATCCCAGCACACAGGCAGTTGGGTTTAGCACTCCTGTGCCCATCCCAGCACACAGGCAGTTGGGTTTAGCACTCCTGTGCCCATCCCAGCCGGGTTTAGCACTCCTGTGCCCATCCCAGTTGGGTTTAGCACTCCTGTGCCCATCCCAGTTGGGTTTAGCACTCACTCCTGTGCCCATCCCAGCCGGGTTTAGCTCTCCTGTGCCCATCCCAGCACACAGGCAGTAGGGATTAGCTCAGCAGTGTGGCACTGCTGACTACATCACTACCATAATCTCCAGATCCTGTTCTGTAAGGCTTGCTACTTTCAATTTAATGCTAGACTAGCTGATTATTCCTGCCTAACTGTATTAACTTGCCCTTGGGTCCTTCCACAGAGCAGTTTGCCAAATTTGAACTCTAACTTTGCCCTTGCTCTTCCCTAAGTGGTGTGAAAATGTAACAAACACAGTTTACACCATCAACCACTCTGGCAGTGAAAGATAAATACAAGGTTACCTAAAACACACAAGCACAAAATCCCCACAAAACAGCCTCCAACATCAACAGCAGGATGTGGAGCTGCTGGAGAGAGCCCAGAGGAGGCCACAGAGATGTTCCAAGGGCTGGAGCCCCTCTGCTCTGGAGCCAGCCTGGGAGAGCTGGGGGTGCTCACCTGGACAAGAGAAGGCTCAGGGAGAGCTCAGAGCCCTGCCAGGGCCTGAAGGGGCTCCAGAAGAGCTGGAGAGGGACTGGGACAAGGCATGGAAGGACAGGACACAGGGAATGGCTCAAAAGTGGAAAAGGGCAGGTTTAGGTTAAATATTGGGAAGGAATTGTTCCCTGAGGGTGGGCAGGCCCTGGCACAGGGTGCCCAGAGCAGCTGTGGCTGCTCCTGGATCCCTGGCAGTGCCCAAGGCCAGGCTGGACACTGGGGCTTGGAGCAGCCTGGGATAATGGAAGGTGTCCCTGCCCATGGCAGAAGGTGGGGATGGATGAGCTTTAAGGTCCCTTTCAACCCACACCATTCCAGGATTCTGTGATTGTAAGTTTGGGAAATACCAGCTTGCTCACCTCACTCATTTGTCCAGGAACTGATGCCCAATTAACTACTTTCATACATTCCTAGCCTCTACTATTAAAAATACTCTGGGTTGTTCTAGTCCTCCTTGTAGCTCCTCTCTGCTCCAAGTCTCACAAGTAACCACCAGCTGTGACACTGTTTCAGCCAAGCACTGTTTCAAACCCAGCACCCCAAGGTGACCTGACAGTATTTAACCATGAAGTGCTTCCAGCCTGTCCTGCAGCATTTTCTGCATCTTTATAGAGCTTCATGTGAGCAATGTGTAGAACAGTAAATGCCAAGCAGCTGCACAAATGGGAAGAAGCTTCCCTTCGTTATCCAGTTAATTTCTGGAAGACACAAGCACTCCAATATCCACCTTAAATCACCCAAATGTGTCCTTTAACAAGCGCCTGCCACCAGCTCATCAGAAATTACAGCACTTAGGAAAATAACTCCAGACAAAACCACTCTGATCTCAGTCCTACTGACTCCACATAAATCACCTCAAACTGGTGCACAGGAACAGTGCCTGGAGATTTTCTGACTGGGATTCTGTGCTGCCACCAGAACAGCTCAGCTGTGATGTTCTCCTGAGCATGAGCAGCAGCTGCAGCCCCAGCACAGGGCTCCAACACCTCATTCCCCTTCGCTTTGCAAAGAAACCACAACACATCTTACAAGGACCAAATGCACCAACCATCCAGAAGGAAAATGTGAAGCAGAGGTATCATTTCAGAATCCTTTTTCCCAACAGGATGATAAATTAGGGCAGCCAAAAGCTGCCATCACAATTAGCTGATGAGCAGCACACCAGGCTCTGGTTTGGAAGGAGTCAAACCAGGCTTTGATCACTCACTGCTGGGAGCTGAGGAATGATGTGGCACTGGGGGCAATACCTGTCCTTCTGTCCTTCTCCAAGGCAATTCAGAGCATGGATATGACATCCTTCAAGCTTGACATGCAAAACAGAAGCACCTGACAAGTGCTGATCAGACTGGCAGGAATGGTTAGACAGCCCCTTCTCACTGTGAGTCAATGATAAAAGCTCCAAGCTCTTTGGCTGCAGGATTGCACTTTTAAAAGGCTTCTCCTCAGAATTTAATTAACGCTCCCAATGGCCTCCATAATCCTAAAGACAGTGTTATGGCCTTCCTAACCCACATCATTACAAAAAGCTGCCTCCAGAATCAGCCAGACGTGGTTTAAGTGAAGATGTTCCCCACACCATTCCCTGCAGGCTGCCAGCAGGAGCTCACAGGGAACTGGTTCTGTGGTTTTGTTCACATATTCATGGCTAAGGAGCACATTATCTGTGTGGGCAAATTGCTGCATGTGGTAATCTCTAAATAAATGTATATATTTTCAGCTTGGTAATTTAGTGTCCTGACAGCATCAGAAGCATTCTGCATTCCCCAATAAGCAAAATTTATCTATGATACTACAATGTACCAATGCTTAGTCAAAGATGTATTTTCTGCTTAACATTACATTTTTCTCTTATAGGCAACAGAGATTACACACCACCTGATCAAATTAAACTACAACAGCAATATATTCCAGCTAAGCATCTTTTGATTTTACTTTCATAAAGCACTTCCAAAGCCCAATCAAACACACAGTGCTTGGCAAGTTCACCACACTCAAAAACCAAGGTCACATTTCTAAACTCTGTTCTCTCAACACCACTTCAGGTCCTGCTTCACAAAGACTCTGCAATCCACAAATTATACCAGACAAAAAAATTAAACTGCACTTAAGCATCAAGAAAAAAAGGAGGGAGTGTAAGAGCTACCCCAGACTGCAGAGTACAGCATAAATCCTGCTGGGACTTCCATAATTCCAGCAGGGGCTGCCAGTGGAACCTGGCAGAGCAAGTGATGGAACATTATGAGATAAGTAATGCCTTGTATAAATCCAGACTTTCCCACACTCTGTAGATTCCCTTCTCCTCCAGCTCAAGCAGATTTCCTCCTCTGATGATTTAACACACTGTAACAAAGATATCCATCACAAAGAGGAACTCCTCTTGACCCCAGCATGTTGGGAATTGTGGGCTAGGAATGGTGCTTGAGGATTGCTGGGGTGCCTCAAATGCCCCCTGCCCACAAGGGAAGGGGCTGTTCTCAAACCCCAAGGGAGAGAGATCCTTCCAGGATGGAGGAGGACATGTGGAAGAAATTCTGCCCCGTTGTGGTGGGCAGGCCCTGGCTCAGGGTGCCCAGAGCAGCTGTGGCTGCCCTGTCCCTGCAGGGTCCAAGGCTGGGTTGGACAGGGCCTGGAGCACCCTGGGACAGGGGAGGGTGTTACTGCCTCTGGCAGGGATGGCAATGGATAATCCTTCAGATGTTGGGAAGGATGGAAGCTTGACAAGAAAGTCTCACAGATATGTGTGCTTAGCAGAAAGATTTTTAAATGTAGAGTCTGATGAAGGAATAGAGATGGAAGCAAGTTCTGATACAGAAGTAAAGAATTGCTGAGCCAGTCTGACTGGATAACCAAGGAGGCAAAGGGTGTGTGAGTTAGAAGGGGTTTATATGGCTTAGAGCAAAGGATAAACCCACCCCAAACAAGAAGATGTTTTTACCAAGCAGAAAGAGAGCACAGGCAAACAAGGCAGCAAATGTGGCAAGGAGAAAAAAGGTCTCAGAATTTTCCACTGCAAGAAAACTGAAAAACAACTTCTAGCTTAAACTGTAATGTACTAACTTTTAGTGATTGGAGAACAGTGACATGAATGTGGTAATGATGCAAGTTATGATAGGCTAGAGATAATAGTTCAGGTATAGACTGGTTCTGCTGTATGAAGATGCTCAGCAAAGAAAAGTCTATAATGCATTGGAACCAAAAGAAAAGTCTATAATGCAATGTAACCAAAAGAAAAGTCTATAATGCAATGTAACCAAAAGAAAAGTCTATAATGCATTGGAACCAAAAGAAAAGTCTAGAATGCATTGTGACCAAAACAAAAGTCTATAATGCATTGGAACCAAAAGAAAAGTCTAGAATGCATTGGAACCAAAAGAAAAGTCTAGAATGCATTGGAACCAAAAGAAAAGTCTAGAATGCACTGTAACCAAACCCAAAGGGACTCCAGGCCTGCCTGCAGCTGGAGCTGACAGCTGTGGGCACAGCTCTGTCACCCAGCACCCTGGGCTGCTGTCACCTCTTGGATACAATAAACTGCATTTGGGAGAGTCCCACATCCCTCATTCAGGCTGTTACATTCAGGTCCTCTCCAACACAAACCATCCCCAGATTTTATGGTGCGACTGAGCTGAGGTTTTTGACATCATGTACCAACAAGAACACAAAAATCAAGACAGTCACCACAATGATGGCACCATTGTCACAGACAAAGAGGTGACAGGGTTCAGGACTTGGCCTCAGTAACTTGGGAGTACCCAGACAGCACAGCCCATAAACAAAGAGCCAGTCAAGCAAAGTAAGCCATATTTTGCAACAATGCCTTTAGAGCTTTGTTTGTATTTCCAGTTACACCTTTCATTTGTTAAATAACAAATTACTGTTGGCTTAATCTTAACTGACCTTCTTGATGGACCTCAAGCACAAAATTATATTGGAAAAAATTAGCCCATTAAAATAAAAAAGTGTGCAGGAATAGAATGAAGAAGCCTCCAAAGAGTGTGGTGTGTTTGCAGTAAATCACTGCAAGGAAGCATCCCTGCATCTGCTCCAACCACTCCCTCTGTAAGTGATACCATCACCTCATATATTATTAAATAATGGCAAGAAAAACACGATAATGATCAGCAGCCAAATCCAAACACAGATTGTAATCTCCAAGATCAGATGTCTGTGGAGATGCATTTATCTGGTGTTCAGTTCCACAGCCTTCCAAACCCCTCGAGAGGCACAGACATTTTTACCTGCATTTGGACCACGTGGAAGTGATTTTATTCATTACAGTTAATTGTCCCAGGTGCTGTGCCCTGGCTCCCTTCAGCAGCTGCTCCAAGCACTGTCACACCAGGTCACAACCTCTGTGTCCCTTTATTGTGGGGCTGCAGCTCTGTTAGCTTGGAGAGCTGCAGCAGAAAAGATGGCACCAACTCCTCTTCACCTAAAGCAGGACCCACTGGAACCACTCCTCGTGACACCCTTGTGCAATTTGTTAAAAAAATCCCCACCAAGGAGGTACTTCTCATGTCCAGTCCATATTCCCACTCTTAAACTGGTTCCTACTCACAAGAATTTATTCATTTGCCTTAAATCCATACTCAAAAAAAAAAAAAAAGGAAAATAAAAGTTGCCTACCAGCTGTGCTTCAAAAACAACTTCTGGTGCACCTTTTGTTCCTCCTGGTGTGCCAGGGAAAAAATCCTTTATAAGCACTAGGCCCAAAAATGTGGATTTCTTTCAGGTTGTTTAAAAATATCCTTGGATTTTACAGAATTCTCATGCAGCAGCTGAGCCCCACAAACCTCTCACCTTGTGCAAGGAACATTCTTTCAGGTCATTTTGCTTTTATAAATCAAAGGAAACACAAGTTGGACCATCTAACACCCTATATTTGAATTAAGCCAGTGAAGAAACCTCTCTGAAGGTCCTAACTGCAGAATTCCTTCTCATAACCATTTCAGAAGGAGAGCTTAAAGGATTTTATCCACTTTTCCCTTTTTTTGTGGAATACTAAAGCCATTTCTCTCATTTCAAGTAACTATCAGTTTTTAATACCAGCAGTGCTTCCTTCAAAAAGCACCTCAGTCCCAGGGGACCAGAGCTCCATTATTTATTTAATTTTTAATTCTTCCAGGGCCTCTTTTCATTATTTTCTCCACCTGGGCTGAGAAACACCCCTCCAGCATTTCTCCACAAGTTTCCTAGAGGGCACTGTAAAGACACCTACAAAAGGAAGAAAATGCATTTCTGTTCCTCCCAGTGAACAATAGTACTTTGACTTTTCCCCAGAAATAGCTCCCAGATGTTGGCTCCTGACAATGCTACAGTTGTTACAGCAGGTGAAGAGGAATTTCCATTTTTTCCTGGAGTAATGGATTTCCTCTCCCAGAGTTCCAGTCTTCTGAGCACTCAGGCACCTAATTTACCTCTTCAGACAGAGATGGGAAAGAGAGTGGCTTTCAGAGGGTTAAGGATAAACAGAAAACCCACTTGTAAGGCTGAAAATACACACTGCACACAATGCAAGGAGCTTCCTCATGCTGCCCTGCTCCCCTGCCTGGGCTCCACTCAAACCACCCTGCTCAGACCCACAGAAGTGGCTCCCCAAGGCCAGGCAAGGCACTGAGCTCCCTGTGGAGATGCCCAGCTGCTCTGCACACCAAGCCCACATAAGCAGGGAGCACATTCCTTGCTTCAGACAGGGTGGGTTTTTTACCAGACTGGTATTTCAAAAATGGTTTAGAATATAAATACAGAAAAAAATCCCCACACATCACAAGAGAATTATTTGCTGAAACCAATTACTTAAATATTTCCCAAGTGTAAACACGCTGCAGCATCCAAGAAGTGTGCATCAAGGGGAAAGCAGTTTTCCCACTTCTCAGATGCCAAGGAGGTTATGGGGCACCCAAGAGAACTAATGCAGTTTAAGATGCTCTTTAAGTGAGGCAGGCTTTGCACTCAGGGAATGATCTCCCTCCCCCAAACACCTCTTCAGTGCAGGGCTCCAGGCAGCCACAGAGATGCCAAGGGATGCTCACAAATGTGAAGCTGTTACCAAGTCAAGGCTTGAAATGCAATGGTCAGAAAAGCCACACAGGAAGAAATATTGGCAGGAAAAGAAAAAAGAAAATTGGTTTCTATAGGAAGCATAAAATGAAAAAAAGGATGAACATGAAAAAAAAAAAGATGCAAGGAAGCATCAAATGGAAAGTTGCTGAACATAATTTCCAGTGTCTTTCTAAGGAAAGTGTCTTTTCTTTGGCACACTTCATGAAAGAGGAAAAAATTCTTAACCAATACCTTTAATGTCAGATCAAGCAAGGAATATCTGAGAGGACCTGGAAACAGAACAGCAGCATTGGATCAGAGCAAAGGGAATGCCTTGAACTCAGCATCCTGTGCCAGCAGCCCAGAGCAGATGCTGGGAGCAGCCAGGGCAGAAGCAAGAGCAGCAAAGCCCCCCAGAGTCAGCCCAGGGACCTCAGGGCTGCTCCTTGGCTCAGCAGCTCCTGGAGGGAAAGCACAGCCAGGAACCTCCAGCAGCACCCCAGAGCTGCCCTCTGAGAGACAAGGAAGGACAGAGGGGAGAGGGAAAACTAATCTGAGTTCAGAATTGGATTGGAGGGTCCCTAATTTAGGGGGCTAGTGCAGAGAGATCAGGATAATCAGTAAATTCTGTACACTCAGCAGAATAATGGTACAGCCCTTCCCTTCTCTGCTTTCCTACCAAGCACTGCCCAATCACACCAATCCACAATACATAAAAATATAATAACCCTAGCAATGTGTTAA
Source organism: Agelaius phoeniceus (assembly GCF_051311805.1). Classification (NCBI taxonomy): domain Eukaryota; kingdom Metazoa; phylum Chordata; class Aves; order Passeriformes; family Icteridae; genus Agelaius; species Agelaius phoeniceus. Next base: position 17,844,996 of record NC_135277.1, read on the forward strand.
TGAGGGTTTTATTGATCTTTCAGGGCAGTAGTGAAAAAAAAAGGAATAGTAGAAAAGTGGAAACTATGCACATCCACACTACTACACACATGCTACAATGTTACCAAAAATCTTATTTTAAGAACATCCTTACACCCGTTTTCTATCCCATAAAATTCAACATTATCTGCAGAGTTCATTGGGTGCTGTTGTGGTTTAAGCTGGGGATGAGTCAGGTGCAATAAAACCTGCCCCTCACAAATTTAACTCCTAACACTCCTGTAAAAGTGAGCTGCCAACCAGAGAGCCCCAGACTGAGGCTGTTTTAGCAGAAAGGGTTAGAGTGGGATGACAGGCACATCAGCAGCCACTGGAAAAGAGGGATGCAGTAGGTGCCCTCACTGACATGGAAAACTGGGGCAGATTTTAGTCACAGCAGCACCAAGGTAATGCCCTGGGGAAGCTGAGGAAATAAGAGAACCAGAGGTGTCCCCAGTTTTCTTGGGCTTGCACTGAGCATGAGGGTTTGTGCCTGTGTTTGCAAAGCCCAGACTAAAAGCTGTGGAGTGCAAAGCTAAACCCCCCAGAAATGTCCACTCTGGTCAGTGACCACAGCACAGCATCAGGACCCTTGAAAAATTACAACACCCATCAAAAATATCAACCAAACATCTTCCCAGTACCATCAATGAATGAGCCATAGAAAAGAAATAATACATAACAAGGCTTACAAAACTAGTATGCTACTGCAGCAGATTTCAGGAGGACTTGGCAAATCCTGAACTGATAAAAATGTATATAATATTTAAATCTGATATCCACATCAACTCCAATATTCAAATGAGCACCATTTTCACTGTGCAAGTTAGAAAAAGAAGCCAAGAAATGACATCCCAGACCTGTGCCCATCAGGAACGCAGTTTAAGCAGGACCTTGACCATGCACTGTGGAGTCAACAGCTCCTTCAAGTTCCTCATTCTTTACTCTGAGTGCTGGGTAAAGCTCTCCATTTGTGCCACCCCCACAACAAACCAGGGCTTGGTTGGCTTTTTTCATCCTCTCAGCTGTGAACTCTGCATATTGATCCTGAAACATTTCATGCCTTTTGCACACTTTGGCTGCTCCTGTTCACCAAAGCCACGGGCTCTGCCTGGGCCAGCACTCCTGAGGGAGTATCTGCAAATCTTCTGCCCCTTCCTCATGAAATGCACAAAAATGATCTGGAATAAAACCCAAAATATCCCCAAGTCTTATTTACCACAACTTAATTATTTCAAGTGCAGTGAATGTACGTGAAGTAGAGCAAATTATTGGATTTTTGTTTATTATTTGCTATATAAGAAATCAAGCAGCTACACTTTGGGAAGGCAACTGCAGCCTATTAACAGTGTATTTGTATTCTAAACAGATCTGTAAAAAAACCTAATTGCACTAATCCTTTACTGTAACTTTGCAGCCATTTCTTTACCCAGCTGAGATTTCTCTGTAACCGATTCCTGCTAAGCTCTGAGTGCTCCTAAACCTCACAATCCAAGAAAAGCTATGAGAAAAATTGAGGCATTTGGCTCTTTAACTCCTGATTCTCAGTGTCTCCTTTTCCCCACGGGGAGTGGGATGTGCACAGCTCTCCCCCCTGTCTGGCAGGGCAAGGGGCAGCCCCAGGGTGTCCCTGCCATCCATTCCCACAGCAGCCCAAAGCACTGGAGCTGTGTGGGTAACACAACCCTGGGCTGGAACTGGAGCGTGTGGAACAGCCATCCCTGCCCCATTTGATCTCAGTTGAAAGTACAGTAAAATGAAGTGAAAGAGCAGTTTTAAAAGCTTTACACAGATTCTTGTCTCTCCTCAAAGCACATGAATGAAAACACTTCCTGTGGCAGTGTGTGAAGACAAGCAGCACCTTTCATCTCCCCTGTTTACTGCCTTCACCTCCCCAGTTCCCAGGCACCACTGGAGCTTTGACTGGCGCAGCTTTTGTCAGAATGAAGGAAAAAGCTCAACTGTAGCTTTGCAAATATATTAGCAAAAACATTTGCAAGTATTAGCTTGGCAAATGTTTTATACATGTGAGGGGAAAAACAGATTTCTCTGTTCATTTATATAACACAGATTATTTCAAAGTGGGAAAGTACATTTCAAAAGATCTTATGTAAGAGTGGAAATACAATTACTGCATGTATTAAGTGAATTATCATATAGATATGGGTATTACTGGATGCACAGTTCTGGATCTGCTGCTTCCCTCAAGCCTTTGCTCTGGCTAATCCTGGCTGTGCTATGGATTGGCACACACTGGGTGGTTATTTGAAAGGTTCCTCTGCAAGCTTTTGCTCTGCTTCACACCAAGGAGAATTTTGCAGTTGAAATAATAACATCAAACCAGGCCCCAGACCTGCACTCTGTGCATCACTCTGAGAACAGCACTCCATTCACACCACCTCGTTCCAAAGCTGTTAAACAAACAGACAGAGCTGATGAAATATTAATTGGGCTAATTATGGCAACAGAACTGCAGAAGAGGTAACAAGTGCACAGAACAGAGCAGGACCTGCTGGCAGCAGTGCCAGGTGCCCCAGCCATGGCTCCCAAGGCCTGGGCACACTGGGCTGGTCCCTGCCTGGAGCAGGCAAAGGCTCACCTGGGCAGGCAGAGCCCAAGTGTGAGCTCCTGAACGGGGGCTTTTAGGGAAAGGCAGCACACAAAGCATCTACCACTCAGCAGTGGTTCCAATTCATAGACTGCAATCAAATCTCAGTTTTCACCAGAGAAATATTTACCTTTATTGCAATGAAAAGCTCTTCAATCTGCTTGGACAGCAGATGCAAAGGACCTGACAACTCACTGCCCAAACCAAAAATTTTGGATGATAATACTTCACAAAACATCATTTAAATGCAATTCCTTTCATGGAAGAGTCCTCTGGAGCTCATTTAGTCCAGCCAGCTGCCCCCCAAGCAGGTCTATTTAGATCAGGTTGCTCAGGGATCTGGCCAGCCAAGCTTCAAACTTCCCCAAGGAACAATTTCCCAACAACAGAAGAGAGCAAGCAAGAAGTGTGTGAGCATCCAAAGCAGCAAAGTATGGTGAGAGAGACACCCCCAAACTGGCTTTTCATTATTTCCCTCCTGACATATCACAACTGTGAGCTTTAGTTAAGTATCTGCAAATTAAAAGTCCCAAAGCCACAAGAATGGCAACATTAGGAAATGTGACTGTGGTCACAAGGGTTTTCAGGATGAAGAAGAGATGAGAATGTTGACTCTATGATTAGAAGGCTTGATTTATTATTTTATGATATATGTTACATTAAGACTATACTCAAAAGAAATAGAAAGGAAAAGGTTTCTTCAGAAGCCAGCTAAACTAAGAATAAAAAAGAATGAATAACAAAGATCTGTGTCTCAGACAGAGCAAGAGCCAGCTCTGCCATGAGTGGTCAGGAAATCTCAACATCTACAGGAGACCAATCCCAGGTCTACCTGTTGCATTCTACAGCAGCAGATAACTATTGTTTACTTTTAGTTGCTGAAACTGCAGTTTCTCACAAGGAAAAATCCTAAGAAAGGATTTTTCATGAAAGATGTCTGCGACAAGGAAAGATGTGTTTTGAGGAATGCAGCAGTAAAAGCTCCACCAAGTGCCTGGTGTGGAGCTGTCACTGCAATCAATGATGGGTTGGTTTGCACCACCAACCACACAACCTGGGCTACTCTGGCTCCCAGAGCCCAGCCCACGAGTCCAGGGAGCACGAGACACATGGAGCCATGGCTGAAGCCTGACTTGGAGCTGCTCACCTGCTGCAGGTCCCTCAGGGTCCCCAAACAGCTCCTACTTCAGCTGGACCCTGGCCCAGCTCTACAGCACAGGCAGACCCCACTCCTCAGCTGCACGTCTGGGGAGAGGTGCTACAACTTCTGCTGTGAGTGCCCCATCCCAGGCCAGCAGTCACCAGCACACAACAAGGACCTCAGCACCCTTACTCTGCTGTCTTGGGTGCATTCCTTTTCAACCCAACCTTCCCCATACTGCCAGGGCAGCCTTTCTCCTCCACTCAAAGTCCCTGGCAGCAACAATGTGATGGTTTTGGCACATCCTTCCCATCTGCATCAAGGTCAGTGCCTGCCACAACAAACTTTCTATTTTAAATACTGCACATTGATGGGAGTGCATTCAAATACACAGCATTTCCACAGCTCCAGAAGATGTAACAGCACAGCTTTGCCCAGGTTCTGGCAGAATTCCTGCTGTGCTTTGTCCCAGTCCCCAAGCAGCACCTTTCAGAGAAAGCCACAAACGCTGGGAGCTGCAGGGCAGAGCCTCCACCGACCACCAGCAGACACCATTAGAGGTAAAAATTCCTTTGGTCTGGTTTTCCCTGTCCCTTCCGAGGCTTTATGTAAATAGCCTGCACAGCCTTCTCCTGAGAAACTCTCCCAACCTAAAGCTACCTAAAGCACGGCATAATCAGATAATTAGATTGTGGTCCCTCTAAGTCTGCCATTAGCACTTCCAAGCTATGTTTAAGGGGATAAAAAAGCTTTATTTCAAGTAATTCACAGCACATGATGACTATCACAAAGGGGAAGCTCTATTTTCTAGCAGAGTAATTTACACTTTCTAAACAAAAAAATTCCACGAGAAAAATTGTCATATAATATGTGGTGGGGTTCTTTGTTTGCTTTAGGAACTACAGCAGCAAACAGAGCTATTGAACCAGCTCCTTTCAGCTGTAAGAAGGGTGAAATGCAGCTTGCCAGGAGAAGGAAGCACTCGTGTCACCATCAACCATGAAAAAGTCCCAGACAAGAGCATGGAAAATCATTGTATCAACTCCAAAACAGGAACATCCATGCTACAGATGGGATTATGGGAGGAGGGGGGAAAACAGAGGTCAGGAACTGGTCACAAGCAGCAGCATCTGTGATGTGATGCACTTGAGCAGCACATTCTGCAAATACAAACAAACCCTGATCACATTCACTTTATTTAAATTCAAAACCTGCTAGGTTGGTATAAAGCATTGCTTTTCTTGGATTTTCTGGCTTTGTCTCAATAGCAGGCACCACTGAGGTCCTCCTTGCCTTGCTGCACTATTACCTTGCTTGCACATCAGAGAGAATATAAATCACAGAATATTAAGCAAAGTAAGATGCTTTGCCTTTATTTGATTAGGGTTTTTCTGCAGCACAGATTTCTTACAGCCAATATTAAAGTGTAATTACTTTGTCTCCCAAAGTTTTCAAATCCATGACTTGCATATATAGAAGTTGTTTTTATCTCTGTAAACACAAAGTAAGAGAGGGAGGGTAAATTACTCCACTTTTCTGCTTAGCAGTTTCAGTTCTAGCAGCATCTCCTCCCCAGCCACAGCACCCAGGGCTTCATCCCTGCTTTGGCTGAGGATGAGGGAACTCTTAAATATTTGTCACAGGAGTCTGTGCCAACAACAAAAATGAAGGAACCACAATCAGGGCAGGCAGATGGGCCAGAGCTCAGCAAGGCACAGGCTGAAGTGTGTCAGGAATCTTATGAAATGAGATATTATATAACATCAAATCTGGGCACCCAGAGCTGGGTCACCTGCATCTCCCCAGCTGCACACGATGCAGGCAGCTCAAACCAGGCATTTAAACATCCTGCACTGAGTTATATACTAACTTATTTTTATATACTTACACAGAAAAGCATCAGCATGGCTGTGCAAATGGATGTACCTGCTGCTTTCTAAAGCAAAAATGAAGCTAGACCTATGAATAAACCCATGGGCAGCTGATAAACCCATGGGCTTTGATACAGCATAGACAAGATCATTTGAGACTCAACCAAAAATGGTATTAGATCCACTTCAGCATCCAAATTAATTTTGGATGCTCCAGCAGTCTGAGTGCTCCTCATGAGCTTGTTCAGGGAGCTGGGAGCTGAGCTGGCCAAGGGATTCTGAGCACAAAGCCCCACTTGTGGCACGTCTGCAGTCCCTGGGACTCATCTCCCCACTCAGCTGCTAACAGACACAAAGGGAACTCTGGATCCCAGGGCCACCTCTCCAAACTGGCAATCTAGGTGAGCTGTTTTTACCAGAGGATATTTCATCAGAGATCTGAGAACAATAATTATCTAGAGCTACTGAAAATCTGGGGCTACGCTGCAGGACCACACAACAGAAAAAACCCAGACTACAGAAGGACACTAATGAGGGCTCAGTCTGAAACAGGTGAGGGAGAAAAGCAGGAGCCCACAGCCACAGGGCACAATGAGCTGTCCCAAGTGCTTTGTGCACCAAACCCACCTGTCTGAAGGGCTGCTGACCACCCCACCAAACCAGAGGCCAGCAGATGTCACACTCACATCCAAGCAGCAAGTTGAGAACAGTGCAAGAGCAGCTCATTAACTTTGCAGAACTTGCTTTTAGTTCATAGGGAAAAAAATCGTGGTCAAAACTTACTATTAGACTAAGGTGTCTTTGATATCTCATCGATTAAATTAAATGTCATTAATTTTGCATGCAACTCATAGATCATTCTCTAAATGCTATGCCAAAAATCTAATTGAGTCTTCATTAAGTGATCAGATGGGAAATGGGAGCTCTTCCCCCACTATAGAACTCAAGGTTAAAACTGCAGATCTCCAAGGACTGTTAAGAACTGCCTCAGACCCTCACTTTCAGTCACCACACAAAAACCCCTCTATTTCATTCACTCCAAATTTCCCCAATTAGCCAGCTCCTCCTCCCACCTTATACCAGTAACCTTGAAAAGAGGACAGGTGGAGCTACTAAAGAAAGACAAAGGGGCTTAAAAAAAGAGATTATTTCAAGCTACAATTGGAGTATCCTACCAGACTACACTATGTTAAAGCTTAAATTTAAATGAAATTCAAGCTGCATTTTTAGCCACGTGCTTATCATTACCTTCTTGTGATGCCAGTGTCAGAAGAGAACAATTCCTAGGCTCACCTCCACCACAGAGTGCCACTGCAGGATTTGGTCACCCTCGTGTTACTTGTGGGTGATGGTGGGACAAATCTTCTCTCTGCCATTTCACAGTTAACAAGGAGACTTTAAAAAGTGGTAATTGAATACACAAAGACACTTCTGGAATAAAACAGCACAGCAGAGGAGGCAACAGGGTTTATTTCTGTGAGGAAGGTGTGCTCCCCATGTCTGGAAGACAATGTGAGGTCCTGACTGCAGCCTCCAGGATGGAAGGGGATGGAAGAGGCTCTTGGCTAATGCCAGGCAGCCAAGCAGAACAGCCTGGGGAGGAGAAGTCCTGCAGGAGCCCAGGCAGGCTCCCAGCTGGCAGGGGCATGTGGCCACTGCCTGCTCACAGGGGAAGGACTGGAGCCAGTGAACAAGAGCAACAGGGAGCAGCACTCCAGGCTTGGCAAAGGCTTTGGAGAACTCCTCTGGTGCTTCAGGTGAACGGGAACAGCGCTGTGGGACAGGAATGGCTCCCATGTGGCCACTGCTGGAGGTTCAGGGCAGGCCTTGTGGAGTCCATGAGTTCAAGAAATGGACACCTGCCCTTTGTCTTCACAGCCACCTTGGTTCAATCTTCTGAGTACAACCTTGGAGTTCTGTGCCCGCTCCCAACTCTGCTCTCTTTGGTGTCACACAGCAGGAGCAGGAATACTGACACAATCTATCATAAATGTTTTCCTCTTCACCCCAAAGCTGAATTCAGATTCAGCATCCTGCCCTGCAATTCCACCTCACATTTCTATTAGATCATTTTTTCAGCATAAATGCTACAGCCATAAATACCAGTTTTGCCATGGGAAGTATTTTGTACAGGTGGTATTTTGAGTCTCTCCAAATCATTGATCTATTATTGAGCCAAGCTGAACACACACTATCAATTTTCACTGAACTATTGATCACGTGAGGTCAAGCCTAGCAAGATCCATGGAGCACCAGGAATCTCCAAGCAGGCAGCTGGAATGAGCCCTGGTATTTCCGATGCCATACAAGGAAAGGAACTTAGAAAATAATATTTGAACAGCTTGCTGGAGTGCAGGCTACTTGTAGGAGAACGTCAGCACATTGGGTACTGATTACAGTGCAAGAATGTGAGCCCCACTAGCAGAAACAAAGGTGATTTTTGAAGGCTGCTCCCTGAGCAGCAGGCAGCCTGCCCCAGTTCCCCAGCCTGAAAATGAAAATAAACTCGGGTTATCTCAGTTAAGGGGAGGCATGGATGCTGGGGAGTCAGGAGAATTTAAATATTATGGATAAGTGTGAAATGCCCACGTTTACTTTACCAGTAAGGCATTGCCATTTGCTATGGCAAAAGAGGAAAACAGAACCATTTTGCACACACATTCCTTCCCAGGACTGGCACTGCCAAGAAGTTCCAGGGGAGCTTTAACAGCCACCAGTGTGATCTCTGAGTGCCCTGGACACAGCGCTGGCTCCAAGCTGGGCTGGGCACTATTTCAATACTATTTCAATTACCCACTCTCTCTCATAAAGCTCTTTTTTCACTTGATTTTCTCATCCCCTGCAGCCTCGTTTGCAAAATGAAAACAAACCCGAGAATAACTTCCCCTTGTAAAAACCTTGCAAGAGACAACCCGGGCTGTTGGTTCCCTTTGAGCTGCTGGGATCTGCCTGGTTTCCTGCCCCACTCCTTTGGAAGAGCCCACGATGAGGTTTGTATAGGAAATCAATGGTGAGGAGCTGCAGGTAGCCCTGAGCTGCTGCTTTGTGCTGGCAGCACAGGGGCAGCTGGAGCTGAGCTGTCCCCCCGGTGCCCCGGCAGTCCCAAACAATGACATCACCCGGCTCCACCCGGCACTCCAAGGTAAAAGCCTCCTGCTCCTTTGAAGCATTATTGCAGAAACCGTAGTGAAAATGGGAGCCTTGTCCTGCCACCAATGGGGAAGAGAAAAGCAAGACGGGCAGAAGAATGGTCTCTCAGTCATGCCACTCCAGCAATAATGTTGTTTTCCAAGGAAGCTTTCAGCAGTCAGAAATGGGAAAGATTATAGACACAGAGCCTGCAGTTCCATTCAAAAAGATCTTTGTTAGCAGAAGCAATGAAAAGAGGGGAAAAAAGCCCACAAAATTCCTCCACTTAAAGCACAATCTCAAAACATATGCTTACAATCCTGGAAATCTTTGGGAGATTCAGGGCGTTCAACAGCTGCAGCTGAGCTTACAATGAACATTGCAAATAAATGCTAATGAGATGCTTATAGATCCTGAACAAATTGATTTACTGAGATCTTGTCGAGTGTCTCCTATCAAGGGTTTGTCAGAGTAAACAACCAAATCCTTATAAACAGAAGTGACTCATTCATTACAACTGGAAGAAGAAAGGCATAATAACTGGAGCTATAGTCCAGGAAGATGATAAAACCAACCCCACACACACACGTGTTATTTACCAAAAAATCATAAAAATTAAGCTTTTGAAAACACTATTGGAAAACATGTACAGTTTACCTCAGCAGACAGCTAGAGATCAGCTTGCAATGCTGTGAGTACATTAAAAACCACAAGAGTTATCAGCACAAAAAGTAACCATAATAAAATACACTTGAATAAAGCTTTAGGACAAACCCACGTAAAGCAGATGCATAACGAGTTCACACTCCTGCTGAATTGGTTTATTGCACATTGTTACAGCACAACCTCTGTGTGTAAGCAGCTCCCTGGAAATCAAAATGGGAGCAAATCCATTCTCTTACAAAAAACCCTTCCTGTTCATAAGGTTATATATGACTGAACAATAAATTATGCAGGAGAAGCAAGGTAAAGCTTCAGAAGCTCTATATCAGAATAAGAAAAAATGTTTCTAGTTCAATTAAGCTGAGATGATTCCATACTATTACAACTGCCTAGCACAGAGAATTCTAGGATTCCTCTTTGGCCAGTCACCTATAAAAAATGAACATTTAATGATTTCATAATGGCAGGCAGGGAAGGTGGTAACATGTATCCCCTGACTGAGCACAGACAGGGAGTTTCTCTTACACAACATTAAGAGCAAAAAAGTGAAATTCTCCAAACTGGGATAAAAAGCAAGGGCCACTTTATTAACACTAAACAGTCTTTGGGGAGGCTACCCAAAAAAAACTCTTTAGAAGAAAAAGCAACAAAATGCAAGAAAAATGAATCCCTTCATCTTTTCAGTCTCCACAACTCCCCTCAGCGAAATCCTGGCAGCGTTTAAGGGAAATCCAATCCCCCAGGCTCCACCTCCTGCCCCAGCTGGAGCAGCCCCAGCCCCACAGACGTGGCTGTGTCTGGAAGGTGATTTCCAGAAGATCCTTGTGAAAGGCTGATGTGCTCTCTGGTTACTGCACACTCTGCTCTGCCCTGCCTGCAGCTCCTCACAGCATCCCCTTCCCCCAGGAAACAGGGGCTGTTTGTCCCTGCAGTGGGAACACAGATCACCACCAGCACCACCTGAGGTTTGGGATCCTCCACTGGGATCAGGAGAGCATATCCAAAATAAAGCACAAAGCTGCAGACTCGTTATGCTCCTCGTTTTAAGCAAAGCAATTTCAATGTGTTTCACAGCAACATAAGGAGAAAAACTCTGGGTTTTCCCCAAAGAGGCCCAAAGCTCCCAACTGAGTGACAAATGCAGCTCTAGAGACCACAAGGAGGAACAGGAAATCTACTCTGGGCATTCTCTTGTGGGGAAAATTCCCAAGTTGCCAGTGTGGTGTGTGCAGCAGGACTGTGGCCAGGGAGGTCCTGCTCCTGCTCCATGCCATCCCTGCATGGCACCAGTGGCACTCCCTGCCTGCTGCAGCCCTGCCCGAGGTCACAACCCTGGGAGAGAGGGAATTCTTTACAGGCCTGAGCCACTCAGGGCCTCGATGGGCAATCCCCAGAAGCTCTGCTCTCCTCTCCTCCAGGAGCCCCTCACAAGCCACAAGTACAGCACAAGAGCCAACACGATGGGCTGTGCCCTCAGTGAGGAATGCCACTCATTCTGCAAACCAGCTCTTCTGGGGGAAAAGGGCTCTGGAAAGTGCCTCCCCCAGCCCAGCTGCGGGGCTTGAAAACACAGCAACTCCCTGCTACAGACACAGGGCCACCTGCAATCTCTGCACCTTGAGCCTTCACCAAATTGATGGTGCTTTATTATTTCTGGGAGGTTTATAAGCTGAAAAACATACAGGAATGGGGGTTATAGACAGGCATTTCCCAAGACACTGCAGCTGACAAACCCAGCTACCTTCAGGCAGGGGCTCTCATCATCTCCTGCCAGACAGGTCTCCCAGCAGTAATCCTGCTTTTGAGAAAGGCAAGACAGAGAGACCAAGGAGAGACATGACAATGTCAAAACAGGACAAAGAAATTGAATACTTGACCGGATTCCTGCCTCTCTCAACCTGAAGGCAGTAGTCAAAATTAAAACCAGACTTACTCAGAATTTTGGGAAATTTTGAAGGAAGCCCCAGACCACGTGTTCCAACAAACTTAAGAGTGCTCCAGATGAAAACTGACACAGTCCAGAGACTGCAGCTCCACAAAGGAAACAAAATCAGGTCCACAACGTGAAAGAGAATGGATTTAGACAGCAGAGGTGCTGAGGGCAAAGTCTGGTGTATGAAATCAAGGTAAACACAAAACCAGTTCAGCTTAGAAACAATTTTCCCCCTCCCCTGCTCTTCTTGGCCGAGTCACTCGGGATGTTCCAGGGCCAGTAAGACTGGATGGAAACTCAGATAAATCCCAATTACTGCTACAAAAGGCCACTGCTTTGAGCACTTTAAAATAATCAATCTTCCCTTTGCAAGGCTGGACAACAATCTCCTCTCCCTGAGGTGTGAGCAGAAAGAGAAGAGGCTGCAAAGAGGCAGCACTTGCACTCCTTGTTGACAGCCACCTTCCTGCAGATACCAACCTATAATGTCCATGTTTGCCTTATCAGACTTTCCCCTGCACCTGCTTTATCTGCTGGATTTATCTGTCCCTCTTTCATCAGGCTCATTCCAAACCAAACAATTTGGTTTGTTGTTTTTTTAATCTAAAAATTAAAAAAAAAACTGGGAAAGAGACAGAACAAAACAGTTATTAACTGAAATAAGAAGACACTCCTGAAAAAAAGATAAAGCTTAGAGTATTTCCCATTTGAAATTACATTTATAATGATATCTAGCAAATTCAGCAGGTTTATATAATTCAAATAGTATTTTTAAAAATGGGGTTAAGCTGTGCAATTTCAAAAAATGAAAGAATATAACAGATTAGGAGATAGCAGCAGCAAGATTTCCATGGCAGGAGTTTCAATAATGGTGTTTTGGGTACTTTGCTTCCATCCTCCACAGAACAGTGATGGGATTTTAACTGTACACAGAAGGGAACTGCCAGATGTGGATTAACAACACCACAACACACTCCAAGGGAAGTTATTTCTCGACTCCTGAGTGCAAACTGAAGCTACTGTGAGCTGCTCGTTCTCCCAGGACGCCAGTTTGAGTCTCACTGAAAAAGCTGAAGCCATTATTTAACCATTTTTAACAAAAATGAAAATCAATCCAACAGGTGCTCCTAAACAAGCCATCTGCAAAGATGGGCATCACCAATACAAACAGCATTAATCTTCCACATCCAGGAAATAAATATTCTTGAAGTTTGAGAATTTTGGAAAATAAAGTGGCTTTGTAATGCTGCTGTTGACAAGTTAATCCAGTGTAGCTAGAGAGACATTGCTGCAGGTCCCATATTTCCAGCTTTCCAAGGCCAGGCTTGCCTTTCCCAGGAGCAAATCTCCTCTCTAAACCCAGCTGAACATGTCCCTCAAAGCTGTGCTTGCATTAGGGTGTCCCAAACAAACCCCAAACTCCCCTCTGAGCCCCTCCAGTTTGTCCCCTAAGTGGAGTTCATTCCTTCCCACCCCACTATGGAAGTGTTTGCAAGGGAACTCTCTGAGCCCCCAGCTCTGCTCCTACAGCTCCAACTGCCTCTGCTGCATTTCACACTTGGGGGTTCTTTTGTCCCTGCAGGAAAAGAATCCAGCAAAGCCCAAGAGAGCTTTTCAAGAGCAGAATTCCACAGCAATGTGAAGCAGGAACGGCTGGAATCTTGTGGGGTTTTCATTTTAATTTGCATCTTCAGGGGAAATTTAAATAAAAGCAGCAGACGCTGTATCTACGAGGCTGCAGCAGCCAACACAAAACAGCCAGATGTTTATACAAAAACAACAGCATTTTTCTAAACATAAAAAGGAAAGATTTGGGGGCTTAGTCTGCTAAACTCTCCTGTACAACTTCAATGCATTCCTAAGGCCTGTTCTTCCCTTATTTAATTCTTTGGCAGGGATGGGATGTGTCTGCACCATGGAATTGCACCATGTCTAACACAGGCAGGCCTCAGCTGCAGATGTGTCCTGAACCTCAGAATGTGAACATTGGTTTTCCTGACAAAGACACTGCCCCACCATGGAAGTGCTGGTCCCTCAGTGAGGTCACACAGTGGGTAATTCTGCCAGGAGTCAGAACTGACTCTCATTTTCTCCCCTGTAGGAAGGCACACACTGAGCTCCCCTGATTTACAGGGGGCTCTGCCTCTGCCATCACCCTGAGCTCTGTAAGGTGCTGTGCAGGGAGCTGAACAGCACTGCTCCCAGCAAACAAGATTCTGTTCATCCTGCTCCATTTCAAATGCACCCTATCATTAGTACCAATCACTGCAGATGTACCTCGTGCTCTCTAAGACCCTGTGCACTAAGCACTGCTCCAGGCCTGAGCAGCTCCATTCCACACCTCCCTCAGGCCCACCCCTGTGCCACAGCTGCCCCCTCCCAGGAAAATCCTGGCAGGCCCCTCAGCCAAAGGCACTGTGGGATCTGCTGGTGCCAGAGATGGTCCCTGGCTGATGCCAGCCCTCCCACCAGCTTCAGCTGAAACCCTAAAACCCCTGGATACCAATTCCTCAATCCTCAGAGATGGGAGTTCTCTGGTGCACTTGGCAGTGAGAGACTCTGAACACCTCGAAAAAGGCACAAAATAACAGCTTTGTGATTAAGGCAAACACAGGTTTCAAAATATTTAATGAACACCATGGCCAACCTTTCACACCTCTCCTCTTACATTAACTTGGAGAATACAGGCATCAATCTGCTAGTGCTCAAAAAACCTCAAATCCTGAGTAATCATGAAATCATAGAATCATTTAAGTTGTACAAGACAGTTAAGACCGAGCCTAACACAGCATTAAAAAATGTCCCCAAGTGCCACATGGTCCAGTGCTGCCAGTATAAATGGAAATGTGTGAGCCATAACCCCCTCTACAGTCACACCATCACAAAAATTTAACATGAAATATGAATTCTGCTCTGATATGGGTAAAAAATTATTAGAAATCTATATTCAGATTCAACTCCTTCAATAGAGGCCAAACTTACAAACTGAGAAGCCAACACAACAAATGCTATAAAAGTCAGTGATGCAGAAAGGCCCTCCAGCAAACCTAATTTTTAGGTTGAGGAATTTGAATGCAACTCCAAAGTAGTAGCTATGTGCACAGAATGATGCCATAAAACATTAGAATGTATTTCAATTCTTCCTCCATACATTTTAATTGGAGAAGTCCTGGTTTTAACACACGTAATTGACCACTTGACTGGATGACCATCAAGTGTGCAAAGCTCCCCATCACTTGGTCTGGAAAGATTCTCAGGGATGGTTTTGCCATCACAGAACACTCTGCATCCTACAAAGGCACATTGGTTTGAGGTTTTTTGGAAGCAATCATACATAAATCCTGTAAGTGCTGGTTAACAGGTACTGAGTGCAAGCAGACTGAAGCTGGGAGCTATCAACAGTTCCCACCTCTAGCCAGGGAGAGGAGGGAGAGCCACTCCTGCTTTCTGAGGGACCCAGGGCACTGAGAAAGGAGAAAGCACTGATTGCAGAGAGAACCTGCACACTGGGCACAACAGCTCCATGACTGCAGAGCACTTCACTCCAGAATGGAGAGGTGCAGCAGCAGCACCCCAAAAAGATGCAGGGAATGCATGAGAACCAGCTGGAGGCCTCACTGTTGTTTTAGCAGCTGCATTTCCTAAAGTTGTCCCCATTTGACTGAGAAAACACACCTGACACCACACTGGGTGTCAGTTCCAGCCATCCAACAGCAGCTTTTTCCTTTATTCCTTTGCAAGTGAGAACAGCAGAGCCTGATCACTGTGTGTAACTCATTGCTCCTGCAGTACCCACAGCTCACACACACAAACTGCTGGGGTAAATCACTGCCCAGACTGTGCTGCCTTTCCCCAGCACTCCCAGCCCTTCTGCACCTGCTCTGGGCTTCCCATGGCAGTGAGTTCCAGAAGCTCCATCCCCACTGTGGGATGTGGATCTCTGGAACTCCTCCTTCAGAGAGCTCTTGGTTTCACCAAGTGACCCATCCCACTGCAGGCTCTACCTCAGGCTCTTCTCCAGCCTGTCAGGAGAAGGAAATTGGTGTAAAAGCTACAGTGAATTACATGTTGTGCCCAAGGCAAAACACCTTCAGACAAAGCAACAGGACAAATGCTGTCAAATCCCAGAAACCCTTTTAGGGCCATCATAGAAATTAAACATTGACTCTGTCTTTTCTTCTGTATAATTCAGTGCAAGCTACAATGACAAGTTGTGCTAACACTGAAAACTAAAAGATGACTGAGCTGTAGCAAAGTGCTCCTTTAGTGAGCAGGCAGGAAACACTAATGCTTGTCACTCCTTCCCACAAGCAAGGCCAACAGAACTGCTCATTTGCTGCCCTTGCAAACGGGAAGATGCTTTCAAACATCTTTACATCTTTTGAAATTTATGCCATTTCAAAGACATAAATTCCCCATCTACCTCCACAGTGAGTTCTTCCCAGCATTTCAGTGCCAGAAATAAAGTGCCTGTGGAAGAAAATTGGACACTTTCATGAACACTTAAATCTGTGGTCTAAAGAAAAGTGATTATTTCCCACAAGTCCAGAAGCATGATCCAAGACTTTAAAAAAATAGAACCAAAGACAAGTGAAGAGTGAGAGTATTAGAGAATTATACAGAGATACACATTATATGCATATCTGTGTCTTTATCTCTTGGATAATTGCTAAAATGAGATAAAGAACATAATTTCACACTTCCTTCAAATTACAAAGAGAACACCTTCCTGAAAAATAACATGATAAATGTGATAGAAGCAATCAACACCACAGGCCTGGGGGATTTGGAGAAGTTGAGGTGTGTGGCTTGTGAGTTTTGTTTTGTTCTTTAACAAAACCAACACCTGAGGACTTCAGAATCACTGAGTTTGAAGCTTCTGCTCCATAAAGAATTAAAGTATCACAAATTATCTTCTAAACAGTACACAAGCTCTCTTCACATAAGTGCCCAAAAACCAGCCCTCCTTGGAGCAAACCCCATGAATCCTTTTAAACAGGACCTACTGACAGTAATTAACATTGCAGTGGGAGATTTTGCAACTTTGTTTCAAAGCCTCAGTTCCAAATGCAGAGTAATTCACCCAAAATGAAAACCTACCAACTTGGTATGCAACACTTTCACTCAACTTCAGCCATGGAAGGGAATTTTGAAGTGAAGCTGCATGAATTCCTAAACACAGAAAATGAACAGCATATGAATAATTTATTGATGGCTTTTGCTCCATGTCAGCAGCTTTGCTGGAGGAAGTGATCTTTATGAAGTCCCCCAGGACACCAAGAAGTTAAAGACAGGCAAAGAGACCATAGGACACCATTCTGTGAGGCCACTCCAGGGGCTGGCTGGTGTGGGGGCTTCCAAACACCACAGTTCCACAGTGCCCAAATTGCTGGGGCTGGGAGAGGATCCATTCCCACCCCTGAGCTGCAGGAACTCTGCATTTCATGCACTACAGGTGCTACAAGGAGGGGGAGAGGTGTCCAGGGATGAAGCCTGAGAATGGAGAGCCCATGGGCCAGGATGGCACCAGAGCTGCTCAGCAGCCCCTGGAGCAGCACAGGGGCTCACAGTGCCAGGAGGCAGCTCCCACACCCACCCACCTGCTCCTCACATGGCCTGGCACTAACTCATCTCTTTTCCCCATCACCTCTACAGCCAGAGCAGTTTCCCTCCACAGCCCCTCCTCAGCACCACAGCTCCCACACCAGGTCAGTTATTTGCCTTCTAAGGATCTGAGAACCTCCTCAGGCACCTGCAAACAGCTCACTCACTTCCCTCAGGCACCCACCAGTTCCACAGTACAAATCTAATTTTACAAAGAACTTCAATAATGGGAATATCACTAAGACCAAATCGGTTTCCCCTAATTTGCCCAAATCCTCTGTAAGATCTAATAAAGAATATACAGTATCCTTTCTTGAGAACCTCTACAAAAAGCCTTTTTTTCCCAGATGTGGGTTAGATGTTAAGAAATACTTTAGATGAAACAAGGGAACTCGCTGAAATTCGTATCTAAACAGAAATATCTTGTGTTAATCTACAGCCACAGGTGACAGCTCTGTGGCAGCTCTCACAAAGGGAACTGAAGTGACTGACCAGTTTACTGTGCATCCTGCACTGGGGGTGAGTGCTTACTCAAAATGAAGGGCAGATTAGCAGTGAATCTACAAGATGGGGGAGGAAGCAAATGAAAAAGCCAGCAAGAGGATAACTGATTCAGTGATGCAAATTAAGTGTTTTAAAGCCACTGGGACTCTGGAACATAGTACAGCTCAACAGAAAAAAACCCAAGGCAATGCAACCTTCCAAACATTAATTAACCATTTCTCTGGAATGCCAAGACTCAAAAACATCATATTTACCTTAACTTTGACTGCTGATGGCTCAAAGCTTGAGTGCTACTACAATAATTACCAATAAGCAATATTTAACCCCATTTTTGCAGAAGATTCTCTGAATTCACCACCCCTTAAGCAGAGCAGCAGTGGCTGCCCTGGCTGGCTCTGCAGTGAACATGAAATTTGTTCAGTGCCACAGAAGCTGAGCTTGGCTCTGGACACAGCACTGCAAGGCAGGCTGAGCCTGCCCCAGCCTTACACCCAACACTACACCAAGCCACATTTCTGCCTTCAAGAATATGGTACTCACATACAGAAAGACTCAGTTTTCATTTTTTCCCTACTCACAGCAGGCTACAGGGTAAATTAATGCTTCAGCCTGCAGTGACTTTAGATTAGGCCAGTCTTGTCAATAATTAATACAGCTCTGTAGAGCAAAAGCACAGGAAAAAACTAGATTAACCAAAATCCCTTCTGCTGTGGCACCAGCTTCTACCCCTGCTGAACATGCACACACAGGACTTTAAAAAGGACAAGATTATTTATGACCTTGATGTAAGAGTTCTGAATGTCAGGATTGGGTTTTTCTTCCTTTCCTTTAAAGAAATGCCTTATAAAATAAGCATTTTTATTGTAACAACTCAATAAATTGAAATAGTAGCAAATAGCTTTTTTAACTGGCCTCTAACTTATCTGAGGTCTTAATCACAAGTTTTCAAGCCTGGGGGATTTCAGAATCCTAATGGGAAGCAATGAACAAAGGCTGCAGCCCCACAATTCCAGGGGCTCAGGCATTGTGATCCATGTCCTCAGAAAGGAGGGATGAAGCAGAGCCAGCCCCTCCAAACAGGAATTATCCAAACAGGCACCAGGGAGGCAGTGCCCAGGTACAGAATATCCATCCAGAATATCCATCAGATGGGATTGCCACTCCTTGGAGATAGCTGTGGACAGGGTCTGGAGGCTCACTCCATCCCCTCTCTGTACTTTTACATTGCTGTCACTGCACAACTGCTGAAGTTATTAAATCTGCAAAAGGCTTCAAGGTGAAACAATTAATTTGCAAATTGGCAGATCATTAAAAAATTGTTTTAACAACTCTAAGTATCAAATAATGAAATAAAATGCAAACATGCAATCAGTTGGAGCCTAAATTAATTCCTTTGTGAGGCCATTTTTCTTAAATGAAGCCCCTCTCCTGGATAATCCTGGATTTCAGCTGTTTTGTTCAGAGTGCATCTTAACGAGGCCACTGCTGCTGAAGGACGTGACCCAATTTCTTCTGAGGTCAGTGCTTATCAGTAGAACTGGAACAACACAGATCTCACTGAGACTCAAGAAAAGCACTGAACCTGCAGTACTTTTGGAGAGTTCTCACATCTGACACCCCCTTTTGACAGGCAGTACTTCAGCTGATAAAGCCCTCAATTTTTGCATGACCAAATCCAAGTGCTTGGCATCACCTATTGATCTTGGGGAAGATGCTTGCAGGAATGTGAGATGCTGCAGTCCAGCCATGAACTATGCAACTGCTGCAAAGCAGTACATAAATATTCTTTTTTCAGTCTTCAAAGCAGGTGTTCAGACTGGTTTTATTTTCCTAGATAATAGCAGACTTCTTGTGGAGAGTGAGACAAATTTAGATAAAGACAGAGATCTGGTACTTAGAGCCAGGCAGCAAAGTACCAACTTAATCACAGAACTCCCACTGAATAAACACATTTCAATTGTTCTCCTAGAGCTGTGAAGGGACAGACCCCACAGCTCTGGCTGTCCTTCCAGACGTGTTTTCCACCCCTTCACTCAGCCACAATCCAGCTCCACCCCAAGGTTTGCTTCCCCCTTGCAGCAGCTTCCAGAGCAAGGTGCAAGCTTGGCCCTCTCTGTGCACCACACACCTGGCAAGAATAAAGAGGGAGCAATTCTTCTCAGCTAACCTCAGGTGAGCTCAGACACCAGGAGGGCAGGGAATTGTACAAGATGGTCAAAGGCAGATAATCCATGCTCTTTGTGATTAAGCACAGTACATCAGGAGAGGCACAGTGACCCTAAGGTAAGCCACTATTTCATGGAGAATGCCAGGACAGACTGTTTACAAATGTGCATCACTTCAGGACATTTCTTCAGTGAATTATGCCATAAATAAACAGTTTGAAGTAACCAAATCCATCTGCCTTTGGTGCAGCTCAGAGGAGCTGCAGCAGTTGCTTGAGGTTTACAAAGCACCTTTCCCTGCCCACCTGACACTGTCCCTGAAGTGCTGCTCTTTGAGGAGGAGGATAGCTCTTGCACCATTCTGACAAGGAGACAAAGAAGGACAAGGTCCTAAGGAGAATCCCCAATACTTTCAAACACAAACCACTACAAACATGAACAGGGGCTTCCAAAGGGGCACAAAGCTTGGAGGAAAACAGCAGGCTAAACTCTCCCACAGAGACAGGTGGAAATTTGAAGGTATTTTGGGTAAAAATTTGGAAATCAACTAAAATTTACCTCATCCTCATGGAAAACTTCCATAATCAGCAGTCCCAGCACTGGCACTGTTGGGAACCCAACACATGGCAAACTTCAACCCAGTGGTAATTTAAAATAAATCCTGCACAGCAGGGAGTCCTGCCCACATACCACTGGAGACTTTGTTTAAACACAACTAGAGCCTGTATTTAAAATTTCCCTTTAGGCTGAAATTCGCCTTTTCATTGAAAAGCCTTACCCCTGCCTCAAACTACATTTAGTCAACATTCACAAGACTTAAACTTGAACAAATCAAAGTCTTCCTTCTTGTGCTTACACCTACTGAGGCTTTACCAGAAAAATTCTGCTCCAGCATTGGTCCATGCAGGCTTTAAGCCAGAGGAGCCAGTTTGTTGCAAACAAACAAACAAAAAAATTCAATACATAACCACAAGGGCCACATAAAAGTAATTTAGCATAACCAGAAAACACACTAAGTCAAATTAAAGCCCAGTGCTTTCATTAGGGCATGGGGAAGTCTATTTATGCTCAGGCATTCTCTACTTGAGAATTACCAAAAATAGTCCTGACAAAGTTTGCTGCCCGTTTCCTCAGCTGGACCAGCACTGGCAGTGCTGGCTGTAACACAGCCAGGCTCAAGTCACCCAAGGACACCACCAGAGGCAGACAGCCTGAGAGCCCAGGGAAATGCAGCATTTCCATGGGCCACGTCCCAGGGAGCCTCTGCTGGGGCTCAGCAGCTTCCCCAGGGCCTGAGAGACACCTGGCAGCACTCACCAGGCTCCCTCAGCCTCCTGAGGGGCTCTTGTGCACATGGGATTGGCTTTTCCATCCCAAATCCACAGATACCTGTGTCACAGTGGATTCTACAAGGCTCAGTGCATCACCATGAATGCAATCCCAAGAGACAGCAGCTCCCCAGCTCCTGGATAATCCAGAGGAAACTGTGGATTGAAGCATGGAAAGAACCCTCTCCATGTGCCTGTGGTTCTCAGGGAGGCCCAGGAGAGCTCCTGCAGCCCCAGCAGCCTCCTCCTCCTCTTCCAGCAGGTTTCAGACCTGCATTTGTTAACACAAGAAGCTCCAGCCCTGCACAGAATGTAGGTGAGCAATGCTTTGTAATAATGTTATGAGAGCAAAGCCCCAGAAAATGGAGTGGAAAATACTTGGCATGTTACAATCCTGAATCCTTATCTCCCAGGGGCACCAATCTGGGGACTGGGTGAGGATTCCCACAGAAGCCAAAATCAGATCCCTGCAAAGATGACCCCACACATCAGATACATCACAACTTCCTCACTTTCAGGCAGCAGAGGTGCCAACCCCTCAGCAATACAACACTGAAAGCACTGAGTGCCCTCAGGAGAAGGAGAAGCTCAGCAAGAGACATAGGTGGGTGATAGGATCTAAAGATCCAGGTCTGGTGGGTTTGGGTGAGTACAAGAGTTCTCAGCCAAAAGTTCCATCTGGTCTGTAACACCCCAATAATATAAGGATTATATTGCAGGAACAATGGCAAAATTCTGAACCAGCAGGAAAAAAGTATTTTCAGTGAAAACAAAGAACCAAACAGAACAGGAATATGTACAGTTCTCACTACTGAATTCTTGACAAAACTTTTCTTGAGGACTCCACAAATCTTTCAGCTTTAGGAGATTACTACAAATGTGGAGTTTAGCCTGTTCTCATGAGACTGTTCTAACTCTTAGATAGCAGAAATATATAAATATTAGATCAAACTCTAGCACCACTTCTTATATTATTAATTCTAGAATAAAATACTGTCCAAGTTCTTTTCTTTTATCAAATCACTTCCTAACCTGGGAGAGGGGCAGGGAGGATAAGATCAACCCTGCACATTCAAGCTTAAGCAACACTCACACTGCACTATGCCTGAAAGCTTTCATAGTTTGGCTATCACTGAATTTGCTGCTGCCCAAAAATACTCGACTGCAAGTCCTGCAGTTTCTGGTCTATACAGGAAAATGCACAGAAGGAAGGAAAAGAAACAAATTAAATGACCTTTTAGAGTTCATTAGTGATGTACTTAGACTTCTGTTCTCCTCAGAAGTAAATCAGTTTAATCAGACCCCAATTAGTCCAGTTCCAGCAGGCAAGGACAGCTACTGTGAGACTGCACAGAACAACACTGAGATTTGTTAACTCATTCTACAAGCTGTTAAAAATGTCCAAACCCACTGAGAGGCCAAGGCTAAAAAAAGAACCCCAAAAATCCATGCTGAAACTGTAATTTAGCTAAACAG
Organism: Agelaius phoeniceus; assembly: GCF_051311805.1. Lineage (NCBI taxonomy): Eukaryota > Metazoa > Chordata > Aves > Passeriformes > Icteridae > Agelaius > Agelaius phoeniceus. The sequence goes on from NC_135277.1 coordinate 17,867,436, forward strand.
TGAAAATGGTCTGCATGTCAGAGCTGGAAACAGCAAGTCCAAAATCCTTCTGTCCACCAAACAGCCACATTTGTATCAATATTGCTGCTGCTTTTAAGTTAAAAAAGGCTCATTTTGTACATAAGTACATTAATTATGTATATTTATGTTATATTTGAGCACACACAGTCCCCACTTGCAGAAACTCCAAGTCAACTTGCAAATCTTGAGCATATTTGACAAAGATCATTTCAAAGAATTCCCATAAATGAATAAAAAGTGAATCAAATCAAGAAAGGATTTGATGCTCTCAAGATGAAAACGGCCACAAAGTCACTTTTTAGATCATGAAAATATCCAGAGAATATTTCAATGTTAATTATAAATGTTCAAAAAGGATTCATTCCATGGCTTGTAGAATTATTAATTCCCTCCTTCCTTACAGAGGCCAAAGAACAGGCACACAGAAAGCTGCACTCCAACTGTGCCCAGTTCCCCAGCAGCAGTGCCCAGGACAAGGGCACAAGGTGGGCACTGCTGACATGGGCTGGAGCACCTCATTTCCTGAGGGACAGCAAGTCTGAAACCACCTCAGACAAGTTAATTTTCACTTATCAAATGGTGAAAGCACTGCCACAAAATAGATCTTAAAGTTCATGTGAATGGTTTTTTCTTTCAACCCCGAGAACTTCTCAAGCCTTTGAGTTCTCTCCACAAACTTTCTCAAATTCAAGAGACAAGATTTTGTGTTATCAAGACTTAGGAAAAATCTGAACTCAAACTTGCTCAGATTTGAAAATGTTCACAGTCAAATGCAAAAATGTTATTCCTTGTCTATATAATCATAAGGCAGGAGGACAGACTGATGATACACTTTTGCAGCAGTTGCTACCCAATCCTGGGACCATGCACTTACATACTGCCAGATCTGCTTTACTTTAATATCACAAAAAAAGAACTCATGCCCATTACAGCAGCCAAAGAACACATTTCATCACTTAAGATATTCTTTATCCTAACAGACATCAGTTTAAAAAAAGGAGTGCTTAATCACATGAAAGGAATCTCCTCTCTTTTAAATCCATGTGATGTAGTGAGGATAAAGCTCACAGGGACTCCCACCTGGCTGCAGCCCAGCCAGGGCAGGCTGGGAGGTGAGACAGGGCAGGGAGAGGGGAAAAACCAACAAAAACCACTTTATGTCACTCTGCCACTGATAAAAGGTGTTAGTGCAGAAAGCACAATACAGGCCCCCACTGTAAGGCTGTTTGCAGATGAAGAGAAGCTCAGTAAGGAAAACCAGGGGGACTCTGTCAAAGCAGGTGTCACACACAGAACGTTCACTTCTGCCCCTTGTCACATCTGCCTCTCCCAGCACTTCCTGGGCTGTTTTTTTCTGGTTTGCCTCTTTTCCCAGCCAGAAGTACAGTGAAGTTGACAAGCTGGTGTTCAAAACCAAAATTGGACCAAGAGGCAAAATAATGCCAGTGAGACTGTTTCCTCTGAGCAGTGCAGAGTCCTCCTTGCAAAGATCTGCCAGGAGCTGCTCTTCTCCTGTGGTTACAAACCCCTGCAAGGGCCTGAGCCTAACAGTGCCTGATGCCACATTTCTGACAGCCAGGCTACAGGAAAGTTTTCTACCACTGAGAACAGCTCCACTTTCCTGAGCTGAGTGGCTGCTGCTATTGGGAGCTGAGCACTCCAGAGCAAGCAGGCAGGAGCAGAAGTTCTCATTTCCCAACAGCTTCCTGGATGTTTTACAATTGCTTCCCCTCAGGAAGCTGATTCAGTCTTTGCAGCTCCAACACCAACAATTCTTGTTGAGAGGCAAGTTATCCAAGAATACTAAAAGCACATTCCTACAGCACACACAGACCCATTCCTGGCTCCCTAACAATGGGTTTTTCTTTTGGCCAAACCTCTCACTCCAAAGAGGAGCAAAGGAATGAACTGGTCAGGTAATGCTCAACATCTTGGGCTTTTTTTGATTTGTCTGAAAGCAGCAGGGCACCCGACCACAAATGGAAAAACAGGCTGGGGAATGAGTCTGAAAGGGGAAGGGGAACACAGAGTAAATCACCACAGTCATTCTGGGGAGAAGGATTTCCTTCACAACACATTTAACCTAATGCTTCATGCTCCAAACTCCTGTTTTTCCCTCTTCTTCATGTCCAAAACAGCCATGTGTCTGCACATGTAACACATCCTTTTTGTTTTGTTTTTACATGACACAATTTTAGCTGCAACTGATCTTATTGTGTCACGTATCAGTTACTTGCTAAAAATTCCATCAGACTTCTTTTCCACAGAAGTGCTCCACCTGAAAGAACAATTAGATCACCAGGACTTCACAGTGAGGATTCCACAGGTGGTGGCCTTTCAATGCTTAGTCAGACTAAAGAATTGATCTATTTGGATCGATCTGTTAATCCTGTTACTCTGAAAAAACAAGAAAGCAGTTTTACTGGGTCATCCCATCCTCTGGTTGTTCTAAAAATCATCACTCTATTATTACAAAGCTCCTCCCCTCGAGAAGGAGCTGATCATTTTCATGATGATAACCCATAATCACAGCACCAAACCTTAATCTTTGGAGCAGGAAAGATATTTTATATACATCAGACTGCTTAAAACCCATCTGTACTACTTTTCACATGTTATTACATTCAAAAGAAATATTTATGACTTAAAATTACTTAAAACCAGTGTCAAGCTGCTTTTCTGGGGAATTAACTGGAATGCTGTAAACACAGGGAGAAGTTGTTTGGGTGTTGTTTGAGTCTTTTTAAACAGCACACATGAAAGGCTCCTGACTCTGAGTTTTGCCATGTTGTGCAGATGGGAGATGTGTTGAACAAAAGCCTCTCTGGTTGGGAGTGCAGAGCTTTGATGGCGAGCTGCTGTGATCTGCACTTCCCACACGCTCCTCTTCACTCCCAGACTGAGCAGGAGACACAGTTGCCCCGATTTTCCTGTTCCTGATGAATATTTTAGGGTTGAATCAAGTATCCACTGAACTTTCCTTACAGCAGCATAAAGCCTGATGTCTGTCAGAATCCAGCTACTACTTAAACTCAACTGCCAGTGCTTATCCAGTGATTTCCCCCTTCCTACTCATATGAATTTCTTTTAAATGTCAGGCTTGTGCTGCCAGAATATTTAGTTATGCATTAATATAAATGTTGACTTTAAAGCAAGCTCAACTTTAAATATTTAGCTTTTATTAAAAAAAAAATCAGCTATAAATGATAGCCTGTGTTTAAATAATATTTTAACTACTTGGCCAGTAAATATTCAGATAAGATTAAACAAAATTTCCAGGAGCTAATAGGTCAGGAATTGCTTGAAAATGACATTTTGTAAAATGGGAGAACAGTGATAATTTCTAGTAATTTTTTTCCAACTTTTTCTTGGCAACCAAATCCACAAGTGAAAAACCTCATGACTAGAAGCAAATAACTAGGAGCTATTTTGCCATGGATGTTACCCAAACCTGCATCTCCTTTGGGCATTTATCAGTTTGATTAATTCAGCCCCAGGATGAAGGCTGCTTATCATCTTTGTTAAGGAGCTCTAAAGATGTCAAGTGCTGCAACCCTGAGGAGTTCAGAGGAGAAAGATTATCCTCTAGTCCCATGTCTGAATAACTCAGATGTGGTGGTTTCATCATCAGTTTAACAAATTCTCTTTGGTGAAACGTGGAGAGCAGGAAGACTCTGCTCAATCAGCATTAGGAAGGACACACATTACCTCAACATCCTCCTTGGAATTCTGAACCAGAGGAACTGAGACAGATCCCTGCCCTCTGCTCCAAACAATCCCAGACAAAGGCCAGGGCGGCTGCCACAGGAACAAGCAGAGCACCTGGAGCACAAATGGAGCACCCAGGATGGGGGCAGGCAGGACAAGATGAGATGGACAGGAAAACCAGGCCCAAGCTCTGTGCCCAGAGCTCTCAGTGTCAAACAGATTAATGGAAACTCCCCAAGTTGCAGCAGAAGCCTGCAAGTGGCTGAGTGGGGAGCAGAGGGAACATTAGTGCCAAGCCTCAGTAATTGATTGGGTCTGCTTGCACGCTCTATCTTTCCCCTCAAACTACATTTTCCCTGCATATGGTTTCTCTTTCTGCCACTTTTCAAGTGATTTATTCCTTCAGAAGGGGAATTAGGTCTTATTTTGATCAAATATTTAGGACCTTTTAGACATTAAAAGCCACAGATTACAAAGAAAGAAGGGTCAAAACAGTAAAGTCAGATTAAAATTGCAGATAAGCCACAAATATTGAAGGCAGGAATGAACAAACAACTAGCAAAACAAGATTCAAAGAACTAAGAGGCTTATCCACCCTCCCTGCAATGTCTGGCTCCTTCCTGCTAAATAACTGCTACTGAGATCTTCCCCACACAGGAGCTGATGAAAGGGGTCTGAATATAGGTCAGCAAAAGCCTTTCAGATCCAGCTACAGACACTAATTAGATCACTTTCAGTTATTAAAAAAAGAGAAAAGGGAAAAAACCTCCAAAACAAAGGTTTTACCGCTCAAAATGTTCTGAATTTCTCTTTTTTCTTGTCTCTAATTGGCAGTGGCCTTTGGTTTCAAAGCAGCTGGTTGCTGCCCCAGCTCTGAAATTGTCACCAGCACGCACCAAACACGGCAGTGACCACACTGAGGAAGAACCTCCAGCAAAATTAAGGCTGAACAACATCTGCAGCGATCCACAAAGACATGGGGAGGGGGTCTTTAAATATGTTTTCAAGATATAAAAGAATTCTTCAGCTTTATAAGAGAACACTGACTGTTTTGTTTTACACTGCCAAAACCCACAAGGTTAAAAAAAATCCCGACTATTTTTTTCCCCCTGAAGTATACAGTATAGCTCAGTTCATACAGGGCTCCTTGTACCAGCTTGTTTATGCCTCCTCTCCTGTGAAACAAGCCTTTATGTCTCTATAGTGGAAAAACCCACTGGTTTATATCCTTTTTGAGATGTATGCAGCCAATTAAATTGTAAAGTAATACCTGTTTCAAAGTCTAACTCAAAGAAACGATACATTCCTGGACTGGGACCAGAGCCAAGAAGGTCACCTTACACCCTGCAGTCACGTGGGAACACTTGGCTTTTGGAATTTTGTATTTTGATTTCCATGCAAAGTAAAAGTGGGGGACTGAAAGGATGAAGTATTGCGTGTTCCCTGCACCCAAACCGTGCTCGTTTCTCAAGTGATAAGGTTAATATTCAGAGGAACAAGAAAAGACAGTTCAAGAGTTCAGAGTGATTTCAAGCCATTCAGAAAGACTCAGGGAAGTGACAATTGCTGGTAGCTCTGCACTTTCCAGAACAATTTTAGTGATGAATAAACTATTATGTGACCAGACTATATGCATAAGAATGGTATAACGTGCACAAAACAACAGTGCACCAACACATTACAATAAAATCCACTTGTCAGAGTAACAAGCCAAGTCGATTTCCTTCCATATGAGAACGGTTATGAAAAGACTGACATCTTATTTTAATTTCCAGTTTTCTGCAAAACAAACAGCATAGCAACCCCAAGAAAGCACTGGAGACACCAGTGAGCTCATCTGGGCTACCCCACAGCACCAGACAAGTCTGGTTTTTAAACTGGTTTGATCTGAGTCTCTGAGCTAATGTTAGGGTTTGTTCTAAATTTAGCAGCACAAATGTGTATGCACGGTACCTCTGTCTCTACCTGATGCCATTTAAAGAAGGACCCCAACGTTTTGAAGCCTTAGAGATTTCTGGATGGGTAACAAAGTCCAGCAAATGTACCAAAACAAGGACTTAAGATATTTTTGTGACATCTGTGTCTGACAGAAGCTGTCGAGTCAAATTCACAGGTTGTTTTCTTCTAAGTTAGTGAACATAATTACAGAGTTTTCTGTGGAGCTTTCAAGACATCCTGTGTCATATTCCCACAAACCTCCTGCTTTAATATATTAAAAACTAGATTGCCTAGCCCACATGAAAAATCCTTGCAATGACTATACACTTAATAAGTTTAATTCCTTTGTCAGATCTGTACCATGCCACAAAACTAATACCTGTGTAAAAGACATTTTTGTACCTGTTTCTCATAATAATGTCCTGAGAAGCCAGGAAAGCTAGAGAGAGAAAAGTAGTGTTAAAATCAATTTCTGGCACATAAAAAAATAATTCTGTATATTGATCAGGTACTCAGAAAGAATTGACTTAATATTGGCATCATTAACATCTAACAGCAAAATTCAGAACACTCTTCAAGCAAAGGCTACATCAAAGAGCTACAACATTGAGTAAGGCTTGGATAAACAACATCAACTGCAAGCAGCTACGTTTCCTTGTAACTTGTGCACCACACCGTGTTTTGCAGTGTTTCAGAATAATATTGTAACTGTTTAGGCTCATAAATATAAAAAATTACTTTTTTGATGCAAGTCGCAATTGTGTTGACTAAAATAGAATTTGAATATATTTACATCTTCAAGGCTTTTCTGCGCTTGACTTTGGGGTAACAAAACCCACTCAGCTCTCACAGTACACATTTTCTCCCCCAACGTGTAAGAATCAGGATTCATTTCTCTGTACAGATCACCAAAACAGCTTTTCCCTTGCAAACAATTCCAGTGCAAGCGTGCATTAAGAACAATAACCACGTAGAAAAGCTGCCACAATGGACTGGGAAAAGCTTTGTCTGTGACAGCCCCGCTGGAAGCAGCAGTTGGAGTTCTCAGTCTTTCTAGAATTTACCAGAGTGAGAACTTGCGGGTTTGGTCCCCCAGCAGCCAGGGCTGGCCTGGCAGGGCAGGGGTGGCTGCAGGTGAAGGCTGGAATCGCGGGTCCTTTGTGCCCAGCCTTACAGAAAGGCAAAGCAAGCTGCAGACACCATCCTCAGCCCTACCCGTGCCCAGCCTTACAGAAAGGCAAAGCAAGCTGCAGACACCATCCTCAGCCCTACCCGCGCCGCAAGAGCGCGATGCGGGCCTGTGGGCTCTTCCTCCTCCTCCTCCTCCTCCCGGCCGGGACAATGCGCCGGCCTCCGGCCGCTTCCAGGGCAGGGCCGCCGCTCCAAGAGCTCTCCCCAGCCCCTGCGGCGGCCTCAGACATTCCTGTGCTCTGTCAGGCAATGAAAATATCCCCGAGGGGATTAGAGCCGCCCTGGGCAGGAGAGCGGCTCGCCAACATCCCCTGCCTGCCCACGAAAGGCACCGACGGCTTTGGGGGGTCACAGGAGCGGGAGTGACCCCCAATTCCAGCGCCGACGGTGCGGCTTGAGCCGCTGACAAATGAAGAGCTCTAAAAATTCGCTGGTACTTTCACATTCTTGCGGGATGCAGCCAGCGTTTGGAAGTGTTCATTAAGGAGGGCAGACTCCTGCTCTGGCACTTACACTAAGGGGAAAAAAAACCACGAGAACAAGCGAAATTAGAAAGCAAAACAGCTCTTCCTATTTCCATCCCCGGCACAGGCACAGCCAGCTACTCTATTCTTCTCCTATTCAACTTCATACATAGTGCTCAAGGGTTAAAGTGCTTAAAAAAATTAAGAAAGGAAAATCATTTTTTCTACAATGAGGAACACTTGAGAAAGGCTCCAAGCACCAGGCTAACAAAGAAAACGGTCCTGAAGAAGGAGGCCCTCACTACAGCATTCACCTCCTTTGCCAAGCAAATATATTTAAATAAAATTATTCAATCCCAGTGTGGCTTCCAGGCCACATTAAGGTAGTACCATTCTCCTTAATTATACTCCTTTTCACATCTTTAAAAATCCTTTCAATGTTTACTTGAAAAGCTAATTGCTGACAGCCAGAAAGAGCATACACGTGATCCTTAACAATTCTGGGCTAGAGAACTGTCCCCTCCCCACAGCAGCTCCCGGGAGCCCCACAGCTCCCACACCCTCCGAGAGCCCCGGGGATGAGCAGCCAGACACAAAACCCGGGAAAAGGAGGCTCGGGGACGCTTTATTGTCCTCCACAAGGCCCTGCCAGGAGGGCAGAGAGGGTGTCCCCAGGAAACAGCAGCCCAGGGAGGCTGAGGTTGGGTACCAGGGACATCACTGAAGGGCAGTGCTGCAGTCCCCATCCGCGGAGGGATTTAGAAGCTGTGTGCCTGTGGCACTTGGGGACATACATGGCTCAGTGCTGGGGGAAGAGCTGGACTCAGCAACCCAAAGGACTTCTCCAACCTAAACAAACCCAGGGCTGTGTGTACATTATCCATCTCACACACCTTCCCAAAGACACTGGGAGCTGGGGCATGCAAAGGGAAACACAGGATTTTTCCAGACTTGAAAACAAAAGCCACCAGAAAACAGATCTATACAGAGAACTTCTGATTAAAACTCCAACATGGATTTTAACTACAAGAATTACAGTTTCCTAATTGCTATTTAAGTTTAGCTTGTGGATGACAAGATTCCAGAAGTACAGTCTAAGAAAAATCTTTATTTTTGTACTCCAAAAATCATGAAGCAACTTCAGAAAGATCTCACACGGTGTTACAGTCATGCTCAAAATGATCTCCAAGTTATCAGTGCAGTTTCTCAAGAATTTACAAGCTTGAAGTGACTGTCCTACTGACCAGAGCAGTTTACATTTTCTGTGCTGAGACCACCAAATTTCTACTTTTAAGCCAAGTACAGATGGCACAGACAGTTCTAATCAGACTTCCACGATAAACATTTTTATTGATCGTTTTCTGTAAAGAAAATGTTGAAAGTGCAAAAACATGTAAAAGAGAGGAATTAAATCAGGTCCAGTTCTATCTCTATAGAGATTACAAAGTTAGACACAGGGATGACAGAGGCAGAGCAATTAAATACATATCACAGAAACATTTCTAATTTTAACAAAAAGTTGTGAAATCCAACTTAGCAGCAATTTGGAAGGCAAACTCCGAGGAAAGGCACTGCAGGGTTTACCCAGAGGGGAGGGGAGGGAGGAGCTGAGCTAAAAGGAGCAGCAGCCACCACCCCCAGAACGGTTTATTAAAGCAAGAACCCGGCATCAAAGCACATGATAAATAATTAACGTGCAATGCCTTTGTGATAAGGCACTGAACTTGAGCTTTCTCCTAAGGTAAATGATTTGTAAATGCAAATTTGTCCAGCTGCTCCTTTCCTGCATCAAAAGCCTGCTCAAAGATAGCATTTATGAGCTATTTTTGTCAAATATTTATACTATCTTAATCAGGTTTTGAGTCATGCGTGTGCTCGTTTGTATACAAAAATGCAGGGCAGTTACAGTTACATAAACTAAAGGGTTTGGGGGGTTGAAAAGTTGGGTTTTGCCTACTGGTCTATTCAGGCTCCCTCTTTATTTACCCCACCTCATTCACAGTGAGCAGTAACACACCTGCAGAGATCATTCCAATTCCATTCCTCGATCCATCTTTCCCTTCACATGCAGATCACAAGGCTTGGAAACAAGTATTACATTTTTTTATTCTAAAAGCATTTAGGAAATGGCACCTCAAAATGAAATTACATCTGCACAGCCACCACTGAAGGCTGTGTTACAGCCTTGGAAGGGTATAGAAGCAATTACAGCAGGAGCATGGATGTTTCTGATTCCAGCTGCTGTAAGTCTGCACAAATGTAACTGTTATTATCATTAAAGGCTGAAGAATGAATTAAATGTGGCTCTGCTCTTACAGTGATACCCAGTTTGGTCAGCATCTAACACCTGCCTATCAATCTCTAGGAAAACTGCCTGAAGAGGAATTTTCCAGGCAATAAAGCAAACAGGGTTCTTGTTAGCAGAATTCCAAAGCTCTGCCTAAAAAGCTGTAACAGATTCCTGAAAACAGAAATATTCCTGCTCCTTTGCAGAGGATGGGTAATGGCTGCTTACCCACACAGCAGCCCTGGATAGCCCTGCAAGAAGGTCAAGTCCTGTTTCTGACACCTCTTAGGAGCAAGTTTTAAGAAAACCAGCAGTAACATGCAGAACAGTTCCCTGGCTGCAAGGTAATAACAGACTGGCCCCACCCCAGCAGTACCTGCAAGGTACTTAAAACTTTGTAACTTAAAACCACTTCTAGGTTTTGCTGTAGGACAAGAGTCACCCAAATAAATTTTCAGCCTTTGGGTTACTGCTATCAAGCATCAACTCAACCTACCACCCACTCACTGCACTGAAAGACTGCACAAGTTCCAAGAACTCAGATGCCAGTACCATGGTAGGTCACTGACTGTGGTGATTTGGAGGAGTTCACTCCTTCAATCCAGCCTGCATCCCAAGGGAATCACAGTCAAAGGGGCAGTGAACCCAGCTTTGCACCTGGAAATGGTTCCACAAGGCTCTCAGTACCACCACTGAGGCACAACCTACCAAGACCAGCTATTATTTTATTTTTTTAATGAACACCATCACCTCCACTCATTGTGCTCACACACAATAACCAAGAAGCCTTCAGCACCCAAGTTTAAGAATGATGAAGTTGCTCACAAAACAGGAGCTAAATTAGATTTAAGCAATCAATATACTCCATAAATTCATCTGTAATAACAGAAACAAGCACTTGATATCCTTATTTCTTCAGAAGGATTTGAAAGGTTGTCTTGAATGGGCTAAACTTGGAGAAAATGCTTAAGATCACATAAGACAAAAGTAAAGGCAAAAATCTACTTCTTACAGGTCCTTATTTTAGTAAAGCAGTAAAGAACACACTTGAAAATGCTGAAGTTCTAAAGTGTGCCCAGGATGAATGTGAAAGCAAAGCTGAAACCCCAAAGCACAGGCTCGAGCTCTGCTAGAGCCCTGAGCAGTGGTGCCTCCACAGGAAGTTCCAGAGAGAACAACAAACAGCACAAAGCAGATTGCACACAGAGATCAGACCTAGCACAGATTCCAGCTCCTGTCAATGCTGCCTTTTTCCATTCAGACTGATTTCCTCAGTGAAATGAAAAGCTGGCAACAACAGCAAAGAAAACAACTGGAAAACATTACTTTAGAAAACCAACACTTCAGATTTGGGGCTGTTCATGCTGTTACCATGAGCACAAGAGATTCCAACTGAGCTGAACCAGGGAAAGCCTTTAACCAGCACTACCTAGAATGTGGAATGCATTGCATCCTGCTCTGGGTGCCTCTGATGCCTGGTTCTCTTCTTTCCACATTCAGAAGTCAATTTTCCCCTGCAAAAGTCTCAGATGTGAAATACAGAAACCTCTATTCACATGCTGTGGTGTTGCCTTGCAGATTCTGGCCCCTCAATTTAGAGCAGACCTACAATATTTACATCACCTACAAGAAATCCTATATATCTGCACTTAGAGAGAACACAAACCCACACTCAGTGGAACTGCCAAGGGTTTCCAGCTGTGCCACCAGGACACTCCACTTTCTGCAGTTATGGTTTGTGTGGGTTTTCTTTCATCCACATCTCCAAAAAGTTACATAAAACCACAACACAAGCTGGTTACCAAATCACTGCAGGTATCTCAACCATCTCTTATCTCATACTATCCAAGTATTTTTCAAAACTTACCATAACTTCAAATAAGGAGAGAAGTAAAAAGAATCCATAGCAACAGAAGAACTATAGAACCTAAAATGAAGGCTCTGAAGACCTGAAGTAGGTATGAGCAAACAAGAACATGTGAAGATTTGGATAAATAAGCTATTTTACACTTCAAACAGAAGACAAGCCTTGTCAGATTCCAGAAAAGGAAGCAACTTGGGAAAATGATGGAGGGCTGTCCCACCCAAAATCTGTGGTGCAGTCTCTAAGAGCTCTTAATGCTAATGAAAATAGTGTCCCATAAAATGCATTAAATTTGCTGTTGCAAATGAGTAAGAACAGATGCTGGATTTCAGCTGGAATCCCTGGGACTGTCTGTCCCCTCACCACAAACAAGGCACAGTGCCCTGCACCCTTACAGGGGCTGGCAGAGGTTGGTCTGTCAGCCCCATGACTTCTACCTCTGCATCACCAACATCTCCTTCAGCAAAAAGGGGTAACCAAGACAAATCAAAACACTTTGTCCCTCATTTGCTCTGCAGACCCACCAAGAACGCAGCACAACAGAGCCCAGTGCAGGCACAGAGCACTTTTACCCCTCCTCAGCTCCCCAGGACAAGCACAGCCCCAGCACTCATTTCAACTTCATTTTACCCTGAAAAAAAATAACCATGTCACCCTGAGCCATTCACCTGGCTGCCATTGTCTTCACTCCTGGGGGCTGGTCTGGCTGTCAAGAGCATTTCCCATCTCCCTTCACAGCCTGGCACACCCTGCAACACTTACAGTTTTCTTACACTTCCAACCAGGTTTCCATGAAGTGCTGCCCTTCCAGGATTTCATTATTGATACAGGGATGACTGTGAAAGTCCAGGCCCCAAAAAGCTCCAGTACAGCTGTTAAAAATGATACACTACACAAGACAAGCATCATCAATCGAGGTTCCCTCTGGACTGCTGCAACTGAGTGTATTCAGAGCTGTCAGGCCTCCATCCTTCTCTGAAACCACAACCTGTTGGGCAGTTTTGCATTTTTTTTCCCTCAAGGCTAAGTATTTTAAGATGAAACATGTAGCTTTATTCCCACTTCAGAACCAGACAAACAAATGAAATTTCAGCATGGGAAAAAAAGTTCCAAACCAAAGCAGTAATTAAAGCTGAACTGAGAATTCGTTACCAATCTGAAAATGAACTTTTATGAAACATTTGTTTTTCAATGAATTTGCTAATAAATAATGCACGGTTTCTGAGAAAGTTTCAGTCTATAGATCTGGAATCTATATGCTGTAATACATAATATTAAAGATTGAAATGGTGACATGAGAGACACAATGTTATTTTGCTCCCAGTGCTTTTCATACTCCAGTCCTATGCCAATCCCCACCCACCAGAAGAGCAGTGGCAGCGTTCCCTGTGCCCATGTCACCCTGTCCCTTCTGGCAGCACGAGTACTGATGCAGGCAGAGGAGCAGGGATCCCATCCAATTCTCTACATCCTCCACAAACACCCAGCAAAGCCAAGGAAGGGCACAGCACTCCTCACTGCAGTGCCACTGCCAGCTTGAAACACAAACCAAACACCAAAATAGGATTAACACTTGGCTACGACTTCACCTCGCCTGTGTTTCCTATCTGGCCAAGCACATTTCTAATGGAAGACTCACAGATCGATAACAAAACACCTGGATTTTCTGCAAGGTGAGCACTGACAGCCCACCACTAAAAATTCCAATCCCAACGGCACTGGAGCGTACTACAAACTGCTGAGGTGTCCTATCACAGCAAAAAATGGTGCTGCATGCAGTTTGCCTTTATTTCCAGATTTTTACACTTCCTTCCTCGCCTGTTTTCAAACAGGAACATTTGGCTTTATAAATCACTTTTGGAAATATTTCATCTTCTTGTTAACACCCAACTTTCCTCTCTGCTATGCACAACACTACAACAACCATAATTTCAAGTAATTATTCAGTTATTTAAAAGACATGTGGGTGTGGCATGTGGGGACATGGTTTAGTGGTGCACTGGGCATTGCTGAGGAAATGACTGGACTCGATCTTGGAGGGCTTTTCCAACCTAAATGACTCTGTGATTCTTCTGTTTGTTTTTTTAAAGTAATGTGACCTCTCTCCAAATTCTGAAGACAAGCTAGACTCCACTTCTCAATTTTAAAAGTCATGACAGGTCTAATGACTTAAATGACTTTTGGCAGGCTGTTCTACTTTTAGAAGGAATATCCAAACACCTCTATTTGTGGCTCTCCCTCCCTCACTACAGTTACATTATAAGGTTTCAATGCACAAACCACAGAGCCGTGTTAAGAGGAGATGTTCGGGCTCATTGACTACAGAGCAAAGCCAAGAAAGATGAAGCTTATACAGGGCTTGACTCCATCTCAGTCCAAGTGGAAGCAAGCTGTGGGACAATTACACTGAGAACTAGGGAATGAAAAAAACCTGGAAGCTGCCTCCAAGTGCTCAAGTCTGTTAGTGATGGCAGTAACACAAAGGTGGCTCTGCCAAAAGGAAGATGAAAGGAAGAAATGGAACCAACACAATCAGAGCTGGAGCTTTTACTACCCAGACAATGTAGGGAGCAGTGCTGTGTTATAAATACACAATCTGAAATATAGAAAGATACTGTATCTATTCATAGTGTCACATAAACATGAAGACAAACTGAGATTTACCATAGCTCAAAATACCATTGTAAAGTACACAACAAACAAAGCAAAACTTGCCCAGAAAAACACTCAGTGGCTGGAAACTCATGCAGAACATGAAACAAATGGAAGCTGTAGATAAGCACAATGTCTCTTCACAACCATATCAAGTCTAACTTAAATATGTCAACAGGCAAGAAACAGCAGCTAAGGCTGCCCTGGTAGAGCCCTCAGCACACAGCCTGCTCTGTGCTGCTCACCCCGAGGTCAGCAGCAGCACTGGACACATGTCACGAGTTAAAAACACATCAAACAAGATAAATTCATCAAAGTATCGTAATAATAACAGCTGACAACTGTGCTGCCTACTGACACATGCTCTGACCCAGTGTCACAAACCCTGACAGCTCCAAGACATCCAAGACAGGCATCAGACAAAAACAAAGGTAGAATATATTTGGACTCCATATATATGAGCTAGAATTAAACCCTCTTGTAAGTTAGGCAAATTTCTAAGCCAAAAAGAAAGTTAAAAGAACCAACAGATGGCAAAGTCCAACAGAGCTGTACTGAAAGCACTGAAAACCCAAAGGATATCAAGTACATAGGTGCCCACTAGGAGAGACAAAGGGAAATTTTAAGGGATCAGCAGGCAGAAGTACAAAGACTTGGGTTTTAAGATAATAACAAAACAAAACCTAATAAAGACACAGTAAGATTCACACCCATATACATAACAATTAAAATCTGATCTAACTACAGCAGACAGTAGTGCACCATTTCTTTGAGCAGAGAGACGAATTAGTGGGTAATTTAATCACAAAACAGCCTTTCCACTTTTAAAAGATCTCCAAACAAAACTGTATGACTAGAGGATACCAAAAATTATCACCAAACTGCCATGCTTTGATGAGACCCAAAAGAACTGAGTCATCAAAACCCACACCAGCAGCAACAGTCCATCATACAAACCTCTGCAATGCACTAAGGAAAAGAAGATCAATCGATTAAAATGGACAAATGAAGAAATTCAGGCTAAGCAGAACATCTGAATTTCTTCAGTGGTAACCAGCACCAAGGCAGCTGCACAAACAGCTCCACAGTGAAGAAAATTCACAGCTAACATATGCAGAACAACACACTTTGAGGGGGAAAAAAGCTCTCTCCATTGTACAATTCACTGCTTCTAAATCAACTTAAAATGAAATTTCTCACTGGAAAACTATGAAAGCTAGAATGTCAGAGGAACAGGAATATAAAACATTGTTAAATGACTGAATGACCACTATATTCCTTCCCAAAAATGCCATACTCAGTCTTGGTCATATCACAACAGCAACCCCAAAGTTGAACCAGGAAAGTTCAGAGACTGGCATGAGAATTAGGTATTTTTTAATGGCATCACTGAGTTTATGTATTTGGACCCCAGTGAGTTCCCAAGATGGGCAGTCCTGTGTGAACAGTACCTTTAAGGATTTAACTGTCATTTCTTTCCTACTCATACACCCAATCCCAAAACATTCAGAAGCAACAATTGAAGTGTTAAGTTTAGTGTTGTTGTAAAAAGAAAAAATTCCTTTAGAGTAATTTATTACTTTTCATTAAAATTAAACCTCTTCTCTTTTTGCACAAATCAAACAGCTTGTGGTTGTTACGCACTCCAGGGAATTACCCAAAATCCCAAGAAAGTTTAGCAGCAGAATATTCCAATTCCTTCATTGCCTTTGGTAAGGGCAGCTTTAATGAGGAAAAAAAATATATTTTAACTGATGTAAAAAGGATTTATCATAAATTGATAGTCTGCTTATTTTGTAAAATTAAGATGCTCCTCTGCATGAATACTAAATGGTAAAAACCCTGGAAATTAAAGCACCTAATAGACCATATAAAGCAGACTTTCAGTTTTCCTACACAACCCTGCAACTGTACACATCCAAATCAGGCTTATCTATTTATATGGAATTAATCAGGATTACCACTTTCATCTTGGCAATTTCACTGGAGGACGAAATCAATAGCACCCAATCAGTAAAATATGACTGTTTCCACTGCGCTGAGGCATTTGCTCTATTAAGAACTATTCTGCCTTTTTAAAAAATCAATGGCCTCAGGCATTATGTTTCAATATTGGAGACCCAGAGGTGCATTCTGGCAGACAATCCAAGCAGCAGCCCGGTGTTTGAGGCAGCTCTCCCATCTCAGCCTGGCACACCAGAGAGGCAAACACGGGCCTGTGCCTCCATGGCCATCCCCAAAGGCTGCTCCGAGACTTTGGAGCTCTCAGGGGCTGAACACGGTCCACAAACCCTGGAGGAAGGTAAAAAATCCCTCTGGATCCAGCATGGAAGCTGCAACCTGGGCCCTGCAGCCACTGGGACCCCTACAAACCAGCTAAGCCAAAGTGGAGTTTCCCTTCCACCAAGTGACATCCCAAGATCAGCAGGGATTCCTCATGGGAAACCAGCAGTAACCAGTTACAGCAACAACTCCAGTTATACCTCCTCATAGGCAATGCAAAGTGCATTTAAACATCCTGCATCTGTAAAACCACTGCATGCTCAGAAAAGTTGGCTACAAACATTGGCACACATTTTACACACCAAATTATCTCCATGAAACTGGTGATGATAATAAAATTCACTTTCAAATGCCCCGTGACACTCAGGCTGATTTTGCCCAAGTTCAATGTTTTTATAGCTTGAAAGCAAAACTTAAGCAGAACATTGCACTGCTCCTTGTGTAGTTTTCCTAAACTCCCACTTCATTTCCTCACTCATTTATTATCATTCTTTTTCTCTTGGCCATGCAACAAACTCCAGTTAGGTGCCTAGAGAGTCTCCAGACTTCTGTGACAATCTCTGGCTGAAGGTTAACCTCGTGTAAATCACAAGGGCATTTTATCATCAGGAACAACCAAATACTCTTATTTGTATAAGGAAATATCTACCATATGTAACTTCCTTACTTACACTGATAAGTTAGCACAAGGTAACTAAGCCAAGCTTTTTTTTTTTTTATGACACTTTTTGTTTGCTGCTTTTCACTGTGATGCACATTAGGCACAGGTGTGTACACACCTGACAACTCTGAAACTCAAGTGTTAGTTTATTAGGAAAGCTTCATAAGCCAGTCAAGTAATTTTCTTAGCTGACTAATAAACATGCAGTGCAAAAGCCATATGCAACCTGTCCATATGGAACAGGAACATCAAGCAGGGACACCGGTGCTTAACTGACTTGGGACGTAACCGAGACCTGAATATTTCTGCTCTATTTTTAACTTGGGATATAATTAGAAATAATCAAGCAGCACACACAAAACAGAAACAAATGACAACCTGCTGTTTCTAGGGACCCAGCTGATCTGTGCTGCCATCCTTAGCCTTCCATACCCTCCATGACTCCCCAGGAGGAGCATCCCTGGCAGCAGCACCTGGATGCACTTCCCAGCTTGCTGCTCACAGACCCCTTCAGTTCTGGGCTCCTCCTGCAGCTCCAGGCCCACCAACTGCTAATTCTGCTCCACTGGGACTTGCCAAAGCAGCAGTTTGTCCTCTAAAAACAAAATACATATCAATTCCAAGGACTTCAAGAATACCAGGGAGAGACAGAACAAATTTCCTGCTTCTGAATAATCTCATTTGCAATCTTAATGGTGTATACAGGCTATCACAGCTTTCCTATTAAAAATTAGGTGACACCAGCTTCATTTTTATTTCTAATAATGCAATCTGTATAGATCCAAGTTTTTATGCTTATCTCAACTCAGTTACAAACAGTTATAGGAGGCAGGATTTAGCTTAATTTGATGCTTCTTCCTGATTTGTTTTATTCCCTCAGCTAAGTGAAACGTTGTCCCAATTCTAAAACCAGCAGCTCACGTTGCCTTATCTGCAGAGCAACCAGCTACAATGGAAAACACACTGATGTTTGCAGATAGACAAATAAATGAAGTTATACAGTTTTCTCCTAAAATAATTCAGCTGCACTCTTTTCTTCTTCAGAGAGCCACGAGAAGCTATTTATAAATAGGATCAAATGTCCCTCCAACACACAACTCCATACAAAGAACATGGGCTTCCAAATCTGCAACTTCTGCTCATTTATGGCACTTTTACCCACACCAAAATGGCAGCATGGGTATTTTCTGCATTAAAATCCCCTGATCTGGACATAGTAAGCAGCACTTCAGCCTTGACAAGGAGAGCTGTGAGTCCCACAGCCAAAGCTCCACCTGGACCTACAAACCTGGTGTTCCTCTGCCTTTCCAGCCCTCAGCATCAGCCTAAGGAGGCTCTTCCAGCATCCTGAAGAGATCAAACTTCACCAGAGCATGGAACAGAAACCAGCACTGCCCCCCTCACATCTAAACTCCAACAGGAGAACTTCCATGCCAAGGTAACCTGCACCCAAGTCCCTCTCCCGTGAGCACCTGCCCATAGAAAATATGTGGAACATCCTGTATTTAAGAAAAACTACTGGCAATTAGATGGGAAATAGTGGGAATTAAAATGAACTTCATGCACTACACACCCTCTTTCTTGAGACAAAGAACTAAGAGAGCCTTTCTCCCTTTCCTCCAGGTGACTGGTGCAGACACCCTCAGACAGGGCAAGCCCAGCTCCTGGGGCTCCCCAGGGATCCCACAGGACACAGCCATGGACACAGCATAAAGGCACCTTCCACAAGAGACAGACAGGAGAGCAGGAGTTCACCTGAACTTCCAAGATTTCCACAATGATACTCCTGAATTCCTGCTCAGATAAACAGCTCCAATGAAGGTTTTATTCCACAGCATTTCAGCACATCATCCCCCCTCTGCAGACTTAATTCACATATTTGGCTCCAACAGACAGAACTTCACCTATTAATTTGATTTCCTCAAACCATAAAAGATTATTTTAAACTAGCAGAGAGCTACTAACACAACCATAAAACCACTGAGCTGTCAGGAGAGCAGGAATATCAGAAAATAATCACTATGTGGCAAGATTTTACACATAACAAAGTAACTTATCTGATACACATGTTCAGCAGATTGAGTCAAACTGTAATATTTTTCAAAAGCAAAAAAAATCTACTTCAGACCTGGAATCTGCAAAGTTCATACTGTGTAAGAGGATAAATAAAAATATTCCCTGTCAAAAGGAGTCAGCTCGCATGGTTCCATCAGTGGTGTCCAAGATGAGAACCACCGTGGAAGATCCTGCCTAATGTGATTTGAAACAGAACAATCACACCATTTAATGTCAGAATTTAACCATTCTTACTTTCCCAAATTGCATTTGACCAGCAGTTTTTTCCATATTTCATTTGCACAGAGCTCTCTCTCTTAAAATACCAGGATTCAATCAACCTACAGGGGGTATTTTTTTTTTAATCCCAGCACTCAGCATTCAAGACCAGATTTTCTTTCAAGCATCCTACTAGCTTATGGCTGGCAAGAAGGAAATAAAGAAGTTACTTTTTAAAGCCAGCATTTGGCATAACGAACAGATAACATCGCTGCAAAGCTAAGGAGGCTTCTGTGGTATTAATGGTCTCATGCAAGGGCTTTTGAGAGAGCCTTCTCCTGCCTCACCTGGGTGAGATTACGTTTTCCGTAGCCTATAAAGAACCAGGATTCAATCATGGACCATTAAAGACAACAATGGTAAAAGGTGTGAGAACTACCGCGGCTGAAACGCTGCCAGACCGCTCATTTCTGGGCTACTGCGGCAGTTCCCAGGCAAGTTCCTCTCTCTCCACAGGTTGCCGGTACCGAGTCCGTGCCGCTTCCAGCAGCCCTCCCGAGCCGGGGCACAGCCCGCCCGTGCCCAGCTCCCCTCGGGGGGAAATGGCAAGGCTGATTCCCCTCAGCTGTGCCCTTCTCCCCTCATTAGTGAGCTGCAAGCCCGATTTCCCTCAGGTGTGCCCTTCTCCCCTGACTGGTGAGCTGCAAGCCTGATTCCCCTCAGGTGTGCCTCGCTCCCCTCCCCGGTACCAGCGAGCCGGGAGCACAGGTGGGTGAAGCGTTCAATCCCCCGCAGACGGGGCTCCAGGTGTCCCTTGTCCGCGGGGAGGCACCGCCGCCGCTCCCCGAGGCTCGCAGTGGCCCCTGCTGGTGCCCGCACGGGGGGAGCGGAGCGGGCTCAGCCCCCCGGCACCGCTCGCCCTGCCGGGGCCGCCCCGGGCCCCGCCGCCCCCGGGACCCCTCCGCGCCCCCGCACAGCTCCGCGCCCGCCGCCTCCGCGGTCTCGCCGCGCTCTTACCCGTCAGGAGGCTCCGGGAGCCGCTCCGCGCCGCGGCGCCGGTCGGTGCGAGCTGCGCGAAGAGAAGGGCGATGCACAGGGAGCCGAGGAGCCGCCGGGCTCTCCGCGCCGCCATCGCTCCACTCCCCGCGCCCGGCAGCCGGGCTGCACCCAGCGCCAGCCCCTCCCCCGGGGGGGCTCCTCCTGCCTTCCTTCCCTACCGGGCGGGCTGCGCGGAGGCGGCGGAGGGAGAGCGGCGGGCGGGCGGAGCGGCCGCGCTCCCTCCCTCACTCCATCGCGGGCCGGGCTCCGCCGCTCGCTCGCTCCGTCCCTCCCTCACACGGACCCCGCGGGGCGCGCGCCGCCTCCCGCCCGCCCCCGCCTCGCGCATGCGCGCGCTCCTCCCCTCCCGCCCCCGACCCCCGCGCCAGGTGTGCGCGCGCCCGCCCCCCCGCGCGCGCCACCGCGCCTGCGCGTGCGCGCGCGGGGGGGCGGGGCCGCCGCCCTCTCCTGAGGGGCGACGCTTTGCCCCCCCCTTCCCCTCAGGCGCTCGGTGCGTAAAGTTCGTGGGTTTTAAGGCAATAAATGCGTATTTTCTCCTCTCCTGGACCAGCCCGGCATGAGTGCGGGACCTGCGCGTTTTCCACACGTAAAAACATGGAAAACCAGACGGTTCGGCACCAATCCGGGTATCCCCGCTATGTGGCGAGCCGGAGGGTGTGGGAAGAGGGAGCCCTGCTCTGCCATGGTGCTGGTTACCAGCAATCCAGAGCCGCCCAGAAACCCGAAATCGAGCTAAATGTAGAAAAATAACTTGCGGAAACTTGTTTTCTTGGGGAGCGACTCTGCTGCTCTGTTCGGGATGCCGCCTCTCCCAGTAAACATGCTTCTCAAAGATAAATAACGTGAAGAAAAGGCCAGACATGCTCCGAAAAGGCAAATGCGATGTATTTTCATCCTCCTGGGGGTAATTAGTTTTATACAGCATTTGCCATTCAAATCCAAATCACTGGAATGCCGCATCGTTACCAGCCCGTTCCAGCCCTACTGCCACATCCAGGCTCCTTAGAAAGGACACAATAAAAGCTATAAATATACATTCTTCCTTCATTAATCATATGGAGAGTACCCTGATATTTTTTCCATCTCAGCTTGTTTCCCACTAAATTATATTTTTACAATGCACACGGTGTCCTTGCTCATTTTATTATTGACTAATTGAATCGTCTCGTTCAGGACATAAATTACATGGGACCGAGGCTGGAGGTAACCAGGAGAGAGCCAGACCCATGGGGCACTGCAGGACGTAAACCATGGGTACATCCCCTGCAAAACACGTTGTGAAACATTTTAAAACGAATTTTAAATAATTTGTTCCAAAAATCCAGGCTTTTACACTGGTTGTGAAACTCCTGTTAAGGAAAGTTTCCCTTGATAACCTCAGTGTGTGTGGCAAGGGTGTCCCTCTTGTTGCAGGCAGCTCTATATTCCCGTGAAATTCTTCTTGATCCAGCGGGATTTGCAGATTTGTTTATGGAGAGGGTTTTGTGCGAGGCAGAGGCTGGCAGAGTGCTCAGTGCCCCAAACGCAGGTGTGGATTTTGCCGTACGGGGATGCACACAGCGAATTAAACGCTGACGTGACTGCAAAGCACCGGCTAATGCAGGTGTCTGAGGCGTCTCTCCTTGTGAAGCTTGCTTCATTATTTTATGTTTCTGTCAGGAAACAGGGGGTTTGGCCACTAAAAATATCCCGGGGCATTTTCACAATGGAATAATTACCTCCTCAGAAGGATGTTTGGGTTTCTCCAGCTTACCCTTGCCGAGCTACGCTGCTATCTGATATGCCACAAGGATTACCAGCAACCAGCTGCAATTTATCCTGAAAATGGAAGCGGTGATTAAAAGGCAGGACTGGTAGTGTAACTCCTATAAAAGCTGGTTAGCAATTCCCATCATAAAATCCTGCCCTCAGTCGCATTTAATAGGGCCAGGCTAACCACTGTGCTGAAATTTAGGCATCTGAAATTCATACCTTGGTTAAATTATAAGCATTTTCTCCTTCTGTTCCTTCTGTCAGGGATTTTCTATTCTGAAAATGAGAGTGGTCACTTTGTCAGAGGTGTTCCCTCAAACCCTGCTATAAAAACCCTCCTGAAAGTCCTGCTAGTTCCTGGCAGGGGCTTCCTGGAGCTTCCACTCCCCAGCAGCTCCATCCTCACCACAGCCCAGGGCTGTGGGATCAGAGCTGGACCTGCAGCTCCAGTTCCTGGCTGCTCTGGACCATGCCATGTCTGCAGGTAGGAAGGGCAGACCTGTCCTTCCAGTCTTCTTGGGAAACACAGAGCAGGAAGCTCCTTGAAAAACACACAGTGGGGACAGGAACTGGGTCTGGGACAGGTAAGTTGGCAGGAACAGAGGCTCTGGAGAGAGACAGGTTCTCCAGGGTGGTGAAAGGGAATGAGGAGCCAGAAGGAAAAACAGGTCTCCCTGGAGGGAGGGATAAAGCAAAGCTCATAAGAAGGAGTCTGGAAGCCAGGCTGCTGGGAGAAGACTTTAAAGCAGAGTGGAAATGAGAGGAATTGCTGGGAGGAGGACATGCAGCCTGGCAGGACTGGGAGCTGTCCCTGTGCTCTGGACAAGGTTTGAGGGAGAGCCTGCTGGGCAGAGGGGATCAGATGGAAGAGCTGCAGTGGGGCAAGGGAAAAGGACCCCGAGGCTGGGTGTGGGATGCCACAGGGCCTGTGGGAAGAGGGAATTCACTAGGAACAGTGATGTAGTAATGGGAATGACAGAAACTGGGGCAGGGAGGCAGAGCAGAAAGGTGAGGATTTGGGAATGGGAATGCAGACCACCTGGAAAGCAGTCAGCAGTACCCGAGATACACTGAGAATGTGCCTCACCCCCTTGGAGTGCTGGAGCTTGTGCCAGCCATGACATCCCTCACAGAGGGAAATTTCCACATTGCTGATGGCCTGCATCAATGTCAGCTCAGGATTACATTACTGGGGTTATCTCTACATGGGAAAGAAGTACACATTCAATAAAGCACTCAGGCTGCACTGTAACACACTCCCCAGTTACCAAACACCAGGACAAAGGCAACCAGTGCAGAAGGATACGCCAGGCTCAGACACTGAACCAGGGTCAGGGAAGCCAGGCAAGTGCCCCAACAACTTCCACCTCATTTACTGCAGAAATCAGATGTAGGTATTTTATGCACCTTGTGAGGAACTGCTGGGCAAGCAAGCACAGCACTGTGGGTGGGGCAGGTGACTGCTGCTCCCAGAAAGGATTTTTAGCCTCTGGAATTTGTGGGATGCACAGCACAGTCCCCAAACAGACCTGCCCAGCACTGCACTAATTGTGCAGTCAGCACTGCCCAGGTGCCTGGGCTCACATTTTGAAGCCTGACTTGCAGAAATGAAGAACTCTTGCAGATAAATCTGCAATAACTGAGAATTTATACAACTTCTGACTCAATTAGATGGCTAGCCATGTTCTATTTTCTGACAAAATCAGGCCATTGAGTATTTCTAATTGGATCTCTGAAATGAAAAGATATTTTTTACTACTCTGTCTGTACACCCGAGTTTCTCGTCTGTAAAATAAGGGCAACACCAGTTCTCGCTACAGTGTTGAGAAAATGAATTAGAGTTTGTGAAGCACTTGGATACCATAGTGATGAGTCCCATGGAAAAGCTCGGGAGGAAATGAATAAATCTGTCTTCAGAACAATATTTGAATAGTCTGCTGTAAATAAAGCACGGGCCACACAGTGAACAGCAAGGAGAAAATAAAATTATTACTTTGTGAGCACAGTCTATTCTGTACAATGAGTGAGGCCAGGAACCTGTTGAAAGAACAGCGTGTGATCTAATTAGAATTAAATACTGTATCATAATGCAAATGCATGGAAGGGACAAATTACAGTTGCATAGGCCACCTTAATGTTGGTATTTCTAAACTTTTAGACTCTTGAATTTAAAAAAGAACTCCACTGTTAGGTGCAAAGGTGTAATACACATGAATAAATGATTTCCTCACCCTTTAATAGTGGGAGACAATATATTTACCTCCTCTACCTCAGCCACTTAAGTGGAAAAAGTGTTTTTCTCCTCTTGGAGATATCTCAGCCTTACAGCCAAGATTTAACGCTGTCATTCACACGCTGACATAGAGATTTAAATCCAAAATTTACCTTCTTTGGGAGTCTGTGCACGATCATCAGAGACAGCCTATTCTCCAGAGAGGGAGCCAGAGGAGGACCTTCATTTCAGTGATTAAAATTTTGTGTTTTGCTTGGAGTGCTTCCCATTCCAAACCAGCCCCCTGGTTTTGGTGCAGAGGCAAGGTTATGGAACAACAACTCCCCTGATCTTTGCGACTCCTCAGTCCCGAGGCTGCACTGAGCTCTCCCGACTCCTGCTGAGACTTGGAGCCGCTTCAGAGCGGCTGTAAATTGCTCTGGGTTATCTGTGGCCCACAAGAAGGTGATGGAATTAGGATTGCACTGTTCAGTGCCACTCTGCTCGTGCCTATTTTTCTCATCCTGATTTCTCTATTGCTTAGCAGGATGTGAGGTGACACTCAATCGTTACACCAATTTCTTGTTATCCAGAGAATTTCCCGTTTCCAGGCATCCTCTGGCAGCTGGTAAGGGCAATTTGGGATAAGAAGGGGCTGCAGCACAAATAAAGACGTGGCTTGTTAAGTTTAAGACTTAGAGCTGTGAGATACCTTCAGTTTAACCTGCCGTGCTGCCTCCCTTGTGTGAGGCATTGGCTCCATTCATGGACAACATCTGGCACATGGCCTGTCTGATTATTCCCAATCTCCATCCTGATTCCAGCAGCAGTGCCTAGCAAGGTGTGCTGTCTTTCATCCTTCAATAGGAGCTAGATTTATTTTTTCATTTCTTTTTTTACATTTATTGGTCACAGATGTGGTTTTGCAAACTGCTCTGAGGTTAAAAGTCATCCTCTGGACTTTGCCAAGCAAATTCTAGGTTAGCAGGTCATATGCCAGAAACCCTCCAACCCCAGCATGTACTTCTGTCATTCCTGAGGTCAACAGCAGTTCCACTCCTCACTGGAATCAGGGAGGGTCATAAATGGAAGCAGACCTTCCAATCACTGAGGAGAGTTCCCTGAGAAGGCTGAGAGGAAGCTCCTTGAGTGCCAGGTTGACAGAGTCTGAAACATAAACAGGGCAGTTGGTACAAAATGCTTTTAAAGGCTTCCCTTGCTGAGCAAGGGAGCTGCTGGGGTCTAATCCAATGTTTATTTATTTAGGGTTTTCAGAGATAGATGGAGGGAACCTAGAATCCAAAAGGCAGGGTTTACTGGAATCCAATCCACAATTTAAAAGAAAAGGGTAATGCATGTGTTATCAGGAAATGCATAATGATGTGGGATATGGATCTCTGGGCATCCAGGAGGAGAGAAATGCAGGTAACCCCCAGGGGGAAAGGCTGATGTTACTGCAGGCAACAGGATTTTTGTCATCCATGTCAATGGTGTGAGATTTCATCTCTGGAAGCCTGTGCCACAGGTGCTCACAGTGACTGTGTTTTCCTGTTTTGGTGGTTGTCATTAGTCCTTGTTCTCAGATGAGATCATTACTGGGGACACACTGACCATGCCCTCACTTTTCCAGTGTCCCACTTCTCCCTGAGCTATAACAACTGATCTTTGGACTGACAGACTCTGCACATCCAGTAAGAGAGGAGACAGATGGTCCATGCCCTCTCATGTGAGCAGGATCAGTCTCCTCTGCTCCTTAAAAACCACATAAGCCAGGCAAGGATTCCAGGTGGTGTTTATCCCAAAGCTTTTCCAACAATCCCACAAGAATGTTAATTACTGACAGCAACAATCTTGCTCTCATTCATACAATGGGAGTGCCTAAAGGTCTTACCTGAGGTTGTGTCAGATACTGTAGGATCACACAGGAAAAGGCAGAGGGGTTTTAGTGCAGGTTATCCTGACAGGAAGTCAGAACCATGGAGAGCTGTTGGAGGTAGAGCAGCAGGGCCACCTTTCACATCTCCTGAGTCCCAGTGCTTGTGCTCTGTAAATACCATCACGTTTCTGCTGTGCCAGGGGAGGTGAGACTGCAGCAGTCTGAGAGAATTCAAAGCAAGAGGAAAACTGTGCAGAGGAGAAAGAAGAACAAAAGGGAAAGAATTGATGCTCAGCACACAGAAATGGTCATTTGCCTCTGGGCTTGGGAAATCAAAGAAATAACATTAGACCAACAGCAGAGGATGCCTGGAAAACACAGCCCATGTGTTTCCTGGAAATGGAAAGAAAAGGCCTCATTATCTGTGAGAGATACAGACAGATCAGCCAGGGTTAGATGAGCAAGTCCACACATAAAACTTGACACCAAATAGACTTGGCTGTTGTGTCAACACCCACAACTCCCACTGTGTCCTTCCTTTTGGTCTGTATCTCAGACTGTGATTTGAGGTGTTTAAAACTGAATATACAGAAACATTGTTTCCAGGAGTCATTGCTTGGACATGGTGGCTGAAGTGTCCCTCTGCTTTAAATGGCAAGAACTGGAGGCACAGAGTGCTATTAGAACCTTGTGATGGAAGAGTAAATAAGGGCAAAATTACCTCAGTCTGCTAATTCAACAATTCAAAACCAGCCATTGCTATGATGTAGTGAAGACAGGGACAATGAACCACAGAAACAGGAAGGAATAAAGACATTGGACAATAGGTTGGGACAGGGACAGAGTCCTGTTTGCTGTAATAATCTTGTTCATGCACTCTCAGACAGCCCTTTAAAGTCATAGTTTTGGCTTTGGTTCCTCCAAGTGGAATGCTCAGACAAACCTCACCACCCTTTCAAATGCTATGAAGGAATTTCCTATAAATATAATGGATTTTTCATGGAGGAAATATTGGACTTCTTTATTTTTACCACATTATCTGACAAAGGGACAAACTCTAACAGTTGTAAAATTAAACTTTTCAGAACAAGACCTGGTTTACAAAGGGCTTCCATCCCAAGCTCATAGTGTGCCACAGAAGGATGCCTGGAGCCCTGGCAGATTCTTTTGCCACAGGACCTGTACACTGTGATCATGGTGCTTCCCAAATCACCTTCCTGCCAGGAAAGGTTGTGCTGCAGCACCTGGGAATGCTGCAAAAGTCTGGACAACACCTTGGTGATGCAGCTGTCAGAGGAGAGCATGGAGGCCTCTTCCCAGAGAGCAATAGCAGGGGTGCAGCCTTGATTTGCTAAGGAGAGAAACAAGCTTCTGTTCCCAGCAGTTCCTGGTTTAAAAGCAGAGTTATTGACTCATTCTGCATACATTTTATTTTAAAATCATTCTAACTTCTTGCAATTCTTAAGCATCTCTAAAACCAGGGTGAATTAGCCAGCATTCCTTCCTAGTGTTACCAATGTAACCTCTTACCCCATCAGCACAGTCTGACTCTTTCTCAGCTGCAGGACTGAGCAATATGGGGACATAAAAGCAAAGAACACACTTTGTGCCAGGGAATGGTGCAGCACTGAGAGCTCTGGCAGGGAGAATGCAGGGAGCCTTCAGACAGGTGAAGTCTGACTCCTCAAGCTCCAATCTGACACTTCTCACAGGCATTCATTTCACTTTTTTGTTGTTATTTAAACATCCCTTGAGGGCAATACTTCTGCAAAACCACCACCTTTCTCCCACCTTTCCATGCTCATCCCAGGGGACTGGTGATCAAAGCCAGGAGAGCAAACCAGGGGCTCTGATGGGATGTGGAACATGGGTGATGGAGCTGTGAGCCCTCAGATCTCCCTGACAGGTC
Organism: Agelaius phoeniceus; assembly: GCF_051311805.1. Classification (NCBI taxonomy): domain Eukaryota; kingdom Metazoa; phylum Chordata; class Aves; order Passeriformes; family Icteridae; genus Agelaius; species Agelaius phoeniceus. The sequence continues at coordinate 17,895,587 of NC_135277.1, forward strand.
TGGGCACTTGGCACATCAGGATTGCTGGCTCTGCTGTCACACAGGGCTTCTACCACTGCTGTTATTCCCTCAGCACCTCAGTGGCAGGTTTAAAATCAAATTACACGATTGCTACAGGCTGCACACCCTGCCTGAGCCCTGAAGTCAGATGACTTGAAACAATAAATATGCCTGGGTAGCAGTTCCCTAAGAAATGTCATCCTTAGGCTGCTCCTGTGTTCCTCCTAACGGAACCTGACGGGACTCATCGACTGCCCGCTATTCCTGGCACTGCAGCGGAAGTTATTGATTCTGGGAAATATGAAATGTGCCTGAGAGGTCACAATGGGACTCTGTGTCCATGTGAGACACCAAGGCCTTCAGAGACACTGAACAAGGCAGAGGGAGCAGCAGGAAACGAAAGGTGGGGAGCTGAATCCATGAGGGATCGGTGGCGTTTGAACAGCACCGCCCCAAGAAGAGGTGAAGGTGCTGATCCAGGTTCCCTGTGACCAGAAACCACCACAGGGTAAATGTTGCCCAGGCTGTTGCTCCACCTCTTCCCTCTGCACTAATACACATTTTTAAGGGATGCTCTTAGAAGGACCAAACGTTGAAATGCATTTCCTCCTCTTCCCATAGTGAAGGCACATGCTGGCAGGGAAATCTGGGAGGGAAATGCTCTTATGCCATACAGGCAATGGACATTTTGTGCACAAGCAAGATGCCTTCACATTCCCAGAGGAATTCAGCTAAAAAGCATCACTGCCAAAAACTGGAGAGAATTCAGATGCTTGGAACAAACTTATATTGCTAAAAGTGGGGAATTGGTCAAGAAAGATGTTCAGGCTATCAGAAGTTGTTATCAGAAGTGTCCTTCATTTCTGAAAGCACAGGAGTGGAGGTATTCAACAAAAATCAATTTCTCAAAAAGACTCTCCTTCTGTGACCAAAAACCTTTGGTGAGGGCTGAGCAGAAATTGAGCTTTATGTCTGTATCATGTGGACATTTAGATTCCACAAAGCAAAGCAATGGTATTTTTCAGCCATGAGCCCTCTGAGGCAGGTAACAAATAACAGAGATTTGACAGAGGGAGAAAAGCTTTCTCACAAATCTCCTGTTTTCCCAGTCCCAAAGGGCTGCAATCTGCCTCTCAGCCCTCTTCCATGCTGCTGCTCAGTCCATGATCTCTTGGGTCTGTGTTTCCAGACAGGAGTCCAGCATTTTCCTGCTGACCTCCAGCACTCAGCTGCTCCTTCTGGGGTATCATCACAGTATCCACCACTCCTGAGGCTGCCAGGACATTCTGGGAACCACTGCCTTTGGAGAAGGCAGCACAGGGGAGCACAAGGAATAGTGTGACTGACATTTGTTTTTATGTTTATTGCTACTACTGCTGTTAACGTGTCTTGTTTTTTTTTCTAAAGAGCAGAGTTCATGAATTATGTTCAGCTTAAAAAGAAAGCTGTAAAAAGTACCAGTGAAAGACATCAGGAAGAAAAAACTCAAAACCACTCCTGTTATCTTACTCTCTCTCTTTTCTCTCTTTGTTTTTTTAGGTTCTGCATGCAGTTTCAGGCAAATGCAGCAGTGCCTGGGGTGTGGTGCCTCATGAAGGCTCCTGAAGAGGCACCTGCTGTGGGAAGGGAGCAGTGGGAACTTAGACACAAGAGCACTGAGCTTGCTGTGAGCAGTTTCCACACCAGGGAGAGGAAGGACTTGGTCTTGTTCCTGGCTACAGGTGGTTCTGACACATGAAGGGTTCCACTCATTCTCAGTTGAGACAAGTTAATGGTGCCTGTCCCATTAGAAGTGACTAAGGTAGGATATCTTGCACTTCCCCCAAAACTGACACCAGAAGAAGGGTGGGTTTAGGTGGGATATTGGGAAGAAATTCTTGGCTGTGTTTGGTGCTGAGGCCCTGGCAGGGTTGCTCAGAGCAGCTGTGGCTGCCCCATCCCTGGAAGTGTCCAAGGCCAGGTTGGACAGTAGTGGAAGGTGTTCCTGCACGTGGCAGGAGGTGGAACAAGGTGGTCCTAAAGGTCCCTTTTAACCTAAACACTTCTGGGATTCTGTGATCAAGAATGTGAGAATGCCAACACAGCCTGGAACGTGGACAAAATCCCTGTTTGGAGTTCCTGGGTGGGGTGACACTGCAGCAGGAGGGTCCAAACCTCAAAGATAAGTTATTCATAAAGATACCCAAGATATAAAGATATCAATATAAAGATATTCAAGTTGTACGCCAACTTACAAACTTCTGGGAACTTAACTAACCCCAACAAAAAGCTACATGCAGACTTTGGGGATTGAGCAGTGACACTGCTCTAAGTCACTCCCACAGTGGGGATTTCCCTCTGACCAAAGAGCTGCCTTGTTCAATGTATGGGAAACACAGACAGCAAAAGATGGTGGGAAAAATTAGCAGCATTTCCAGTTGTGTTAGAAAGCCTTGTTCACATCAGAACACCTTCCCCACATACCTGAACAGGAGAATGGGGATTTTAAAGAACAGGAAAACCTGCACAGGGTGCTCAGTAAATCTGAAAGGAAAACACCCACCTTAAAGCTCATCTCCTCTATGGAATTTTCACCTGGAGTGCAGCTGACACCAGAGGAAAGGGTGAAAAGGCTTAGAGCTCTGTGAGAGATAACGACAGAACTGCCAGCAGTGGACCCTGCTGGGTCACCAGAGAAAGGGGGAAAACACAACCTTTTGTGATTACAGTCAAATACAAATAAATATGTTGGAAAAGAACATTCTCTATTTCCTGCAAGCAGTAAAGTTTGGGGGGAAATGGCCTATGACAAATATTTTTCTCTGCTGGAGGCAGCAGCAGGGCTCTGACAGGCACGCTGGAAAACAGACCATACGTTTGTGCATATTCAACAGCCCCACTGGGAGACATCATTTCTCAGGCTGCTGTTGGGGTTGTGTTTGGCACTTGAACTGTTTTGGGGGCTTTGATAGTCCAGGATCTGTGTAGAGCATGTTTTGTTCTGAGGGAAAAGAGCACAAGCACATGACCAGAAGCTCTGATCAGCTCCTGAAAGACCCAGACCAGCAGAGCTCAACAACACAACTCCTTTGTAATGGAAATGCCATAGCTAGGATGAAATTAGGAAAGCAATGTGTACAAGTGGGCTCTGAGAAGGTTGAAGTCATCCCCAGCATTCCTGCCCAGCAGAAAAGGATGCAAAGTTAAGACACCTCTGAGTGGAGAAGTGTCAACCCAATTTAGCTGCCCAAGCAATCAATGAGGGATCTTTATGAGTGTTCAGGAGCCCTAACACACAGATCTTCCCAGGGAAACTGAAAGGAGCTAATTAATAGCCCAGATAAACAGAATGAAATGCAAAGCTGGACATAGATCTTTACAGCCCAGTGCTGACTGTGCTGAATTCTCCTTGCACTCCCAGCTGACCCCAGTGAGGCATCAAGATTAATGCTTGTACAAAAAGCTTTTGCTTTCCACTTTTTGTAAAGCACTTGCAGACTGTCTACTCAAGTGTTTCACCTGGCTGCAATTAGAGATAGTTTAGGCTTGACTTACAGACTTAGCTGGGTGTAGTTTTGCTCTCCCCATCCCACTCTGAGCACCCTAAAGTGACACCTCTCTGTCTTTACTGCTCTGACTGGCAGGATGTGAATTCCCTAAACAACGGAGGCTGTTTAACTCCAAATTGCTGAGCTCCATCTGTGCCACCTGCCCTGTTTGCAGTGTGTTTGGGACTCCCTGGTGCCCCAAACTGCAATGAGGTGATGATGTCACTCACAGTTAACACACAAAGCCCTGGCAGGAGATGTTGAAAAGTCATGGGAATCCTCCTTGTTCCCAAGAGGTGCAGAGCAAGGGCCCTCAGAGGAGCTTTAGGAGGAGTTCCAAGGCTGGCCTTGAACATGGGATCCCCCTTGACAGGGGACTTGTGGTCATTTGGTCTTTTCAAGAGCAGGTAAAGACATGAGCTGGCTTTGGGGACTGGGCTGCTCCAACCATGGGACATATGGCCAGCCCAGCAGAAGCAGCTCCTGCCCTCTGCCACCAGACTGAGGCCATTTTGATCCAAGTGTTTTAGGGAGAAATACCAGTCAGTCTTGTCAGCAGGAAAGGTCTGGGTGGGACAGCTGCTCTGGGCAACCTGTGCCAAGGCCTCTCCACCCTCACAGGGAGGAATTTCTTCCCAATATCCCATCTAACCCTGGGGTCCAGAAAGATGTGAGATGCTTGAGAAAGTTAAATCTTGGGCTCAAGGGCTGCAGCTGACCTTGATTTTGTTCCTCAGGTGAGGAGCTCTCCTGGTTCCAGAAGGAGCCTCTCTCTATATGGAAGCTAAAGATCATTAAAACCTTCCAGAGGACAACAGCCAACATTCTCCTTTCTCTCAGCTCCCACTCCCTCACACACTCCCTTGCCTGAGGAGGAGGAGCAGGTTCTTGGCCTGATTTGGAAGGGAAACACAAACCCCACTGGGAGGGATTTGCAGTTATCCAAATGCACCTCAGTCTTTCCTGTCCCATCACTCTGATGACCCAGAAGTCCTGGAAAATAAATAATATTTGTAATTGTTGGGTTATTCCTCTACACAAATGTAATCTTTCTATCAGTGCTGTGCATAAGGATTTGCAGAGAAAACAGAATGTTCTTGGGATTGGAGACCAGTGGGCAGAACATTTTTTGCAGGCCCACACAAAACTTTTGGGTTGTCCCAAGCCAATGTCCCAGAAGGATATCAGAGTCAGCACTTTCACTGCTGAAATTACCCACAGCCAAGATAAATACATGAAATATTAGTGGGAATATTGAGAAATAACAAAAACTGGTGCAGAAACCACGGTGGAATGTGCTCGCAGGGACATGCACAGGCACAGCCTGTCCAACGGACTCGTGGTCATCCACCATCCTGGCTCACAACCATTCCCTGAAACCTTCCACCAGCCTCAGCTCCTTCTATACAAAAGCAGTCTCATGGCCTGGATTAAAGCTCTAGCAGCTTCATTTTGGTTTGAGCTCAGCTTCTCTCCTTGACTAACAGGGTTTGGGAAGCTGTGAAGATCATACCATCATTGCAGGAGAGAAAACATTCCCCCATGGCATCCCCCTTGCTCTGTGCCCACAAACCTCAGGGTCCATCACACAGACTTGAGTCTGCATGGAAAGAGCCAGCTGGAACCTCTGGAAACCTGGAATGCTCATGGGATTGAGGAAGGGGGAAAGCACAAGCACTGGCCCCTTCTCCAAAAGCTGCACACCAAGATCCCAAATCACTTCTTACTCCAGCACTCAGGGATTCACTGGAGTCAGAGCTTTGGGATTTTACTGCTGCTGGAAAAGGAAAAACTCCTATTTGCATGCACAAAGATTGGGAGTTTTCTTCCTCCACTCCAAAGGAAGTTTAATCCAACAGGCCCCTTGCTGTGTGTCCAGTGGCCTGGTCACCACTGCCTCAGGTGAGCACAAATCCAGTGCACCGACATAGGAAAACAGCCTGAAATGCAGGTGTGCTCACATAGCTTCATTTAGATCTTTCCTGATGGGAGAATTGAGAACCAAAGATGTTCCCACCAAACCTACTCATCCAATTACTGGAGCACTTTGAAATTGTGATACGGATCAGAGGAGCAGCCTGCGCTTTTCCCTGGACAGACAGGAGTGTGCAGACACTGCACTTTTGGGAAGCATCAAGAACCAGACACAGGAGCTTTGTGGCTTTTCTTCTTTGGTTCTGACTTGCTCTGACTCCTCACCTGCTCACCATTAGCACCCCGTGGTGCAGTTGTGTTTGACATCCCTGTACCAGCCCCTGATTTATACGGCCTCTCACAATCCCTGCTCCTCGGTGCGGCCTCGGGAGCAGCAGAACAGACATTCTGAAATGGAACTGCTTTGAATCAGCCACTGCCAAAGGAGCAGACACCTTCAAAGAGCATTATCTTTGTGAATCAAACTTCACCCTTCCCAAATGATCTCCTTTTTTTAATGAAATGGAGCTTTTAGGGTTTGGCAGAAATGGACAAATACTCCAATGGACAGACTTAAAAAAAAACAGGTGAAAGCATGACTGAGATTCACAGTCACAGAATAAAGGAGAGAAAGGATCCAGGAAGAAATACAACATGCTACATTCATCATTCATTCAATTACAAGGATTTGAGCAACTGTGCAATGAAGGGAATTCAAGCTCCCCATTTTATGCTGTACCTCTGATGCTTTTCCACATGGCACTGCAGGAGATGAGCCGTGCTCCTTTCTACACCCATTCCCCACAGAAAATCTGCAAACCATCACCACTGATGTTCCCTAATTTAGAACCCATGTCCTAATGTTCTCTGCCTCCAAAGCATGGCCACCACTTAATGCCCTGCTTGCTTTAGGAACATGGTTTTCCTTTGGTCTGATGGGAACACCATGATTATGTGCTGCACGTGCCAGGGAGGCAGGGCTGGGTGGGGAAGGAGAAGGGAGGCTTCAGCTCAGAAGTGATAGGACCTATTTTTGGCTCCCAGAGCCAGGCTGTGCTTCTCCCACTCTGTTTTGATGCTCCAACACATTTCACTGGAGATGTCACCAATCCCAGGCAGTCACGACAATCTGGGGTGCTGGGATTCAGCCTCGTGGGGGAGGGAAGACAAGCAACAATTTTTCTGAAGTCTGTAGCAGGAACAAATGGATTTGTGACTGTTGTGACTGTTATTTGAATATTAGTACTGAGATGAGGCTATTTTTCAGTCTGAACATACCCTTAGAACACAGGAGATGTACACTTGGTGCTCTCTTCCACCTGGATGCAGTGGGACATCAGCTCTTCCTGAACTTCCATGATGAGGTTTTCAGATCTGCCTAAATATCATGCAGAACCAAATGCCCTCTTGCTCCCCACTGCCTGGGACACATAAAACAGACAAAATACAGTGAATTAATGTCCTAAGTGTGTTTTACATAACTACAGTGCCTACTGGGGATGCACAGGATTTCCCCAGAACTCCAAGTGTTACAGTTCCCACTGTTGTTAAGTGACAACTTATTTACATCCCAGAATCCTGAGGCAGTACAAGCCAAGGTCTTTGCTCACATCACCTGCTGCAGGTACCCCCAGGAGGTTGTGAGAGCCTCCCCTCCATGGCTGTGCTTCAGCCATGTGAAGGAGGAAGCCCAAAAACTCTCCTGAAACTGAACACTCGACCCTCAGTCGGTGCTGGAGGGGCTCCCCACAAGCAGGACACCCTGTGCCCCCTGCCCCCAGCAGCCTGTCCCTGCCTGGCACCCTGCCCTCAGCCCTGCAGCACTGAGCAGGGAGGGGAGACAAAGCTGGGGCTGCCCATCCCTGGCAGTGCCCAAGGCCAGGGTGGATGGGGCTTGGAGCAGCCTGGGACAGTGGCAGGTGTCCCTGCCCATGGCAGGGGGTGGAACTGAATGAGCTTTAAGGTCCCTCCCAACCCATTCTGTAATTCCAAATCCAACAGGATCCAATGGAAGACAAGGCAGAGCCTGAGGAGCTCAGGTATCTCTGATGCCAGAGCAGTGCTCTGGGAAAGGGGGGAACCAAAAGCCAACCCTGTGGGCAGGCTGCTCACTCACCACAGGATCAGCTTTCCTTTCTTCAGCTGCTTTTCTTCATTCTGTCTCCTGCAGCACCCTGTGCTATGGAGTGATAGAAACACGTAACAGCTTCTCCAAACACAGTTATCTTTAGAAATGGAACAGCAAAAGAAAATGACACCATGTAGACACTGTAAAAAGCCTTCACTACATTAAAAAAAAAAAAAAAAAGTTACATTCTTGATCAAGGAACAAACTGGTCTGAATAGTCACAATCACATTTTACAGCCATGTAACTCTTTTTATCTTTTTCTCTCCCAACATCTGAAGAAGATGAACATCTGATTCCTTTATGTGGGAATTGCTTAAACCAGCACTGGGAGAAAATACGCAGCTGAATATTGATCTGGAAAGATGGAGTGAGTTCAGCCCTGAGTTAATGCTCCTGGATTTTGGACAGGGGCTGGCAGAGCTCAGCCCCTCTCAGGACCAGCCCCAGCCTGGTTCCTGCCAGCCCCACAGCCCGAGGCTCCTGCAGCTCCATTCTTTTCAGCAAAGGTTGGCTGAAGGAGCACAGCACCATTTTATTTAATCATGGTTGGAGTTCTGGCATCCACAGCAAAAAAATCCTGGGAGCAGAGTGTATTTTCATGATCAGTGCATGCAGAGTGGTATAAAATGTCTGCACCACTTCTTTCCACTCCAGCCTGTGCCTTTGAAGTCATGGTAACAGCTTTTGGATCCCAATCCTCTGATGAGACTCCTTGATTTATTAGGTAAAACATCTGGAAAAAATGAGGACTTGTGGCAGTGTAAATCCTCCAGAAGGAGCAGAGAGAGGTTTCATCTGAGCAGCCCTCCTGTCAAACGCAGGAAACCTGAGCCCTGGCCACTGGCTTGAGGGCGCTCCGGGCTGAAAAGCTCCAGCAGGGCCCGTTCCCGTTTCACCCAGGCCACAAAGGAGCTGTGAGCAGAGGAATGCCCAGCAGCCCGGGGAGCTGGGGCCATGCCAGGCCCCTGGAAAGGTTTGCAGACACTCGGGTGGCAGTGGCAGTGCTGTCCCTGACAGCACCGGGGAGCCCCTGCTGGAAATCCCGGCGCTCTGGGAGCACTCTGGGATGTAAATACCTGCAAATACCTGCCTGTCACCACACAGGAACAGGTACTAGCCAAACCCACTGCCCGAGAGGGGCCTTGGGGTGGCTTTTCCATCCCAGAATTACAACAGGAATGTCAGAGAAGAAAATGGTTTGGAAGGAATGAAGCCTGTGGAAGTAACAAACAAGGCGACATGCACTTTGGAGGCAGATTCCTTCTTTTAGGTGACATGCCCTTTGTGAAGCAGATTCCTTCTTTTATTTGGAACCAGCCCTGAGATTAGAGAAGAAAAGAGGAGAGAGGGAGCATCAGGAGCAGCTTGCAGTGCAGGGTGTGTGCTGGGCAGACACGTGTGAGAGCACACGCGTGTGCATCCAGCGTTGGGCACGTGGGGGCAAAGGTACAAATCACCCAGGTACCTGACTCACAGTTATTTACTCTCTGCCTTCTCCACACAACAACCCAGGTTCCAAATTTCAGCACTGAAAATCCCCTGAGAACCATCCTTTGCCAGTTATTTTCCCATCTAAATCCTTCTTCCAGTAATTTGAATCACACAGTTCAAACACCGGCCCTGATGCCAATGGTGCTTTTTGGAGGGGGCGCAGGACTGGCACGGGAGGGGGAGTTTGGGGAGTATTTTTTTAATCAGATAAATTATTGCTGGGAAACCAGCCACTTCTCTCCATTCAATTTATACTCTATGGGGAATCCATCTAATACCCCTGCTCAGAGTGTGAGGCAGGACTAGCGAGGTGCTGTATCAAAGCAGGGAGGGAGGCAAAAGATGGGATGGAGTGCAGGGAACGAACAAACAATGGGAGAAAAGGGCTCTGGAAAAGCCTGCAGAGAAGAGGGAAAGCCAAAGGATGTGTCTGCAGCTCCTCAAACAAGGGAGGAGGGGAGAAAATGGATTTCTCTGCTGGCAAACTGGAACAGGCTGGAGCATGGGCAGAGTGGGATGGGATGGGATGGGATGGGATGGGATGGGATGGGATGGGATGGGATGGGATGGGATGGGATGGGATGGCTCAGAAACACAAGGAGCTTTTCACCTGCGGGGAGGTGGCACAGCTGCAGGCAGGATGGAGGGTCCGATCAGGCTCTGCTTGAGTTTGCAGGGTGAGTTTAGTGATTTCCCATTTCCCAGTGGAACTGGGAAGCTGCCAGTTCACCTCACTGCTGTATTTGGAAGTGATGAACACTTTGCTGGCTGGCAGAGAGAGGCCAAGGCCTGGGAATAGAGACAGTTTGCAGCACCCAGGGTTCCAGCCGTGCTCACAGGTCTGGGAGCCTTGCCCTGCTGTTTGGGCATTCCTCTCATCCCTGCTTGAGTTCCCTGCTCACCTCAGGCTCTGCTGCAGCCCCAGGGGTGGGGAACAGGCTGTGTCCTGAGCAGCTCCTCATCCCAACGGGCACAGCTGGAGCTGGGCACTGCCAGCAGGGGCACAGGCAGGGATTGACTGCCCCGAGCCCACCGAGCGAGCTGGGGACCAAAGCTGCCCAGAGCCTGCTGCCCATGCAGGACTGGCTCTCTTTCATGTGCTAACACCAATTTAGTCCAGAGGCTTCCCAGTCCAGCACTTCCCAGTGACTATAAATGCACACAGAGTTTTTAAAGAATTACAGGGTAATGGCACCTGAATGGGTGTCGAGGTGCACTTTGCTGGCCTTTTATTCTTCTTTATAACAAAGAATTCAAAGCTTTAGTGGGAGAGTTGGCAGTAAGCTCAGGAGATGGGGAGACTTCTGAGGATGATTTCCCAGATTCTGGGAGTGACTACAGTACAAATAATGTTGGAAAAGAAAGGAATTGACTCAGCAGGAGGCAAAAGGGAACAAGTGGAAGAGTAACTCTCCTCTGGAAAGCCATGAGGAGAATATGACACAAAGCAGAAAAGAGAAATAAGGCCCAAAAAAAGAAATCTAATGTGTATTTCAGAGGGATTCCTTCTGACAGCCTGACTGTCCAAAAACTGCCGAGTGCCATTCTCAGGAAACTGGGCCTTACACGAAGTCCAGGGGATTTTGGCCCAAAACAACAAAGAGATGCTTTAACTCAGAGCTCATTCCCATCCTCCCCAACAATCCAGGGGCTCTCTCCAGTCCCCCCTGGCTCAATCTAAGCAGTGTGAAAGTGTTGCTCCTGACATTACACCCTCCTTTCCCAGGCAAAATTAATGCTTGAAGCAACGCTGATCTAAACACGTAATTAAACCCCCTCTAGCCCACCTACCTAATAAACTCATTTCCAGACACCAATTAACCTGTGAGGTTATTACTGGGGATTACAGATCTCCCTAGAACTCCTCGTGTCAGGATGCAGGGAGCCCAATTGTTCTGCAAGTGTCAGGTCATGGGGATCACCTTAACCTTGGATCCTTGTCCAGCTACCACAGTCCTGGGAATAAAATTAATAACTTTTTGGCATTTTCTTCCTCTCTAAGAAATGGAGAAAGTGTTATCTCTTCCTCCTCATAATTTTTCCTTGTATTTTGAGTCCCCAGACATCTGTACTTTGTTAAGGCACTGCCCATTTCAGAGGCTTTTTCCAGGACTGGATAAACTCTGGCGATAGATATCCAAGCTGCTTTGTACATTTAGTAGTCCCTAAATGTCTGTTTTGGAGTCTGTTCCAGATTCTAATCATGTTACATTAAGGTTCAGGGACTCAGTAACCTCTCCCCTCTCAATCCCCAAGAAAAACAGAAACAGTCCTTCAACCCTAGATCAAGCACAAACCTCTCCAAAATCCCAGCCCAGAACATCTTTCACCAGTCTCTGTTCTCTGTGACTCCTGGACTCCACAGGATGTGCAGAGTCTCCCTCTCCAAGGAAAGAGCACCCATGACATGACTCAGGATTTCTCCTGACAGAACAAGGTGGAGAGGCTGCTCGTGGCCAGCTCATTCACATTAAGGGGCTGTTTAAGCCTCTCCAACCTTTCTGGAGCCTCGCTGGGCTGTGGGAGTTTTGGGCTGCTCCCTTGTTCCACGTTGGTTTTCATTCCTCATTTCTTTGACACCTGATGCCATGTGGTTTGTAGAAATCCCTCTGGGCTCAATAAACTATGGAACTGAGCCTCCTTATTCTGTTTTTTTCTTCCACCTGTGGGGACTCTGCTCTGGGTTTCTTTTTCCTCTGTCCAGCTGCAAACTTGCAGGTAACTTTTGGGAATTTTGTATCGGTGAAGTTACTCCCAACTCTGCTGATTTTCAGAAGGAATTCAAGGAAAGGGAAGAAAACAGCAGGAAACCAAGATTAGTGCAAAAGGGCTGCTGGAAATCTTGTTTTCATCACCCACAAATTCCCTGATGCTGGAAAACGTCCCCCACTTTCCCATCTTCTCCCATTTGCTGCAAGTTCTGACAGGAACAGCTTCTGCTGGGAAGAGCTGATTGTGCCAGAATGGGAGAGCTGCTGTTCCTCCACCGCCCTCCCCTCCCCAGATCCCCACATTTCAGCCCAGAAAATGGAAATTGCTCAGTGTTTACCAACCCTCCTGCTCCTTCCTGCTCCACCAGGACCTCTGTGCCTGAGCCAGGTCTCTGCTGTTTACAAGCCCATCTGCTGCTGTTGCTTTTCCTCACCTCAAGTTTGAATGCTCTGTTCAGGATTTCGCTCACCATTGTGTTGGGAACTGCAAAGAGCAGCCGAAGATTTCAGGTGGGAAGTGAGCAGCAGGGAGAGAGGAATGCAAATCTGTTCTCATCTAAAGAACCCTCAGAATAATTAAAAAAAAAAGAAAGAACCAGATGAAAGAGGAAATTCTAAATGTTTTCAGCAGCACAGTCATTCCAAGGAGAGTTTGTCTTATATTTTTGTGAGAATTTGAACATTTAGAACCAGAAGGGAAAAAGCACAAGTGTTCCAATGGCTGTTGCCCTGAAATTACCTTGGTCCCTCTGGTCTCTGCAGTTTAGTCTCTGTAGGAGCTTCAAGCCTCCACTTTGCCCAAACCTGTCAAAAGTGAGTTGAGAGCTCTCCATGCAGTGTAACTCAAGGCTGCATCTCTCCAGGAGATGAGGGGAGACCCTTGGGAGTCAGAGAGAGACTGGAAATGTCTGTGTCTGCCCAGATGCCCCTCTGAGCACAGAGCTGCTGCCCTCCTGCCCGAGCCTGCACGAGGGGTTCTCTCTCCAGAGGCTGATGGATTCAAGCTCTCTCCTCTCCCTCCCTTTGCCAGCAGGGAAGCACAGTGTGGAACAAGCCTGGGCAGGTGCTCAGACACCACCAGGCTCCTGCCAGGAGCAGGATGGGAAGCAGCCAGGCTGTGGCTCATGCTGTGCTCCTGGACACGGTGTGGCTGCAGTGGGAACCAGTGACCCCCCAGCTCTGCTGGGCCCCACTGCTGGGCCTGGGTTCTGTCTGCTCCCCGTCCATGTGGGTGCCTGGATTGGAAGGGAAAACAGAAATTGTTATCCTGGACCCTTCTCAGAGTCAGTGAGAATCAGGAGACCCCAAAGAGCTGAACTGCCCTGACCAGAAAACATCAGTGGCCAAAGTGTCTTTGCTCCAGCCCTTCCAGGGCTTTACTCCTGGAGTGGTGAACTCAGCTGAGATCTGGCTAAAGGGAGCAGCATTTGGAACAGGCTCTGCTGTGCCCTGAGCTTTGGGAGGCCCAGCCTGTGCAGACCCAGCTGCCCTTGCATGTGGGAGAGCAGACATGGCAGGTTCCAGAGCAAACATCCATGGGAAGGTCACACTCTGTGTGTGTGAGGACAATGACTGAGAAGGAGCAGGAAGAACTGGGAAGTGGAGAGGATGGATCCTCAGGAAGGAGAAGCCCACCAGAGGTTCCTTCTGGCTGTCCCTCTGTGCCACTGGAGCACAGTGGATCAGCTGCACCAGTTCTCAGCCAGGAATCTGCCTGCTTTAGGGAGGAACACACTGTCCTACTTGGCAGCTTCCTGGGCCTGCCCTACCAGCTCAGCACAAGGCACAGATCCCGTCCCAAGGCTGGAGGCTGTTGGGAAAGGAGATTCCCTGGAGGGCAGAAGGCCCCCACTGTGGCCAGGGCAGCTGTTCTGCTCTGACCTGGAACCCAGGATAACATTCCCTTCCATCTGCAATGCCTATGGCCCTTCTCCAAAGGATGTGTGTGTTTGGATTATCTCTCTTTGAGGACTTCACCGTGCAGGGCAAGGCCTGAAGAGCCCAGAACTGCTCAGAGGTGCTGAGTGAGTGCTGGTTCAGCTTCCCCAGCCCAGAGCACTCAGGGAAACTGCTGGATTTACAGACACACTCCCAGTGGAGCCAGCAAGGTGCTGGGATGCCCTGAAAATGCAGTGCTGAGCAGGTGAGGGCAGAAAGACTGACATTAGACTTTGCAAGAAGTTCCTGCCTTGTTCACTCCCAGAAATGTCCTCTTTGAGCTGAACTGTTCCTGGGAATAGCTGTGTCTAACACCAGGCAGTGCTGCAGCTCCAGGGCCTGGAGCAGGACCTCTGGAGCACACATGCTGTTGATTAATGCTAATCCAGGAGCAGGGATGATGTGAGAGCAGAACCTCTGAGGGGATTAAGTACACAGATACCACCTCATGGAGCTGCAGTGCAGGACGGGATCCAACCTGAACACCCTCCAAAACGCACTCAGATCTCGTTGCTCTGGTTTGGCCTCGACTCCAGCAGGATGGAAGGAGCTCAGGGAGATGGTGGGAGAGGGGAGAAGGAAGAAAGGAAAAGTCTGCTCCCCGTGCTCCCCAAAAAGCAGCGTTCCATGCTGGGGCTCTCAGCGTGCACTGCAAACTCGCCTCCCTTCCCTCGCTCCCGCTCACATTGTTCACTTTCCTGCAAATTGTTTCCACATTCTGTATAAATAACCCCGGTGCCAGTGAGGGGGAGGGGAGGCGCAGGGAAGGGGTGGGAGGAAATCCAATGGCTTTGTTACTTTGGAAAAAGAAGGTGGAGGATGGAGAGGAGCGGTTGGAGCTGGAGCCCTGGCAGACGGAGCAGAGAGTTGCCATCGAGCTTGCGTTCAGACCTGGAGGAAGAAGAGTAAACAAGGAGGAGATTATATATAATTATAGACAATCATGTTGCTGGGGATAAACAGGAATCAAAAGCACGGAGGCACTGGAGTCTGGCACATCCCCAAGCACGGAACAGGAGCCAGCCAGCGAGAGGCACTGCGGCAGGAGCGCGCTTCCCTTTGGGCCTGCTTTCACTTAGCTCAGGGGCTGGGGGGTTTTTCCTCTCTTTTTGGCTGGAGGCATTCCTCCATAAAGAGAGGAGCCCATCCAATGGGGAACAGAAGCCAAAGTGAAGTCAGCAGAATTGTTGTCTGTGACATTCACCGATTACCCTGTGAGAAACGTCAGAAAGGTTTGGAAAAGATACAGCCCACAGAGGTCAGCAAGAACAACAACAACAGGAATTTCTGAACAAAAATGGCTTTAGAGACACTCCAGAATCTGTGCCTGAGTGTCCTGTGGGCAACTCCTCTTTGGCAGGAGGCAGAGGGGGAGCTGCAACTCAGGGTGACACTCAGGTCCTGCTTGTGGTTCTCAAGGATCCAGGGTTTGCTTAATGGGGAAATGGTGCACAAAGCCATGGAGAAAACCTGAAACAACAGCAGATGGGCCATAAGGGCTGTGCTGGGGGTTTTTAAACGAGGACTTGGGGGAATTTAACAAAGAAAGAGGAGCCTCCTTCATTCCCTCGAAGGCTCTTGAGAGTCAGAGGGAAGGTGACAAACAAAGGACAGCAACCTCCGATGGTGACAGGAGGAGATTGTTTAGCAAGGCAGTGTGAAGAGCTCTCTCCCAGGCACTGTTTTCAATCCAAATAGCTCACAGCCTGCTGAATTCTTAAGCCATTTTGCTGATCTCTCAGCTGTTCTTCATTGAGAACACAGGCAGATACTTCAAAGCAAAAAAAGCAGAAAGGAAAAATAAATACATATAAGAAACAGCTAGACCTTTGTTTAGAATCTGCATAAGATCAGAGGAGGCAGGGAATGCTCACAGGCTTCTTCACCTTCTCCCTTTCAGTACAGGTGCTCCAAATGTCCTTTCCCCTAAGGAAAGAAAATGGATTTTTTAAAGGGAAATGACATTTACTCTCTGAGAACAGTGTCACAGTTTGGTGGATGATATTATCTGGCTATCTGGATGCAGGATTGCATATTTTCTGTGCATTCATCATTATGGGCAACTTTCCTCTGGGATTTCTTCTGCTGATAAATCCTTCCCCAGAGGATGTACCTGTGTGTGTGCACATGTGGGGGTGAGTGAAAGATCTCTCTGTTGGCCATGTACAAACTGTTTGGGTATCACAGAGAAGTGATAAAACAGGAGTCATGTTCCTCTCAAAACTGCTGCAAAGAGCTCAGAAAGAGCAGAGGGGAATGGACTTGGAAAAGACAGTAAAGGGTTAAAAAAGGTATTTGGAGTCCAAGTCTTATCTACTCTAAATTTACATCGACTCTGTGAGGTAATATTTAAGCAATCTCCTCCCATGCCAAGTTACAACAGCTCCTTCCAAATATCCCAGACAGTGAACAGAACCAAGACTAAAAAAAAAGGTAAAACAACGATAGCAAAAATAGCCAAGTGTGTCCTTTTCCAGTGCCCCTGTGCAAAGTGGGGCACAAAAAGATAAAACAAGATAGCAAAAATAGCCAAGTGTGTCCTTTCCCAGTGCCCCTGTGCAGAGTGGGGCACAAACAGTGCCAGGACAGAGCCTGGGGGTGAGAGGGTAGCTCTGGACAGGCTGCAGCCTCTTCACTTTCTCTTTCATTTGTGCCTGACCAAGAACAGAGAAGGACACAGAGCTCTTGTCCCGATGTTCTGGCAAAACTGAAATGAGGTTACTGATCTCCTGCAAGCACAAATGAACATCAATCACCAAACACTCATCAAAGCACAAAACACAGTCCCTCGGTGTTGTTAGACAGCAAGAATTAAGAGTTTATCAAGCTGGAAAGAGCAGATCCTCGAGGGAGAATGGATTTCATAAGCAAGCAGCAAATCCTTCTCCAGGCGCCTTGGTGCAACTTTGGCAGTGAGAAAATCAAAAGAGCTCCCACCTAAAGAGAAACACACAGGAGTGTTCCCAGCAGGCTTCTTAGGAAAAGCCCTTGGCGGGAGAAAGTGTCAATCCTGCCTCGCCTCCTCCAGCTTTCCTGAAGCAAAGAGGGAAAAAAGACAGGGGGAAATGAAACAGAATGAGATATTTGCATTGCTGCTTATTTTTGCCCTGCAAAACAAATCTATGTGTGCTGGAGGAATGGTTTGCACTGGCTTGTCACAAAAACTCTGCAGCTGGGGCAGCCAGTGGGACAGCCTGGCCTAGGACAGGCTGGAGGCAGCAAGAGCTGCCTGGCACATCCCACAGAGGGGCATCCCCAGAGCTCTGCCAGGGCCAGGGCTGCAACAGAAGCTGCTGAGGGTTGGCAAAGGTGAAACTCAGCTGCATCTCACCCTGCTGATGCCATTTTGGAGACTGGAACTTGGCCATGGGGAATGAAAATATGACTGAAGCATTTCTTTAGTCCAAGTTTGCCTGGCTGCCTTGGAGTCCCACCTCTGGAAAATTCAACGATAAAGGGACAGAGCAATTAGGGTTTTCTCTGGTGCTGGAAATCCTTGTATTCCCAGCCCTTGGATGCACAGTAACTGCACAGAGATGGGGGATTTCTCTGAGGTCAGGGATCACAGGCTGGGGGGACCAGGGGATGAGCTGCAGCATCACCCACTGCACCTTTAGTCACCAGTGACCTCTCCATGGCCCCACTTCCCTAGCCAGGTGCTCAGGAGGCAGATGTTTAAACCTGCCATCCAGAAAATGTGCTTCCCTGTCACTGTTTATGTGCTGACACTCCTTCTGCAGCCACTTTGGAAATAAATATTCCCATTTTTATGAAAATGGGCAGGAATGAGCTCAGCCCTCCAGGCCAGAGCTGCTGGGCACAGGCAACTTCCAACACATGCCTGTAATGAAGTAGAGAGATGCTCAGGGGAACCCAACATTTTGTTTAATGAAAAAAAGCCCTGCTTCAAGCTTCTGAAGGGTTATTATAAGCTGTGGCAAGATGAAACTCAAGACATAAGTCTCTTTGTATTTAATAATACATGGGATCGATTTTTTCCTGTGGAGAAACTTCAATGAACACCTTTTTTTTTGTTTAAATCTTTTGTTGCAGGTATTGATTATTCATTGAAAATCTAAACCCCAAAGATGTGACCAAATGATTTCACAAAAAAAGGTCTGATTTCTGCTCCAAAGCAGGCATTTCCAAACAGTGACAACCCTTTTGCTGTACAGATAGTGCAGTGCTGATGATGAGTTTATAATTAGCCCACACAAATGTGTACACAAATGTACAGAACTGCATTTCAGGGGAAACTACTCACCCCCTAAAGCAAAAATGCAGCTACAATACACACCAGAGAAATGCAGCACGCATTCTGATCTTAGCAGGTAATTAAAGCAGATTAATACAAGTCAACTTATTACCAAAGTGTCCCCAGAAAGGTTCCCACAAAGCCCCCTTGAAGGGTTGTGACATCCAAGCTGTTTCTGCTGAGGAGGCACCACTCCCTGGCTTTACTATAAAATCACTTTGTCACAGAGACAGTCCAGCAGGCAGTGACTCAAACTCCTGTGTTTCTATACCTGATGCAACACGAGGGTGCCATCCTTTGAAATATGTATTTAAATATGTATTTATGCTTCTTTAACCTCCCGGATCTCCTCCTGAACAGCGGCTGTACTGCGGCTCTGCTGGGATTTATTCTCCGAGCTGGAGGGGGGGGTGAAGCAGATTGAGATGCACATGAGACAGGAGGAGGCAAAGGGAGAGAAAGAAAGGAAAAAGATCAATTAACGACCTGATCCCGGGGACAAAACAGCACAATTACGGTCCCTAAAGTCCCCTCAAGTCGGTCGTGGGCGTAAGTGCTGGGGAGGGACGCAGTGCTCTGTGACAGAGCCCAGTTCCAGCGGCCGGGCACGAGTCTCCAGATCACAATAAGGCAGCTTGAAGGTGACAGATTTCATTGTTGAAGGTGATAAAATTCCACGTGGCGCTCTGCAAAACAAGGGCTGGAGCTGCGCCCGAGGAGAGGGAGCAGCGCCGCAGGCAGCGCGGCGGGAGGGAGGGAGCGCTCTGCTGCTCTCCCGGCCTGGAAAATCCTGGAGAAGGGCCCGATGCCGGCGTGGGTGACAGGTTTGCGCTTGCCTGACACAGGGCAGGGAACTGCCGTGGCCAAGAGAACCTCGGCATTGCCACCTGTGCCGTGGGAGTGCCGCGGCTGCAGCGGCTGCCCAGGGTGGGCACCCGGGACAGCGGGGAGGGACAGGGACAGGGACAGGGACAGGGAAAGGGAAAAAAGAAAGGGAAAGGGAAAGGGAAAGGGAAAGGGAAAGGGAAAGGGAAAGGGAAAGGGAAAGGGAAAAGGGAAAGGGACAGGGAAACATGAAAGGGAAAGGGAAAAGGGAAAGGGAAAGGGAAAAGGGAAAAGGGAAAAGGGAAAGGGAAAGGGACAGGGAAAGGGAAAGGGAAAGGGAAAGGGAAAGGGAAAGGGAAAGGGAAACATGAAAGGGAAAAGGGAAAGGGAAAGGGAAAGGGAAAGGGAAAGGGAAAGGGAAAGGGAAAGGGAAAGGGAAAAGGGAAAAGGAAAAGGGAAAGGGAAAGGGAAAGGGAAAGGGAAAGGGAAAGGGAAAGGGAAAGGGAAAGGGAAAGGGAAAGGGAAAGGGAAAGGGAAAGGGAAAGGACAGCCAGGCAGGATCCTGCAGGATGCACACTGGCCATGTGCTCCTTGCAGCTGCTCTCCCCCAGTTCTCTCCCATCTCCTGTGGGGGTTACAGCAGCACAGGTTTGCCATGAACAAGGTGTCCCAAAAGTTTCAGGATTTGTTTTCTAAAATAACCCCTAATGCTGTTACACAGCTAAAACACCCATCCAGCAAAAGCCTGGCCTTTGCTGTCATTACCACGGGCCCACTTTGCTGCAGGGACTCTGGACACGGCCTGGGCAAGGACAGCTGCTGACTCCCAGTCACACAGAGGTGCAGCTCAGGCTGGACACTGCCCCAGCCAGGCTGCTTGAAATGCAGGAAAGTTTCAGTGGCAGAGATGTGAAAACAACAGGAAAATCAAAGCCTGAGACTAAAGGAGCAATTAAACCAGCCTCAGAATATATTTGAGTCAAATCAATCCATACAAGAATTGCAGTCACGGTGTGCTGGTGCCCACACTTCTCCCTCCCTCTTCATTTCCCTCTCTCTCCCTCCCTCCCTCCCTCCCCAACCCAGGCTGAGATCCAACCTCACTGTCTGCTTCATCAGAATATGCACAAAGTGCAGTGACAACGCGTCTCCTAAGATGCTTTATCAGTTTTTCAAAGTCCCAGTTCATCCTCCTCTTGTGGATCCATTTACATATTGATGTATTTATTCCCCTCTCTCCAGGCAGGCCCCATGAGATTAAACTATTTTATTTACAAAGACATTGGGGCTGCAGCTCCTAACAATTAAGTCAGCCAAGATGGAACTTTGCTGGTGCTCCCAGATTGATGTGTGAACAGAGGAATCGGCCTCGTCAGCGATTTGGGAGCAGCCAGGGGGGACTGCCTCAACCCCACCTCTATAAACCACTCAATAGCTGCTGCAACTGGGAAAAATGAATTGGGGTGGTGGGAGGCACCAGAGTGCAGAAGGGAGAGATAATGAGGCTACAGAAAACCAGGATGAGAAACTTTGCCAACAGGGCTCACCTTCAAAGGTTGGTGCTCCAGAATGGTTTGTGCCCCCTGGGAACTCGCAGGCTCCTGGGAGCTGCCCCTGCTCATCTCCCCCACCCAAGCCAGGCACACAAGGCTCCAGCATGTGTTCCTGTTGGATCCTGTGCCTCCCACCAGGTGAAATACATCCATCAGAGCACCTCAGGCTCCTTAAACACTGAAAAGTCACCTGCCTATTCAGGCCTGTATAAATCTGGTACACTATTGCCTCTCCCTGACAGCAACTTCATCCAGCGCCAGCGTTCTTCCCAGCATCTCTGACATTTCAGAATTATATTTAGAGACCTGGATGGGAATTTAATTTTGAAGTTTTCCACGGCACCCTGTCATATAAATATTCCTCAGAGCCTGCCATCGGGGGTGTCGGCGCGGAGCGAGCCCGTGCCGCTGCCTCTAATTAAACAGGCCCAAGGAAAGGCTCTAAAGAGTGCTGGAACCATCTTAAAAGTCAGCACGTGTCTCCCTATTAATTCTCACCCTGATCTTTTGCATAGCACTATCGCCAGGCTAATTAATCACCGGTGTGAGCTCGAGCATTAATTGGAACAATGAATCATTTTTTTTGTCTGTTCCTGGCCACTTCTAGCCTATAGGAATGCAGCTAGTGCCATTACTTTAATAATTATTATAAATATAAAGCCAGCAGCACGCACTACATTTGGTAGGCATTAAAAAAGACGTGGTATTTGGCCTGGAGCATTAACAATCTGGTGCATGTTCAGGGGAGTGATGGATGCAGCTCACTGGCAGTCCAGAAATGTGCTCCCTGAATCACTTGAACTCAGGACACTTTATGAAGGTGCTGGGGAAAGCACAGGTTGCAGGGACCCAATGTCTGGATCAACACGCTCCGGCAGGTCCTGGCCACTCGTGGCTTGTTGGAACTTCCAGGCGCCCAGGGATGGAAACATCTACATGAAGTGCACGAGGGAGGAGAAGCTGCTGACAGAGCTCTTCCAAGGGATGAGATTATAAATGTATGGAATGACTCAGGTGCACCCTGCATCCTGCCCAGGAAAAGCACCTGCATGCACAATGCCCAGCTGGGATGTGGCACTGACAGCTCAGGCACTGGGGTCAGGACTCACCTCCAGTGTCAGACTGGCAGAAGTTTCGGATGCTGGGAAACACAAAGCCACAAGGATGAGAACAGAGCTTTTCAGGGGGGAAACAAAAGCTAAAATGTGAACAGCTATAAACCCCCAATTTGTCACCCAGAGGACAGCAAGAATTTCCTTTCCTTGCCAGCCCAGAGGCTGGGGAGAAGCAGAAGTGGCTGAAGGAGAGCTCAAGGTGAGGCCCGTTATTTACTGCTGCTGATGAATAAGCAAACCCCCACATCATGTTTTCCTGCAGGACAGGAAAAGCTCTGGAGTGTTTAGCAGGCTGGGCAGTTGTTCTTTTCCCCCTCCTGGGGTGTGTTTTACATGCTCTTCCAGTGAGCCGCAGTCCCACTATTAATTGTTCACACACATAAAACACATGGAATTCTCCTCCACCCCCACTCACACCCAGCAGACCAAGTGGGGGAGGGCTGGAAAAGTCACCTACCGAGACAGAGGTGGGGGGAATAAGGTAAAAAAGATCCAAAAGGATTTGTGTTGGTTTTTAAAAAAATGTAATATACTTCTGTGCACCAGTTTAAAAGCACAGGCGTGTTTGAACTTCCTAGGGAAGGCGGGAGCACGGGGCAGGAATTGGCAGGCTCCGATCTGGCAGCTTTTCCTTATTATGAGAAAATCCACTCTGGTCTTGTGCGAGGGTATGAATTCTTCATCTCATATTGTGTTTGCACAGAAGCGTGAAACACATCCCGAACGCTGGTGCCGTCCCCAGAGCACAATGCGAGAACAACGAGGGCACTGAGAGCTGCTCGCCCAGGGCCCTGCACTACACTGCATTCAGCCCATCCCCGGGGCTGAAAAGGAGAGCCCCAGGCACGTATTTCCTCCTCAGGGCTCGGGGGCCCTGGGCTGTGAGCTGCAGTCCCTGTGGGAAGCTCCCACCCTCCTTTCCGTAAATGTTCCCCCCGCTGCCGCCGAATCGCCAAATAATCAGGAGACCCGTGGGAAGGGAATTAAAGGGTGGTTATCACGCTGCCGTGTTCTGCTCACTTTATTTGTTTTAAATGACCATGAAAGCAAAGGGGGGGAAAAGAAAACACACAAGTGGAAACTTAATTGAGCTGCTGAAATGTCTTCAAAGGAGCATTCTGGGCTGGATTGCGATGCCTCGGCTCCCACTGGTGGCATTTGCTCACATGAGTGGGCAGCTGATGAGGCAGTCTGGGACCTTTCCCTGAGTGATCTGTGTCTTCTGCTGCAGGCTTGGAGCAGAGGATGGGCACAGACACCCAGCTCTGGGGGCTTGGGGACACTGCATGTCCCAGAAAGGGGCAGGATGGGAGCAGGCTGCAGGTATCCAGCATTGCTTTGGCTACAAGGGTCTGAGTCCTTGTTTCATGGCAGGGTTTGCTGCTCCAGGGGCAATATCCATGTAGGGATACAGCTTTTCCCTCCTGGAGCCAATGACCACCTTCCCTGGCTCCACTTCTGGGCAGGGAGAAAGGGGAGCCCACTCCACTCATCACGGGCACAAGGTGACAAAACCACCTGAAGTCACAAAGTGGCCTCAGGTAGATGCTGTCTCAGGATGGAGGTTTGGGAAGGGCTTCCAGAGGGGCTGCAGAGCCCATGGAGGATTTATGGTGCAGGAGAGCACATCAAAGAGCTGGGCAGCCGCTGGTCCGGGACAGGAACACGATCAGAGGGACAGGAACAGTGCCACAGGAACAGAAAGGAACATGCCATGGAAGTGGCCAGCAGAAAATGACCCAAATGTGGGACAGAGAAGAGGGAAGAACTGCCCTGACCAACTGGCTGGAGCTGGAATGTAGGAGAGGGGGCAAAGAGAAGCCAAGATGTGGAAAGGCAGCTCCCACAATCCAGCACAAACTGAGCCACCCACACCTGAGGGAGAAGACAGGGCGGGACTGTGTGGGAAAAGGGGGCTCAGGAGATCCAGTGTGGGAGCCCAGGGATCTGACAGGGAACCTGCTGGACCTGCTGGAGCAGCCACACTCCAGCTAATCTCTGAGTGGAACAGAACTTGCCTCTGGCTTGTTACACCCCGTTTTGTTATGAGTCCAATAGGCACCCAAGTAAATAAAAATGGGTTCCTCTCTATTCAATCTTCTACTGGATCTTAAAATCTTCTAACATGCAGGAAACTCTGTCCAAGACCCCTTGGGAAGGATCCCTGCATTCTCATGTCTGAGTTCCAAGTCCTGTGCAAATCCAAGCAGAGGCAAATGGGAGGAGGGGGAGCTGAGCTGCTCTGCCTTGCTGTGTGCATCCCTTACACTGGCCCAGCTCAAAGGAATGGATCAGCTCCTTTCTGATCCATTTGCCCAATCTCTTCCCTATGCATGAGTTGACTCCAGCCCAGCAGGGGTTTTTGGGATGCCCTGTCTCCTGCTCAGTTCCTCCTGCCCCTATCTCCATGCCCCAGCTGTTTTGTCAGGTGCCTTGCAGCCCCAGGATCTCCCAGGAGCCTGGTGCTCTGAAATCCAGTGAGGAGGGGTACACATCCCACTTGTGCTGGGAAGATAATGAAAAGGGCAGCCAGGGATGGAAAGGGGGATGGAGACCTTCCTGCACACCTCTTGCTCCACTGGCTCTCACTAGCTCAGCACTTTCTGGGAATTACTGCCTTGCCAGATGTTGATTGGGCATCTGACAGGAGATGAATAAAGCCAATAAAGATCTTATTTCTGGCTATAAAAACAATAATGAAAAGCAGACAGGGAGGGGGGATACGCTGCCTAAAGCCTTCCTAGGCCACACTGAGCTGACTGTAGCAGGAACTACCTTCAGCTGCCCTCCCTTCTTGTTCCTCCTGCCTGTGTGCCATTAAACAGCCCTGAGATGGAGCACTTGGATGATCTGTGTACAGTCAGAATTCCTCTCCTCCTGTCCAAACTCCCCAGCTATGACCCTGCTCCAGAGCTGTCTGTGCTGAGCTGACCCCACAGTGAGATCAGGGCTGTGCACAGCGGGGCAGCTCCAGCATCCCTGCACGGGCCAAGGCACCTCCTTTAAATAAAAATTCCTCTGCCTCCAGTGGAGCACAGCAGAGCTCCAGTTCCTGTGCCAAAGGCTGCCCAGGCCTCTCTCCCAGGGGCACAGCCCTGCCTGTGCTTTCAGCTTCTACATAGCTAAAGACCAAGGTCTGAATATCAACCACTTCCTTTGTGCTCTGCTGTACCAGCCCGGGGATATTTGGCCAGTTCTGAGGAGTTCTGAGGAGTTCTGAGATGTATTTCTGCAGGGAGATTTGCTACACAGCTGCCAGCAGAAGAACTGCCTCTATCCCTCCCTCCAACAGTGACACTTCTGCTCTTGGGAAGTGCTGCAAAAGGGGCAGATCACAGAATCAGAAAACCCCAGACTGGTTTGGGTTGGATGGGTCCTTGAAGATCATTTCATCCTACCCCTGCTCTGTGCAGGGACACCTTCCACTCTCCCAGGTTGCTCCAAACCCTATCCAACCTGGCCCTGGACACTTCTCTGAGCAACCAGTGCCAGGGCCTCTCCACCCTCACAAGGAAGACTCTCTCCCTAATATCCCATCTAACCCTGCCCTCTGGAAGTGGGAAGCCAGATCATGCCCACACCTCCCAAAGCCAGGTGGCAGCTGCAGATTTGAAGGGTGAAGGGGATATTTATAAATAATTTATATTGGGTTTATAACCTCATAACCAAGGATTTAAATTAACTCCCCATGAGAAGTCTTGAACAAGCCACAAACTTGAGGGTTGGTGGCAAAGGTATCCTTTGTGGCAAAGGTATCATCCTGCCACTCTGCCATTCTGGGAATGCTGGCACTGACCTGTGCACACCTGGCTCTGGATAAACCTGCAGATCCAGCTCAGTCCATGGCAATCAGAGCAGCCCTGGTTCCCCGGGGATCCAGGCTGGCAACTGAAAAGAAACATTCAAAATGTGCATTAACGCTGTTTTAGGGGGTGGGCACCACCACAGGGACAATGTCCAGCACCACAATGTCCAGCCTGGCTGGACATGGCACACAGCAGACTTGCATGACTGTGGTAAACTGCAGTCAGGCCTAGCTCTGACTCATAAAGCCAGAACAGGAAGCTCTTCCCAAACAACAGCACCTTCAGCCCAGAAACTGCTGCAATCCACATGGAAAACCTCCTGCTGGACCTTGGAAGGCCAAGGAGTCAATTCCTGACCCAGAGGCCAGCAAGCTGCCTCAGCACCACAGGGCATGGTCTGGGGACACTGGTGCAAACACCTGCACCAGCAGTGACACGCACACCTATGCATTTAACATTTCTGTTTTCCCAGGCCTCAGCTGCCAGCATAATGGATTGGGAATGCACATTTAGGGTGGAAAGCATTCCTGGAAACTGGCTGTTCTTCAAAGGCATATTTACTGGATGTTCCAATAGCCAGGACACAATAAACATACAGCAGTATTACACTGGCTAAAAATATCTGGGATGAAAGAAGAGTGAAACTCCCATTGCCATTTTATTTAATATTTTTATCAATGATCTGAATGACTCCATATAAATCCTTGTCATGGGAAAGTTTGCAGATGCCAAAGAGATTGGTGGGAGGGGAACAAGAAGCAGGATTGGGCTATCAATACACTGGGATCTGACGTGAGTGAGAGCTGGCCACATGCCAGTGAAATGTGATTTAAACAGCCAAACACAAGGTAAGAAATCTGAAACCAGAAACACAGGTTACACTCACAGGCTGCTGCCTCAGAAAGGAAGAGTTTGGAAAAGGACTTGGAGGACATTGGAGATTTGCTGTAGGCCTAAAGCTGCCATAAAGGGGGACTGTGATCCCTCAGTGCTCAGAAGGGACAATGGATGATCCCAGCAGGAAGGATTCCTTCTGGCACACAGCTCCAGGAACCTGCTGGAAGGCCATGATCAGGCTCTGCTCCTTCCTTAATGGAAAAAGGGAAAATACAGGAGCAACACTGCAAAGCCAAACAGTGACTCTGGGGCTGGGAAATGGAAGGTGCCCAGTGCTTTCCTGAAGGAGCCCAAGGTGCCAGCTTGTCAAGGATGTGACTTGTCAAGGATCACTGCTCCAGGCACTGATATGGGATGGCAGTTGGTGAGGAGGACTCTTGGGAACAATGTTACCTCTTCCAAGACAATTGCAAATTCAACCTTGAAGTAAAACCTAACAGAAACAGCCATGGAGGATGTGCAGCACTGGAAGAGCTTCCCAAGGCACCAGGTGAAATGATGAGGTCAGGTGTTGTCCAGAAGGGGCTCTTTAGCTGACCTCTGGAAGAAATTACACAGGGGGTTGGTTACACTAAGGAATCCCTGGATTACTACACTGGATTCTAGTCCTTGCACAGACTGTTTGGAGCAAGTGTCTCTTTGTATTTGAGGGAATGGAGGAAGCCTGTGGAATGGCTCAGGCAGCCTGGAAGACTTTTCCTGGCTGCCTCAAACTCTACACAAGGGGATACTCCTGCTTAAGCTTTACATACTGTAAGTTATAGGGCTGTCTCTTCCCAAATTAAGCAAACAGAGATTCCCTCCTGCCGAGCTGAAAATCTCAGTATCAGTTTCTCCAGTCCTCAACAAATCCTCACCAGTCTGGCTCTGGAGAAAATGCATAAAGAACCCCCGTCTGCTCTGAGTTCCAGCTGGGGAGCTGCACGGATATCAGCAAGGTTTCAGGGTGTAACAGAGCAGAAACCAGCTCAGCATGCTCATCCTCTCAAGCTAAGTCTGTCCTTCTGTTTCCATAGATTAGCTCTTCCCTGCACTCCCCCTGCACAGGATGCCAGGCTGGCCACGGCAGCAGCGAGCCGGGAACAGCGGGAGGTCCTGCTTCATCCAGCACCAGCTCCCACGTCCCCAACAGTGGCAGCTTTTGTTCTCCTGGCTCCTGTCTGATCTCTCCAGCCCGTCTTACATTCCTCCTTCAGGGCCCCCTCCAAAAGTTACTCCACAAAACATGATCCTGCTTTTCTATTTCAAATCCAGACCTGGCATCGGAGCAAAAATAAAAAGCGATCCATCATGGCACTGATGCATAAAGGTCTTTTTCCATCTCTGCCTTGGTCTGTGCGAGCTGAACTGTCACAAGCTGCTCTCTGAATACACAGGGAACACATGGATTCAGGGAGGGGGACACAAGGAGTGTATTTCCTGGATACAAAAGTGAATGCATGGAGTAAAGTGATCTTACCTGTACAGCTTCCTGCCAAAGCAAGCTGCGAGCTTGTGGCACTGGGTGAACTCCACTTCTCACTGCTCCCATTCAGTGCTGTGTCCCACTTGCCCTGTGTCTTGGCTCCTAAATCCCACATCATCAGTGGCAACGTTTCCAGCACAGACCAGATCCTGGGGGAGCACCAGGTGCAAGTGCTCTTGGCAGATCCAAGTCTGCCCAGACAGTGCCATCCCTTCCCTTGGGAGCTACAGCGATTCTAATCACAAAACAAGCAACTTCCTGACTGGGAGCTATTGCTTCCCTGGAACAACAGCATTTCAGAGTGAATGTGTTATCAAAACAATAAACCAGGCTGTGCATGTCCAGATTAACTTTCATCTGCTCTTTCCAGGAAGGAGGAGCTGCTCTGACAGCTCCCTGCACATCCCGTGCCTGTGCTGGAGTTTGCTTTGTCTGGAGCAGGGCAGCCCCTTTGAGGGGACTCTCCTGACCTTGCCAATTACTACAGTCAGGTCCAGTCTGCAGAACTGGAGTCCTTTCAGCCATGGGAAGAGCCCCAGAGAGACCCACAGAACCCATTCTGCTATTGAATGCTCCAAGCCATGGGGCCAGACCAAACCTATCCCAAGAAATTCCTCCCAAAACACAGAGTGGACCAGCACTGGGCATTTCACTCCCCAAATCTGTCCATATTGCTCCTTCCTGCTTCCTAGTGCAGGTTGCACCTCTAGGAAGCCTCTCTGCCCCTGCCTGTCTCCCTGCAGGACCTCATGGTGCTTCCCAGACAGCCAACACAGCCCAATTAGCTCAATCTCCCCCCTTTCCCTCTGTTCTGGTTAAGCTAAACAAGATTCCCATCAGCAGGAGAGGGAAGGGGGTATGACTGGAGCTCACAATTTACCCACAGTTGTCAAGAGCAGCTCATCCCTGGAACCAGGTTGGAATAACCTGCTCTAGTGGAAAGTGTCCCTGCCCATAGCAGGGGTTGGGACTGGATGGGCTCTAAATTCACCAGTCTGTGATTCCATGATTATCCTCCTGTCTGTGAGTGAGTGCAGCCTGCAGAGGTCCACACCCTGGGAGCTTGGCTTGGACCATCAAACCCTCAGACTTCTCCAACTCACTGTAAGGCTCTGAATAAAAGAAAATCGAAATAACCTAAAGAAAATCTAAATAAAATTCAGGCTCTGAATAAAAGAAAATCCAGAGCTGAGGTTCAGGAAGGGAACCGTGTGTTCTCATGCTGGAGGCCCTGAAGGAAGTGGAGGTGAATTCCCATAAAGAAATTACCAGGATCATTAAGGATTAATAATTATCTTTGCATCTGATAAGCTATTGGAGCTTTAATTTCCTGCAAGGTTTTTGTGAGCTGTTGTGTGTACAACAAATTGTGTGTGAGCTCAGCCTGGCGTTCGCGGGCTCCGATGACAGCCTGGCTAAGATGTGCTCAGCCACCAGTTATTTTCCAATTAATGTGGAGCTGTGGTGTGATGAGTAATCCTGCACAGAGAGGGAATCTTAATTTGCCTGCCCTTAGAACAGGTTACTGGGATTTCTAATGGGTGGCAAACAATTGCAAATCCTAACTAACCAAAATAACAAGGCCCTGGCTGGTGTCAGGTCTAATTTCACTGAATGCCAGGATTGTTACATTCTCCTGTGGTGGTGGATTTTGAACTGGCACCAGGAATGATTTATTCCCACTCCATGGGGATTTCAGATTTCATCTTTGCTTCTATCTTTGATTTATTGAACAGATTTATTTTCTGGGTTAGATGTTAATATTTTTGCCCTTCTGTTAATGATAAGGTTTGCAGTTCAGTGTCTCACTGGTGAAAGAATCAGGAGTGTGGGACCTGGGTGTGCTGAAGTGTGATTGGCTGCCTTTAGACACTTCCACTGGCTCAGAAACACTGGTGTTCTCCCCCTTTGCAGAAATCTCAGTTCAAAAGCATCACTCTTCTCCCAGAAATGAATTCTGCCTCAGGAGCTGATTTAAATCAGAGACCAAAATAGAGGAAAAACCACTTTCCTGTTATTCTCACTCTTCCCCTGCTCAGAATCTCATGCGACAAATCAGCTGCTACTTACAGAACGTCTTCCCAAGACTGAGCTTTTCTCCTGGAGAGGTTGGAAGAGGAGGGCATGTCCCTCTGCCACTGGAGCAGCACAGGCAGCACATCACTCTGGAAGCTATCCCAGTTACCTTCTATCAACCACTACTGGGCAAACATTTATGGTGAGAGTGTCTTAAGGAGCCAAAAAATTTAAAAATGAAGGAAAACTCTCTCTGTGTCCTGCAGGTGATTTCTCTCCCGCCACTCTCCCAGTACAAACCTCCCCATCTCAACCCTAAAAACCTCAGTTTGTACCTCGAGCTCTGCCACGGAGCATCTTGGTCCAGTCAGGATCATGTTTTCAGTCTCCCTGCATAATTCAGCAAGATTTTACTGCCAGGAAGTAATTTCTCTGCAAAGAAAGACCAGTAAGTCTTGTCTGATCCCTTTAGCACTGTATAACTGCACATTTAATGACCCTACATGCTGCCATGTCCTGTAAATCTTTAGTAAAAATATTAAAGAGCCCCAGCAGAGAATCTGCTGCTCAGCCCCCTCCTCACTGACACTCACCCTGAGCTCCAAGCCTTCTTCCTTTTTTATTTTACTCTTTTCCATAATAGATTATTTTAACCTACATTTAGGGAGTTTGGACCATAATCCATCAGGCAAAATTTTCTTAAAGCCTCTTGGACAACCAGATAGATTTATACTATCTAGCCTGATAGTTATTTCATTAGCATAAGTGATCAAATTAGTCTGACATGATTTACCTGCAATATATCCATGCTGACTCATTCCTATTACGGTAAATTTATACATCCTAAAAAAAATAATAAAATTGAGCTGCAGCCTAACTGTAAATGAACATTTTGGAAGGGGATTCCTCTGGAATTTCTGCCTCCTGTTGTTATTTCTGTTGGGATGGAGCACAGCCATTGTTGGGTTGTTTTGGGAATGGGCTGGACTAAAAGTGAGCCAGAGGGTACAGGAACAAGTGGAGGCATGAAAGAACTATCACTGCAGAGAGGGCAGCCACAGTCAGAGATGCTTGACTCCTTTCAGAGAGAGACACAGCACAAGGAATTAAGCCTGGTACAAGACACTCAAAGTGGGATTTATCTGATCTGATTTTCTACAGACCCCGGTGAAGCACCTTGGGCAAGAGAGAGAGGAGCAAATCCACCCAGGAGCTTCCAACCACAGACCCACCATTGCCTTCTAACAAAACTACTAAAGCCCACCTCCCCAAAAACCAAAAAAAGCTATTGAGTGGCCAAACTATCTGTTCCTTACAGTTCCTTTCCCCACCATGGTGGGCAATAATGTCCTTCCCCAAAGGGTTTACCCAGAGCTGAATGCAGCTGCCAGGCCCCAGGGAGCAGCCCCAGCCTGCAGGGATTGCTGCTGGCACAGCACACAGGCACTCACTGGGGCCTGGGGTGCAATTCCAGCTCTGCTCCTGTCCTCTTGTGCCACCTTTAGGCACAGCACCTTCCTCCCAGAGCTGCCTTCCCTCCCACCTCGAGCCTGCCTTGGTTAAACCTGAACTCTCCACAGGACAGAGCAGCTCAGGTATCTCCCTGAGTCCTCTGGGCAAAGATGCCTAAATCTGCTTCCAACTCTTTCAGTCAAAGCAGAGACTTTTCTTCCATTTTGCTGTTGGCTGAACATTCAGTTGAGATTCCTCACACAGGATTTAAAGATGGGAGAGGAGGGAGAGAGACTTTTGATATGGGCAGGTAGTGGCAGGGCAAGGGGCAGTAGTTTTAAACTGCCAGAGGGCAGGGCTGGATGGGATATTGGGAATTAGGAATTGTTCCCTGGCAGGGTGGGCAGGCCCTGGCACAGGGTGCCCAGAGCAGCTGGGGCTGCCCCTGCATCCCTGGCAGTGCCCAAGGCCAGGCTGGACACTGGGGCTGGAGCAGCCTGGGACAATGAAAGGTGTCCCTGCCATGGCAGGGGTGGGATGGGATGAACTTTAATATCCCTTCCAACCCAAACCATTCTGGTATTCCATGACCTGGGAACTTAACTACATAGCACTGCTAAATGAAATTTTGTCCAGGGAAGCATTTTGATATCAAAGGATGCTCCCAAAGGCTCACTCCACATGCAGCTATTGGGTAACCTGTGTTACCACCTGAATCATAAAATTACATTTTCATGTCAACCTGTTCTCCAAGACAATGAAGCCACATTCAACATTGTGTTGAGGGCAAGGTCAGTCAAGTAGTTTTTAAATGGTCACAGTTGAGAGGTAAAACAAAGGTCCAGTCATTAAAGCACTGGAAAACTGGGCCTTTTTCACTACATAATCCTCTGTCAAGCCTCCCCACTCAGTGGTTGGCACAGTAAAATAATATAGCCAGAGATGATATTTTTTTTCCTCCTACATAAACTCTCATTTAGTTTCTCGAGGGAAAGAAAAACCTTTTCAAGCTCTTAAGAGTTTAAAGAGAAATAAAGCTAAGTGTGACAGTCACTGAGGCATTTCCAGCCTGCTGTGTTGGATCAAGGGATGAGTTTTGTCCTTGAGGAAGAACAGGCACCAGTGAGGATTCATCCCTGACCAAGCAGCAAAATTCAGTGTAACTGAGGCTGGTCCTTAAGCACTGTTGACTTCAAAAGGTTTTAAGCACATATTTAAAATTATGGGAGGCTTTTATAACCTGGGACCTTGCTCAAATCCAAGGATCTCTCTAGGAAAGGAGGAGATGCTGTCTCCAAGCACAGGGCATACATGGCACTCCAGGTAACCCCTGAATTAGCACATAATCTGTGCCCTGCCAGGAAATCTGAGTCTCTTCTCCATGAGCACCATGAACATCATGGCAGTGCTGCAGGAACCTTCTCCTTAATTACATGGGATCTCTGGAGCAACCAGGCACTGTGTAATTAGTCCCAAAATGAAGTATTTCAGTAACTTGCATTTAACACTTAGTACTGCCATGCTGATTGTCAGCCAGTGTTCAGCCACCATAAAAAGATGTTCTTCTTACACAGGAAAACAGATTTTTTCTGCTTCTAAGATGCTGCAGATTGGAGAATTTTTCCAGGCTTTATTACCATCAAGTCCTGTGTCCTTACAGATCTCAGGGTCAGCACTGACAAGGGAGCTTATCAGGCAGAATGATCTCTGGAGCAGGTTCCCAGCTGGATTAAGCACTGCTGTGAATGGAGGAAATCAACCCAAAAAATAACAGGGAAAATGACAGCCTTTCTGCCATTTGACAGAGATCTTGCTTTTCCCTTTTTTCCCTTGTACACGTTCATAATTTTGTAGACAGGTAATTACATGTCTGATGTAAAGACCACCCCTCCTAGTTCAGGCTTCAAAGCTGGCAGAATTCAGATGCAATTTTATCACAGCAATCACAGATCCAGCAGAAATGCAGCTGGGATGGAGGTGGAAGATCTCACTTCCAGTCGAGGTATTCAAGTGAGAGACAGGGAATCAGCCACAGAGCTGCTGCTCTTGCCTTTACCTTCATCCTCCAAGCACAGAGAAGACCTGAGGGAATGCTCAGTTCTCCCCCAAGACAGGGATCCAGGCCACCCCAGCTCCCAGCTGAGCAGGACTGCACCCAGGAAGGTGAATTAAGTGGGGTGAACCAAGATCACCCTAAAGCCGAGCCTGTTTCCTACAGCCAGCTCAGCATCCCAGCCCTGCCATTCCCATCTCTCCCACCCTGGCTGTGGCAGGGGCAGAGGCAGCTCAGTCTGCCCACCCTCCCTGCCCAGACATGCCCTTCCTTCCCCATGGAGCCCCACAGCCACATTCCCTTGGACTGGAAAGCTTCTGGCAGGCAATGGCTGGCAGCCATGTGGGCCAGTGAGCACATGTTATTTGGGGAGGGCAGGAGTGAGGAACACCTCAGAATTTAGGGCATGGTAGCCCAATTCCAACTTCCTCTGAAGCATGGAGTGGACTCTGCTCAGGAGAGGAGCTGGTGTAGAATTCAGAATCACAGAACATTCTGAGCTGGAAGGGACCCACGAGGATCATCAAGTCCCACTCTGAAGTGAATAGTTCATACAGGGGTCAAACCCACAACCCTGGCATTATTAGCACCATGCTCTGACCACCTGAGCTAATCCCAGTGAAGAACCACAGGGAATTTTCAGAAGGACAATGCCCAGAGACTCTGGTCTGTTGTCATGAGCTGGTCTGGGGGCGTCAGAGCGAGAGCTGCGCTGCCAAGGCTGCCAAGATCAGGTGTAAATGAACACATCAAACAAGCAGAGAAAAAAGCAGAGTGCAGTGAACAAACATTTGCTTTAACAGCAGCTTCCACTCACCTGGATCTTGTCAAAACACCTTTATCTCATAAGCAGCACTGCTCAGCATCAGCGCCGTGCCATCCTAGTAGGGCAAACAAACCTTCCCACAAGATGTGAAGATAAAGGGGAAGAATAAAAACAGCTTCACTGGTTTTCTAGTGACAGGATGGCCAGTGGAGAAAACTGATATTCCCTGAACAAAACCAAACACTGGATAGGAAATGAGCCCTGAAATTACCATCAGACATTTCCCTGTCTAACAGACGCTTGTTCTGGAGGTCTTCAGTCATTATTATTTCAGGGTTGTGCCTGGCATCAATTCTGACACATACACACAGAACAAGCCAGAAATGGATCCCAACTGCTCCTAAGAAACTCCAGCCCTGGGGACTGTCCCTCTCCAGCCCAGGAGATCTGCTCACACTGTTACTATTCTTACCACTTTCCCAGCACCTACATTGAATATCCTTTGCTGTTAAGGCCATTCTTGCCCTCCCAGCACAGACCCATCCACAGCATCATCACCAGGTGCTCTCCTGCCCAAACATGTCCAGTTCCCTCTGTCTGCTCCCCGAGCAAATGTTCCCTGGAATTCTGATAGCTCCAACCTGCTGCTCATCTCTGTTGGTGTGTGCACCTCCTGTCCCCCACTGAGGCAGGTTTACAGATCTTTCAGGTGCAATTTCTATTTTATGAATAAAAGAAAAGATCTGGTCAATCAGAGACACGAGAAAAAAAGACACAGGAGCCCTGTCTCTGCTCAAACACGCCCAAAGAGCAAAAGCCTAAAATACACTGTGGATGAGCAGATAAAACCAGGAGCATCACAACTGAATTGGGATGCCTGGTCACTTTAGCTCTGTCACAACTGTACCCTGCTGGTGCTATTGAAGCCTCTCAGCTGCCCTTTAGCAGCACGTCCCTTTCTGAAGCTGCCAGGCCTTTGTTCCTCCCCAGAACAGTGTCCTGCTCGTGCACACAGGGGCAGGGCAAGGTTGGACACTGTGCACTGCATTGTACTGTCAGCCTAAATACAAGCTGATGGGATAATAATTAATTGCAGTCTCCCTGTAATAAAAGACAAGACAAAGCCAGAGATATAAATAAAATCATCAAAGGGACTCACAGAATAGGAGCTGTGTCTGCATTTTGTGGGCAATTTACAAGCCAAAGGAAGGTTGGGAACCCAAGGACTGAAAAGCAATAAAAATCTATGGAGCCCTCAGAAAACCGTGACAGCGTCTCGCTGATCTGTCTTGTTACCAGGCAGAGGTATAAATTCCCTCAACATCTCTGTTGTTTAAGGAGCTGGAAAGGGAAGGGGAAAGCAGGGCTTGGAGTGGGAGTGACCCCAGCTCACTGAGCCCCGCGCAGCGGGGAGGTGCCCTGGGAAGAATAGAGGAGACAGAAGGCACCCAGCTCTGCTCCGGGGGCTGCCAGCAAAGCACCAGCCTGGAAACGGAGCCTGCCGAGCTCCGGCCAGCCCCAGGGCTTTCACCGAGACGTTTTTAACTCTCTTTGTGCCGCGAGGGCTCCTTTCCTTATGGCCTGCACATAAGCAAACCCTCCCCTGACCCGCAGCTGCCTGTCGCTGCTCCCCGGCTGTCACCGCCTTCCAGCCCAGGGCCAGACTGGGGAGGAGGCACAGCCGGGGCTCAAAGGGCCCCGACACTGCCCCGGCCTGAGCAGCTGCAGCCTGCAAACACGGCAGGGAGGAGAGAGGGGAATCCTCCCCCTGCTCCCTCCCCGTGAGGCCGTGAGAGAGGAAAATGGATAGAAAGGAGCGTGGATACGA
Source organism: Agelaius phoeniceus (assembly GCF_051311805.1). Classification (NCBI taxonomy): domain Eukaryota; kingdom Metazoa; phylum Chordata; class Aves; order Passeriformes; family Icteridae; genus Agelaius; species Agelaius phoeniceus. Next base: position 17,931,328 of record NC_135277.1, read on the forward strand.
AGGGAGGGGAGGGCAAGATCCTCCGTCCCGTTTAATGCCTCATTCTCACTAAAGTCCCACAAACAGGTACCTAAACCCCCTCAAAGCTGCTGCCATGACACATCCTGTGCTCAGCAGCCTGCCCTGATCCCCAGATCTTTCCACGCAGCCTCAAAGACAGAAGGGCTGAAGGAAGATGACCAGGTGCTCCCATGAAAGGGGGAGAGGTACAGCCCTCCCAGACATCTGGGCCAAACGGCTGCTGCTCCAGGCCCCTTCTCCTGGGAAACGGGCTATTGTACATTCAGCTCATCTCCATATGGCCCTGGATCCCAGCACTGAGATACACAGCCTTCCCTCCTTCATCCCTAAAGTGGATGGAGAGGTCAGGAATAGTGGGAAAGCAAAGGAGACACACCCTCAGCCTCCGGTAAAAGCTTTTCTTGCTAAGTGTGTGCATAGCAGGGACGAGCTGGGAGCACAGATCCCAAATCCCAGCCCCACATCTGAGCTTTGTTTTGTGTTCCTCTTTCCTCTCCCTGGCTTTTTTTTTTTTTTTTTTTTTTTTAATTCTCCTTTCAGAATCTTCTTCTCTGGCTAAACCAAGCCAAGGTAAAGAAACAACAACTAATTAAAAGGAACTGACATTGCACAATGTCCCCCCAAAGGCAAACGCGATCTTCTTCCCAAAGAACAAATAAGTCCTCAACTAAACAACGGCTTCCTTAATGGAGTCGGCAAAGTCTTTCTTCCACCCGATCCCTAAACAACAAACAAAGCAACCAGAGAGGAAAGTCACCTCCCTTTCCCTGCTCCTGCTTGCCAGGGCTTTTCATCCCCGCAGCAGTGATGGGATAGGAAAGGGGCTCTGCCCTGCTGGGGACCTGCTGGGAGGTCAGCAGAGAGGGGATGATCACAGACCAGCCCTGCCCTGTCAGGAAGGAGAGGGGATACAGCCCCAGCCAGCCCTGGGGGCAGCACAGCTCTGGCCAGCCCAGGAGCTCAGGCTACAACTTTTGCCTTTGCTTCCAAGCAGGGCACAGAACCAAAGCTGGGTTGGTTGGATTTAGGGACCAGGTGCTGCATCTAAAAGGAGAAGCCTGTGTGAGATGAGGGTCAGCCACACCTTTCCAGTCCAAACAGCTCTCTCTTCTCTATGCTCAGAAGTTGGATTGATTATTTTAAAGCTCTTTTTCAACCTGAAGGATTTTATGATTGTGTGACACTATCCAAGGACCCGGAGGGGTGATGCCCAGAGCAAACTCAGCAGTGCAGCATCTCCAGCTTGGCTCCAGGGAACTCAGAATGGACCAACCAGAAGTCTCCTGTCACCTGGCAGGTATCCTGATAAAGCCCATCCCTGTCTGGGTGCAGAGCTGGAGTGATGGGTGGTGTGGGGAGAGAAAGGCAAACTGAGAGTTAATCTGTGTCCTTGACTCCAAGCAAGTTGAGAGCTGCTAGAGAGAGTGGGAGAGATCTGGAAAGCACCCAAACGTTTGTGGGGCCTGCCACCAGATTCTCCCTCTAGCTTGCAAGCAATGCTGTGGGTAGGGAGAAGGGAAGGAGACTCCAAGTGCTGCCAAGGGAAGAGCACACTGTGGGTACACGAGCAGGAAAATCAGAGCTCAGCTGCAGCTGTGCCAGCTTTGTCACTGCCCACTCCCAAGGACCACCCTTGTGCCATCTGCCAGCCAGGGTGGCCTCTCACTGCTCCCTAATCTGCCTCAGCCAACATGAGCTGTCTTTTTCCATACCCTACACGTGCATGAGCACTTCCCTTCTGCCTCCTTGTCCCTCTGTGGGAGGGATGGATGGGTGGGTGGGTGGGGAATGCACATGAGGAGTTATCAGCACACTGCTGGTGTCCCACATTTCACATCCATCGTTTCCTGAGGTTTTAAAAGACCACAGCCCAGCTTGCTCCTCAGGAGCCCTCCCAACCCACACCTATGTCACACATCCCTCAGCCAAGGCCATTTCAGAGGGATTCACTTTGTGCTCTCAGGGCAGCCTTGTATTGCCAGACACCACAATGAGCCACAGAACACAGGGATTCTGGACCCAGAAAGTCTCCAGAGACCGCAGCTTGATAAGGAAGACATTGGCAATCCCTGTTCCTTCAGCCAAAGAGCTCTCAAGGCTGAATTCAGTCACCATGAAGCTGGCCAAGGTGTTTGGTGGGTGAGAGCCATCAAAATGTCCAGCCTGCCCTCTGTGCAGGAGGACACAGGCCTGGTGAGATGAGCCCCACAGCTCCAGCACCAAACATTTCTCAGTGCACTCAGCCAGGAAGACCCTCCTTGCCCAGCTGGTCCAGAAGCTTCTTCTGCCAAGGGCACAGTCCTGGTTGTCCTCCTGACCTGAGAACCAACATTACTGCTGAACTTCAAATCCAGGGCTGCCCCCAAACCCCCCAACTCCATCCTTTCCTGCAGCTCCAGAGGGCTGGATGGCCACAAGTGCCTGCTGGGGGGGAGTGTCCCAGGGCCTCTCTGGTGAGCCAGGGCAGGCTCTGCAGAGGCAGCTCCTGCTGGGGGTCAGATCCTGACACTGCCAGACTGGGCACAAGAGCAGCGTTGTCAGCAGGGCCCTCACCCAGCCCTGTGTGACTCTGCCCTGCCCAGAACACACACACAAACAGAGCCACTTCCCCGAGCTGCAGGAGCAGCCCTGCCAGCAGAGGGGCCGTAACCTTTTGCTGAAATACAGCAACTTCAAAAAATTCCATTCTGGGGACAGAACAGATGCTCATCTATCACACCTTCAGCTGTAAGATATCCCCTTCCTACCAGGAGGCTTTTTTTTAACCTGCATCCAGGCAACGGGAGCCACGCTGGCTGATGGACACATTGCACAGCCAGCCCGAGGTAATTCCTGCTCACGGGCAGGGGAGGGAGAGCTTGGGAACGGCTCTGCTCAAGGCTCCAGAAGGTGATTAAATACTGGGCTGCTCAGAACCACACTGGCAGCCAGGCAGGAACAGGTCAGAGGTGAGGAGGGAGGATCTCACCATGTGAATATGGAGTATAAAGGGAAGCATCTCCCTCTGATTCTGATTCCAGCCTCTTGTGCAGTGTGAGCAGAGGAACAGGTTGGAGGAGAGGCTGCCTGTGCTGAGCTGTCACAGCAGCACCCAGAGAGGACAGGGATTGGACTCAAGCTTAGAAACTGCTCCAGCCTGTGCATAGAAGAAGGGGAAGGGTGCAGGCACCTCCTCTGCCCACCCTCAGCCTGGATCCAGGACTGCTGCTCCTTCAGCCTCAGCAGGCTGATCAGGCAGAACCTTGGGCCTCCTGCCTTTCCTGTTCCTGAGCCATCCTGCCTGCTGTGCAATTTAGGAAGTGTGGCACAGACTGTGTAGGGTGTGAGCACACTCACATGCCAAACCAAATGCAGTTCAAGGTTTTTTTATCAGGACGTGATAACACCTGGACTTTGGGTATGTATTCAGACTAGTTTAGTGATTAGTAGTAAATATTCTTGGTGATAGCACGTGTGAAATGCAAGCCAGAGCTCTTTTGATCTTCTGTCTTTGTTCTCCTGGATCCTGGACTCCATGGCACAAGGAACCACATGACTGCAGCCATGGGAGGTGGGTGCTCAATGAAGAACATTGCTGTGTCCTCTCCTGCTCTGCACTCCAAGATCCTGCTGTTACAGCCTGCTGGGATTGCTGGAAGGAGGCAGCTGAGTAAGAAATCATGGATTTTAAATAAAAACAGAGGAGTCCTGATGGATATGGCATAAGGACACGTGGGCTCAGCTTTCCCCAGGGCTTGGACAGGTTCTTGAGCCTTGTGAGCAGTCAAAGAGGATGATGATACCAGATGCTCATGGTGCTCCAAGGCACTGTTCCCTGCTCCTCAGAAGCTCCACAGATATCCTGCAGACCCATCAGTGGAAGGCCCAGCAAGAGCAGAGCACACAGGATGCCTAGGGCCATGTAATCGTGTGCTGCTAATGCCATGAGGAAGGAAGCACCATACCTTGCAGTTTATTTATTATTCTGTGTGCCCCAAGAGCAAAATCAGATACCAGCAGCTCTCCCAGCTGTAGGATTCCTGAAGAGAGCACTCCATCCAGCTGAGCTCCCACAGACAAGTGAGGGCTGGGGTGTTCAAGCAGGTGTGTTAAAACTCTCTCTCTGTAACAGAATTTTACAGCCCCTGAGATGCTGCAGCCTTCCATTAATGCTGCACTTGACTTTCCAGGCTCTGTCCCTCACTGGCAGCCTCATGATGCTGAGGTGAGTCCTACAGAGCCATTTCCCTGAGCTCAGCCTTCCAGGCACATCAGATTCACCAGCTCAGAGGCAGCAGCAGCAGCATCCTGAGAGGCTGTTGAGGGCAGGAGGGCAGAGCTGCCAAATCCTGAGGGGATCTTCCAGCTTAAACTTTATCTGCTGGAGACCTGCAGCCCCTGAGCTCACACTTGTTGGGCACTGTGCTCACAGAAGAGTCCTGCAATGCTACAGCAGTTCCTCTGTTCTTTACAAGAGTTTTCTTCCTCCACAAAGGAGTTGTTTTACAGGCATTTCCTTTTCAGGTGTCCCCACAGTGTGTCTGGGTGCTGCAGAGCTGCTGTGGGCACATGATGTGACTTCCACAGTGCTGGGAACGGGGCAAGGAGAGCAGGCAGGCCCTGAACCCAAGGAACCTCCCACCCTGGGCTTATCATTCCAAGGCCTGGTTGCTCCATAAACCTGGAGCATGGAGGTGTGACCATGGAAGCATGGAGGAGCATGGAGGTGTGAGCAAGGAGGATCACAGCTGTGTGGAAGGCACTGGACTGCCATGGAGGGCTGTGGGAGCAGAGCTATTTGAGTCACTCAGTGAAGACTTCAGCCACACTGACTGCAGAGTACTCCAGGGTTTAGGACAGAGCCCTGCTCAGGGTGACAGCCAGGGACTGGCTGCTGGCAGAGCACAAGGCACAGCTCCAGCTCAGCAGGGCCATTTGTTCTTTGACTTCATCTTCATCTTCATCCCTGGGCTGTTCTGAAGGGAAGTTTGTGTGAGACAAACACACATGGCACACAATGCCAGCTTCAGAGCAAGCTGTGAGGAGGCAGATTGAGCTCTCTGTGCAAACCAACAGCAAAACCATTCCTTGGTGGCTTCTCTTGTGGGACACTTCAAAGGCACCACGCAGCCACAACGCTGCTGCTGCCCTGGGGAAGGACTCTCTGAATACCCTCTGTGAATGAGAAGTAAAAATTAAGCACTTCTATTTGGCACGTGCAGCCCAATAAAGATCCCTGAATGCTCAGCTTCTCATTGAACCTAAGGCAGGCTGTTAATTCGTTATTCACTTCCCAGCCTGGAAGGAAAAGCATGTTATACCCGAGGGCCAGAACTGATGAACAGAGCCATAAATCAAGCAGTTTACAAGACCAGCAATTAGGAAACAAGCCGACAGAAGGGAGAACTCTGTCAGTAATAAAGCAGACACACCACAGGATCTGCTGAGTGCTCAAAGCAACAGGGGATACACGGTCCTTTCCACACTCCATCTCTAATTCTTCCAGTCCTTTGCTGCTTTTTCCCTCTCTCTCCTACTTCCTTTTATTTCCTCCTGCCCTCCCTCCCTCCCTTTTCCTCTGTTCTTTCCCTCCTCTCTTCCAGAAATCCTGTTCTCCCAGTGAATGCAGGAGCACACCTGCTGAGCAAATGGGTTTGGCAGCTGCTGCCCAGGAGCAGAGGCAGATGCTGGGTACCAGCAGCCACAGGATGATGGATATGGGCAGCCCACAGGTGCAGGGTGGCATGGGGGCAGCTGGGTGCTGCTCTCCAGCCCAAGCACTGCACAGTGCAGGGCAGGGACAGGTCCTGGGATGGTGGTGCTGGGGGAGAGAGTGGCAGTGGCACAAATAAGGAAGGCATGGGGTGACTCTAAACCACCTCACTTGCTTCTGCCCTGCTCATATCCTGGATCCAGCACCAGTCAGATCCAGCTCCCTTGACTTTGACAGCAACTTCCAACACTCTCCCAATATCTCCTTCTCTCTTCCTACTTCCCTGTCCCTTGACATACTCCAAATGATCTCCTGGAGAGGGGCCACTGGGTGGCCAAGGGGCTTCAGTGGCTTTAGACCCATTGCAGGTCCTGATCCCATGGGCAGCTCTGCACCATGTAGCCCCATAGAACCCCCCCAGAGAAGGGAGGCAGTGCTGGGGGCTGGCTGGACACTCCTTCCCAGATGCTGCATTCCTGTGGAGCAGCACTCTGGGCAGAGTCAGCCCTGAGCAGCTGTTCTGCACACAGCACAGGCATCCACATGTGAAATCCCAGTGCAGGACATGGGCTTGAACCACCTCTCACATCCCCCCTGCTCCATGCACTGCCACAGCTGCTGAACATCACAGATTTGGGAAATCACAGCCAGAGGTGAGAGATTTTTGGCACCAGTCTCCCTACAACAAGAGGAATATGGCTAATTATGAACCTCCTTTTATCAAGGAAGGAGGTAGACCAGACACTCCTCCAGTCACCCCAAGACCAAACAGATCAAGTTATGCCAAGAATTAAGTGTGTGGTATTCCAGTGCAGCCTGGAGGAGCCTTATGTTAACAGTGAGCATCACTCCAACACCCTCCCAGCTGCCTACAAGTGGAAAAGCCAAAGATTTGTCAGGAAAAGTTGTCCATGAGAGGAGGAAACATCTCCTCTAACCTTGAGCAGAGAGAGATTAATAATCCAGCTCCCCCAGCGCTGGGGACGAGAGGCTTTGATGAGCTCTTTGGCAAGTGCTGCAGGAAGAGGCTGCAATGCAAAGTTAATAATTAGGTCACTGCAGAGCACGAGGAAAGAAAGTAGAAATGTTCTCTGATTCCAGAGAAGGAGCAAACAGCTGCATTTCTGGAGACAGGCTGCATCAAACTCCTCGAAGAGTTGGGGAGGGGAATGGGTTTCAAGGTCTTGGGGAAAGCAAATCCCAGACACGAGGCCATGACAACAAAGGACACTCAACAGCTGGGACTCCTTGGGACAAGACAGGAAATCCTCTTCCAAGAAAGGTTTTTCCCACTCAGATCTTGGCAAGCCACTGTGAGCATTTACATTTCACTTATGCAAGGTCTCTCTCAGGCCAGCCAGCCATGGATTCCACTTCCAGAACAACTGGACAGTTTCTGAACTACCATGACTCACCCTAAATGTGTTTGAGGACAGGGGAGATCCCAACAGAGCTGTGTGGGGCTTGCCTCAGTTATCCCAATATAGATGCAGGGAGCCCCTGAGGCAGGGAATAATGTGCCCTGACTCCATGATTCAGAGGGCTGAACAATTGCTTTATTAAACTATACTATATTACACTAATACTATACTAAATTACATACTAAAGAGATACTAAAGAAAAACCCATGACTGTCTGCAGACAGCCAGGACATAGCTTTGACCCAACTGGCCAAGGAATCAAAACAACCTTCACTGGTGTCCAATTAACAAATCACTTTGGGTAACCAATCTCCATAACACATTCCACGTGTGCAAAACAAGAGGAGCAGTGAACAGAGATAAGAATTGTTTTCTTTCCTGAGCTTCTCACTGCCTTTCCCAGGAAAAATCCTGGGAGAGAGTTGTGCCTGCTGCTCTCTGTGAAGAGAGCTGCAGCCACATCCCAGCCCATGGTGTTGCCCTGGGTTTCCAGTGCCATGCAGGGAGCACCTGTGGAGCTGTGCTGCTCTTTGTCACCTCTGAGCACAGAGCCCACAGGGGAGTCCTTGTGCTGTCTCCTGCTGCACCATCCCAAATCTCTCAGCTGTCCATGGTGCACAGGAAGGAAGAACACGAGGGAATAACAACTGCTGGCACTTGGGCCAAGGGTTTGTTTGCTCAGAAGTGCCCCAGAGGATTTCCACAGCATCAGGTAGGTTGGGAGTGGCACTTGAAGGGAATCCCAGGCGCGCTCCGGGAAGGTCAGAGCTCCACAGTGAGCCATATGTTCAGCCTTGGCTTCCCCTCCCAGTGCCAGGACATGTCTGTGAGGAAGGAAGCCAGAGGGAATGTGGATCACCACTGAGACAGAGCCTCTCCTTGGCTCCCACCCTAATTAACCATCAGAAGGGCCCTGCCTTGCCAATAAAGAATGTGGGTAGGTAATTAATTAGTGGCCTACTGGGATCCCGGCACCTCTCACCCAAGCCCAGCTCCATGGATTGATACAAAGTGGATTTCATGGAAACACAGTGGTTTTCCCATTGTGGCTTTGAGCTAAATGGAACTGGTTTTGGAAGGAACCTCATTCACAGTCCTGTCCCATGACTGATGCTTGGCTCCTCACCCTGCATGTACAGGAGGAGACTGGAAAGGAACCTGCCTGTGGAATGCAGGAATGACACAGAGAGGGCCCTGAGCTGATTTGTGAGCTATTTATGTTCTCCATCCTCCCTGAATAAGAAACCAGTAAAAGCAGAAGGACACAACAATCCTTTCCCACAGGAGGAAGCTGGAGGTGAAAAGTGTCCAGGAGCTGGAACAGGGACAGCAAACTGAGGCTCAGGTGGTTCTTTTCCTCTCCCATGACCATGGGTGACATTGAAGCACCAAGGTGTCAGGCCCAGGGGAAGGAGCAAGGGCAGAAAGAGCATCAGGAAATCACATCAGGGCAGCCCAAAATGTTTTTAAGAGGTACTCAGAAGACAACATGAGGAGCAGCTGCCAGAGGTCAAGGGATAATCTCTCTGGCTGGGATGGAATAACACTTTTCTAGGGGTACTGAGGGTCTGGCACCATGGATGATACCCACTCTGCCACATCCCATGCAGAGATCCAAACCAGAGCCAGCTCAGCATCCTGCAGATGCACAGAACATGCACAGCATGACAAAGCCACACTGTTGGGTGTCAGGGCTGGTTTGTGGGCCCAACCAGTGACAGAGCTCTAGAGGGCAAAGAGAACAGAAAGAAAGGTCACCCTGTTTAGAACAAGGTGCTCAGAGCCAGACAGAGCACAGTATCAGCAGTGGGACAGGCCAGAACAGCCCTGTACCCCAGGAGAAAGGAGCCATGCTCTGCCCAAACTTGCAGTTGTCCTCCCTTCCTAACAAGCTCTCTGGCTCATTAACCTTGTTTTGCCTCTCTTCATCTCCTTTATTGCAGCTGGAGCCTTTCCAGCTCCCTCTCCTGGCTTGATGTCCCTGTCCCTTGCAGCCCTGCTTCGGGGGGCAGGTGCCATGCTGCTCTTGTCTGTGTGTCCCTAAGACACAGCATTGTCCCAACACCAGCAACTTCACAGTGGCCTCTCCCAGGTGACATCCACACTGGGAGCTATTGTAACCTCTCCTTTCAGAGTCCTCTGATAGCCCTTGTCCAAATAAACTCATCTTGAAAAGATCAGGATTTTTCTTTCCAACAGACACCTTTTTCACTCCTCTCAGTCAGCTCTCATTTTTCCACATAAAGCTGTCAGTTCCATGAAAATGTCAGCTCAAGGCTCGGCAACCATCGAGAAACAGATCAAGTGGAATGAATCATTTGGAAAGCGAAGAACAGAACAGAAAAATCTATGATTCATCCACACCTTGGGTACAGCGGGCACTCGTGGTCCCTTCATCTCAAAAGGGGATATCAGAACTGAAACAGATTCTGAAAAGAGCACAACAGATGGTGGCAGACACACAGCATAATTAAAAGCACAATTACCGAGGCACAATGAAGTAGGCTCAGCCTCGTTAGTGTGCAAGAGAAAAGGCTCGTGGGGAAAAAGTCAGGGTGTGAAGTCATTATTGCTGTGAAGGGGGCTTGGCTCCTCACCTCCTCCTCCAAGCCAAGGGCTCAGGGCTGTGGATTAAGCTCAGAGAAGCACCCCAGGAGGTGCAGCCCACCCCCCCTGCCCCAGACCAGGGAATCCATCCTCTACATCTGCTCCTGAAGCTGGCACGGAGGCTTTGCTTCCAGTGTCTCAGGAACACAGGGACAACCACATTCACCTCTACAATTCCCATTATCTCCTTCTCTCAGTCAAACATCCTCTCTTTTCTCTATCGTATTAGGAGAAAAGCTCATCCCAGTGTTCTCAGGAGTAAGTTAATTATACCAGTGCTGAAGGCCTTTCCTTGCCTCTCCCCATCTGTCATCTTTCATTCATTATGAAGGAATGAGCCCCCACCTTCTATCAGCTCATAGCACCAGGCCACCCACCAGATTTCCAAGGAAGCACTATCGTGCTTTTCTTTATTCATGCTTCTAGCAGGGAAAAACACCCAGAAAGCTCCTCACTTGTCTTCAAAACCTCCTTTTGCTGTGACTCTGCAGCAAGTTTGCCAGCACAGCACCAGGATCACAGTCAGGATCCCTTCACTGCTCCTCTGTTCACCTCCACCAGTCTCACACTTCAGCAGGAGCTCCTCAGGACAAGCCTCCTCCTTCTCCCTGGTGCAATTCCACACCACAGAGCTTGGTTTTGCAGCTCTCCTGCTGAGGAGGTACCACAAGAGCTTCCCCAGCTTCAGTATCTCCCTCTTCTGATCCATTCCTTCCCAAAGGACCATGGGAGGGACATTCAGGCCCCTCACTGTACTGGTCCCACTCTCTTCCTAGACTGGTTGAGCTGGGCCTGGGCATGCAATGGTCTGGGCTGGCCCCAAGTCCTCTGTGGTCTGCAGGGAAGGAGCTCCTTGGATCCAGATTTGTGTGTGGAATTAGCTGGAATCCCTTCAAAAGCCTGTGACACTTCATCTTCTCAGCAAAACATCTGAGATGCTGCACATTTATTTACTGTGATGTTCCAAGTTATAAAGTGCCTTTCTAAACCACCCCGGATACACACACTGGATGGGAGCTGGAATCATCCCTTCTGCACTTGGAAAAGCCCACAAAGAGGCTGGAGGAGCTCTAGGAGCACAGGGGAAGCCTGGTGGGTGTTCAGTCAGTGATAAACCTGCTTTGAAAGCAGAACCTCTGCTAGCATAGAAAAGGGCCAAGATTTTGGAAAAGATTTCACACTCAGTGCTGAGCACTGTGCTCAGGAAAACCCAATTATCCAGGACAGCAGCCCAGAGAGGCAGAACAATCCCTGCCCTTGAAGACAAACAAAAGCTGACTGGATGATGGCCAGACCAACTGGACTTCACTGGCTCCAGCTGGCTCTGGAGACTCCCTGAGTGTCCTTTCACCCCATTATCCACTGCCTGGGGAACTACACATCCCTGGCACCACAGGCAACTCCCAGTTGCACAGGGATCAGCAAGGCTCTCCCAGTCAGCCCCAGAGCACTCCCTGGAGCTCAGCTCTCCTCCTTGGCTCCCTGGCATGAGGTACCCACAGCAGAGGAGCAGGCCCTGAGCTGGGTGCCTTTTGCACACAGGAGAATGGCTCCTGTCTTGACAGCTTTCCTACAGTCCTGTGGATAAGCCAGAGGGTGCCCATGGAAAAACAATCTGCAGGAAAGCTGAAATGTTGGAGTGAAAGTCTGGCGGTTTGCATTTGAATTTCAGTAAAAATGCACTCAGACCAATGTTTGGCTCCAAAAACCCTTCCAGGTTTGAAAGCAGCTCCTAAGAGCCTTGCTAAAGCAGTTCTTGGCAGTGGGGTGCTGTCTGCAGAAGAAACACCAGTTCCCACTGACAGACACAGGATGGGAACTGCCCCTCCCTCACAGCCAGACACACCCCAGGACTGGCATCCTGTAAGGATGGATTTTACCCTTCACCTGGGGATCATCATGGAAAACAAGGGCTTATAAAGCCACTTTATAACCTGGAACATCACAGCAAATAAATGTGCAGCATCTCAGATGTTCTGCTGAAGAGATGAGGCGTTGTGGGCTTTTGATAAGATTCCAACTAATTCCACATACAAATCTGGCTCCAAGGCCCTCCCTTCCAAGCAGACTCTTACTAAGGCCTTGACTCAAAAGGCTGAATGCAGTGACTGACTGCATTCCTCCTGACCAGCCTTTCTCTGGCCTCTTCTCCCTTGCTGCAAAGCTTGGCCCTCCCTAACAGTGCAGCACAAGGGAAGAGAGGACCATGCTGCAGGGCATAGGGTGAAGGATGTTGGGTTTTGCTGCTTGTTTTGAACTGAGACCACTTGGATTTGCTTGGACATTTGTAGCCCAGACCCCCAAGGCTGTGCAGTAGCACAGGGGAGGGTAGTTCTGCCACCAGGGAGCTCAGCCCTGAAGTCTGTGTGTATTCCAGGGCTGGCAGGAAAATAGGGAGGAGCAGAGGCAGCATCACAAGGGGAAACATGAGAGACTTCCCTTGGAATAATCCCTTCCATGGAGAGGGGTTCAAGCAGCTGTAGGCTCTTCCAGATTACACCTTCCAAATCCCTGGGATCAAGCAGAAAGAGGCTGAGTTGTTGTTTCCACAGCCTCACTCTGGAAACTACACCCAGTAACACTTCACAGAGATGGTTCAGGACTGGCCCTGCTCCTGTTCTCCACAATGCAATAAAAAAAGTGTGCTGGCAGCTCAAAGAATTCCCCATGGCGCGTTCAGATGTGGCTGATGTCCTTTAAAATAATCAGTGCATCCTCCAAAACACTGCCTGCATTCCCTGCTCTGAAAACTGCCTGCTGGAAGTGCTAATGTGCTGTTAGACTCTGTGTGATGATTATAGATGATAAACATAATTATTTTGGGTCCTGATTGCCTCTGCTGTCTCCATTCTGTTGCTGATGTGTAAAGCAATCTCAGTGTTATCAGTTTTATGGGCAGAGTGTGGAGGTACAGATTTATTCCTGAAGCCAAACCCTCAGGGAACAACCCCCCCTCCCCCCTGAGGCACTGAGCTGTGCTGTGACAGATTCCTGCTGCTTGGAGCGTGGAGTCTTTAAGATGCACCTGAACAGTGCCCAGCCCAGGTCAGACAGTGATGGAGGTGGGTTTCCTCATCCAGCTGTAAATCCCAGGGGATTTCCCACTGGTGATGGAGTGGGAATGATTTGACTGACCTCTGCCCAAAGCAGTGCTGCCAGGCAGGTACCTCACAACAGGATTTCATGGACATGAAGAAAATCAAGCCTCCTAAAGCAGCACAGTGGCCCATTCAACCTGGGGTACTGTGAGTGAAGCTGGGGTGGGGGAGCCCTTCAGATTAGGACCAGCAGATGCCTCAGGTTGGGATCCAGAGCACAAACCTCTGACTTTTGCTTAAACCCCTGACTAATCCATCCTCCAAAAGAGTGCAATTGTTTCCCAGACATGAAAATAAAGACAGCACTGCTAAGCCCTATGGGAGGATGTCATTGTCCCTTATAGAAAAGGTGAGAGACAGGAGACATATACTGTGACAACTGTAGGGATCTGCATAGGAGAAATAACCAAAGGAAGGCCGACCCTTTGTGTTCCATCATCTTCTCTTTACTGTCACATTGTCATGTTTGTGACCTTGGGCTGTGAACTCCCTCTTGTACCACCCCTGGCACATCCTGAGAGAGATGGAAGTGGCATGGTCTGTACAGCACCATGAACATTCCTGCCAGTGCAGGAGGAAAGGGTTACTGGAGAAGGCTGAGGAGCAGAAGGAATAGTGGGATTGGCAGATTTTAAGCTTCCAAGCAGCCCTGCTTCCCTCCACACTAACCCCATCGTGACCTGGCTCCACAGAGACAGCCACTGCCTGGAAAACAACTTGCTCTTTAAGTTTTATTATTAAATAAATAAATCCAGCCAGCTATCACAAGGCCCTGCAGCCAGAGCAGCCAAGGAAAGGATTGGAGAAGGCAGAAAAGCTCCAGTGAGAGCAGGTAACCAGAGCCATGTTCAGCACAGAGCAGAGACAAGGCTCCTCACATGAGCAGCTGCAGCCCCACAAAGATCCCCCCTGGCCTGGCCTGGCTGTGCAGGGAATTCACACGTACAGGCAGGGCGACGCCGAGCCCTGGCTGCTCAACAATCAACTTTTATTCTCTGCAGACCAGCAAAGCCAAGATTTCAGTAAACACACAACCCCAAAAATGTGCCTGTGGATTGGGTAGAGCAGAGCCTGTGCTCTGCCTGCCAAACTACAAAGGCCTGCTCTGCTGGGTGGTTTCACGGTGAGGTTTCTGTGGGGAGGAAGTGTTTCCAGTGGTCAGGGCAGGGAGCAGGGCTCCAGGAGAGCTGCATCCATCCCTGGCTCTAGGAATGTGGAAAGCTCTGATTGCAGGAAATCTCACACACACTCAGAGCTGCTCTCCCTCTGCACATCCCTCCTTGCTGAGGCACAGAGCTCTGAGGGAAGGCTGATAACACTGCCTGACCTTGCAGGGGTGTTGTGGTGCTGGGTGATTGATGCCTGAAAGGCTGTCAGAGCTCTCTGGATTAAAATCTCTCTGCAAGGCACTGGGAGACTGCACATACGGGTGCAGACACTGAGGGATGCAGCTCACACTCTCTGCTCCCCTCCCTGCCTGCAAATCCCCACATGGACTTGCTGGGCCTGCTACTCCTGCATTTAAATATTTACAAGATGGGCCTGCAGAAAAGCTGGGGTTTAGAGCAGAGCAGCCAACACTCAGCTCAAAGCTGCCCTGACAAACCCAGCCTGCTGCCCAGGCTGCCCAGGCTCAGCCCCAGCTCTGCTGAGCCCACAGCAGACACAGCCCAGCCCTGCTCAGTTTGGCCAGGCTGGAACCTGGGACCTCCTCTGGCCCTTGGCATGGCTTTCTCTTCCTTTCACCCTCCATCTTTTACCTCATTCATGAAGACAATAAAAAGGCTGGAAGCCCTGATCCCTGTGGCCTTTGGAAAAGGACCTCCTTGAGCAGCCCCCATCACCTCCTCCATGGGAAGGACCTTGCCTGGAGGTGTGCAGAGCTCATAGAGCAGCTCCTTTGCCCCTGGGGAGAAACCCCCAACTGCACCAACAGTTTCTATAACAAATGAAAAAGCAAGCAGGAAGGAGCATCACTGTCACAGGATGGCTCTGTGTTGAGTAGCTGTGCTGGGCTTGGCTCTTTATAGTATTTTATTCAACTTTTGGGCTCCCTTCCTGTCCTAAACAGATCTGGACACTGTTAACTTTTCTAAATCTTCTTTTACCTTATTGGCTGTGTTTCAGAAATAGGTGGCATGAGTCAATCACAGAGGACCAGTTTATAACATTGTAAGCTACTTCCCTCAAGTGGAGGGAATAAAAATCACTCAGCTGTGTGTCACAGGCTCTGTGTGTACCTCAGGTAGGGGGAAGATAATGGGAGATGGACACCTGCACGAGGTAGAACCTACCAAGCTGTCTGAAAGGTGTTAGGAGAACAGAAACATTGCCAGTGACAGTACAGAAGAAACTTTCCCACTGCACAGACCTCAAGGCACATGGGGGCACCCTGTGGGTCAGATCCCAAAGGGGCAGGTGCTCTGAGAGCCCAGCAAGTTCCCACATGGGCAGCTCCTCTACATCCATGCCCAGGCTCTGGGAACATGCTGAATGCAAGCTGAGATGAGTGACAAGTGCTCCTACACAGCATTTCAGCACAAATGGAAGAGACTGCTTAGAAGCAGCTTGAGGGGTGGGTGAAAGACCTGTGGAACAAAGCTTTCCTGCCTCCCAAGAGCTGGGCTGCCAGGCAGGATGGGATGGAGGGCACCAGGCCCAGCTGAGGGAGCTGCCAGCACTGGTGGTGGGAGCTGCACTCACCCTGAGGCTCTGTCTCATCTCATGGTCTCTGTTTTCCTCGGAGAAGCCAATGAAACACAAAGAATCCCCATTTCATCACAGTTCTACAGGTGTGGAGACAGCAGCCCAGCTCCAGCCTCTTCCCTGTGCTGTGAGCAGGAGGATGTTTCATCTCCTGCAAATGCAAAGAGATAACAGGGGTTTAGCACAAGGCAGGATTTGTTTCTGATCAGCCCAACAAAAGGACACACAACCCGTTTATCACTGGAAATTAATTGTGCCATCAATGCAGATGCCTGCAATTACTTCTGTTAAATATTATCTTTAATTAACTGTAAAATATATAATTAATAAACTTGCCCCCTCATTTTTGTTAAGTTTCACTGCTAAGACCTTATTACTGAAATAAATCTTCCTAGCAACACACGTTGACAGAACAGAGGAAGGTGCACGCCTCCAGCACAGGATAATTTCCGTATGGGAAGTGGAATTAGGAGGGAGGAATAATCACCTCTCTTCATGGCTAGGACTGTAGAGACACCCCACTCTGCCACCAGTTGTTTCAGCTTGTGCTGCTTGGAAGCAGGCACAGAGAATCTGCTTTGGCTGCCAGGGATGGCTCGCTCTGAAAGCTGTCAGGCAGATGCATGCTCGTCTTTCAAGCCTGGAGAAACAAAAAAATAAATTTCCTTTTCTGATTTATAGTCCATTAAAGAAGTTTTCTGACTGTAAAGCTGCACAGAAAGACCTTGGTGGTTAGGCTGGTTCTTTTAGAAGCCCTGTGTTGCTCCAGCTCTCAGTGCTGGGCTAGAGCTGCATGACTGATTTGCTTCCCACTTACATCAGAACTGCTTGGATTCAGGGAGGTTTGGGGATGGCTCTTAAACCATCCCAATTAGAAACGCTTCAAAAACATTGCTGAAATTTGACTCCAAGCATAAAATTCCCCTTAGACTTTGTCTCCACTTGTGATCTTTACCTCAAGTTCGTTGACTGCCAGATTAACCAGAGGTAATTAAAATATTTCCAAAGGCTGTTCTGGGCAACACTTTTTGCCTTGCTGCAGGTGACAAATGTTTGTGGTTTGCCTGAGGCTGGTGTTCCCTCCTGCCTGAGCTGAGCATGCCAAACCCAGAGGAATGCCTGCTCCATCACCTTCCTCCCTGCCTGGGGAAGGTGGCACAGGGACCCAGGGGCTGCTGGCACGAGGGAGGAGTGAACAAGCACAGAGATCAGCTCCTGGGCATGGAGGGACATAAAGAGGCACACAGGAGGGAAAGGGCTCTAAGGCTTTAGAGGAAACCCTGCAATGTCCCTGCTTTTGCAGGTACCTGCATGGCCCCCAGCAGAGCCCTCAGCCTGGCAGTGTCAGTGCAGGTCACTTCAGAAACAGAAGCACAGAGCACTGAGGCTGGGAAAGACCTGTGTGATCACCAAGTCCAACTCTCCAGCCAGCAGCACCACCATGGTCACCACTAAATCATGTCCTCAGGTGCCATTTGCACATCTTTTTTGGACACTTCCAGGGATGGTGGCTCCGCCACTTTCCTGTTCCAATGCCTGACCACCCTTTCTGTGGAGAAGTTTTTCCTAATACCTCGTCTAAACCTGCCCTGACACAATTTTCCCTTCAAGGCCCTGGTTTGGTCCCATTTGGAGCTATTTCACAGAATCACTGAGGTTGGAAAAGCCCTCCAAGACAATCAAGTCCCACCTATGATTGATCCCCACCTTGTCCCCACCCCAGAGCACTGAGTGCCACCTCCAGGCATTCCTTGGACACCTCCAGGGATGGGGACTCCAAACCTCCCTGGGCAGCCCCTTCCAATGCCTGACAACCTTTCCATGGAGAAATTCCTCCTGATGTCCAACCTGAAGCTCCCCTGGCACAGCCTGAGGCCTTTTCCTCTTGTCTTTAGTAGAAGAGGAGAAGGATTCTCACCTTAACCACTGTACCAAGGTTTTAGCAATGAGATGAACGTGGGGAGACAGAGGGTATCAGTTCCTGGCCATCCACTACCACTTTGTCACCCCATTTTGCAGCTGTGAGCAGACTAAGAAGGGCTCTGTGGGTTGTGGGTGCTGGAAATGTCCAACCCCTGACACAGAGCAGGTCCTGTCTCAAAAAAACATAGGGGAGACCCTCACCCTGCTACAGCCTGAGTCTAAAGAAAGGGCTCCATTCTCCACTTCATTTAACTACCACTTAAAAATGGTGTCAGACAAATGTTAAAACAGCCAGCCAATTTGATTACACAAAAATTTTAGAGTCAGCAAATTATCTAGTGAAATGATGCATATAGAAATGTTAATTCAACAGCAACCAAAGCCTTCCACATCCCTTAACATCTAAAGATGATAATTCTACACAAAGAAAAGAGAGGCCTGAGCATACTGTCCTTGCTGGAGAAATTACAGGAATATTCTAGCTCCCACCTACATGGTATCCTATATGCAGTGATATAAATAGCAGGGGCTGAGGGAGAGTTTAGAAGTGGGTTTGGGCTGGAAGCTCTGAAATCACATTATTTGCCCTGGGTTTGCTGGGAGAGAGGCTCCTGTATCAGCCCATTCCCACCATGTGCCTCTCTGCAGAATCTTTCTGTATAAAAGTCTAATTTTCCTGTTCTATACAAAGCATAAAGGTATTTTATTTTGACACACACATACTCCCACCCTCGGGAGTGAAGACCCTTTGTGCCCACTCCCAGGCATTTTGTTCCTCAGGATCCCTGCTGGATCAGACCAGGAACACTGGAGAGGGAGAATGGAAGAGTTAAGCAACTTAACTCTCTGGCTCTCGGGCCGCAGAAGGGGAGGGAGCAGGGAGGCAAAGCATCTGGCTTCCCTGCTTCCCTAACAGCCTGGCGGGAAGGCTGCTGTCAATTCCGCCTTCTGCCTTGTTGGAAGAAAGTAGAAGTGACAAGAGGCCCTGCAGGCAGGCAGCCAGCAACCAGAAATTCAATTGTGCTACCTCCTGAAACTGGACTTTTTTTTTTGGAGACCCTTTCCCTGAAATTGTTTTGACTTTAAAGAAAGGACTGTCATCGCAGTCCGGGGCCAATTCATCACCCCTGCTCTCCTGGCTCTCCTTGCCTCCATGCAAGCACATTTGCACAAAAGGATTTCCATTTTCTGGGCTGCTCTACAACCAGCCTCACCCACAATAAATACACAGACCCATAAATATGCACACACACACACACAAACACTGTTATTTATAGGTACAGCCAGACGCCCGGCCGGGTGTGTTCCTTCACTGTGTAACACCAGGGCTGCAGCAGCTGAATTTACTCCACACCCCCAGCTCAGCAAGCAGAGTGTGGGCCATACGGTCTGTCCCAGGGGCTTAGACCAACTGGTTATTGGCTGGTGCTGTTGTTCCTCTAACAAGCCCCTGGATATATGGCAGGGGCTGCAGAGAAATGCAGCTGGAGGAGCCTCTCCCTGTCAGCAGCAATCTGTCACCGCGCGCCCGCGCCCACCCCGTGCAGCACAAAAGCTGCACGCCAGTGTCAGCACAAAGGTCAGGCTGCAGGTAGGCTGGGGGGGTTCTTCATTTCTGGCACCGTGCAGCCAGCTTGAGGCACCGTCTGGATGCTGCAGCAGGAATTTCAGCCTCACAGATGCCTGGCTATAATTTAAAACGAGGCAGCATTTCCATTACAAACCCCATTTTTCCCTGTGGATTTATACCTCAGCTATTCAGCTCCACTTTGGGGTGGACCTTCTTCACATTTTTCCTGCACAACATTTAAATCCAGCTCAGCCTCTGTTGGTTGTGAGATGGAGAAGGAAATTACGTATGCACACAAACACTCACGAGCACACACAAAAAGCTTACACAAACATATGCCCGCAGAGAGATCTGTCACAAAAAACCAGACCAGCCAATGCAAATAAGCTCAATTTTAAAAGTGAATTAATTTGACTCGATTATTCTCAATTATTAACAAGTTCCAGCAACCTTAGAATGCAATAACCACACTCGAGCTTTCATCTGGGTTAAATGGAAACAGATAACTCACACTGATAGAAATGATACCAGTACAAATCTGTGACAGCAAAGTTGGAGGCACAAACCCAACCCACTCAGAGCCCCTCTCCTTGCAGCAGTGTGGTAACAACTCCTGGATGCTTCCCCTCCCCTGAAATATTCCAGTGCCATGAATCACCCCTGACAGAGCCAGAACCCCCCTGTTTCCCTGGCTGCCAGGTGAAACCTGACCTGCACCACACTCCTGTCTGTTTATGACTTGCTTTGCCTTAAAAAGCCCATTTTGTTAGGGTTTTTTTTAACTCTCTATCGATTCTACTTTGATGTAGTCCAATAAAGCACATTGACAGGAGCAATTTATGTTGGCCAGTGCCTCCAGTTCCAGGGAAGCCTTCCTGGCATATAAAGAAGGGTTAAGCACCTGGCAAGTACCATACAGGTTATCTAGTTATCCCAGATTACCAGGCCTGAGATGAGGAATGACCTCCTGTTTCTCCCACTCCCAAGCAGAAATTGGTATGATTCTCTCTATGATCACTTCCTCACACCACACAGAAACATTAGGAAATGTGACAAGGATTTTCTCCATCTGAAAAGGAAAAAGCTGTAGTGGCCACTGGAAGGAGATGAGCATTTCCTCACCTCTGATGGCACAGAAACCAATCCTGGGGCACCAGAGCTGGCACTGGTACCAGCAGGGCTCAAATTTACCTGGAAATTGTAAGATGTGCCTATTCACATTCCTGCACAGGTGTGCAAATGCAAATTGTTCCAGTGGCACAAAGATCTCAATGAGGCAGTTAGGAATAGCATGGATTTATCCTGTCAGCTGGAAACATTGCTGGTGTGCACATGATATGCTGTACTCCCTCTTCCTTTCCTGGTTTCACACTCAGACCTTGCTCCTGAGGCTGGGGAAGCACTGACCAAGAGCATCACTCAGGGAAGACATTTAGTAGATGTTTAGGTGGTTCCTAGGTGCAATCTAACAGTTTCCTTGCCTTTTGCTGAGAGGACAGAGGAGCAGAGCTGAGAGCTGCAGGGATTGGAAAACTCAGCTCAATTTAGCTACAGGGCAGTTTAAAGTGCCTGTTGCATTTTTCATTTAAGCACAGCAAATCCCCTCACTAAGCACCAGCTCAGGTGGCCATAACTGCTGGAATGCTAAGTGGGGAGCAGGTATTGGACAGGCCATGCATCAGGCAGAGCAGGGAGCAGCTGGAGAGGGACCCTGTCCTTCCAGGGAGGAGATGCCACCTGTCAGCAGCGCCCGCCGCTCCGCAGGCATCCGCCCATGCTGGATTCTCATCCATCCACAGCTTCCTGCACTCACCAGGCATGGATAGGGTTTCACTCCTCACCAGCTGGAGCTCCAGGAAAGGCAAGTCCAAGTCTCTCTCTCCAGAAATGAAGATGAGGGGGGAACAGAGAGGCTGCAGTCGTGACACAGCAGAGATGGCCCTTGGTCACCTCCCGTGCCAACGGGACACTTGGGTGCTGAAAATGCAGCCCAGCACTTATAAAAGGAAAAGAACACAACAAAAACTTGGTCTTAAAACCCACCCAGACCTGCTGCCCCTGTGCCAGGCTCCCAGGGAGCCCCTGCTGCAAGAAGGGGGACAAGGCACAATTATTTGCCATGAGGCTGAGAGCACCTAACTTAGAGCTCTTCATTTATCAGAGAAAGAGCTGCAGAGCCTCCTGTCTCCTCACAGAGAGCCCTTCCCAGCACCAGCAGGAGGTTTCCTCATCCATGCATGCACCCTGAGCTCCATGGGCAGCTGGCAGTGCCCAGGGCTGAGGAAGAATGGCTGAGTGTGGCAGCCAGGCTGGAGCACAGGCAGACAGGAGGAAGGAGAGGAGCTGCAGCAGCCCTGGGTGAGCTGAGATGGACACAGGGCTCTGCACAGTGACCCCACTGTGTGGCTGCTCCAGGATCCCCCAGAGCTCCCACATGGCAGCTCCTGAGTGCTCAGGGGCTGCCAGGACAAGCACGTGGCACTCACTGGCATCCCACCCAGGAGTTATGAAGCCATCACTTGCTCAGGCTGTCCCCAGACAGTGCCAGCAGAGCTCTGCCTGCTCTCACCTGATTGGCATTTTTGGATGCTATCACTGAGAGGCAGTTTTGGAGCTTTGGGACCTGCTGAGGAGAATGAGGCCAAATTCTCAGCCCTTCTGCCTCCCCACTTCTGCCCTGCTTTCTCTTTTCTGGAAAGTTTTCCCATGCTAAGTATAGCTCCTAACAGGTGCATGACCAGAGGGGACTGTCAGGGATGCAGCTGTCCCCACAGAGGCCTGGCTCCATCTCCATCTGTCTCACTGGAGCTGTCCATGCTGCCTGGCTGAGCTCTCTGGACACAGGATGGGGGAGCAGCAGGGATGCAGGCAGGAAATACACGTACACACACACAGGGAGGGAGATTGTGCCAGGGAATGCCACAAACAAAGCCTCTAACATCAAACTAATGCATCCTTTGAGGCTTTCAAGACCCTTGGCACACACAGGCAGGTTGCCAGCTAACTCATCTCTCTTCCTTGCCATGCTACCAGCCTGATGCCAAGGTCAAGCTTTAAAGGAAAGCTGGCTGCTCTGTAATCCCCTGTGCCTCATTTGGGGATGCCATAAACTCGTAAGGATCAGTGACAGAAAATATTTGACTGGGGCCAAGGCCAGTGTGATGCCTGAAGTGTTCCCTTGCCCAGGCACTGCCAGTCCTGGCTCCCACCCTGCCAGCCCCACAGCAGCCCCTTCCAGCTGGGAACCAGCCCTGGGGCTGCAGGTGAGGTGAGGCAGTGACACAGGGAGCTGGGATCCCTCTAACACCCCAGAGTGGGCAGGGGACATCAGGAGGCACCTCCACATGCACAGTGGTGACAAGGTGTCCCAAATTGTAGGGACAGGTGCTGGGGTGACCCTGCTGGGCACTGAGTTGGGGAGATGAAAATAGGAGCAAGAGGGATAAGTGATAACCCTGCTCACAAACTAAAGGTGCTTCCTATCCCTGATGTGTCCTGGGATAATTCCAGGCTGAGAGGACATGAGGAAAGAAGCATTTTGCAACAGCCCACTGGGTGTTGCAGCAGATCTGGTTCACAAATCTGGGTCCTGGGATGTGTGCTGTGCTAACAGGCTGGCTTGGCTTAATGGGAGGGTGATGAAAACCATCTGCAGGGAATAGCATGGCACAGTGACATCAGCACCACTGGAAGAACAGAGGAGGAGGAGGTTTCTGCAGTCACACTGGGCTACCACAGGACGTGCTGCAGGCTGTACTTTGGCCCCAAAGTCCCACATCTGAATTTGGGGAACCCAGAGCCCAACTCCCTGCTCAAGCTGCAGGAAAGTGAGCCACAACCAGCCCTCAAAACTCTGCTGGGGCTCAGTGAAGGGGTGGGAGGGGCTGGGTGAGACTGATGTGTATAAATCCTTAGCAGAGGCAAAATCCATTCTCTTCTTTAATTCTCTGTTCAAATGAATTTTGAAATGAAACCACACTGCTGGTAGCAATCCAGTCACACCCTCCCAAAGGAAGAACCCTGCATCCTGGGTTGACATTTTTTCCCTGGATCTGGGGTGACTTTCCTTCACCCTTTCACAACAACTCCTTTCAGGCAGAAGTGCTGACTGAAGCTCTCTGGGTCTCCAAAGACCATTCCATCAGCTCGGTGCTGCTGGGGCTGCCAGGCTGAGTTATCACAGGTCCTGCCCTCCCCTGCCATTAATACCTGCTCACCAAGGGAGCCCCAGCCAGCCCAGGCAGAGAAAGGCAACCTTGAGCTGCAGGAGTCTCCCACAGTAAGGAAGGAGGCATCAAAGGGAAAAAAGAGAAAAATAAATATACCCCAGGCATCTCTGGATAGTCTTAACAGAGCTCAGACAGCCCCAGGAAAGGAATGAATTACTGGGAGTCATGAACTTTCCAGCTCACATTCCCCAAGGAGCTCCAGCCACACCTCATGCCCAGCCTGATGTCCCACAGCTCTGTGTGCCACAGTCTGGGGTCCCTTCTGTCCCAGTCCAACCCTTCCTGCCAGGCAGAGGGTCACACTCCTGTCCTGCTGCCACCTGTGTGACTGTGCCAGGTAACACCTGTAAATCATCTTCCTGCCAAAGCCCAGAGTAAACCAAGACAGAAGCAACACCCAGCACTGCAGCAGCACAGCTGGAACATCTGCAGCGTTGTGCAATCCCCTGCCTGGCCAGACGTGGGACTGAGAAAGGGCTTTCTGCTGAAAAATCCAAGACATGGGTAAAATTCTCTTTGTTTTTGGTTTTAATCCCAGACCTTGAGTGCCTAAACCCCAGGACTCGTGCCAGCACGCCAGCAATGAGCACAGTCACCCCCTGAACACTCCAGAAGTGAACAGGATCAGTGACCAAACATGGGAGCAGGGCTTTGTCCCTGGCCAGGGACACCAGCAGCACAAACCCATCTGAGGGATCTGAGCAGCCTTGGTCAAACCTCCTGCCTGCACTTCACCATCCAAACATCAATCTGCTGGGGGAGGAGGGGGTTGATGTGCTCTGTGGATTAGAGCTGGTGAATTAAGAACCTATAAAGATATTATCTAGGATCAGCCTTGAGAGCCCCAAAACACCCAGAGCCACAACTTTACTACAAAGCCTTCAGAAACAGGGTGTTCTTCAGTCCCCATCTCCTGGGGCCCTGTGTCTGCATGCAAAATTCCACTTTTGTTACTGCAAAAATGGCATTCCGGGCTCCCACAGCTGAAGAGTCTGAGAATGCAGCTGAAGGATTAAACCCCTCCTCCCCAGACCAGTAAATAAAGAGAACTAAAG
Organism: Agelaius phoeniceus; assembly: GCF_051311805.1. NCBI lineage: Eukaryota > Metazoa > Chordata > Aves > Passeriformes > Icteridae > Agelaius > Agelaius phoeniceus. Next base: position 17,955,650 of record NC_135277.1, read on the forward strand.
CAGTTCTGCAAACTAGAAGGATTTGAAGCCAATTTTGTGACTGTATCAGGCAGTCCTGGCATTCTTTGTACTCAGGAGAAGCAGGGCACAATAAAGGGGGATTGACCAGAGGACTGGGATGGCTCCTTCCTATGTGCAGATTTCTGGAGGTGGAAGGGCTGGCAGAGAGGAGGCAGAGGGAACAGGAGCAGACATTTGAGAGACATTTACAAATGGATTTCTGAGCCAAAATTTCCCCTCAGTTGCACCTGCACATCTCTGCAAACATACCTGGCCTCTGCACTGTGGGTTGAGGACAATTTAACCTGGAGTCTGAACAATGGGATTAAGCACTGGATCAGCAGAAAAATGGTTGCAGATAGCTACGATTGCCACTGGAGAGTGATTGTTTCCCTGAGCCACATTGTGAAAGTGTCGGTGCCTTTGTGAGATTTAATGGCCCAATTATCGCAGGCGGTGTCACCTCCTCCCTTTGTGCATGCCCAGACCTGCTCTGTGCCTTCCTTCCCCTCTCCCGCTCTGCCAGCAGGCAAACACACCTTTGCTGCTTCTTCCTGGGTAGTTCTCGACCCACCTTCTCCCCTGCCCAGGGATGGGGGGCCGGGGATGCCAGACCAGGTGGGCTCTGGGATGGCTGTCTCATCCTAAAGGTGGCTATTTGGGAGATGGTCTTTTTCCACGGGTGAAAATTGAAGTTTTTAATTAATTAACAAAAATCTAATTTAAAAAATTCTCATTGAAGTCATGTCAAGCTCTCCTCCCAAACATCAGAGTGAGCCACCATCCTGGTCTCCAGCAGCTGCAGCCTCTGTCACACAGCACCTGTCAGCATCCCAGCAGCTCCACCTGGCACTCACAGCAAGGGGCTTGGCTGGGATGTCCAAGGAAGGGGATTGAGAGGGCCCTGCCAGACTACAAAGTGCTTCTATCACCCAAAGACTGAGGTTACACCCAGCCAGAGATCAACCAGTCTCTGTTAGCCCCACAATTCCTCTCTAAGGAACATCCACTGAATACTCCTTAGGCACAGAAACCTACCTGGCTCCTTGGAGAGCAACACCTGAGCCAAAAGCCCACGGAGCTGTGGCAATGGGCAGTGCTGCTCCTCCCCAGCACAGCAGGGTCAGGCCACAGGGAGAGTTAATCCCACAATGGTTGGGTTGGAAGGGACCTCAGAGCTCACCCAGTTCCACCCTGCCAGGGACAGGGACACTTTCACTGGGCCAGTTTGCTCCAAGCCCCATCCAGCTTGGCCTTGGATACTTTCAAATTAATTCCAGAATTCAAGAAGGGGCAGGGGCTGGTGTCAGGAAGGGGCAAAGCTCCTCTTCTGCTCTCCTAAGAGCAGCCTGCAGCAGGCCATACAAGATATTCTCACCAGGATATTAATAAAGCACTATAACAACCAGAATTAGAGAGTTTCACCACAGGATTGGACATTTATGTGCACAAGAACAGCATCTGAGGGACTCCAGCTCCAGTGACAATCAGAGCAGCTCCTGCCTCTCCTGCTCTGGGGTAGGAGCTGCTGCCAGCTGGGGTCAGGGGGGAATCTCCCCTCACAGGGTAGTATTGCACAATTATGGCCATTATGGGATTTTTATGTCTTCCTTTAAGGCATCCAGCTCGGCTTCTGGTGGAGACAGGATACAGGGCTGGAAGTTCTGTTGGTCTGTTCAGCTCAGTTTTTATGTCCTAATACAAAATTAATGCTTCTCTCACTGAGACTTCATGAGGCAAAGCTGCCTGCTCTGGGCATTCCAACTGGCAAAGCAAAAGTGGGGCTGCAAATTCATTCCTTCCCAATGCTCCTGGATGGAACACATCCCTCAGCACCCCCCCAGGCTCTCTGACTCACCTACACCAGTGCAGCCCCCCAGACTCTCAGGAACAGCACCCTGGTGCTGCAGTTTGCAGCTCCCATGCTCGAGGGGTCCCTCAGCCTCTGCTTCCTCTGCCAGGAATGCCTGATCCACAAATCCCTGCTGCAATACAGGTGGGCTGCAGGCACTTTAAACCTGACTGTGCCTCCTCTTCAGCAGCCTCTCCTGCTGACTAAGGGGCTGCCTGTCAGGTTAGGCAGGAACAGCTGTCTCAAAAACTGTATTTCAGGATTCACACAGAGGTTCCTTCTGATTGTATGGAACAACACCTCATTCATCATTCAGAGTGCCAGACAGAGCCACTCATCTTCACTCGATGACACCTCTTATCTACAAACACCTCGACTGACTCACAACCAGCCTGTGAACCCATCAGGATCTTTTTACCATGCCAGGGGCAGGTTTTCCTGGCTCACATCCAGCACAGTGCTGGGGGCTGGAAGAATTCCTTGCTCCCACGAGGACTCTTTCAGGGTTTTTCTGAGCAGACACTGTGCTCCTAGTGACTGGAGCAGGCTGTTTTTCTGGAGCTGATAATTTTGGTATCCAAGTGGAAGCCAAGCTCTGCAATTGCCTTGCATGTGGCTGGCTTGTGGCTTGCCCTGAGGGAATCCATGGCACTGCTGGGAATTCTGACCCCAGAGTCCTGACTCAGGCGTTCTGCAAAACCACAGGGCCTGTTGCTTCCAGGCCCATCTCTGTGCTCCTGTGTCTCTGCTGGGGCCAGCACAGGGATGGAAAAGGCAGGATTTGAACTGCTGGACCCACAACAAGGAGAGATGTGAGCAGCAGTCATCTCCCACAGTGCAGCTCCAGAAGCCTCTTCCCTTTGGCTTTGTGTCCAGCTGTGAACCTGCAACAACTTCCACCATCCTCACCTTCCTGCTTCCACCTGATCCTCTCCAACCCATCTCCACCTCACTGCAGGCTGCCACAGAGCTCCTCTACCTCCTCCAACCAATGCCATAAAGTAAATTGTGGTGCACTGTTACTGATGGGGGAGCTTTGACACACACAGCTTAATTCACTGGGAAAGAGGACTCAAATATTAGGTCCTGACTCTGAAATAGGGAATTTCTCTTGGTGGCCCTTAGTGACAAACTGACCACACAGAACAATGAGGCAGAGGACCAGAGCCCCTGGGCCCATCCTGTGACACCAAACACTCCTGCTGTGCCCTGCTCTGATCACAGCACCATGCTGAACCCTTCTTCACCCTGCAGCTCTCTCTGTCTAGGGAACAATGTCCTGATTCCTAGAGGGATGTCGACCAAATCATAAAGATGTAATGACATTGTCTGGGCTGACATGCTGATCAATGCCTTTCATGCAAAATTATGCTTTCTGCAACTAATAAATATTGATCCTTTTTGTTCCTGTGCAGCTCTGCAATAAAGAGTGACTTAAATGTCTGCCAGCTTTGAGCTTCCACCATCATTTTCCAGCCCCCAGCTCCTTGGCAGCATCCCTCTGCACTTCCTACTGACACTGGTGCCAGTGCCTGATCCCAAGGAGGGCACAGCACTCCCATGAACATCCACCTCCCTCTGTTCTCCTGTCCTTTGAATGGTCCTCATGTCACAGGGGTTCATGGGAAGCAGTGGAAAATAAATGGAATTGGAGAGAGTGCTGGAGAAGGGGAGCAGGGTCATGTCCTGGGCACATTTAGGATAATAAACAGGAGGAACCAGGCCAAGTGCAGAACAAATAGAAACATTTACAACTGCTTGGCAGGGGAATCATGTAAGTGCTAATGGGCTTGGTTCAGACTCCTTAAATCAAAGCTCTGGGCTCGGCAGCCAGCGCCTGCTGACAAACTTTGCTGGACACAGGGATCCATTCAGCCCTGAGGAAAGCCTGGGCTCCACGTGGCAGCAAGTCCTGCTCCATTTGCTCCTCTTCTGGACAGGGGTGAAGCAGGACCCTGCCCTTGACACCCACTTGGCTCCCTCAGCTGCCCACCCCAGAGCCCGGTGGCCGCTGCTCCTGCCCGCACACGACCCCAGGGTGATGTGATGGAACCCCCAGGTTGGGTTCTGGACCCTCTTTGCTCCAGGTCTCACTCCTCTGCCTCTCATCCTCCCATCTCCCCAGCCCCAGGTGGAAGAGGAGCCTTTCCCAGCCTCCCAGGAGTGCAGAGAAGGGAGCTGCCCCAGAGTGCACAAGGTGTGAACTCAGAGCCAGGGCTGCAAATGGATTGATGATGACAGGCAGAGGCCTGGCTTCAGTCACTGCTGCCTGGCAGCCAGGCACTGATTGGATCTGTGTGCTACACACATTTTGGGAGCACACTGCCTTCCTCTGCTGAAGGGATTCAAACCCATCCTGAGCAGAGTTCAGCTGCAAGAGTGAACCACAAAGCAGGAAGGGCCAAAGGTCCACAGTGCCCTGTACAACCTCAGTGAAATGTGTCCTGCTCCCTTCCCCATGCAGACAGCAGAGTGCTGAGAAGGCTTTTAAGGCAAAAAAACTACAGATAAATACTCTGCCTCTGGATTACAGAGCTTAAAATATGATGGCATCTCCCCCAGATTGTGAATGGGTTCCCTGAAGAGCTCCTACAGTTCTGAGACCCTCCCTTCCCCATTCCCCTCCTGGGAGATTGGAGAGGCAAAGGGCTGCTGTTCCAGCAGATTTGCAGGAGTGGGAGTTGAAGAATCAATGAAGCTCTGAAAGCCAGTGGGGAAAGTCATTCTGCACCTTCCTGACACCAGGAATAAATGATTCAGCTGGAAAGGGAAAAAAAAATCCAACAACCCTCAAATGAGGCTGGAATTACCCTCTGGAGAGATATTTCATCTTGAGGAATTGTGTTTGCTGCAGTGTTCATCTTACTGAGCCACAGCAAGGCTTTAATATCCAGCAAAAGGTCAAACCTAAATGGGAATTGCCAGAGCCTGCTGGAGCTCCTGCCTGCACACGAGCTCCCAACCCTCACATGGAGCAGCTCCGCCCAAACCAAGGCCTGAAACAGGGAATGGAGCTGAGCTGGACCCTGTAGGGATATCTCCCTTCCTTATGGGATATTTCCCTTCCCAATGGGATCCCAGACACAGCTCAGCCCTGCACTCACTCCCTTTGGATGGGTACAAAAGGAACAGGGGGAGTTTGGAGAGAATGCTGAGAGCTTCCAGATGTTTCCACCCAAGGGATCTCCCTGATTGTCAAGGAAGATGGGATTTCAAGGCACCTGAGGGCTGCAGAGGCAGCTGCCAGCTGCTCCTCAGCTGGAGCATCCATGCTTGAGGCATTGCCAGTGCCCTCCAAGTCCAGCACGGTCTGCAGGGCTGTGGGAGCTCTCTCCTCATGCCCATCAGCTCCCCATGGACAGACAGTTCTTCCCACTTTTCCCATTTCTGCTTTGGTACTGCTGCTGTCTCCCTTCACCCACACATCTGCTTAGCCTCTCCTTGGTAATTTGTATTCTTCTTCCTTGCCTCAGACTGAGCTCTGCCCCCTGTGACTCTGGTATGGCAATCCCAGGCTGCAGCAGAGTTCCAGGGATCAATTAGGCACACAGGAGGTGAAGGCAGGTGAAGCCAGGGAGCTTCCTGTCCCCTCCACACCATGACAAAGGCGAATGTCCAAGAAAAGAAAGGGAACTGAGCCCTTCCTGACACATCCACCATCCCCCCAGGAGGGCACAATGCTCATCAGTGAGCTCAGCAGAGCAGAGGGGGGGATTTTTACCTAAAGCAGAGCTGAAAATCTGCTTGAGCTTTGAGCTTGATAGCAAAACTGGTCCCATGCTGCAGGCTAAATCCAGACCCTGCAAGGAAACAGATTTGGGAACTATCAACAATCCTGACAGCCCTGAGCCTTCCACTGGCCACCTCAGTCATCCCACACCATGTGGAGCCCTCCTGCTTTCCTGTTCAGGACCTCATCAACCTCTACCAATGCATCCTCATCCTGCCCAGCAATTCCAGCTGTCCTTTCAGCCATTCCTGATGAACAAGGTGCCATCCATGATGGGCAACACGCTGGTTTCTGTGCCAATGTGGAGGAACATCCACTGGGGATGGAACTACCACTCCCACATGTGACTCAAGCCAGATTTCCCTATGTACAGAGAGATTAAATTTCTCTAAGGTTAACACAAGATAATTTTTTGTTCAAATATTTACAGTTAGAGCTCACCAGAAAATCAACAGGATTCTGCTGGACAACACTCAACTATCCACATCCCTCAAAGGCAAACAGGGTTTTTATGTGGTATTTAAAGTATCCTGAGAAGCCATCCAGAATGAAGCCCTCACAATTGCTCCTGTGCCAGGCTGGGTCTGTGCCATACATCCATGCCTCTGAGGGAAGCAGGAAAACTTGCTGGCCTTTTCTCCCTAATAATGAGCCCACATGGACACAGCCAGAGCAGGTCACCAGCCCTCACATGGTCACACAAACAGAGGAGGTGGAGACCATTCAGAACTGCATTCAGCAGCCACATACTTGGGAAGCCCACGCTGGGGAGAATGGGCTCAGGTTGCTTCTCCTCGTGTTTGGCTTTGTGGAGATGTTTGTGTCTCCTGGATGCAAAACTTCCCTGGCAACAAACCAGAGCTGTCATTTGGAATCTTGTCCTTTCTGTCCAGGATGTTTAAATTCAAGCCTCAAACTTGTGGTTGGCAGGGAACAGGGGCAAACAAAGAGCCAAACAATCTGCTGTCAGCTCCTGAGTGCCCAGCCTGCCCAGTTATCCCTCCTGTCCACAGGGAATGGTGGAGTCCAGAGGCTCAGGGGCCAGTCACAGATTGAAGCTGCTCAGACTTACAAGACAGAATTGAAAAAGCCCAGCAGACAATAAGTGTACTGAAACATTCAGGTTTTGCTCCCTCCTCTGCAGGGTCTGTTGTTTCACGAGCAGAAGGGACTCACCCACAGCTGCACTAAACATCTGGGGCTTGAGGAACATTCCCTGTCTGCTTCTGAACCTTTGTTTGCTACTCCCCCAACCCCTGACCCTCTTTTGACATGCCAACCTTTACTTGAGGCTCCCCTCAGCCCCTCCTGAGACTGCTCCTGTCTGCTGTGTGTGCACCTGAGATTCCATGGTTTTCTGTCAGGGAAGTTTTCTGGGAGGGAAGTTTGCCAGAGCTGCTGTGTCAGGTGCTAAGCTCAGGTGGGAATTGTTCTCTCCCTCCTCTGCTCCTTTCCAAGGGTTAAGAGGGAAGGTGAGCACAGGCTGGATCCCTGTGTGAAGAGCTCTGAAGGGAGCACAGACATCCTCAGACCTTACTCCCACCGAGGTGATTTAACAGCCTCCCTTGCCTAGGTGAACAATCAGCTTTCCAAGGGAGGGAACGACTTTCTGAGGCTTTTCTAACAGGCAGTGCTTTTCTGGGATGAAGCTCCTGCCTTTGAAGGTCTCTGATCTCTCCCAGTGCCCTGGGGCTTTCTCCTTACTCTGCTCATCCTGCAAATGCATCCCGTGCCAGCTTCTCTCTCTGCTGGGTTCAGAAACATTTCCCTGCAGCCACAGAGTTTGTGTATGGTGCCTTCAATCCACCAGGCTCACAGGGAATGCAGGAGTGCACACAACTCCTTCCTCTTGGTCATCCCCTCTAACCCAGCCCTACAGATGGCAGGTCAGCCCTCCCTGTGCTGCTGAAAAAGGGAGCACAGAGGCAAGGGGAATGCAGACAACATCCTAAACAAATCTGCTGTTTACAAGGTCCTCTGTAAACTGTTTACTTTGCTGGGGAGAAAGCATGGAGGCACAGCAGCTGGAGAGTGCTCTTCCCACTGGAACAACTCCACTCCTGTTTGCTCCACTGCTGTGGGAGGGAGTGGAGCCGATGCACATCTGGAAATGGTGCAAAGGCATGAGAGGAAAGAAGAGGCAGCAAAACCCCAGCACCACCCACTCCCCCAGGCTGTCAGGAGCTCTGGCTACCTCAGCACTGCCTCCCAGAGCACACTCTGAGGAAGGTGGTCTGTCCCTGGGGTGCAAGGTGACAGGGAACAGCCTCCTCAGGCTCTGAGCAGTGCCTGTGATGGTCAGGCTGAGCTGTTCCCTGCTGCCAGAGGAAGCATCCCAGCCAGCCCTGAAGCTCACTTGGAGCCACTTGGCTCTTGGGCTGTGTGAGGAGGGAGCCTTGTGACTCTCATCCCTCAGAAATGTGGTGTGTGCTGCCTCCTGCTCATGGTTAAACATGGGGCCTCAGGAATACCAGCTAGAACATTGCAAAGTGCTGGCATAAAATAAAAGAATGTGCCTCTAATCTGCCTGTTTCCTGTCCATGGAAAGTTCTTTGAAGTGCCTGTGCTCAGGGCAGTGCTGGAACAGCCATGATCCAGCTGACCAGCACAACACTGGCTGGTGACACAGCGTGACTGCCCAGGCCCTGGGGGCTGCCACAGGGCAAGGAAGGCTCTGAGGGGGGACAGGGAAGAGTTAAAACACCCTGCATCAGTCCCCTTCACACTGCAAGGTTGGTTTTGTTACTTGAGCAGGATGTGAGAAAACACAGCCTCCACTCAAGGAAGGTGAGAAGTGCTGTGAAGCCAGAAATAGTCCCAGAGGGGTAGGGGAATGGGCAGCCAGCTGGAGCAGCAAGGACAGAGAAAACATCCTCCCTACACATGATATGGCAACCCCTGACCTGCTGGTTGGAAAGAAATACAGGTACAATGTAAAAACACAAAAAAGAAAGTGGGCAAACTCAGGCTGCCCAGAGCAGCTGTGGCTGCCCCATCCCTGGAAGTGTCCAAGGCCAGGTTGGATGGGGCTTGGACAAACCTGGGATAGTGGAAGGTGTCCCTGCCCATGGTAGGGGGTGGAATGAGGTCATTTTTAAGGTCCCTTCCAACCAAAACCAGTCTGTGACTCTATGATTATAGGTACAATGATTTTTAAAACAAAGGAAATGGTCAAACTCACCCATTTGGTGTGAAGGGCAGCAGGGACACTGCAGTGCTCCATCAGAAGGGGTAAGGGATGTTCATCCACATTTACTCTCAAACACAGAACAACTCCACTCTCAGCACCTTCACTCTCCATCCAGTCATTCTTCCAGGGCCCAGTTGTGTCCCTGTCCTGATCAGGAAGAGGATGGAGGGGTCTCCCAGCAGAATAAAACATCTCAGCCAGTCAGAATGTCAGTGGCATCTGCAGGACCTCTCAAGGACTGAGCTAAAAGAAAAACAACAGAGGAAAAAAATACCCAAACTTTGTCAGGCCAAGCCATTACAAAAGACCATCAAGTTCCTTTGTTGAAGAAAAAAACTCAAATCCAAAATAATTTTTCACAGCCAACCCCAAAGAAAATTTGTTTGGTTTTGGTTTCAGAAGCTTTTGTGCAGCTCTAAAAGCATCAGCCAGCTACATTTCTGAATGAAATGGCTCCACAAAATGAAAACTTGAGCAATTTTGTTTTAAACTAAGTCAGCAAGGACTGGAGCTGTAATCCCATAGGAGTGCTGGATGTGTTTCCTTGGCTCAAAATGACTTACTGAGTTTGCCCTGAATTTAGTGGATATTTTTGCTCAACACCACATGGCTCAGGCACAGTGACAAAGCACCTTCAGATTCCAGTCCTTGCAGTGACCTGCAGGGATACCCCAGTGCTCCCTAAGCCTTGAGAAAGGCCCTGTGGAGGTGGGTAGGCACAGTTTGGAATAGGTGTTAGGGCTTTTTGGTGAGTGGGCAGCCTTTCCCACTTCTATTTTAATTCTGAGACTCACTCCTCTTCATACAACCAGCACAGCCAGGGCAAAGAGATTCCTTCAGGCAACATCTCCAGTGTGAGCACCTTGCCCAAAAATCCCACAGGCAAAGGCAGAGGGACAGCACAGCAAATTAATCTGTCATAAATTCCCTCATGCCTGGTGTGACAGGCTGGTCAGCACCTGTGTCCTGCTAATGACAAAGGGATCATCTCTTCCCTTCTTGTTCCCTGGGGTTTTATTACTACAAACCTTTAAAACATAGACAAAATGGCCAGGAATTAACCCACACGTTTTCTCAGCATGAAGCTCCAGACTCACATGTCAGGCAATGTTCCAAAATCATCTGCTGGAATGCTGTCCCAGACATCCACCTGGAGCAGCCCTACACTGTCAGCCTCCTCCTGTGCCTTCCAGGAGCATCCCCATCCCTGCCCATTGATTCAGAGCACGGCTGGGATATGGTCTGTGCCCCTGGCAGCTGTGGGAAGGGGAAAAGCAGAGCTGGGAGGAGGCAGTGCCCTGGTTTGGGGTGAGGATTCGTGCTCCCCATGCTTGCCCAAGGTCAGGGGGCAGTGGGAGCTGCCCCCAGCCCTGCATCCCCTCACCCCTGTTTCCAGACAACCCTCCCTGCTGGCATGTCAAGGGCCTTTCCATGCATGGAAGTATTCAGGAATTCTTGCAATGAATTCCCTGTCATCCCCCAGACAGCTGTGCTGTGGAGGAGTGCCACAGAGCAGCAAGCAGGGGGCAAAGACAGACAGACTGCCAAGGGAGGCACTGGGGTCACACCTGTGCTGCTCCAGAGCTGTGCTGGAGAAAGGCCTGACCAAGCTCCAGAGGGAATGGCAGCTCCTAAGTCAAACCCAAGTAATAAGGTGGTCTTGTAGGGGGAAAAGATTAATCATTATTGGCAGCAAAGAATGTGCAAGTCTAACAAAAGCTAAAGGGTTTTTTATTACAGTCCAACTGCAGCTGGGAAGACAATGTTAGCAAAGAATCATTAAATCTGTTGCAAGAATAAATTTTCTTTGATCCAAACCATAAAATGGGAGTGAAATCCTCTTAAGCCAGCAGCAGCTCCTAATGGAATAGACATTATTATTTTTTTTGCAAACCAATAATAAAAAATAAAAAGGGGTTAGATTATTAAGTGAATAGATTAGGCTCCCAAATGGTAAATATTTAGTCAAGCAAAACCTGCCTAATTTAATACCTGCCTCAATTAATTTTTCACTTTGGGATTATAATTGAAGGGAATAAGGGCATTTTCTGACTGTACAACAGGGATTCATGAACTCTGTTTCCCCAGAATTCAGGCAGGAGAAGAAAGACCTAGGGAAACTTTCCCTTGCTAACCCCAGGTAACATCAGTGCTGCTGCACGTGCCAGGCATGAGCTGGCAGCTTCTGCAAGGCTGGAAGATGGAAGGTGAAGCCAAGGTCCCCTCTCACAGATGGTCATTAAATTTCCTGAAACATCTGACCAGGAGGTCACTCCTGATATTATCAAATTTAAAAAATATTACAGAAAATGTGAAGCAATTTCTTACTGCAGTCTGATTTAGTCCCTGCTTTCAGGGCAAGCTTGGAATATTCCTCCCTCAGTGCTTTTCCCTCTCTGCCAGACACAGGAGATGTGGGAAGGGAGTGGAACTCTGAGCTCCAGCATTCACAGGGGCTCTGTACCCCCAGGTGGGGAAATTTCCCTTCTCTGGGGCAGGTGGTGCAAAGAGAGTGTGTCCTGTGCCCAGGGAGCCTTTTCCACTCCAGACACTCCTCCTCTATGCTCTGGACAATCTGTCTTCCTCCTCCATGGGCTCTGCTCCCTTCCCACTCTCCAGAGGGTATCCTTGGCTGCTCAGACCTTTCAGGCCTCTAAAAGATGACCTGATCTAGACATGGCCTCTGCACAGTGGAGCTTTACATCAGCAAGTCAAGGGAGGGGACTCTGCCCCCTCAGGTGAGACCCCACCTGCAGAGCTGCCCCAGCCCTGGGGCCAGCACAGAGAGGACACAGAGCTGCTGGAGAGAGCCCAGAGGGGGACATGGAGATGCTCTGAGGGTGGAGGCCCTCTGCTCTGGAGCCAGGCTGGGAGAGCTGGGGCTGCTCACCTGGACAAGAGAAGGCTCCAGGAGAGCTCTGAGCTCAGAAGGGGCTCCAGGAGAGCTGGGGAGGGACTGGGGACAAGGGATGGAGGGACAGGACACAGGGAATGGCTTCCACTGCCAGAGAGCAGGGATGGATGGGATATTGGGAAGGAATTCCTGGATGGGAGGATGGGGAGGCCCTGGCCCACATTGCCCAGAGCAGCTGTGGCTGCCCCTGGATCCCTGGCAGTGTCCAAGGTGAGGTTGGACAGAGCTTGGAGCACCCTGGGACAGTGGAAGGTGTCCCTGCCTGTGACAGGGGGTGAGACTGGATGAGCTTTAATGTCCCTTCCAGCCCAGCCAGGCTGGGATTCTCTGATTCCATGATTTTTACAGCTCCTATCCACAAAACACACTGATGTGCTCAGTAACAGCCATCCACCACTGCTCACTGTCCCCATCACTTGCACAAGAGTTCTCCTAGAGATGAAGATTCCTGGAGCAGCTCCACACCCCACTACAAGGGGATATCACCACTAGGCCTGCTCTGGAAAGAACCACATGGCCACTGGCTTGCAGCTGGCAACCAACTCTGATATCCTGCTCCTGGAAGCACACACTGCAATAAGGGGGAAGAAGAGAAACATTTGAGTCCAAACCTTCCTGCCTGCAAGCATTTCTGATCCTGGCTTGACCAGCTCAAGCTCGGCTCCAGGAGTGTAAACTTCAGTGCATGTCAGAAGTCTTTTGGGGAGGAAGATGAGAAAGCACAGGGGTTTATCTGACATAGATCTTGCTGTCATGTCAGAGCTCTGTTGCTTTTGTTTTCCAGACAGGAACCTCACTGGCAAGTGCTGGTGAGTGCTGCAGGCTCGTGCAGCCTCTCCACACAAATTCCTGGTGCAGGTCTGGTTGTATGTTGTGCACAAGGGTTAGTGGGGACAAAAATGAGAGAGAGATGGACTCAATAATGAAATCTTGAAGTAAAAATGTGGCTGGCTGGTCAGCTGACAGAGAAGGTCAGGAGTACTTTAGACCCAAACAGCTCTTAAGTCCAGGTAAGAAACGGGACATCTGTGGCAACAGCAGAATCATCAGAAATAGCAGTTAATCCCAAATTGGGAGCAAGTAAAGCCCAGAGCTTGCCAGAGAACAACATGTCAGCAGGATTAGGGGCAAACCTTACAGGGCAGCTGTGATTCTGAAGGCCTGAGAAGCCAATTGTGATCAAAGAGGCACACAGGCACAAGAGGAAACAGCATGGAACCCAGAATCCTCCTCCTGAAGGCAGATGGAGGTGAGTGACAGCCCAGCAGATCCTTTCCAAATCACCCCCCGGGTCCCAGGAGCAATGGAAGGGGGACTGCTCACGTGACGCTGACTGACACGCTGCAAGATTGTCTGTGGGAAAGGAACAAGAGGGGTAATTTTATTGTCACGTCCCGCAGGGGGGTGTAAGGAAAATCACAGCATGAGAAAATGACAGTGTATCTGTCTGAGGTCATTTGCATGCCCAGATAATCTGTGGGAGGAGAGCCAGAGTTGCTGTGTTTGACAGAGGCAACACCACGACAATGGGCCTGGGAATGGGGAGATTTGCAAGCCCTGAAACCAGCCTGGTGTTTGCTGCTCTCAGAAACCAAAATGATCTGACTTCATCATTTAGGCTTCCAGGATTACACTTCCCTCCCTCATTGTGGGCTGTATGATGGTCTCATCTTGCTGATGGCACAGAGGGACAGTCCCACGCTCAGAAGTGTGCCCACATCCCAAGGACACACTTAGGGGACACAAAGAGACCATACACAGGCAAAGGAGCAGAAACATGAAGGCAGACATTGGGTAGCAGTAGCAGTGCAGCCCAGCAGATTTTGGCAGGGATCCAGAAGAAGGAAAAAAGGCTTTGTCAGTGGTTACAGGTTGCTCCTCTGCTGCAGAGGGAGTAACCTGGGAGAAACACACGGTGGCAGATGGGAACTGGCATGGCTGGCAGGAACACTCAGCATGTCTGCAGTGGAAAATCCAGCTGATGGTTGGATGGAGCAGGGCCAGGAGGACAGGCTGCCTGCAGGAGGCACAGGCACTGCACAGGGAGTGTGAGGAGATGGTGACAGGCTGGGTGAGACTCACTCACACAACCCTTGAACACTGCACTGCCAGAGGCTCCCAGGAAAATCCCAATGATAAGGTGTGTGGGACTCTGCACAGCACTGATAAGTGTGGCAGAAATCTGATTGCTTCGAAAACCTGGGCATTCCAAAGGGATTTCAGCTGGGTGCACAGGGAGGACGAGTTGGATTTCAGAGATAACCTTTGGGCAGAAGCATCCAGCTTTCAGCAAAGCCCAGATATGGGTATTTAGAGAAAGGTCAAGTCAAAGAGAATGGAGGGGGTGAGTGGATGGTGAGAAAGAGACATCAAGAAAGGAGCAGGGAAGAGCAAGTATGAGGAGATTTAAAACTCCTGAGCTGAAGGCAGAAGGTAGGTGTCCAGGAAGGGCTGTCAGAAAGCAGAATGTGAATTAATTTGGACAGTGCAGGATGGTTTAGAAGGAAAGTGGTTGCTCTGTGAGTCATCAGCAGGACATTAAATATGCAAAATTTGTAAATAAGGTCACCCCGAGAGGGAACACAGCAGGAAGAGAGGAGGGCTGGGCAAATAGCCAAGGATGGAGCAGGTGAAGTAGCTGACAGTACCTGAGGATTGTCAAGCAGGGCAGGCACAGCCCCAGATCCATCAAGGCAGGGGGAATTGGACAGAGGGGAATCACAAACCTCCCCCTCCACCAACAGGTAGACTTGTCACTAGCAGACCCAAAGAGAAAGCAAACTGTGATGTCAGTGTGCTAGTGGTGGCCATAGATTGGAAAAGACAAGCCCACAGCTGCAGCTGGCAGGGAGTTGTGTGGGAAGCTGAGCCTACCCAGCATTATTCAGCTGCTTCCCAGGTGCTGGAAGAGCCAGAGCTCATGTCTGAGATTGCAGGGGCAGGAGCAGTGGGATCCTGAAAGGCTCAATTGACCCCAGGTTACAGAGCCAGCTGGGCACAGGCCAGGGCTGAGCTCACCCACTCACCTGGAGCTGGCTGGGAAGCAGAAGGCAGCTGGGGGGAATGCCAGGTTACCTTGCTGCTGCCAATGGCCTCTCATTTGTCAGCGAGGGATGCAGGCAATTTACACAGGGATGGGGGAGTGGTGCAGGTGTTAGGCAGCCACCCTGAGAGCTCAAGACAACAAAGAGATCCTGAAAAAAAGCAGATCCATTTCTAGCTGCAGAGAGGCTCTTAGCAAGTCCAGCAAGCCCCAGGCAGAGCTAGGGGAAGGGGGGCTGGGAACAGACCACTGGGACAATGGTCCAAGGACAAAAGGGCTGCATTAAAGGGCCTATTCTGGCAGTTAAGCCAGGTTTAAGCAATTTTGCTGCTGCCTAATCTGAGGCTAA
This sequence comes from Agelaius phoeniceus, assembly GCF_051311805.1. NCBI lineage: Eukaryota > Metazoa > Chordata > Aves > Passeriformes > Icteridae > Agelaius > Agelaius phoeniceus. Next base: position 17,970,728 of record NC_135277.1, read on the forward strand.
TAATGAGTCAGTCTTAAAACCTGGAAATGCCTGGCCAAGTCAGCAGAGAAGAGAGGGTGAAGCACTTAAGCAGTCCAAACATTATGTTTCTTTCTGTCTGCACGTTCAGGACAAAGGCAAACTGCTTTCAGGTTTAAAGTACACGATTCCTGATGGAAGGAAGATATTACACAGACCTGCTGTGGTGCTGTGGTGGGGTGAGGAGCCTTAACATCTCTGTCTAGGGCAACCCCCAGAGGCAAAGTTCAGTGAGCTGGTGCCAGGGTGACTGGCAGAGGTTATCCAAAAGCCAGGCTCCATGAAATGCAGTTAGTCAGGACAAAGTGCCTGGTCTCTACAGGCTGCCTGCTTTGCTGTTTACCTGACCCAGCAATCCAGAATTTCTTTTACACAGCTTCATTTATAAAAGAATCCAGTCTGCAAAGCACAGCTTAGCCCAAATTTCCACTACCAGACTTCATCAGATCACTCCAGGCTCTGAGACCACTGTCTCCACACAGTAATAGACATTATCCTCAGGCTTTGTGTGTGTTTATGTTACCCTTCCATTTTCCCTTCAGATATGACATGCAATTCCTAGAAAACATGTTATAAACTCTTCTGCTCTGGAGTTCTGCCACCTCTGATTGCACTCATTTCAGCCAAGGATGTAGTTTCAAAGTAAATCAATAAACAGGGCTTAAAAGGGTCCTACAGACAGAGGCTGGGGGCAGCACCACCTCCCCCTCCCCAGTTATCTCTGCTGTGCTTCAACCAAACCAAGTAAATGGGTGAAATCCAAACAGGAAAGCACTCCCCAAAGCTCCCCAGTGCTGCTTTACAATATGGGAGTAGGGGCCAGGGCCTGCCTTGCACCTGGGATATCACTTGCAGTGTTCAGAGTCCCCAGTGAGCATGAGTGGGTGTCACAGCACAATCAGGGCAGGAGCTGGGAGGCTCTCCCAGGGATCATGGGCAGGGGCACCCCTCACTGCCAGCCTGTGGTACCCACGGGGGGCTGCAGCCAGGGTCTCCTGCTTGCTGCAGGTGCTTCTGGAGAAACCCAAGGAAACATCTCAACCCCAGTGAGAGACTGGAATGGCAAACCTGGAAAGCCTGGATTCAGAAGGGGGGCATGCACCTCCCACTCTTACTGAAGACATTTAGGGCCCCTCAGGTTTCCTATCACATGGAGAGGAGCACATCCAAGTACAGCATACCTAGATTTGTCTGGGAATCCCAGGGGAGCACATCTTCACTCCTAATCCTCCTTTACACTGCTTGTGGCTTCTCATGCTTCCCAGCACACAACAGCCATACAGACACAGGATCTGATCCTTGGGAGTCTCCCAAGAAGCTCTAACAAGGTTGTACCTCCTCAAGCAGCTCCTCCAAGGTGACCCTAATGGACCCCATGAGCAGAGCATGGACTGCTGGCTGAACACCTCCCTAGGGAAGAGCTGAGAGCTGGATTATTCATCACCAGGAGCTGTCCTGCTCTCCAGGATCAATGCACACATGGGCAAGGGAACTCTTTGTGTCAGAGAAACCTCTGACACAAAGCCTGCTTGGATGCACTCACAGCAGGATTTACAGAGCAAATTAACTCCACTGGTTGAATTACTAGCATTTTTTTTTTCTTTCAAAATCTCCAAAGGCTGCATAGACACAATGCTGACAACTCAGCCAGAGAGGAGGGCTGCTGTTGCACACAATGAGAACGAAGACTCCCTCACTCTGCCACCAAACAACTGTTGGGTTTTTGCCTGGCTGCATCTTCAGTTGAGATCTCCATTACCTGTGTGCTGATGGTTGTATTGGTGTGTCTGCCTGGGCTTCCTTGGGCCAGCTCAGGACATCTGCTCTGCTGCTTTTCCTTGCTGTAAAACAGAATGAATCATTCAGGCTAGAAGTGATCTCTTGTTTTGGTTGTCTTCATGGGCTGGTCTCTGTTCAGTGCTCTGTGCTCTGTTTCCAAATCCAGCATTGTGTGTGTAGAATCTGATTAGGGGAGTTTACACCACCAGAATATACATCCAATGTAGCAATTGCACACAGCTCTGGAAGAGCCTCCCACACAACACACTGGCACAGTGAAGCTTCTACTAGAGACATGTGGGACGAGCAGCCCACGTGTCTCCTGCACAACCAGATTACTCAGCCCCAGAGTGCTGCTCAAAGCAGCATTTCCTTGGGATTCAGGGAGAGATCCCACAGCCTGCTGCTCTTTTTTGTGGGGTCTGTCCTCGTTCACAGAGCTATTACTCATTGTCTGTAAGGCTGGATGCCACCAAGGTGCTCTGAGCTATCCCAGCCTGCAAAGAAGGTTCCTGTGAGCTGCACTGAGTGACACAAGTGCCAGAAGCCATATCCATGATATTCCCCTGCACAGCACCAGGCATCTGAACTGCACACACCGCTGTGGTGCCTCAGTTTCTCTCTGTACCTCCAGCACAGGCTTCCCTGCCCTTCACCCAGGCAAACCACAAATTCAAAAGGCCAAATTCTTCCCTTTGTCCATGCAAAGCAGCCCCTTGTCACCCCTGCAGAGCAAGGGGAACCTTGCCCAGGACTGCAGAGCTCTGTTATGTGGCCCCAGTGCAACACTTCCAACCCCAAAGCTGCTTTTCCTGCTGGGAACCATCCCCTGCTCTGGGCACCTGCAGCACTGAGCAGCTTTAGGGGTGCTCAGCCACAGGGTAATTAATGAACGCATGTAATCACTTCTATTATCTGCAATTTGAAGGCAACTCTTATCAAGGCAGAGCTGGAGCTGTGCCCACCCAGGGCACAGCCACATCTGGGGCTCAGGACCTTTGCTCACTCATTCTCCCTGGCTGCTCAGGGAGTCAGGTGCTGCCGTTCCTAGAAGGTGAATAAATTATTACTGCAAATTACTCTGATGAAGTGGCTTTTATTAGAAAGCCAGACACAAAGGGAGTTTGCTGATTGGCTCCCAGTGATGTCATACCCAGCACAGCACTCAAACACAGAGATACGAATTTTCTCGTCTATATTTTGCATATAATTTTCATTTTCTCCTGGCAATAAAGACACCAGCGAAGCCTTTCACTCAGGGAGGGTGGTGGGGGGTCTGTACTGCTCAAGTGGCTGATGAAAGAGAAGTGGCCTTTGTTCCTCTGTCTTGCAGGGAACCTCAGGCTAACAGTTTGCACCCACAAAGGCACTGTGGTTTATTGCTCTATTACAAACCCATCACTCCATTTTCTTAGGTGGATAGCAGAGAAATTGGCATTTTTTTGGCTTCATTGTATCTAAAATCATTCTGATCACAGAGATTTCGCTATTTACAAGCTGAAGCTTAAAGTGCAGATAAAGCAACAGCTTTCTGATTGTCATCAGAAGATGGGTACAGGGCTTTGGGAAAAAGGCAGCAAAATCCCACCTAATTATTTATTTTCCAAGTTTCACATAGTGGTTGTTTCTCCCTGCAAAGCCATTGTGAGTTCTCAGTGAGGACTGTCAGAGGCAGACTCAGTGACCAGCACACCGTGTGCTCTCACTCCTCTTCCCTAATTGAATGTCCTATCAAACTTACAGAATTTCCCTAGGAAACATTCCAGCTTTAATCATTTCTGGATGCAACAGGCTCAAACAGCAGAGCCCTGTGTGGAGAGCAGGCATGGAAGTATCCCTTGCCTCACTGAACTGGAATGAACTCCCAAATTCAAGCGAAGGCTGTGGTTTCCTCAGCAGCTCCCTCACGCAAGGCTGCCGCAGTTCTGGGCCCCTGTTGTCCCTGCTGACCCTGGGCATGGGCAGAGGGGAAGGTTTTCCATACCTTCCTGCCTCCATGATGTACCAGCGAGGTGTAAATTTTGCTGGGATGGCCAAGTGTAACATTTCCAGCCCTGGAAACAGGCTCCTGCTTGTTCTGTGCAAACACTGGGCTCTCCTCCAACAGAGCCAGCACAAATCCTGAGCTGACCTACAGCGCCTGCCTATTCCCCTTTGATTATGGCTCCAAAGTCATTTGTCCTACAAGGGCAGAAAACAAAACATATCTATCACATGGAAGATGTCCTGGAAACCCCCAGACAGTTGCACTGATGAAACTGGACACTGAGGGCTACTGGAGAGCTCAAACATAGTTAGATTTGCTGTTCCCAGTCCTGGGGTCACGACTCCCTGCAACATCATCAACTCCACTTTATTCCAGGTGGCTCGAAGTTGGAAATCATTCTCTCTTATTGTCTGAAGATTTGCTGAGCTGCCTGCCCTTTGTGGAAAACAGGAGCTGCCCTCAGACTCCTGGATGTTGGATCTGAGGCTTTTGAAATCCTGAGGGTGAAGGTGCAAGGAACAGGCATCCGGGAAGGAGAGCGCCTGACTGTGAATCAGAGTCAGAAGGAATGTGAAGGCTGCAGTCCTGGGAGAGGATGCTGGCTGAGACACACAGCCAGCAGCAGCAAAAAGGGAATGGGCTCTCAGGTTTAAGACCTGGAACAGATTCAAATCACCCCTTTTAGGTCTGACCTCCTTGCCTATCTGAGGAAGACAGCAGAGAGGGGAGGGAGCCATGAATCTTGGATCCTGTCCTTATGTGGCTTGGCCCTACATCCCTCTTTGCTTTTACCACTCCATGTGTAGAACAGAGGGTTATTAAAAGCACCAGAAGAATCTCAAGTAAAACAATTTTACTGTTTTAAGAGCTTTGTTATAGCATCTCTGGAGCTCTGGCTTGGACCACCACAGACCATTGTCGGGAAGCTCTAAACAGCCTTTGGATATTGAATTACTGCTCAGAAACGTATCAAATTCCAAAATTGCAAACACTCATTCGGTCCAAAAAAAGAAGCCTCTGTAGAACAGTACCCACTCACACAGACAGCAAAACCATCATGCTGGCCTAACTCAGCTTCCCTTCCCCACCCAGAGCACCAGCCTTGCCCCAGTCTCATTCCAGCAGTGTTATTTTCCTGGGAAGCAGCAGGGCTCTAGAGGAGAACACAGTCCCACCTACTCATCACTCACCTCCAAACAAGAGCCCTTCTATTGCTTGGCTTTTAATGAAATTGGGGCTTGATATCTCAGTCAGCCCCTCCCTTCCACTTGAGGACAGCATTAGCATCAGTCTGGATTATAATATCCAGTAAGATGTTCTGGGGCGATATGAATCAAAGCCCTGAAAGTGGGATTGTGTTTAATTAATTGTGGCTGACAGATGAAGGTATTGATCGTAGATTGAGAGGTTCAGGACTGGCCCAGGGGATAATTATTGCAGGGCACACTGTGTTAGGGTGATATTTTTTTAATTTCTGGCGATGTAGGAGGGAAGCAGGGGGGAAATAAGTGAATAATTGCAGCTAATTAGGACTTGTGTATGCATCCCAAATTAATTTGTTTGAATAATCAACCACCAACAGCAGTCTGATCCAAAAGGAAAAGGAAACAACTGCTCAGAAAGATCTCAATTCCTCCCATAAATTGTGCAGTCCCATGTCTGGGATAAATGTTTTATGGAATTGAGGCCCTAAATACAGAAGGGGAATCGGGCAAGATTATTGAGTGGAAACACTTGCTTTTGCCTAAGATCTCCCATAAATCAAAGGGGGTGGGTGAGGCTGTGGGATGGCAGGGTGTGGGATAGCAGATGATGCTCCTGCTGGGGCCCCCACCCTGTCTATCCCTATCCATGTGCAACAGCTCCCCCGCCGGACCGCCGGCCGCCACCCCCTTCCCAGGTGGGACACGGGAGGTGCGGGACAGTCACGGGAGGGACCAGACACACAACTGCTGTCGGGAGGTGCGGGACAGTCACGGGAGGGACCAGACACACAACTGCTGTCGGGAGGTGCGGGACAGTCACGGGGGGGAACAGACACACAACTGCTGTCGGGAGGTGCGGGACAGTCACGGGGAGGGATCAGACACACAACTGCTGTCGGGAGGTGCGGGACGGTCACGGGAGGGACCAGACACACAACTGCTGTCGGGAGGTGCGGGACGGTCACGGGGGGGGACCAGACGCACAACTGCTGTCGGGAGGTGCGGGACGGTCACGGGGGGGGGATCAGACACACAACTGCTGTCGGGAGGTGCGGGACAGTCACGGGGAGGGATCAGACACACAACAGCTGTCGGGAGGTGCGGGACGGTCACGGGGGAAACGGACACACAACTGCTGTCGGGAGGTGCGGGACGGTCACGGGGGGGAACAGACACACAACTGCTGTCGGGAGGTGCGGGACAGTCACAGGGGGGACCAGACACACAACTGCTGTCGCCGCGGGGCTCACGAGGGGTGTCTCGGGCGAGGAGAGGGCAGATGGAGGCGAGGCTGCGGCAGCAATCTGTGTCCCGGTGCTCGGCCCCTCGCTCCGGTCCGCGGGATCCCCGTAATCCCCCCCGGCAGCCCTGCTGCTACAAACACTCTCATCACCAGCACAGCGGGGGCAGCTCAGCACAGACAGCGAATGATCTAGCGGGGGGTTAATAAAAGGACTGGCGCAGAACAAAAAGCCTGTCAGCCGCCACAAGATGTGCTCTCCTCCCCTTGTGCCCCCCAGGAAATTAAAAACCGGAGCCTGTGGTGTGCAGTGTTCTCTGCGGGACTGGACGGGGCACTGGGATGTGGAAGGGTAGGGTGGGAAGGGGGAAGTAGGGAGTTAAATGTTTGTCCCAGCTGTTGTTTCTGACGCGATCTATCAAGAGCTGTTACTCAAAAGGACAGGACTACCTGGTCTTTCCAAACTTGAAGAGACCAAGGCACATTTCTGTGTGCTGTTGCCAGTAGCTCCTCCTGGAGAGAGTCCACTACATCCTGCCAGGCTGCTGTGCCTGACACCACCGAAGTCCATGTTTCCATGGAAATGGGGAGAGAACGGATGCCTGTGACACGACATACCTTTCCTGATGTACATTTGGACCACTTCTAACATCCCTTTCTAGCGACAACCTTCAGGACTGGATATTTTGCAGGCACAACCAAAACAGAACAAGAAGGGGGGAAAGATATCTGGTATGAATCAAACCCTACCATGAATGATGGTATTAATCAAACCCCACCATCCTTTCTGGTGAGCAGCAGCTGAACTCCAAAGTACATTAATCCACTAAAACACCCTTCTAGGCAGAGAGACCCCCGCACTAAACACCATACAATTCACAAGCGCATAGTGAGGATCTGCCCCTCCCCTCTCCGGGCTGGGTTGGGTAAAGTTTCCAGAGCATTTCCCTGCCGAGGGCTGCGATCGCAGCGCTCGGAGGTTCCCCGGCGTTTCCCCGTGCGCAGCCCGGGCTGCGCAGCGCGGGCCCGCAGCGCCCTCTCCCGCGGCACCGGGGCACCCCCGGCACTGGCACCCCCGGCAGTCCGGGGCTGCCCTGCCCGGCCCGGCCCGGTACCCCCGGCCCGGTACCCGGGCGGTCAGTCCCGCCCACCCAGGGCTAACCCCGGCACCATCCAAACCAGCAGCGACTTCTGTGTGCTTTGAGGGATTCTGGTGAGCAGAGAGAAGCTGTTGGGGAAGATGAAACAGGAAAGCCTTATAAATATGATTGCCTGGCAAAAGATTTTGAAAATATAGAAACTATAAGTGAGATTGAAATGAAAACAAGCTTTGAGATCCCTCAGTTACTGAACAACTGGAAAACAATGGTGTGGCCAGCTGAGGGTGATCCCCTTTTGATGGAACAACACCCTCTGCCTGCAGACAGGCCCAAGGGTCAGAGCAGACCCTACAGCTTGACAGAAGGGGTCCAAAGAGGAGTTTTTAGGGTTTAAAATGTAACATGGTAAGTAATGTAATAATTCTTATAGACTGTATGTAAATGCTATAGGATTTGTATCTTGGACTAGATTGGTTAGTGAGAATCAGATTATTCCACACAGGAGATTTATTGTATTGTAACGGGAACTTCGCGCTCTTACCCTTTTACTCCTCTTACATTTTTCTCTCTTGCCCTTTTACTCTCTTACCCTCTCAACCTCTCTCCCCCTCTCTCCTCTCAGTCCTGCTCTGAGCTGTGCCTGGCAGCTCCCAGCAGGCCCTGCCCCCAGGCCCTTTGCAATAAACCCCAAGTTCCAGACCTGGCTGCAGAGATCTCTCATCTCCATCCATCCTGACCGTGCTGCCCCCAACACTCCTACAAGAAGCAGAAGGCTTTGCCTACCTACAGCTTTCCAGCAACGCTGGGCACTTCAGATAAAAGTGAGGAGGTTCACAGAAGCTTTGCTGAGGGTATGTCAGTTTGGCATCTCTCAGAAGAGTGTGGAATAAAGCCATTATCCCTCTCTTGGACGCAGTGCTCAGCACGTGAGGTCTGGCTGCAGCTCAGGGTGTCAAGCAGCCAAAGCCTCACTGGTCTGTTCTCAGAGGTTTTGTGCAGCCTCTCCCAGCAGCTGCTCCTGTCCCACACTGCCCTGGGCATCTCTGTGCCCACACTGCAGACCAGCCTGCCCTGCACCTCACTCCAGACCCATCAGCACATGACGAGGAGAAACACGAGAGATTTGCAAAGCCAAAGGCAAAGCAATGACAAATTTTGTCTCTGTAGGGAGTTTGCCTGGGATTATTATCATTTTAAAGGGCAAGTTACTGCTCCTAGAGCTGGGAGCCAAGGATTTGAATAAAGGAGCTTCATGAATACAGATACATTGCATAGACAGAATAAATAAAGCTTATCCACAGCTGCCATTTTACTTTCCAAGTGGGTGAAAATGAGATGTGCCATCCCCAGGAGATGCAGAAAGGGCTTCAGCCCCTTCATTAGACACAGAGAAGAGGCTGAGATGCCAGGCCTGGCTGAGTGCTTCCACCCTGCCAGGAGAGCAATGTGCTGGAGAAGGAGCCTTCCCCCAAGGAACACCACTCCCAGCAAGCAAAGGCTTCCTGGCTACCATGAAAACACTTGGAAACTGGAAACACTCCTGCCCTCCTCAGTGCAAGGGACTCCAGAAGGCACCAGTGTCAGAGCCAGAGCCAGCTACACCCACAGGACATTCAGCACCACACTGCAGCTCCTGAATAAAGTCAGCAGAATAAATGATAAATGAAATAAAATGGGATTTCAATTGACCAGAACATTTCATTCAGTCCAAAAGCAAATGAGAAGCCCAGGGCTCCCTGTGAGCAAGAAGCAGCAGCACTGTGACATGTCCCAGCCCTGCCCTCCCCAGTGTGGGCACTCACAGCATCTGGCCAGATGTGCCTTCAGGCCCTACCTTGGCTCATGCACCAGCACCTGCTGCTGGGAAATAAGTTTTTGCAACATTCCTTCCTGCCACATCCATCTCAGACAGTAGAAATAACCACCATGTCTCTCACACCATGTTACATGTCCTGACAGATCTGCCCAGCCAAGACATCCCTTGTAACCCCAGCCTTGATTTTTCCCTGATCTCAGTGGATTTGGCACCAAAGGGATTTTCTCCAGGCTTGGGAAGTTGTTACTTCTTTTGGTGCCATTGGGAAAACTGTGTGTGCTGTGTGGGAGATCAGCTGGGCTGAGTGCAAGCAGCCCTGTAGTGACAGGAGGGTGGTTTATGTGGGGTTGTAACAGGGCTGGGATATGCTCCATGGCAGGCAGCAGGTCTGTGTTCCTCCTGCTGCTGCTGCTGAGCACATCCCTGCACATATCCCTGTTCCCCAAGTCTCATTTGTCCTACACCTGCAGTGAGTGTGTGTATTTTTGGTCTTGGGGAAGCATAAAAGCAAGAATTTACCTGCTTAATGGGTTCTGCTGGGTCCCACCTGTCCACAAAGGGCAGTGTAACACTGGCAGGACCTCTTAGTGGTAGTTCCACCTGGTCTTTGTGTGCTGGTGATAGAGGATTTGTTTTTTCTTAGCACTTTTCTGCTTTGTTTTGGGTCTTCCACCACTGCTGGCTGTGGCAACATTGAAAGCACCAGCTTCAGGGTGTGCAGGCACTAAAGTGAGGAAATTCCCCTTTTGGTGCTCTAGGTAGGGACAGATCAAATCCAAAGCAGACATGGGCAAGGAGCCCATGCTCCTGACTCCATCACCGAACACATACACTCACCCTGGGATCAAACACTGTGCCAGGATGGCACATCCAGCTCTGGCAGCACAAAGGCTCCCTGCTGTTCACTCTGTCTGCACTCTACTTGTGCTCACCCCAGCTGCTGGACTGGCACCACCATGGCATTAACTTCAGGAGGGTGACAGTGACACTGTCCTGACAGAGCTCTCCTGAGGGCTGCAGCCCTGCCAGTGCTCAACACCTCCTCACTCCCTTTGCCCTAGGCAGGCTCCAAACCCACCTCTCCCACTGCACTGCCCACAGCTCCTCCCAAGCTCACACCACCTGTTACTCCAGCAAAGAAGTGGATCCCAGTCATGTGAGGACACTTGCAGAGCCCCAGCTTTTCAGGGACTGGAGTTGGTAGTTTATGCCTCCAGGGTGACATTGCAGATGAAAATCAAAATGCCAGAACCGACCAAAGGAATTTTAAAGAGCATTTTCTGCTTTTAGGCAGCTGAGGGATGAACAGATCTAGATTCACTGGGCTTAGGTCAGTCTTGTCTGAGATCCACGGGTCCTTCTCCTTGCTCTGTCCTTCCCACTTCTTCCCCTTCCCAGAAACACCCAGCTGAGTCTCTCACTGTGCAACTCCCAAGTCAGTTTTAGAGGGGCTGCAGTAGCTTATTTGTTTAAATCTCTGCAGGCACTCAGACTTCTCAGGAGCCCTCAATCTTGACAGAGTAGCAAATATTCACAACTGTAAATGTGTCTTGCACAGTTTGTTCTCAGATTCCTGCTAACAGCGCCCAAAGTTTGGCTGATGCCCTCTTCTTCTGCATTTTCTTTTATATGGAACAAACATCTTGTTTTGCCATTACCTTGTGGTATTTATGATGTGTAAGGCTGCTCAGGGTCCCAGCTCTGTACCCTTGTGTCCTTTTCTCCTCACACAGACACAAGCTGCAGCATGTCACTTCAGCAGAATGTGCCAAAGGCATTTGGGGGGCACTCACAGTGGCATTTTACAACTGCTCCTTGGGGATTTGATCTCTTCCTTCTTAAAAGACCTTCTGTCCTTGAGATACAGCCTGAACTTTTCACATGAGACCACAATATGCTAAACATTCCTGTGCTATTTAGAGCCATCTTTGCTCTGTTGATAGCAGTGACATGCCCAGGAAAGCCACTGCTCTGCTGGCACTCCATTTACTGGCAACAGGTGACATGGTCAACTCTATCACTGATGGATAAGACCTGCTGTGGGTGTGTCACATGGATGTAAATGTCTCCCTAACAGTTCTCTTTGGTAGGGTCAACTCAAGGCTTGCAAATATTTGGAAGGAAGCTGGAGTTCTACATCCCAACAGCATCTGATCTGGCAGTCCACACCTTTCCTGGGCCGAGTCCAAACCTCAGGAATTCAGCAGGTACCTGCTGTGTGCTATTACAAACCAGGATTTCATCTGAGGTTTACTCCCCCAGCTCTTGTTAGTAGACTGATGGCTTTGTGATTATGATTTTCCTCAGCTTCTGTCTTGAGATATTTCTGTGCCTGAGATTGTCACTGGGCACTGCACTGACTCCCACTTCTCTCTGATTGCTGTGCTAATGAGACACTGAATAACCCACATAAAAAATGCTTTCCTTGGGTTGAAGCATGGTGTCACTCCCCCCATTTCACAATAAGGTCAGAAGGAGACTCCCTGAGACCTGCTAGCCTAGGAAACAAACCTAAATCCCTGCCTGGGGGGATTCAAGTTCAGCTGCTGTTCATGGGCCATGCAGCACCAACCAGCCCTGCCTGGGGCAGACACAACCTTGTCCTACCTCCCTTACCTGGTACCCATGAGCAGCACAGGGCTCACAACTGTTACTCTCTGGCCTGCCAAGCAGAAATTACTATTTCAGTCAGAACGTTGGAGGCTGATGGAAATCTGACAGTCCATGGCTAAGCTGCCAGCTGGGAAGTGGGTGGAAATGAATCTTTTGTCGAATAGTTAAACTGCCTTTTCTCCAGATTAATTAATTCACAAAAAATGTATCCCTTCCTGGGTTTCACAGCTGAAAACAAAGCCAGTCTCACCTCCCCTGCACTATCTGTCAGTCGTACCACAAAGTGTGGAAGCGCTCACTCCGTCGTTCCTCGTGTGATCAAATCCTGGGGAAAAAAAGAAAATCCCTGCACTGGTTCCAATTCACCTGAGGTTCTGAGCTGCCCCACATCCATTTTTCAAACAGTTACACCCAAACAGCTGGTTCTGCCTTGAACAGATCCACAGGGCCATGACCCCAGGCAGAAGCCCCAGCACAAACTCAAAGCACTCAAGGCACTGCCCAGTTCTATTTTCAGCCCAACTTTCCCTCAGTTTGAATTAAATGCCAGGTGTCTGTTCCATACCTCCAACCCTCAGATCACATTTGGTTTCCCATGGACCAGATCCAAGGAGTGATGGATAGCTGGACAGGTGCCCAGCTGAAAGCTCAAGAGCCCAGCAGTGAGAAGCATCTCAGCACCTGTGTCTTGACAGAGACAGGAGCAGGCTGAAAATCCAGCTGTCCACAGGCTCCTGCTCCTCATCTGCTAGCACAGCACCTTGGATAATCTCAAAGCCCACTCATCAGGTGCTCAGGGCATAGCTGTGCCCTATCTCAGCCCCATGGCCTGTGCAGCTGCCCAGACCTGTCTTTCTCACCTTCAGCTGCCAGCTAAGTGCTAAATCTGTAGCAGACTCCAAGGATTATCAGTTCTTTTCCTGTAAGGAAGCTTTGTTTGGGAAAGGCTTCCTCACACACCTCTATATTTGGCACCTTAGCACTCCACTTGAAGTGAAAACCAAGCTCAGTAACACCTCTCCCCTCCAGAGTAGGCCACAAGGCACTCACAGCATGTGCAGACTGCCACAGGCCACTATCCCACCTCTGGAACAGTGAGATACCTGGGAAAGGAAAAGCCATCCCTCCCTGCTCACCCTCTAGATAGAGAAGACTTCACAGTCCCCTGGAGTTGAAGGGTTCCTTTTCAGACAACTCTTCCTTGTACAGAAGCTGGTCCAGATCAACAGATTGTTCTTTCCTGGTTATTTTTATACTATATCATTTTTGAGGTTAACAAGCAGCCAAAACTGTCCTTGTAAGCCTGAGTTTGGCTACGGAGAGTGTTCTGTCAGCAGCTGATTCCTCAGGAGGAAATCACTGAAAAGTCTGTTGTTTCCTTTGGAGATGAATGACCTCCTCCAGACAGCAGATGGAGTAGTCTCTTGCTGCTGAGGTCTTCTGCAGCAGGATGTTTCAGCTAGAGGAAAAGGGGGAGGAATAAAGTAACATTCTGTCTTGGCCACTTCCTAGAAGGGAAAGGTCACAACAGTCATTTCTGAAATCCAGAGAGCAGCAGAAGTAGAGAAGCATCAGTTTCTTTTCTTCTGTACTTTTGTGAGGATGAAGGAGGAAGAGTCTTTCTCAGTTTGTCCACCATGGAGAGGCTTTCAGGGCCTCTTTAGCCCCTTGTCCCCATCAGTGCCCAACAGCCATTTCCACTCGAGTTGTGCTGTGCTCTGAGGCAGGGAGATCAAGCATCTCCCTCACCCCAAACAGCCTGAGGATGCTGCAGGGAAGCCCTCAATCCTGCAGCACTAACAAAGCACAGGCTGAGCTCCCAGAATGGAGACAATCACATGCAGACTTGCAAAAGGCAGTCTCTGGAGCCTGAGCTGGTTGATCACCCAGCAACTTCCCTGGGAAGCTACCTGGGTTTCCCTTTGATCTCTTTTGGTTAGTACTTCTCCTTGTCATGTGTGATGCCCAGCCTAGAGGCAAGACATCCTCACAAGACTTATAAGTGCCACGGAACTACAAAGGAAAAAGGAATTTCATCCTCACAAAGCCTGAGCAATATCTATACACACACATAAGAAAAAGCAGACTTCAAATACTTATAAAAGGACTTATTGTGTTCTGGATTTCTGTGGTTTTCCAGCGTCTTACAGCTTTATTTCAGGACCATAAGATACTTTCTTTGAAACCTTTTCAAGCCCTTCCCCACACAACCAGTTTTAGCATCCCTTTGCTCCTCCACCCCTCTTTATTTTATAAAAGATTTTCTGGGTGTTCTGACTGTGCATCACTTTCCTCAACCATGTTTTCTATTTCTCTGATTGTTGTCTCTTTATGGAAGAGGTTAGAGACCTCTTTTACTTACTTAAACAATATAGTTCCATCTGCAGCTACAATCACTACCTTTGGTCTCATTTAACAGCAAGCACTCCATGCCCTATGCTTCTTGTATTCACACAGAAGCAAAATACCAGGGACACCTTTGTCACAGCAAATTCCATGGCCCAAACCTCTGTGGACAGATCTAGAGCTGACAGCTTTGCCAGGCACTGCTATTTATGAGCTGTGTCTGTTAGCACACAACCCAGGGGGGTGTGTGAGCAGTTTACAGTATGAACTATGAAATACACAAGTAGGTTTGGCAGTCTCAATGGTGACATTCTCAAACAACTGCCTCTCAGAAGACCAATACACACATTCACTGCAAAGTCTGACTCAGGGCTTCAGCTGGCATGTTAAAATATGCCCAGCTTACACTGTTGCATAAGGCACATCCTATCTGGATCAGCCACCCTGAGAGAGCACCTGACTGCACATTCTGCAGTTCCTGGAGCTGTAGCACAGCCTGGAAGATGCTAAGGAAGAGACAGGGATCAGGAGGGGGGAGCAGAGGCGGCCCCAGTGCTGCCCTGTGGGGAGTGATGTGATCTGTAAGGCAGGATCCCCAAGGATGAGCAGCTGATGTCACCTCACACTGTCCCCACCCTGAGGGATTCTCCCACAGGGCTGTGGGTGACTGGAGCAGCAAAATGGCAGCTGAGCCAGTGGGAGAGAACCAGTCCCCATGGACACACAGCCCTGTGCCCACAACACAGATGATGTGCTTCTCTTCAAGCCAGGTCTGATGAGCTCTCAGAGAAACCCATCACAGCTGAGAGAGCTCAGCTTCCACTAACAGCATAAAATTAGCAGGATGGCTTCTGACTTAGTGTTGGAAACAGAAAAAGGTTTAATAAAAGGCAAAATAACAAAGCTCTTACAGAGAAAAACCAAACCAGGGGCAAGAGGCTCTTGCTCCTGCTAAAACACTCCACAAAAGCAATTATTTCCTTTGTTCTCTTCCTTTTCTAGTGAATTACCTAGGCCAGACCTCTTGGCCTCTGTCCAACTGGATAGCCCCAGGTATGAAGTGAAGTCCCAAAAGTCCTATGAGGTGTCTTTTGTACCAAACTGAGAGAGAAACTTCTGGGCTTTGTGCCTTTTTAAGCAGACAATGAATAGTTTAGTCACTCCGTCAACAGGGGGCACCAAGACTGCCTATTCCAGACACGCACAGGACACACACCAAGTGAGGAACAGAAACACGTTCACACCGAGAGCTCAAGTGCATATTTGCTGGTAAAACTGTGGCCCTCTCTTTTCCCTCTCCCCTGCTGATGGAAAGCTGAGGGGGTCCTGTCCCTTGTAAAGGGCCCTCAGAAGCCCCCACACACAGCTCTGAAGCTGAAAGTCCCTACAGCACAGCAAACACGTTGGCTTCTCTGTTCTCACCTTTCCAGGCCTACCTAAATCCTTCTTCCATAATCCACAGCAAGGGTTTCCACTACAGCCTCAAAGGCTGCAAATCAAAGGCTTCTCAAGGACCCAGCTTTAGGGAGTTTTCTACAATAGTAACAGAAATGAAGGTTTTAGCATGTAATTTTGCTGGTGGGGTTGTACTACACCAGTTTGTGGTACATGATGAGGTTTTAGCCTTTTGTATCACAGGAATTGGTAGGCACCAAACATTTCAAGGCACATTCACTCCCAACAACACTGGCACTGCCATTAGTGCTGAAATGATGTGAATATAAATTATAACAACCAAAATACAGAATCCAAAGTATTTACAATGAGCTACAACCCACAGAACACTCACCAATGGGCATGCTAATTGGGTGGGTGTAGGGTACTGCAGAATAATTCAAGTTTGGATTTCAGAGTTCCTTCCCAGAGATAAGACTGAGCATCTGTCATCCATCTTCTACCTTGCCAAGTTAAGAAAACATGAAAACACTTCAAGCATTGCTCTGCTCACATATACCCATCCTTTCTTCTGAACAACACACCTCTTGTGGCAGCATATACCACAGCTGAGATAGCACAATACACAGAGCATCATCACACAATATCAGGAAGCTTCAACCATACAGAGTATCAACACACCACTTCAGAAGGCTTCAGGCATCTGCCCATACAGAGAAACACCAGGTCACACCAGAAAGCTGCAAACATCTGCCCTTCCCATTCTTTAGCCCAACCTTTTATACCCCTTGTATTTGTGCACTGCCCCTGGGTGCCCTCTGCTCCCTTTGTGGTTGCTCAGTGCCCCTGGGCACTCCATGGCTCATTGCTGGCAGTGCTGCTCACCTGCTGCTCACAGCTGCACCCACTGGGGATGAGCTGCAGCCCCACTCCCAATCACCGCACACTGTGTGCCTACAACCTCTAACACATCTTATCACTCTCATGTTTACAGGGCCACACTGACAGATAAACTCGGGGCTTTGGCTGCAGAGCTCAGCTCCTGCCAGTGCTGTAGCTGGAGTCACACAGGAGCATAACTGGAAATGCAGGCAAAAAACATTCCTACCAAAGTTTCTCACTTCCTGAGGATGACTTCCTAACCTGTCTTCTTCCCACAAATTTTAGTTGTTCCATCTTCATTGATCTGAACCATTTGCTCCAGAAACAAGCAGCTCAGCAGTCACTGCAACCACCTCTGATTGCTTGGGGTGTTCCCCAAGCTGGCACCAGTGCCACCTTGGGCTGGTTTGACAGTGTCAAGTGCCTCCTACAACCTGACACCAGGAACCTGGGCTGGTGACTTTTGTTTGCTAGGGAAAAGGCCTGAACAGTTGTTCAGGGGCCTGAGGCCCAAAATGGCCACTGCCTGCTGGAATTTCACCTTTCACAGGATGCCTCCCAGATCCAAGCTGGCACCAGTGCCAACTCGGGCTGGTTTGACAGTGCCAAGTGCCTCCAGGACACTGACCCTAGGAACCTGGAATGGTGAGGTTTTTTTCTCCAGGGGAAAAGGCCTGACCTGTTGCTCAGGGGCCTGTGGTCCGCAGGGGCCGGCTGGCTCCTGAAATTCCACACTGCACAGGATGCCTCCCAGACCCAAGCTGGCACCAGTGCCAACTCGGGCTGGTTTGACAGTGCCCAGTGGCTCCTGCAATCTGCCATCAGGAGCCTGGCATGGTGAGTTTTGTTTCCCAGGGAAAAGGGCTGGCATTTGTGTTCAGGGTCATGTGGCCTGGAGTGGCCAGCTGCCACCAGCACAGGATGTGGCTCATGCCATGCCCAGCTCCTGTGGATTTTCTGGAAGCCAGGCTGGTCACCACAGGGTGTGAGCAACCAGCACTGCAAGATCCAGCAATGTGGCTCCAACTGAAAGAAATGCATATATTTGGACATGGATGATGCCTGCTCTTGCCTGGTGACTCAGGCAAAATGGAAATAGTTCCTCCTCTCACTGCTGAGCTGTCAAAAACTGGGAGGTGGCAAGGTCTCCAAGGAAGGCAGATTCATAACCTGGGAGAGAGGGAAAGGGATTTTCTGTGCAGAAATACTTTTGCACAGCAAATCTCTCCAATGTGGTTCAGATTCTCTAGAACATCCACACAAGTGGCATCTGGCAGCTTCAGACTCCTCTCAACTCTCATTCTGGGAACAGAGTTGCCAGAGAAGCTGATAGTAATTATTTAAAACTGGGATTTACTTATTTCCCATGCCATTCTACTTCTGAAGCGCTGCTCTACTGAGGAGAGGTTTGCAACTGCCAAGACATGAGAGAGTGTTTGTTATTAACACATCACTAAATAATCAGGGGCCTAGCAGGGGGCTGGGCATGCACATGAGTCCTCCTCTGTTGCTGATAGTGTGGATGGAAGTCCCCAGGTATCCCATTAGGTGACAAGTGAGAATGAGTACTGCAGCCAAAACCAAGCAATTTGGCACAATTTAGTAGAGAGATGGCATTTTCTGCTCGTAAAGGGCCCAGAATTGGAACAGCATGAGATGTTTCTGATTGAGATGGAGCTGTGCTGGCCAAGCTGAGTGGGTGTCTCACAGAGCAGAGCAGCAGTGGGTGTTGAAGTCCAGGACTGAGATGTGCTGGCAGAGCTCAGATGGGGAATGTTGCCCAGTTTCTGAGAACAACACTGAGTGTGTATTTTAATTAGAGCTCCTCTGCTCATCTGCATGGCTCAGCAGAAACTTTGTGAATTTTCTAGGCCTTTATTAGGATCCATCTTTCTTCTCCTCCCCCAGTGAAGCCACACCAGTAGCAACCACCCACCCCACATGTTCTGCTGCTGTGCCATGGAATGCCACAGGTAGGCACTGACTCCATGTCCATGGAGTGGGGTGTGTCTGGAAATATTGTCCAGCTCAGACTAAATGAGCCCTGTGAGCAAAGGCAGTCTGATAGCAAGGTATGATGAGACACAGATGAGTGAGCTGGACACACAAAACCTGAGTGACTGACTCCAGGGTGCCTGGGGAAGGCAGGGATAAGGGACAGTACATTGGGAGTGCTGGACAGGACAGGGACTCAGAGGGCTGCAAGGACCTGCCATCCAAATCATGCCCTGGGTCCTGCCCAGTGTTCATTGGCTCCATCCCAGGCACTGCAGACACACATGACCCATCCTAACAACAATAAAGGAATTCATACTTTGGGAAGGCTCCTCCCCTGCCTGTGTTGTGCACTGACCTAGAGTTTAACTGGCCAAAGCAGCTCAAAGGGAATGAGCCCATTTGAATATGGAAATTCAACTCAATAAGGAGTAAAGACAATTGCTTCAAGCTTGTGAGTTCAGAGAAAGAAAAACAGGTTTCCAGATCTCCTTTGGGAACGAGAACCTGTGGCTTTCACCCCTCCCTGTTGTTTCCTCCCCGTGCCCACCCTCATTCCCTTCCCTCTTGCCTCCTGCCTAATGATGGGCTGGCAAACCCTCATTTCTCCAAGGCCATGGTCTGAAAAGCAAATTCAGTGAGGCCAAAAGCTCACACAGACAGGTCTGTCAGCTCTGAGTGGCCTGAGAACAGGTGCCACAGTGCAACTCTGCAGAGCTGATCTTCAAACAAGCAAGAATCACATCCTTTGTCTGCTTCCTGCAGAACAAGGGGGTTTTCCACCTTTTCTCTTTTTCCCCCACCTCTTCTGGTTTTTTTATTTTTTTCCTAAAGGGAACAAGTTCCATTTCCAATAACTGAACACTGATTAAAACCACTGTCCTTCTACCACCCCCCCCAAGTCGCAAGCAGCTTACACTAAAAAGCTGTCAAGAAAAAGATTTCTTGTACAAGGATTTCATAACACCAGGGAAAAGAAATGAAAGAAAACTGTTGACATTAAATTTTAACTCTTTCCATTCTGAAAAATATTTTAAATCTTACCCTTCTCTTCTCATGCTTTTTCTCATCCCAGTGAAAATTCATTGAGATCAGTTTCAACTCTTGGAAATTACACACAGCAGTGACCCAGAGGCAATCAGCTTGCTATTTCCATAATTAAACAGGTATTTAATCAATACTTTTTATTCAGTCTGAGTTAGCTCACATGAATACAACAGCCCTGTGTCCCTCTCTGTTACCTCTAACTGGAATTCATGGGGTGGCTCAAGGGCAGGCAATAAGGAGCTGGACTTCAGTTCTCAGCCAACAGTTTCACCTCTAATTTTGCTGTTTGAGGCAAATCAAGATCTCCATTGGCTTAAAAAATAAATGTTGACCAAGAAATGAGTGTTTAGCTCTTTAACTGAACAGGTTCTCTGAGAGAACTTGTCTTTTTATAGACCTCTTGTTTTTGTTGGCAGATTGTAAAAGGAATCATACAATTACCTTTGCAGCCTTATTCAAGTGCACTGCCAGAACTGTCCATGGAGGCTGAGCACCAGCAGTTTACAAAGATCAAACTGAGGTGGTTCCTTCTCAGCAGCATCAATTGCATTGATGTGGAAACAGCATCTGCAGGAAAAAACCCCCAAACTTTACTCTTCAGGGCAACAACTGCATCAGCACCACGTGTCAAACCAATCATCCCAATTGTGAATTCCCCAAAGTACTGCTGTGTCAGATTGCTGCTCACAGCCACACCCTGACATAGGACTAATAATGGGGTCCCTGAGCAGTGACAACACTCTGGGTTGAGGCTGCCCCATGGGCACATCTAATTATGATGTTCTGTGACAAGGCTATAAATACCCCTGGTCCCACAGGTGGAGCCCTCATTGCAGCAGGGTTTTGGGGCAGGTATGTACTCTGTTGTCTCTGCCTGCCTGGGCTGGAGAGCTGTTTGTAACCATGAGAGCCTCACAGGCCTCTCCCCCAGGGAGTGTGAAACCGGAGAGATTTCATAAACACACATGGATCAAACATCAGCCAGAAAAGCACTGAAGGGGAAATGATTAAATCTGCTCAAATGAAAAAGCTACTGACAAAAACCAAAGACCACCTGAGCAAAGGAAAAGGGGAGTTACACCTTAACCAAGCAACTCTGGTGAGCTGAACAGGATCTGAGAGGAAAAGATGATCACTCTGTGAAGGGCTGCTATGGCAGGAAGGTATTTGAGGATAAAGAACTACATGAAGGATCTGTTGAAAAACAGGGAAGGCAGAAAGGCCTCTAGTTTGTCTTCACAATTCCGTTCTTTAAGATCATTACATTATCGCTTTAGGCTCACAATCCCAGTCGTGCCCCTGGTCACCATCAGCTGTCAGGTGAGGAGGTTCTCACTCTCTCCTTCACCAGCAATTCCAGCCTCCACCATCCACTGGTCTGCCCATCTTTGCACCCCCAAAGCTCTGAGGAATAATTTCAGAGAAAGAGAATACATAAATAAATGAGGATGTCCTTTATGGCAATGTCTAGGAAGAAAGGGGACCTGATGGTCAGCCAATGAACCATGAGGGCCAGACATAAATCCATAGCATGGCTGCTGACTAAATACCATCCTAAAAAGAAAGAAAAATCAGCAAAAAAGCCTTTCACTAATCTATCTCCTTTACTGCTTGCTTTGTCAGAGTCTGAGGAGATGACAATCACTCACAACACAGAACTGAATAAGGAAATTATCGGCTGCCTCAGCCAACGCGGTGTGGCACACAGTTGTCAAACTCTTGCAAATTTTGTCAGAAGTCTCTGAATGAATGCTCCGGCAATTTCTAAAGAAGCCCAGAAAAACTCCCTTTCATTAGAAAGGGAAACTTCCTTCTCGCTCACTAGGGCATCTCTGTGAGGGATGCACCAGGCAGCAAAGGGCGTTCCCAGGGCTGCTCCCAGCGCCGGTGCCCTCAGGGGTGTGGGCAGGTCTAATGAAGCCAGCGCCGCACCCTGGGGAAGGCACGGAAGAGGCCGAGACAGACCGGGAACTTAAAAAAAAAAAATATATATATATATATTAGGGTTGGTTATTAGCTTCAGACAGTGACTGGGTTGATGGATGTGAGCCTTTAGAGAAACTTTGGTGTGAGGCAGGGCAGAGGAGCTGTGGGACTACAGGTACTGCACTGTTGGGGCAGAGTGGAAATACAACACAGACCCACAAAGGCGTTGGGGAACAAAGAAATAACGGCACCGTGAGGAGGAACCCCGGGGAGGGGATTGCCAGCAGTACCACGTACATAGGAGGCTGCAGGCATCAGCTCAGTGCTACTGAAGGCCCCAGCACCGGGGCAGGGCTCACCGCGGGCTCCTCATCCCGGCTGCCTGAGGTTCCCGGAGGGCTCGGCGCGGCGGTGCCGTGAGGGAGCCTCCGTCCCGCCACCTCCCCTCACGACGCGCCACCCACTGCCGCCTATGCTATTCTGGTGCCGACTTACGCAGGTGACGTAGCAGCATTGCCGGGCCGCACGCAAGTTTCACAGAGGGGAGCGCTATTCCCGTACCGATTTACGCAAGTAGCACAACCGCACGGCCAAGCCGCACGCAAATTGCGCAGAAAGAGCGGCGCGCTGGGATTCCCGAAGAGATTTACGCCATCCGCCGGCCGGCGGGGGCGGGGCGCTACGGAGGCGGCGTAAGGAGGCCCCCGCCGGCGGCGCCCCGCCTCAGCCGCGGCGGCGGGGGAGGAGGAGGAGGAGCAGCAGCGGAGCGCGCCCGGCGCGATGTGGCAGCGGTCGGTGTGCGTGGGCCTGCTGGCCCTGGCGCTGGGCTACCTGTGCGTGCTGGGCCCCGAGCTGCCCCCCGCGGCCCTGCGGCAGCTCTCGGCCTCTTTGCTGGGGACGCTGCGCCGCGCCCGCTCGCTGGAGGCGCGCACGGTGGCGGCCTGGCAGGCGGCCATTGTCCGCCCTGCGCGCGGCTGGGCGCGCGTCGCCGTCGGGTAGGTGCGGGAGCGCGCGGGGAGCGCCCCTGGCGGCGGGGCGGGAGCGCGCCTGGGCCGGGATGCGCGTCCCGGTGTCCACGTGTGTGGGTACGGAATGTGCGGGTATGGATGTGCTGCGGCACCGGCGTGCATGGGGATGTATCCCGTACCTGGGATGTGTCTGCGCCGCCCAGGTGAGACCACACCTGCAGAGCTGCTTCAGCTCTGGAGTCCCCAACATCAGGACGTGGATTTGCTGGAGTAAATCTAGAGGAGACCACGGAGATGCTCTGAGGGTGGAGCCCCTCTGCTCTGGAGCCAGGCTGGGAGAGCTGAGGGTGCTCACCTGGACAAGAGAAGCTCCAGGGAAACCTCAGAGCTCCTGCCAGGGCCTGAAGGGGCTCCAGGAGAGCTGGAGAGGGACTGGGGACAAGGGATGGAGTGACAGGACACAGGGAGTGGCTTCCCACTGCCATTGGGCAGGGATAGATGAGATATTGGGAAGGAATTCCTCCTCGTGAGGGTGGTGAGGCCCTGGCACAGGGTGCCCAGAGCAGCTGGGGCTGCCCCTGCATCCCTGGCAAGTTGAGGTTGGACAGGGCTTGGAGCAGCCTGGGATAGTGGAAGGTGTCCCTGCCCATGGCAGGGAGTGGAGCTCAGATGACCTTGAAGGTCCCTTCCAACCGAAACCATTCCATGATTCCATGAAAAAGAACTGGATGTGAGTGCAGCACCTCCCGCAGTGCTGCTCAGTTGGAGTTGGATGTTGGCCGAGGGGATCAATGATCCAGAACACTCCTGTGGTGGGGATTTAAGTTGGGCTCTGGCCCTCTTGGAGCCCTTCTCAGAGATATTATTCCTACCAAAGTTGTCTGTAAAACAACTTTGTGTACAGTCTGAGGTTTGGGATTCGGGTCAGTTGGAGCTGCCGGTCCATCCAGCACAGGCTGGCAATAAATAGGTACTAGAGACAAGTTATAAAGTGGAGAAAGGAGTGAAGCCTTTCTTTGGGAAGAGGTAACTGAGTCCAGACACAGCTGGAGAGAGATAAGGAGGGAAGGGACAGGGAAGGCAATGGATATTGAGCTCAGGGAAATTCAACACCCTTTCTCTTTTTAAAGTGGGAAGAGAACAAGGGGAAAGTTCAGGAATGTCACATTGATCTTATATTTAGTGCTTGACTCACTTTCTTTTAAACATGGACATGGCAGGTAACTTGACTATGACTGGATGAATCATCCTTTGGATGTTGGAAGGAGTTATCCACGTCCATGGCTGTGTGGCTCTGTGTTAGCAGAGGAATATGACTTAGCTTTATCCCCTTGGATCTGTAATGATTCATTAAAACAAAATTTGGGGCTAAAATGCTGCTTGAATTTATGGTTTCTTTTCTGTGCGATGCTTGGGAATTTCTCTGTCCTTGGTGTAGCAGGTGATGCACATCCTGAGGATTTCTGGGTTGGTTACCTTGTGGAATGGAAAGCCTCAGGGTTTTTCATGTCCTTTATTTTGTGTGATGCAGCTTTTTTTTTTGTTGCAGCCCAAATGTGACTCCTGAGAGGTCAGTGCCAAGGGAATGCTGAGTGCTGAGCACTCCTCACTGACAGGGAGCAGGAACTGGCCCTTGGAGAGTCATGGGGGGAGATGTGGAGAAACTCAGGGATCCTGCACGAGTTTGATTGATGGTTTGGATCCCTGTCAGGGAAATGTGGGGCAGAGGAACAGAAATGGCACTTGACAGCAGCTACAGAAGATGTTTAAATTGCATCTCTGTGCATTTGCTGGTGTTATCTCAGGAAGTATTTCCTATTTGTTGTTATCGCTCTGAAACCACAGAGTGAGACAAGGGCAAGTGTTTCTAAATTGTCTTCTGGGGTTCTGATTCCTGCCACAAAGTCTCCTGTCCTGTAGGCTGAATTAGACTGTGATTAAATCCATGAGACATGGGGACTGGAAGTCAGACTTTGCAAAAAAACCTGGATCTGCTGAAATGGTTCTTATCCTTCCCTTACAATTGCAGGATTTTTCTCCTGTTTCCACTGCATGCTATTTCTGTAAGGTAGGGACGATCCTTTTGAAAGTCGTTTTCAAATATTTCAACTGACAAATTGCTCTCTTGACTTTTTGTAAACAGAGCCAGCCTGTGTGGGGAGTTGTGTGTGGGTTGGCTATTATTAGGAATAGTTGAAACTCCAGAGGCTGATCTAGCTGACTTCAACGCTTTCAGTTTTGTTTTAAACATGCAGTTTTGAATCACATGCACATTTTAAACCCAAAATACATGAGTATTAGAAGCTTTTAAAAGCTTCTAAGAATTTAAAATGCCACTGTTACTATTCCTGGTTTTTTTTAAGCAAGCCCAAGGCAGGAAATGAAGTAGAACCTGTATTGTAACACACTCAACCACCTTTGGACCACACAGCTTTCCTTGTTTTCGTGGAGCAGAAAGTTAGAAATCCCTCCCTGAGCACAATAAAAGCCAGTCAACCAGAGAAAGCTTTAGGAGAGAATTTCAGGAAATTCCTGTGCCTTTTTTCCCTTTGGCTGGTTGTTGTCTCCCTGCAGAGTCAGGGATGTGCCCTCCCAGGTGCCCTGAGGTCTGTGTGCTTTTCCCAGGACGCCTTTTCTTTCTCTCTCCCAGCGTCAACGCCTGCGTGGACGTGGTTCTGTCTGGGGTGAAGCTGCTGGAGGCTCTGGGCCTGGAGCCCAGTGATGGGAAGAACCATGCAGTCCTGAAATCTGGGCAGGACCTGAAGGAGGCTTTTGCCCACTTCATGGAGAGAGGGGCGGCTGCCGAGCGCTTCTTCAGCGATGCCGAGGCCTTCCAGGACATTGCCCGCACGGCCTCGGAGCACCCCGCAGCACAGGTGGGTCTGCAGCCAGCACAGAGCCTTGGGAGTCCTCTTCCCTACTTCCTTGTCACTGCTGACTTTCATTCTCCCTCTAGAGAGCAAATCATTGAGGTAGAAGCTTGTGATGTAGCTTGAGTTGTGTTAATGGTTTTCCCTGGGATTCTGTCCCCGCTGCAAATGAGGGGAGGTTCAATGGTGTCTCCCCTGCTGACATTCCCAAACTGAAATGTCAGAGATGTCTCTTGGGAGCCAGATGGGGCTGAGGATGTAAAAGAGGCTGGGAGTGAGGAGTTGCCTGATTTTTAGCTGTATGGCCTGTTTTCTGTGAGAGAAGCCAGGAGTGGTTGGCCCATCCAGTGCCACCCTCTGCCATGGGCAGGGACACATTCCACTAGATCAGGTTGCTCCAAGCCCTGTCCAGCCTCACCTTGGGATCCAGGGGCAACCACAGCTGCTCTGGGCACCTTGTGCCAGGGCCTCACCACCTCACAGGGAAGAATTCCTTCCCAATATCCCATCTAACCTTGCTCTCTGGCAGTGGAAGCCACTCCCTGTGTCCTGTCCCTTCAACCCTTGTCCCCAGTCCCCCTCCAGCTCTCCTGGAGCCCCTTCAGGCCCTGGCAGGGGCTCTGAGGTTTCCTTGGAGCTTCTCTTGTCCAGGTGAGCACCCCCAGCTCTCCCAGCCTGGCTCCAGAGCAGCCCTTGGACCTTCTCCATGGCTTCCTCTGAGCACCTGTGACCTCAGGACAATCCATATTCACTGCTTTTCAAGCTCAAATCAGAGTTGAACTGGAAAGTTTGACCTTTACTATTGAAGAAGCTTCCACAGTTCCTTTCACTTCACATGGGCACAGGCACCCGGTTTCAACTCAGCCTCAAACTGGAGGAAGAATTGCTGCAGATTTAAATGATTCCTTGTCAGCCTTGCTAAAAACCCACAGGGCTTTAGCCACAGAGAGGTTGCACAGGAGTAAGGGCTGTTTATGTGCTGAATGAGTTGTTTTTTACAATGCTGTCATTGTTGGGGATTAATTGATTTTTACATGGCTGTTACCTGAAGGTGAATATTAAGATTATAAAAATAAAGAATGCTCAACTTGTTGAGATCTCACTGAGAATTGTAAAATCATTTTGCCTTCAGCCCCAACAACCTTTAGTAACTTGGGTACTGCTGAACCCTGTTCTAAAAAGCCAAAATCTCCAGCCTGTGCTGAGGATTAAATGTGTTTCAAGGTCCCAAAGCAAGGGGATGCCCACACCCAGCTGTGTTTGTTTTACAGCTTTACGTGGGAGGAAATGCTGCTCTCATCGGGCAGAAGCTTGCAACAAACCCAGACCTGAAGGTACACACGTTCAAACATCTCATGCCATTTGCTTGTGTTCTTTAATTTGCTTGTCTCCTGTCACTTCTGTGTAAATTTTGGGGATCTGGCAGTTATTTCTTAGGTTCTGCTGGTGGAACATATGGTTGGACTGCCAAGCTAATTTTTAAAAATTGAATTATTAACTTTTTAAAATCAGTTGTGTAGGAAATGCTTAAATTTTGGCAAGGGACATGGCAAGGGAAACTTTGTTTTTCCTTGTTTTCTAGATCCTCCTTTGTGGCCCAGTTGGTCCCAAACTCCACGAACTGCTCGATGACAATGTGGTTGTGCCACCTGAATCCATGCAGGAAAGAGATGAATTCCATCTTATCTTGGAATATCAAGCAGGTACAACGGAGCAGGTGTTCAGTACATCACTAAGATTGGTGCATTGTCATTCTGAACCTCCATAAACACTAAAATGCTCCCTGAAAACAGAGATTTAACCATGTTAAATCTGATGAAACTGGTAATCTGTAATGAACCGCTGGTAACTGCTGATGAAATTCAGGGTAACCTTCATGTGATGAAGGTTAAAACAGTTCTAAAAGCTAAAATGGCTTTTCTTGCTGCTGATGGAACCCATTGAATTTGTGATTTTGCCCAGGAATAAAGCAGTTCACACACACTTGGTCCTGTTTGCTCCACCCCAGGTGAGCAGTGGGGCCGAGTGAGGGCACCCTCTGCCAACCGCTTCATCTTCTCCCACGACCTCTCCAACGGCGCCCTGAACATGCTGGAGGTGTTTGTGTCCAGCCTGGATGAGTTCCAGCCTGACCTGGTGGTGCTTTCAGGCCTGCACATGATGGAAGGGCAGAGCAAGGAGATGAGACAGAGGCGACTCATGGAGGTGAGATACTGAATCCCTGGGTTTCCTTCAGTTCCCCCCTAAGTGTTTTTTGTTTCCCCAGGTTTGAAGGTGTAGGAAGGCTGTGCCTTCAGAGCTCCCACAGTACTGAATGCCAAAAGGAGAGTGGGAGCTGCAGGAATGGCTGAAGTCTAATCATGTAACACTGTCTCTTCTTGGATTCTGTGGCTTGTCTAAGGAAAAGAATGGCTGCTTGCCTGGCTGGAGGGTGTTGATCTGGTTACTGGGCTTATCTAGCAGCTGAACCAGGCTTTTTCTGTGCTGGACACAGATGATCCAGGTTATAATCAACACCTGCATTCCTCAAAGAGCATCTGTCTTGTGCCACCTGTTTTACAGCTGAGGGCTTATCCTGATGTAAGGCATTGGCATTTTTCATGTTCTGGGATCTGCTCCTCTGCAGCTGCTTCAGATTTGTGAGGTTTTTGGAAGTAATCCATTAGAAAGGTTCTGAGCTGAGGGCAGATTAAGGTTAGATACAGTTTTCCTGTCCTCAGATTCTGCAAACTAGAAGTTGTTTTATTTCCTCTCCTTAGCAGTACATACACAGGTCAGACATCTCATTGAATTGTTTATATCCACACACAGGGGGATTAAAGGATGTGTCTTTTGAGTCAAAAACCTTTTTCTTCTTCTGTTCCTTAATAAATATGTGTTCTAAGGTTGTTTTTCCCTTTTCCCTGTAGGCTGTGGCCTCCATCTCTGATATCCCAACCGACATTCCCATACACCTGGAGCTGGCCAGTATGACTGATCAGGATTTTATGAGCAACATTGTGCATCAGGTAAGGAAAATGAAAGGATGTGCTCTTTTCACTTCAGTATCACAGTGCACACACTAGTGCATGAATATAGAAATCAAAACTCAACATTTGGACTGTACATTGGAAGGTGAATGAATTTGAGCTGAGTTTATAATTTTAAAGTATCCCTCGATTTCTTTGCAGAATTTCTTTCCCGGTGGTTCCTTGTTTGACTTGACACAGCTCTGATCTCAGTGTTATGTTTTATGTGGAGCTGATGTGTTGTTATTCTTTACTGTCTGGAAAATTAATTGCACCAAATGGAATGTTTTCTTGGCTAAGTAATTCTTGCCAGCTTGTGGAAGTGCAGCGATTGGGAAACTGGGTGCTGCTTCTGCTGAGCCAGCAACGGGGTACTGCAAAAAGCCCAGCCTGGGGAGGACTCCAGGTGTGACTCTGCTCCTGAAGGCAAACGTGCTGTCCCTGTTTCTGTTAGCAGGTCTTTCCCCTGGTGAACTCCATCGGGCTGAACGAGCAGGAGCTGCTGTTCCTCACCCAGTCTGCCTCTGGTCCCCACGCCTCCCTGGCCTCCTGGAGCGGCATTCCCGACGTGGGGGTGGTCAGTGACATCCTCTTCTGGATCCTGAAGGAGCACGGCAAGACGGCGCAGCGGGCCTCGGACCTGACCCGGATCCACTTCCACACGCTGGCCTACCACATCCTGGTCACCGTGGACGGCCACTGGGGCAACCAGGCAGCAGCAGTGGCAGCTGGGGCCAGGGCTGCCGGCACCCAGGCCTGTGCCACCGACACCATCGACACCAGCAAGGTCTTCCTCAAAGCTCCCCTGGAGTTTGTCACCTCCCACACGGAGGCGCCGTCCAAAATCTCCCTCAATCCAGACGAGCCTGTGGTGCAGTGGCACAGGGAAGGCATCTCCTTCCACTTCACCCCTGTGCTGGTGTGCAAGGATCCCGTGCGGACCGTGGGGCTCGGGGATGCCATCTCGGCCGAGGGACTGCTCTATTCTGAAGCGTATCCTCAGTAGCAAACCAGGAGCCTCCTTCTTCTCCAGCACTGCACGGTGTCTGAGACCCGTGGATTGGGATTTGAAGCAGTGGTGGTATAGGAACAGAACCGGGGTGTGGTGTGTTTTCTGGGTATAAATGAAAAAGAGCCAAAGAATAATTCCAGGTATAAACTGTCAGCTACATTCCAGTCACTCAGCAGTGACTCGAGCGCTTCACGTGCAGGTCAGGTGCAAATGTTTTAATATTTAATGTGAAAACTGGCTTTGTCTTAAGGGGGAGGGACACAAAGACCAAAATCCCTGGCTGGCAAAGTTTGCTGCTCGTAGCTCAGAATGGATCTCTTCTGGTAGTGCTGCAGCAGGAGAATTTCCTGCCTCTGGATCCCAGAGAGAGCACAGCAGTGCCCAGTCCTGCCTTGCCTCTGGTAAATTCAAAATAAAAGGCTTGTGGGTTATCTCCTCCCAGCACTTTGCAAACCTTCCTTGGGGTGAGGATGGAATTACTGCCTGGTGCAATCACCTCTCCGTGTGCCCAGCTCCAGAGGAGGCCACGGTCCCAAAATGTGACACAGACTGAACCTACTGCAGGCTGCACAGGTGATTCTGGATATCTGTGACTAAGGGTGTTCAACTGAGCCCCAGCAGCCTGTGCTTAGTTTTTAGGAAACAAAGAGTGAAGATAATCAGGTTTTCTGTTTGGGGGACAGCTCTGTTTCCCTGCCAGGGGACCCCCAAACCATTCCCTGTGTTTGCTGTACACTAAATACTCTGCTAATGGTGTGTTACAGAAAAGCTCTTGAGTGCTGGAGACTCATTTTTGGTTGTTTGAGAATGGTTGTGCCAAATTGTTCAGTCTTCCTGCCCTCTATTAGGAAAGTTTAATATATCAGAGAGGGTCCCTCTGGAAGCTCAAAAGCTGCAACAGGTGTTTTCCAGGTAAGACTGAAGTGAGGTGGCCTTTTCAGGGTTTGATCTTGGGTTTTTTTTTGACTAGGTCACTGATAGTTTCTTTGCTCTGGCCTGTGAAATTAAAAAAGCAGAATCATGTCTCCTTGTTAAATACTTTGCTTCTATTTTTTTTTACCTTCTCACAGTCACACACTAAGAATTGCAGAGCAGCAGCATGGTTTTCTCTCTTCCCAGCATGGTTTTGTCTCTGGCCACTTCAGGAACCTGGAGTGTATTTGCACAGCTCTCAAGGCAGTTTTCAGTAGAACTGGGTTAAGTGCAATCAGCCTGTCTGGGCAAGCCTGTGCCTTCCCAGAGCCTGGCAGAGGTTGTTCCAGGTCAGTCTTTGCACCTGAATGGAGGGAGGAGAGTCTGTGTCACTCAGGGTGGAGTGATCTGTTGCAGTAACACTGTCAGGCTGCTGTCAGTGGTGTTCTCTGGTGGGAAAAGCCATCCTGGCTGCTCTGCAAGGATGCAAATTGGCAGCTGTTGTACTTGCACTGACTCAGCACACAATGCTGTCTGTCATGTGTATTCAGCTTTCCCCCTGAGCAGTGTTCTGTGCTGTAAAGAGCAGAAGCACAGTCAGTGCTGTGTTTTCCTGCAGCTCAGCCCACCTTGAGCTTCCCTTGAGTGTCAGCATTTTATCCAGGTGCAGGATCTTCTTAAGACTTGAGGCATTTCAACCCAGATTATTTTTTTATGAAGATGATTATTACTACTATTATTATAATTGATAAACTGTAGCACAGGAGTTGGAGTTCTGGTTTAGTCTTCCAAAACTGAAAATAAATGAAAAGAACCTCTCTTTTTGGCTCACTTAGAGGTCCAAGGCCATTAGCAAGGTAGTTTTGCAGCCTGGGATGGTGGCCTTTTGGCACTCCACTCACTCCTAGGGCCACCAAAGGCCATGGATCTGCCAGCTGGAAACTGATCTTGGCTTGTACTGTGGATTCTGGACCTGGAAACCAAACAAAACTAAATACACACAAGCTGTCACCAGCAATGGCCCTGCTGCTGTATTTCACTTCTTTCTTGCTAAAACACTTGCAGGGATGTGAGGCTGATGGGACTGACATTCCTTAGGGCCACTAAAAACCTGTGACTGCACACAGACCTTGTCCCAGGGTTAGCTGTGCTTGCACTGAACAGGAACATGATAGGCTAAAATCAGCTTTTTTAATCTGAGTCACTAAGTGCTGTAAAGAATCATTAAAAAGGAGCTTACTCCTTAGGAATCATCTGGGCCAAAAAGCTAAATTAATATAATTATTGTTAGCTCCTTCTTCCTGCTGCTCCTCACAGGTAAACATTTCTGCTGCAGCCTATTCTGGGTGTGCTGGGAACACCTGGCATGGGGAGTCCCAGCTCTAATCCCAGCAGCTGGGGATGGCCAGGCTGCTCTCTACCCAAATCTGTTTTATCAGGCACATAGAGCTCATCTGCACCCAAAGTCAATTCCCAAGGAGAATCCTTAACCACCATGACCTGTTCATCAGCTGTGCCAGTGGGATCCCTGATTAAGTTGTGGAACAATCTATATGGTAATAAATCTGAATTGAATGGAGGGGCCCAGCAGCCTTTGCTTTGTTTCACATGCTGTGAACATGATGTGCTTAACTTCCTTCTGCCTTCCCAAATTAATGACAGGGAGACAGAGCTGCTGAAATGCTTCCCCTGTACTTGTAGTCTCACACCCCTGCACAGCTACAGTAGCGACAACAAAGAAAAACTGCATTAACAGCTGCAGAAATACCAAAGCTTCAAACCCAGGCTTGAGCTGACCCTGTTCCCCCTCATCCTCTGTCTCTACAAATTCTGTTTGTTCTCCTGTGTTACTTGTACCTTGAAATCCTCAGTGATGGATGACTCAAACCTCAGCCAGCCTCACTCCTGGAGCAGGGTTTGCAATGGAAATGTTTATTCACACAGATTCTGCTGGAGATGCAGCAGCAGAGCTCAGCACTGTGACAGCTCACCATGGGAAAACCTGTGCACCTTGGTATTTTCACTTGTGTGTTCCTGTAGCCACCTTGGCTTGGGTTTATTTTGCCTTATCCACGATCCAAAATTAGCATTCTTCCCATGTTTCCTGTGTATGGCACTTAGTGAGGGTCAAGTGCTGGATTATTTGGGAGGTGTGAATCACAGGGGCCTGGCAGATCTCGAAGGACACGTTCCTTCTCCCCTGTGCCCTTGCTGCTGTGCCATGGAAGAGCCAATCCCAAATCCAACTCTTGCCAGCTTAAAGGCTCTTGACCTCTGCTCCTCTCCAGGGCAGTTTCTCAGCATTACTAAGAATTACTTGATTTTCTTTTGTTTCCTGGTTATCTCCTGTTGGGATGTGTGAGCTGACCTCCCTTCCCAAGTTCATTTACAGAACTGGTGCTGAAGTGTTCTTCCTCAGCCTTTAGCAAAGACCTCATTAACTGCTTTGTGCTGGATGTTTTAGAGCTCAGCTCAACTCATTAGCCACTGGAATCCAAAGCCTGGAAAGCAACAGAGCACTAAATCCATTCCAAAACCCAATGGAAAACCATCAGCAGTTGTGCTTGGGTTCTTTTTTCACTATTTATTCTGTAATGATACACTGAATTATCAGGGTTTGTGTGCCACAGGGTGACTTTTCCAGCCATGTCCTCAGCAAAGAGTTAAATAATGGGACAGTTCTGTGAAATGGTACAACAGAACTCAATTTCCAGTTATCCTAAACTGTTGGTTGGGGGTTCTTTTGGAGCTTGCAGCTTAGGTGGAAGCTGAGGGTTGTGAGTGGGTGAACAGCTGAAGTGTTTCTGTGCCAGTATTGTCTCTGTGCAATCTGTTCCAGAGCAGTGCTGGCACAGACTTGTGTCACACAATGGCTGCCTTGCTATCCCTGGGCTAAGGAACCTCAGAGTGTTGGGGAGAACAGGAGAAAACCAGAGGAAAATACTGGGTCTGAGTAACCTTGGCAATAAAACTTGGATTTCAGAGCCAGGAATGCTGGTTCTACCTCTTGGAGATGTCAGCTGAAGTTCTCCTCTTTCACTTTGGAGCAGTTCCTTGTGTGGCATCTCAGCTGGATCCAGGCAGAATTCTCAGGGAGTCACTGGTCCAGACCGTGGTGGGAGGATGTTCCCTCAGGAAAGGAGAGGTGCAGGTTGCAAACAGCACATGGCCATTCCCTCCTGTGCCAGGAGCTCTGTTTCCAACACCCTGGCATCAGCCTGTGCTCAGCAGAGCTCACAGCAGCTGGGGAACACAAATGATGGCAGCAATTATCCCATTCAAATGCAAGGGGAGGCAATGGAAAAATAACCCTGGAAACCTCCACTGTGAATTTCTCAGGAAAGCTGCCCCTTGGTGCAGACTGGGTAAAACTGGGTTCAAATCTCACCTGTGTCTTCCATTAAAAACACAGTTTTTTTGGAGCAGACTGGGTAAAACTGGGTTCAAATCTCACCTGTGTCTTCCATTAAAAACATAGATTTTTTGGAGCAGTTTGGTTTGAGGGAGTGGTAAAGCTTTCCTTGTAGCAGAGCTGGGTTTTCTCTTCTAGAAAAGTCTTGGCAGATGGAGTACTTGTTACAACATGGGCTCTTTTTGAATGCATTTATCTGTGGAGCTTATTATTTTAGCAAAGCTTTCCCCCATTCAGCACTGAGGCTTGTCTGTCTCTGCAGAAGAGGCTTTGCCAACTGAAACCCACTCCCCAGCTGGGAAATCTAAATTCTCTACAGCTTTAAGGCCCCCACATCCACCTTGCTCAGTCACAACCAAGCACAGGAGCACAGCATGTACCCATTAATACTGCCTGTAGCATAAATCAGCATCCAGTTGTCTCAGGGACCTCAACACCACATTTTTTGGGTTGAACACATGTTGCTGGATAGACAGATCATTACTCTTGGCTGGAGAAAGGTCTTGCCACTCAGGCATTGATGTTTGAATGACTTTTGCTTTGTTTCCTGTGCAGCAGCCAAGATGCAAAGTACCTTGTGAGCTCTGCTTTACCCTGTTCATCACAGACCTTGCCCTAAAAAGGGGAAGAAAGGTCCTAAAGCAGATGGTTTCTGCTTCCCTCGAAATTAAGCTCATGATTCTTTCCAGTTAAGGGGGAGAAAAGAGGGGATTAGAATTCTGGCTGATGCCAGAAACAGGTTTTGGAACATAAGGTGTGATTTCCAAAATCCCTAAATGCCTCAGTGCAGTCCTGCTGAAGACTCCCTTGCTTCATTCCAGCTGAAAGGGCAGTCCAGCCTCATTACCATGAGCACAAAAATGCTCTCCAGAATGATCCCAGCAATTCACTGCATGCAAATGCCACCATCACCATGCCCAGGGGAGAAAAGGGGACAGGACAGGAATTGCAGCTCTATTTATTATCCAACTGGAATTACATATTTAAAAATGCTCCCCTAGACATGAAGCTCCCAGGAAGAAAGAAGGTGTTACTGCTTCATTTCATAGAATTGGTTCACTGTTGCATAAGCTTTTCACAAAATATATATTTTAAATAAATCCCTTCACAGTACCCCCAAGTGCAGTATGTGCTCCCTGTGTGACACTTATCCCATCAAAGCATCATAGGACAAAAATCTGCCTCGAATTCAAGTTTTGGGGCTGAAGTGAAGAATTCACAGCCCACCCCTGCTCTTCAATCCTCACCTCTTCTTCCCAGGCACTCTGTTAGGCTGCAGGGACTTTCAGTGTAAGAAGTTAAAATGTGAATAAAAATCTCTGCACTGTACCTGACTGACATTGTTTCTTGTCTGGTTTGTTTCAAATTGCCAATGCTCTGCAAAAAAATTCTGTTTAACTCCTGGCAGGAGGGAATCCTTACAGAAGTGCTGCCCTGGGGCTGAACTGACACAAAACCCAGCAGAAAGGACACCTGAGAGGAAAAAAAAGCCACATTTAAGATAAGCAGTCAGTTTGGGCTACCAGAACCCAGGGGAAAGTGAGGGGTCCTACTCTTTCAGTGTTCTCCAGGGACCAGGAGAGCACTTCAGCTCCTGGCTGGGCTCTAAAGATGTATTAATGCCTTTTGGGTAAGAGCAACAAACCACAGAGCACAGCTGAAGGCTGGGATGTACCCAGAGCCCTGCTCATGCTGCCTCCAGGATGTTTCCATGACTAACCTTCCTCTCCTGGGCTGCTAATTATGGAGGGATCCAGTCCAACAGTGCAGAACTAAAAGCAGGAAAGAAATTGTCAAACAGCTGGGGAGCTTCACCAGCAAACACAGAGCCCTGAAGCTTCAGTTTACTGGTTCTCTATGCAAACTCAGCTGCTCACCAGTTCAGCCACTGGAAGGGTTTGATTCTCCTCACCACCCAGGCTCCTAAATCACTACTGCTGGCTTTGCTAAAGGTCCTTCTGGAGGACTCACACCCAGCCTGTAGAGAGCTGCACCCTCCAGCTGTGTAGTGAGCTGTGACTGCACTAAGAGTAGCTACACAGCAACCTCTGGTCACTGCAGGGAGTGCCTGGAACAAGGCAGAGCCACAAGCTGAAATCCCTGATAGAAAACAGCTCCATCCACACTGACAGACAGTGGGGAGAAGCCACCCTGGGGCAGGTCCCTTTCCCCAGTCCCAGGCAGCCCTGGAGAGGCTCCTGCACTGCCTGTGCTGCCCAGAGCTGCCCTACTCTGCTGCCTCCTGGCTCTGGTGCTTCTCCTTCCCCTGCTCCTCGTGCCCTGTGGGAGCTGAGTTCTCCTCAGGGCTCGTTTCTGAGTCCTGCTCCTGTTCTGGCTCCAGAGGCAGGGAGGGAGGCTTTTTTGGCAGAGCTGGTGTTGCAGCACCTGGGGAGAGAACACAGTTAAAGTTACTCTGTGCCTATGTGTGTGCTGTCTGCTCTTTATGTCCTCAGCAGCAGAGGTGCAAAACAATCACAGCTTTTAATTACCCTCAGATTCCTCCTGCCTACCATTGGTTTATTGACACTGAGTTATCCAGGCCTTACAGTGCCTGAAGTCCTGCTGAAAGGAAGCTCAGGTACAGTCAAAATTCAGTACAAATGTAGGAATTAACTCATACTCTGGAAGGGAAAACATTTTCTAGAATAATGAATCCCAGAATGGTTTGGGTTGAGAAGGACCTTAGAGCCCATCTCATTCCATCCCCTGCCATGGCAGGGACACCTTCCACTGTCCCAGGCTGCTCCAAGCCCTGTCCAGCCTGGCCTTGGGCACTGCCAGGGATCCAGGGGCAGCCACAGCTGCTCTGGGCACCTGTGCCAGGGCCTCACCACCCTCACAGGGAAGTGCCACTTCCAGTTCCACTGAAGCTGGTTTATGCTCAAGCTGCAAAGTGTTGTTTGCCCTTCACAGCTTTAGCAAATATGGGGAGAGTTTCCAGGCAGGTAAAGTAGCTGCTTACAGAATTAAATCACAACAGGACACAAGTTGTTTCTACATTTACATTTAAGGTGCCAACTGGTGTTATGAACCAGCTCCCTTCTCTGATCTGGATGATGAAGTCCTTCAGGTACACCCTAAACCCCTGATGTGTCTTATTTTTCAGATTTTCTGGCTAAGTCTTCCCTGCATGGAAAGTTTATTCCATGTGTGAAAAATGGGACAAGTCCTTGGGGATGCCAAAGAAAGAGGCCTGGATTACACAACCACTCTCCTGGTTCAGCCCACAGGCAACAAGACTGAGAGTGACAGAAAATCACCACAATGAGCAACATCTCCAGTGCATTCCTCCTTGGAAGCTGAGGGGTGAGAGGAGGCCAGCCTTGGAATGGCTCAGGAGATGCTCCCACCCAGCCCCAGCACATGCAGTGATGGGCTGAGCCTCCAAAGGCTCACACCACCCCTCAGTCCCACTAAATCCAGCAACACCTGCAAGGATGGGCAGCTTTGGAGCAATCCAGCTGCAGTTATTGTTGTCAGAGAATGGATGAAAGTACTTTGGGAAATTGTCCATCTTTTCCCTTCTCTGCAGCAGTCTGTCTGTGCATGGCAGCTCCTGGGCTCTTGCAAAGAAAGGCAAGAGGTCTGGTTGCTGAAACTGCTTCCTTCCCAGAGCAAGATCACAATCTCATGCTAATGGAACCTTGCCCATTGTGGTTCAGACAGGAAGAGAAACTTTCCCAGCCTCCCACATCCCCACAAAAGCAGGAGAGTGAAATACAGTACACAGAGCATCTTCCTGAACTCAGAAATCTGGGAAAGTTTTCACCAAATATTGCCCTCACTGCTGTGTGAGCAGTCAATCCCCTCCCACACAGGTGCTGTGACTCTTCCAAAGGGAAGAGAGATTTATTTTCTTCCCTCCCACATCTATACTTGAAAGAACAGCAGTGCAGACGTACCTGGGGGGAGCTGCATGGTTTTCCCATATCCTGCAGCAGAGGACATGGCTTGACCCAGGGCCTGGTTGGAGCCCAAAGGCTGCTGAGAGCTGGATTTCCCTGACCCAGCAGCTTTCTGCTTGGATTTGGACTCTTTTGAAGGCTTGCTCCACACCAGGCTCTCCCCAACCTGCAGGGCAGCCCCCATCTTCTGGGCCATCTCCACCATCTTCTCGAGAAGCAAAAAGAGAAGAGCACTGTAAGCAGGGACACTTCAGAGAACAATAAAGTCAACAACTCCATCAAAAAAAACAACCTACAAGAAAAGATCTGTGGAGAGCTGGCTACAGTTTGGTGCTTGGGGGAAACATCTCCACTAATTCAGTCCCTTAATTAAGAGGGAATCTTGTCTTGCTGTGTATTGATTGAAGAACTGGGCTTCAAAGAGCAGAAAGGAAGCGAGCAGCTCTCAGCAGGCGCTCGCTCTGCCTGGAAAATCTCACAAGCACAATTTGCTCCTAATAACTGGAGCCAAAGTCAAACCTTCTCCTCATTTGCTGCCAGCCCTGGGGTGGCTCCTGAGCTCAGGCACAAACCTCGGGGTCGAAGTCGGGCGTGCTGCTCTCCCTGGCCACGCTGACCTTCCTCTCCATCTCCTGGAACTGGCTCAGGGCCCCCTCCTTGTCGCCCTGGTTGTAGAGCAGGACAGCATAGTTCAGGTTGATGAGGGGGTTGCACCTGCAGCAGACACATGGGATGCATCACATTTCCTGAGGCAACACTTCTCCTGGCTGCAGAGATGCTAAGATGTGCCTGAGCAAAGCTGGACACACCTCACTGTCTGGCAAAGTGCTTTGGGAGCATGGCTGAGACCCTCTTGCCTGATGACAGAGCCAGTGCTGGGCTCTGCAAAGGCCCTGGGGGTCAGTGCCAACAGAAACCCCCCATCACTGCCTCCCTCTCTGCAACAGCCAGCTCTGGGGGCAAGCCTGGGACTCTCTGGCCTCCCAGCCCCACCAGTCATGGGGCTTTTTCACACTGAGACAGATGATTGATGTTTCTCTGATTTACCTCAGAGTCTCCCAGCATTCCCAGCCTGCAGGAGAGCAGCTCATCATGGGACAGGCAGCACAACAGAGCCCTGCTCTTGGGTTTTATAACCTGACACACCACAGGATGTGCTGTTTACATTTCATTTCCTCACCTCCTCTCTCTCCTACCCCAGCAAAACCACACACAGCTGCAGGTACTGCTACAGGTGAACACAAGCACCTGCATACTCCTGCCCCCTTCCTGAATGAAGACTTCACAAGGCAGAACTGCTCATACACTCTCATTTCCCAAACAATCCATCTCCTTCACTGGGATACATCAACCCTCTCCATCTGGGCTGGCCAGGAGAGCCAGGTGACACTGTCATGTTTTCTGAAAAATCCCTTCACCAGGATTTCTTCTCCTGGGAAGCTGAGAAGCCTCAGAGAAAAATGAAAACAATAATTATTTGATTGCTTCTCCTGTTTTGCTGCTTTGGAATGTGGTCTGGAGATTGTTTACAGGTGGTTGTTGGATTGGTTTCATGTGAATTGTTTTAACTTAATGACCAATCACCATCAGCTCTGTCAGACTCTGAGGAGTCAGTCACAAGTTTTTCATCATCACTCTTGTTAAGCCTTGTGATGTATCCTTTCTCATTCTTTAGTTTTAGTATAGCATTCTTTAATACAATATCATATCATAAAATAATAAATCAGCCTTCTGAGAACATGGAGTCAGATTCCTCATCCCTCACCTCATCCTGGGGACCCAGCAAGCTCAACAGCCAGGGTGGGTGGAGCAGCTCTGCCTGCTCACAGCTCCCTGTGTGGACCCCACAGGAGCACCCCTGCACCCAGGCCAGGCAGGGATGCTCTGATGCTCCATGGATTGACAAGAAATGTGAGTGAGGTACTGGTGCCCTCTCCTGGAGCATGGCTGGGATAACTGGAACCATCCATGGCCAAGGCAGAGGCAAAAATAAATAAACAAATAAATAAATCATATCCAGTAAAAGTTTTATAAAGAATATCCTTGATTTAAATATATTTTAATTCTATTTTGCCTTTAATTTTTGCTGATGTTAATGGATTAATGGTCTCTTTTTATTCACTAGAGCTCCTGTTTGACCAGTCTGTTGTTAACAACAGTTTTTAATGAACTCTCTGTTCATTAAAAGCTGCTGTCAATCAGTGGGCACTGTCTTGTAGATTTGCACTTTGAAATATCCCCAGGATGGGCAGGGAGTTTTGTGAATACATGTTTGCTGTCTCACTTTTTTGTCCCCATTGCTCCTCTGGAGCAATGCAGAAGGGAAGGATCCTGCTGGCCCTGGGCAATAAATGAAGTGTAACCTGCAGGCCCTGACTCTCCAGTCCTGGTGATTCTCCATCCCAGTGCAAGGAAGGCAACTCTTAAAAGAAATCTCACTGCATTTATAACCATGGCTTCTTCTCCTTTAACCAGGAAACTGGAATGCTGAGCCCACCACAGAATAAGCCCTCCTCCCTGTCTTTGCCAAAACACTGAGGAGATCAGACAGTCCTGAGAAGAGCCAGTTTTAAAATTAATTGAACCTGATGGAGCTATTTCACCACCTTCAAGAGCTGAGAAGCAATATGACAGTCAGAGAAAAATCAACAGCTGAATACCCACAGAGAGGACAGTTACAAGCCACAACCACGAGTGGAACACATTTTTCTTAAGAGTTTTCCAAGTTATTTCTATTCCAGCCCCCAGCACGGCACCTAGGCCACTACAAAGGCATTCCTGGTAATGGAAACCAGCCACCTTCATCCCCACCAGCTCAGAACACACCAGCAAGGGAAACTTGTGGGGACACAGATTCAGCCTCACAGTCTGGATGTTCCCCCCAGCAGGCCCTGGCAGTGGGAATTCATTTTTGCTTTGATGAGGGTTTATTTTCCTGGTCAGACCATAGAGCTGAAGCATTGCTCAAGTGCCAAATACCTGGGCAAAGTTGTAGAGCCCATTTACTGCTCCTTCTCTTTGAGCAAAGCACACAAGGCCCTGACTAAGGAGTCTGAGCTGCCTTTAAGGTCCTGTCCTGCCTTGCTATGCATGGAAAGATGATTAGGAATAGAATCATGGAATGGTGTGGGTGGGAAAAGACCTTAAATCCCATCCAGTGCCACCCCTGCCATGGCAGGGACACCTCCCACTGTCCCAGGTGCTCCAAGCCCCAGTGTCCAGCCTGGCCTTGGGCACTGCCAGGGATGCAGGGGCAGCCCCAGCTGCTCTGGGCACCCTGTGCCAGGGCTGCCCACCCTGCCAGGGAGGGATCCATCCCTGGTGTCCCATCTACCACCACCCTGTGTGGCCCCTGCAGATCAAAGTGCTTTTGGCACTGCCCTGTCAGCTGCAGACAGGCTCTGGAGTGCTGGTAGGTCTAAGTCTGCAAATATTCACAGTAAACTGGGGAGAGAAACAAAACTATTAATAAATATGAGGTAATTTTGGTTTTGTGCCTGGAATGATGACATACTCTGAGGTTCAGCTTAACATTTCTGAAATCAAGTGCTCTGATTTTAAGACTTAGACTGCAAACATAGATGTTCTTAATGAAGGAGCTGCCCTTTAACTTGCTTTATACAAACTTGTTGCACATTCTCTCAGCTAAAGTCTTCCCTCTGCCCAATTCAGAACAGGCTCTACCCCAGACATCTCACTGCTCTGCACTGTGTTTAAATTTTGGGTTAAAAAGTATGTTTTCTTCTATTCAATCTGCTCCACTGTGTATAAATATTTACCAAAAGGAGGACTGGCATCCAAAGTCACCACCACTGATTCACTACCCAAACAGCAAAACAAAAAACAGCTCTGGGTTGCTCTGGAATAAAATCATCTCTCATTTTTCAGAGCTGACTTAAATTAAAAAGAAAAAAATAAAATTAACACTGTCACTGTCACAGCTACAAGAATAAAAGTATTTCCCAACTACAAACCATTTAGGGTTGAGATAGAGTGAGAGGCAAAGGAAATGAGTGCAGGGAGGCAAAGCAAGCCCAAACCAGTGACAGCTCTGACAAAAACTTACTTGTCCAAGGCCACAGCTTGCTCATAGGAACATTTGGCATTCTCAATGTCTTCAAGGTTGGTCAGAGCAACTGCACCAAAGCAAAACATATACACAGGAGGAGATGTTTCACAAGCAGCTGATTTTTAGGACAATTCTGAATGTCATCAAATAGTTGTCAGCAGGGTTGTCTGGACTCCTGCCAGGATTAGCCCTACTGGATGGAATGGCCTGGGTTGGAAGTGACCTTAAAGCTCATCCAGTCTCAACCTGCTATGGACAGGGACACCTCTCACTACCCCAGCTTGTTTCAAGTCCTGCCCAGCCTGGCCTTGGACACTTCCAGGGATCCAGGGGCAGCCACAGCTGCTCTGGGCAACCTGTGCCAGGGAAGGATTTCTTCCTAATATCCCATCTAACCATACAATGTCACTTCTGACATATTTATCTCATTTCATCCCAAAAATATCCAGTGCTGGAAACCCACACCCACTCCTTAGGCAACCCAACCCCAGTCTCACAAGTGTCAAGACTTTTCCAACATTTAATCTAGATCTGACTGCAGTTTTCCCTTCTATTTCCCCACAGAGAAGAGACTGGGCATCAGCTCCTTAGTAAAGCCTTTATGGCATGTTTCTTTACTTCACCCCACACCTCCTGTCTGTGCTGTGGTGTTCCCAAGAGGGATGCACAGGGAGCATCCCATACCTGCCAGGAGCATGTAGAGCTCTGCCATCTTGGGCTGGAAGTTGATGGCAGCACTGAGGAAGTGGAAGGCTGAGGCATACTGCTGCATTGTGAGGTGCACCAAGCCCAGGTTGTACAGGATCTTCCAGTCAAAGGGAGCCAGGTAGTTTGCCCTCTTTAAGCAGCTGACAGCCTTGGGAAAAAAGGGATAAATGTGCTAGAACAGCCCCCACATTCTCAGGTTTCTGTGGTTGAGATGACCCCCAAGGTATTAGGAAGTCTTTATTTCCCCAGGACCAAAGAAGAAGTCAAGATTTGTCTGTTCTGCTTTTCAGGGTTGTTTATGTTCTCTTATCTGTTACATTCTTTCTCTGAGAAAGAAAGAATCTGCTGAGATCTGTCCAGCAGGTTGGGTTGTGGCACAGTGACAGCCCTTAGAACTACCTGTACTTTATTTACAATGATTTTCCAATACCTATCACCTATGTTAGACACTCTGTCTTTACTCTAAACCAAAAGTGTCACCATCCCAGAAGAAG
The DNA here is from genome assembly GCF_051311805.1 of Agelaius phoeniceus. Taxonomy (NCBI): domain Eukaryota; kingdom Metazoa; phylum Chordata; class Aves; order Passeriformes; family Icteridae; genus Agelaius; species Agelaius phoeniceus. The sequence continues at coordinate 18,013,435 of NC_135277.1, forward strand.
ATGGAGGACAAGAAGAAGAAGAAGGACAGGACATGGCCAGATTCCTCCATCTTGCCTCTTGAACCCCCATTCTAAAACCCCAAAATTCTACTTTTTCACCCTGTGACAAATTCACCATCATTCTACTCAAACTCCTGTGGCTTGTAAATCTCACACAAAGTTGGTAATGGTTTCCATGGGCTAAAATCCAAGGCACAGGTGGTTTTGACTCTGTGCCAAGGTCTCTGAGCCCCCTGCCAGGGTCTGGAATCACCCAGGGCAGCCAGAGCAATGTCCTGGGTCCCAACACCACATGAGAGGAATCTTGTGCTTGCATGAAATTGGATGCAGATGGGAGAAAAACTGGAAACTGAATACTTACTGCCACATATTTCTTCTTCCCAAAGAAGCACATGCCAATGTTGTTCCAGAGTGGGGGGCTCTCAGGAACACTGCTGGCCACCACCTTGTACTTGGAGAGGGCGACATCGAAATCCCCGTGGGCCTGCATCATGCTGCCAGCAGCCAGGGTGGCCTGGGGACAAGACACAACAGTGACCCACTCACAGCCCCATCTGCTCCCACAGGAGAGAACAAAATGATTAAAGTAAAACCATCCCAGGAACAACCATTTCACTTCTAAAGACTGCCAAGATCAACAGTGGGAGCAGATGGGGATTCTGGAATCTCCCACCACAGAGCAGAACACAGGGTGAGGAACAAACCTGAGTCTGCTTCTCCCTGCACTGTTTGAATCATAACTGTCTTAGAAATGAGTTTGCCCAGAGGAGCTGTGGCTGCCCCATCCCTGAAGTGTCCAGGCCATGCTGATGGAGCACCCTGGGACACTGGAAGGGGGTGGAACAGGATGGGCTTTAAGGTCCCTTTCAAATCAAAGCATTCTGTGAGTCTGTGATTCCATAAGCATTGCGACATGACACTACAAATGTTTAGGGTATTTTTTGGGCTGACAGAAGTACTTCTTAAGACTCTGAGACTCTAAAAAGATCTGTGCACTAATAGATTCCTTTTACAACCAAGCACAGATAGAAATAGTTCTGGTGTAAGTTAAGTGAGGAGTAAAATGTACTCAAGCAAGACATGCAGCAAAGCTCTCCTAGTTCACACTGACTGGCTGATACTGCAAATTAATGGGAATATGCATGGGGAAAAAAAAGGAAGTGAGTACAACACACTATATTTAAACCACACTAGTTAAGTCCTTTTTAAGATTTCACAGTGACAAGTAAAATTCCTAAGTGTAAAGGTGTTTTCACAACAACTCATGTTTGTCAACCACACATTTCAATGCTCTGCATCGCCAACAGGGGAAAAAAGGAGAGAAATTAAATAACAGCCCTAAAAAGGGAAGCAGTTCCACAATGACAAATGAAACCCAGACACCAAGCTCAGCTCTCCAGGCCAGAGCCAAGGAAATATACACAGCAGCTGGAAGCACAAGGCTATCAGCAGATGGGAGAATAATAAAATGCAATATCACTTGCATCACAAGGGACCTGGCACAGCTCTTCAGGGATTTTTAAAATCCAGAAGATCTTCCTTCCAAAGTAAATTCCACCTGGCTTTGGTGCAACTTCAGATTAAAAACCAAAGGGATCAATTTAATATCATCCCATATTCTGCCTCCTTCCCTTTCCCTACCTCCACACACATCCAACTCCCCACCCAGGGAAACATCCCAGAAATGTATTTCACAAAAAGCTCTCTGGGCAGGATCCTTTCCAGCCTCTGCAGGCCCCAGATGCAGATGGCAGAGCTCTGACATGGCTTTAGGAGGTGTCCCCTCATGGTTCAGCTGGGTCATTTCCACTCCCCACCATACCTTGTAGTTGCCTGGGTCGTAGGTAAGAACATTCCCAAGGTGTTCAAAAGCCTTCTGGTACTCCCCAGCCTGGAAAAAGAAGTACATAAGCATCAGAAATTCAGGAATAAGGGGAGTTAAGAAGGAGAATACAGGGTTTGTGGGCACCAGAATTTCTGGTTCAGTCAGAAGAGTTTTACAGTGCTCCCATTACACACACATGTTCCTGTTTGATAATTCACAGAACAGATTCTAAGAATTTGACTTGGCTGGATTCACTGTTCTGACCCAGCCACAAATGAGCTCTGGGTTCACAGGTCTCTGCTCCTTTCTCTAGCCCAGAACACAGGCACAAACTGCTACTCTGCACATCCCCAAGTGCCTCAGCACAAATTCCTCACTCCCCAGGGCTCTCCTGTTCAGGGCACTTCCCTTCCCTTGTCTTCTCATGGACTGAAGGTGTTAGAGGGCATCACTGTGGCCATATATGAGCATGTGAGAGCTTGGAAACACTTAAATCCTACAGACTGCAACCACATAAGCTCCAAGGTCCCTTCCAAGCCATCCTGTGATTCTGTGGTTTCAACTGAACTCACCTAAAGCCCATCTCATTCCATGCCATGGGCAGGGACATCTTCCACTGTCCCAGGCTGCTCCAAGCCCCAGTGTCCAGCCTGGCCTTGGGCACTGCCAGGGATGCAGGGGCAGCCCCAGCTGCTCTGGGCACCTGTGCCAGGGCCTGCCCACCTCACAGGGACAATTCCTTCCCAATATCCCATCCATCCCTGCCCTCTGGCAGTGGAAGCCATTCCCTGTGTCCTGTCCCTCCATGCCTTGTCCCAGTCCCTCTCCTGGAGCCCCTTCAGGCCCTGGCAGGGGCTCTGAGCTCTCCCTGGAGCTTCTCTTGTCCAGGTGAGCACCCCCAGCTCTCCCAGCCTGGCTCCAGAGCACCCTCAGAGCAGCCTGGGGGCCTCCTCCTCCCTTCAGGCACTACTCCCTATTCTTCTTTGCTTGTTCACTCTTTGGGAAGCCAGCTTCTGGAATAATCCAGCCCTTCCCATCCATTGCACAGACATAAGGATAAGCACACCTTTGTTATTTAAATTGATTCTGATTTTCCTTTATGGTGCATTAACACTCACAATTTCATGGCTGCTTTTTCAGGATAACTTGCAAGACTCCTGCTGCAGAAGCAAGGTAATGACTAGTCATGTTTTGTTATACTTGGAGGATTTATAACAGAGTTAGGGCTGTTGCCAAACAGAATTCCTGCTCTGGCTCTGCTCCAGGCAATCAGTTTGCTTTTAGCAGCAAAGACAAGATACAGAAAAGCAAGTTCTGTCCTGTTAAATTCAGTCTGTAGAGAAGCATGTGCAAGCAATGGGAAGGTGGCTAGAAATTAACTCTATAAAAAATCCAACAGGGTTATACTGAAAATAATTCAGTTTTTGTAACAGTAACAGCATTTAGTACCTGCAGGTAGAGTAGGCCCAGGGCTGTGAGGAGGTCTGTATTTTCTGGAGAAAACCTGGAACATAAAAGCCTGAGTTTGTTTTTCAGCCCTTCTAGAACAGGGTAAAAAATAGAACATGGAATTCTGATGCTACATTATTGTTGTATCAATCCAGGAAATTAAACTGTAATTACTAAAAACAATTATTAGAACTGCCATCATGGGGACTTCCCTTGAATAACATCACACCTCAGCTACCCAAATATCTTCTGGGGATTGGTGGGAAGGCACTAGGCTCTGTGAAATACATCTGGACACATAATAAGATAATGTGGTTTTGTTAAGCTTCAAAGTGAGTCTGAATCAGTGACCTGGAAATACAAAATGAGATTTTCCATTGTCTCTCATAAACCACCCTGTAAATCCATCCATCCTAAGCCTCTTGGGCCATGTAGGGCAGGCAATCCTCAGCATTCCTGATGGATTCTACACACTCCTCATCAGAATTTTAATTCACCTTATAAAAAGATTACAAATAAATAGGATGGAAACCACAACAAAAAAGGACAAAGCTGAGAGAGAGACACAATTTGTGGTCTCACTCACCCCAAAAGGAGTCAGTTTTTAATTCCCTGCTACCAAGACTTAAAAAAATCTGATCTGCACACTCACACTGGCACCTCTAAACTTCAACTACAACAGAACCACCTGTGCCTGGTGGAATATAGACAAGGAATAACAGACTACCCTGGAGCTGGAAACAGCAAGAAAAATGTCATAGGCAGATGAGAACAAAAAAAAAAAAAAACCCAGGAATAAACAGGAATGAAGAAGAAAGGAGGGCAGGGGAGCACCAGGATAAGAACATAAACCTGGTAAGATGCTTAGCAAGGATTATTTACGTAATAAACATTCTAGATTAGTCCAAATGCCTGCCCAACCCCAGCCACCCTCAGGCAGCAGTGGGGCAGACATGTAAGGAAACACTGCATCAATACCCCCTGCCTCCCAACACATTCCTGATTTTCTTTCCAGTGCTCGCCTCCATGGCAAAGCTGCATTTGAAAGCACTGATAACGCTTGGGAATGCCCTAAAACAAGGATATGTGGGCACTGAGGAGCAGGGATGGGGTGGGAGAAACTGCCTGTGCCCAGCACACCTCCCTCAGCCACAAACTGCTCTGAGGGAAAGCAGCAAGTGACCCCCAGGCAGGGATTCTGGGGGGACAGTCAGGGTTACATTGTTTTGGGAGATAAACCTTTGGCATGGATGAAGTCAGTTTTGGATCACTTTGCTCCCAGGCATCTCCATCCATTTGTTATTCCAATTTTTTCTGGCAGTCCTTCCAACAGCTCCCTTCTTCCCTGCCACACTGTTAGCAGGAGCAGAGACAGCTGAAGTGCTTGGAAGTGCCAGCTTTGCTCAGAGCCCCTGTAATTACCATTAGCTTTTTAATCATGGCCTCAATTCAGATCTGGGACACCAATCAATTTTCTCCTGGCATAGGATGGGAATGGGCAGATGGAAAAAAGGGATATTTCTTACTCTACAGCTTTCTTATATACTTCAATGGCTTTATCCATCTCCCCCTCCAAGAGGTGAATTTTGCCCAGCATCATGTAGGTCAGGTCGTGTCTGTTGAGCTCCAGGGCATTGTTGAGCTGGTCTCGTGCCTAAAAACACAACCAGAGAGAAGAAAAAAATAATAAATTATTCCAGAGCCCTCAGCAGAGCAACAGCTCATGAGTAATCCCCAACAGCCAGGGAAGGAGAACAGCCAACAAACATCCCCTGCACCTGGAGAACACAAACCCCAGCCCAGCTAATCCTTGGAACAAGCTCTGCACCAGCAGCCACCTGCTTTTAGGGGCAGTAAAAGGCAACACTTTCAAGCCAAGCAAGAGGCATTTGCCTCCCCAGGAGGAGATGAGCACGGGCCTGCTCCTGGATTTGAGTTGGTTTGGCTTGAGGGACGCTCTGGATTTGCTGGGTGAACTGATACTTTGCAGCTTATTCTTCCTTAAAATGCTTATTCCAGCAGTGAGGAAGTGAAGATCTCAGGGGAGGTGTGAGCAGGTCCCAGTTTGGAAGGTGTTAGTGCAGATAACAAATCCCAAGTGTGAACCCACACTCCAGAGGCTGCTTTTGCACAGGGATGCCTTGAACAGAGAGCACAGCTGGGGTTTGCTGCAAGGGCCACAGCACCCCCCCAGCAAGGGCAGCAGGGAGGGGCTGGGCTAAATTTGGAACAAAAAGGGTCTAAATGCTGGTTTTTCCCTTAGAGTAGCTGGATCAGAGACAGCTCAGTGCTCACCACCAGCACTCAGGGGATGTTAAGTGAGGAACTGGGAATGGCACGCTCAGACCTGGGAATAAAACTGCATTTCAACCTCCAAAACTCCTGTACTAACTCCAGGTGTAGTTCAAAAGGAGCTTCAGACAAAGGAGCAAAACCTTCCCATGGAGGAAAAAAGGACCTGCTGCACCTCCAGCAAACAACCCCATAACTCCTCCCTCTGAGTCTGCCAGACCCAAGGAGCCGAGGTTTCCTGCAGGAAATCTCTGCATGAGATGCAGCAGCTGAGCTGGGGAAATGCTTTGGGGTTTTACCATCACCCTTCTCTTGCTTCAAGAGGATGGAGCTGGATTGCTGCTCCTACAAAGCCAGCAGTGTTCCTGGGTCTGCCTTTAAAGGGCTCAGACACTGAAGCAGCTCTTATTGGAGCACAGCCCATTTTCTGTCTAGTTTGAGGTTTCTCAAACATTCCCTTTAAAACCAAAAATGTTCTCTGAAAAATCTTAGATTTCAGAAAAAGCCTCTGGCCCTGCCACAGGGTGATCTCCCTTTACACAACCTCAATGACTTGCAGCTGACTCAAAGTAATTCAACACACAAATGGAAACAGAGACAGCTCACAAACCTTTGCTCCCAAAAACAAAACACTGAAGCAGAAAACTTTCTTGAAGCTTCTTGCTGTAAATGATCCATTTAAATCTACCAAAGACAGTGAAATTTCTGGGATGCTTCCTTGCTTCCCACTGACATTACCTTGTTGAAGTGTTTCAGGTACATGTAGCACACACCCAGGTTGTGGCTGATCTCCTGCATGAAAAAAAGCCAAATCAGCACAAGGTATGAAATAAAATCTGACAACTCTGACCCACAGGAGGAGAGCCCTGTGACTGCCCACACCATTCTTGCTTTTCAGAGCAAGTAAACCTATAAATTCCAGTTACTTCAGGCACCCACAGAGCTTAAGTGGGGTTGTACACAAAACATTACAGTCCACTGAGACAAAAACCACAGAAATGACAAACCTCTTCTGAGACATCAGACATTTTGTTTTCAGAGAACAAGGAGCACAGACTGGTTTCTTCATCGTGGTGTCACCCTCTAAAACCTGCTGCCCTCATGGGTGACTCAGTTTGGCTGTACATCAGTAGGATATGCACAGTGTCCAACCCAGCTGGACAAAACTGGAAGATGTGCCTCATTTCACAAAACACAACTTGAGCACTGGAATATCTGATATCCCTCTGGTATCCTAAACAATTTTGCACAGGGTAGGGAGATCCCTTAGGGATCCTAAACACTCTGGTCTGTAGGGAGCATCCCTGCCCCTAACTCCTCACCCACAGTTTAACACAAAAGTCACCTTCCCAACCCCAGCACATCCCTGAAAAGCAAAGTTCTCCCAATTTCTTATTTTATTCTGCTGAGCATTTCACTGATTGATCAGCTTAGACAGCCTTGACCTTTGGAAACTCTCTTACTTCCCCATCAACCTGTTTTCCTCCATGCAGCCTCTCCAGCTGTGCAGAACTGAATCAGTGACTCCAGGTTGCTGCAGGCTGTAGAATGAGGGAAGAGCAGAGTCTGATTCTGCTTCCAGTGCTGAGCCAGGAATGGGGAATAACTAATCAAAATACCCACTGGCATCTGCCTGCTGGGTTGTAAATAGGGTTACAAGCATGCCAAGCACTGGAAATGCAGGTGGAAAAAAGCCTTGTGATACAAAAGGTTTCTGAGCTGTCTGGCACAGGGTAATTTGAATAACACCAAAGCTATCCTTGTATCCTGAATTTTGGATGTACTGACAAACAAAGGAATGAGCTCACACTTTGCAAACCTGCTTTAGAAACACTTTGCAGGCAAAACAGGCACCTGCAGAAGGCTGCAAGGCATGGCCTCTCCCTCACCCACTGTCACACCCTTCCCTTTGCAATGCTCTTCCTCTCTTTTTGTCTTTTTATACAGAAGAGCTCATTGAATCACTGCTCCTGCATTTTCAACGATGTTTTGCATTACAAAAAAGCTTTCCCAATTACTCAAGCAAGTTTTAATAACTGAGGTTTCCAAACTCTCCCCATATTTCCCTTAAAGCACAGATGTGGTTATGTTAAAATTGATCCTTAGCAAAGTTCCAACACATTGCTCAATTCTCTGTGCCCCAAGCCAGGGATTTGCCCCAGGGCATGGGATTTGGTTCCTGTGATCCAAACCAGGCTCAGACCACAGGCAGTGTGAGTTCACCATGGTTTGGGACAAGTTTGCAGCTATTACAAGGATCTGCAACCCCCCAAACACTCACCCAGTCCTTCTCATCGAGTTTTGCTGCTTCATTGTACACTTCAATGGCTGCCTTATGCTTCCCCAGGAGAAACCTGCAAAAGGATTGCAATTCTTATGGCTTTCCTGTTTTCAGACCCTGCTGTGCAGCCACTATCACCTTTGCCAGTGAGAAATTATCTTATTTGCTGTATCCCCAGACATCTGCAGGAGAAGTTTACAATCTGAGCACTGCTCCCTCTCAGGACCAAGGTCATCCATCCTGACACTACTGGGGATGTAAGGAATGAATGCCCAGGCTCTGCAACCTGCTTTTGTCTCCAAAGAAAGAGACAGGTGCCCCAACACAACATTCAGCAACAGAAAAGGATCTGTAGGGTAAGTCTGCCCTGCTCAGGTCAGCACCTGTAGCTCTGGACCTTGAAATCAGTATCACCTTTCTGCCTGAAGCCCAAAGAAAGAGAAAACACAAGAGCAGCCAGGCAGATAACAGAGATTCTGCTTAAAGAACAACCCACGCTTCTGGAAGCCAAGCCAAGTGTTGATAAGGAGGAAACATGTCTGGAATTAAGCAGCCTAAGAGAAAAACAAAGCATGGAAGTCCTGGGTGGCACATCCAAGAGAAACAACAAATAAAACACCACTCACAGGGATCGTGCCACCTGCTTGAGGTTGTCAGCACTTCGAGGGTTCAGAATGGAACATGTCTGGAAAAGTTCAAGAGATTCTTGAATTTTCCCCTCCAAGCGAAATATCAAAGCTGTAAAACAACATAGAGCAGGCAAATGAATCCATTCTCAGCAGGAAAAACGTGCCTCTGACAGCAGGGAAAGAAGGAGGAGCACAGATCTATCACATCAGTGCTCCTCTGGTGCTTGTCCCTCCTGCAGCACCCACAGTTTTGTGCCCAAGGGCAGGATTCTGTGTGCCTGGGGAAATTCAGGGGTCAGAACAAAAGCTTTAAGCTTTAAACCTTGGGCAGTTGCTTGTACAGATGCAATCTGGATTTCTCCCCTCCCCAGCCTCTCCTGGCTGCAATATGTCCCTGCCAGCAAATCTCCACAGTCCCCCATCATGGCATTTGGAATTGGAATGTCACATTTTGGGAGACATTTTTTAGGGGCCAGAGGGCAGGGCAGGAAGAGGAATGCCATCCTTAGAGCAAGGAGTGAGACAGTGATCACCTGGGGTGGGCAACAATCAGAAAACATGCATCTGTAACAAAATCAAACACACAGCAACACACTGAAGGTCAGGAACCCATACCCCAAAGAAGAACTGATGACAAATACAGAGAAAACAGGACATTTAATCTGCCCATTTCATGTGAAAATCCCAAATTTCAATACTAAATGGGGCAAGCAGAGGGGAAAAATTGTATTTTTTCCTTATGTTCTATGGGAACATGGGGCAGAGAAATTCCATAGGTGAGGGAAATTCTGTGTTTCCCTCACCTATCCCTTGTATTGTTCTCTGTATCTCAAATCAGGGGTGACCTGCTTTAGTAAAAAGATTTTCAGACATACCTTGAACATAGACAGCATATTCACAGAGCCCTTGGGACTCCTGGAGCTGCTCTTTGATGACAGCCTGGAAGGACAAAATTGTAAACTCACATCATTTTAACAAAGTCGATTCCAGAGATTTGGTTCCAAACACAAAAACCACAACCCCACCTCTAACAAGGGCACTGGACCATGATGGGACAACCACACAGTGCACACAACAGAGCTCTGTGCCAGGAACACTGTGGCCCTTTTAGTATTGCTCTGTTCATTCCTATTCCCAAAGATAATTAGGTACTACCTGGGGAAAACACCAGGAGGCATCTCTGAAAGCATCCTCTGCTGATAAAGGTCTCTACTCCAGGCCCTTTGTGAAGAAATAAATTGAACTGGAGCAACTGCAGCTGAGTGAATGAAAGCCAAAAGAACAAATGAGGAGTGAACAGGGAAAAAAAAACCAACTGATGAAAATGTAAATTCTTGCTGGCTTCATCCACACAGCTCCCAGTTTGGGGTGGGTGGGGTGGCTGCAGTCTGGATACATTCCATAGCCACAACTGGTCCCACTTTTGGAGGATGAACACCCTGGACAGGAATCAAGAGCGTAATTTCTGCTCTGAGACTGCCCTTTGTGCAGAAGTGGAAGAACACAGGGAGTAAGAGTGACTTCTGAGTGAGCAGTGACTGGTGCTTATCTGGCATTTCAGATGTGTATGGTCAGTAGCAGCATCCCCTGCCTCTGAGAGGAACAGAAGTGAAGGACCTGAAAACTGAACCCCAAATACAGCATGTGGGAGGAAAACTATTATTGAGAAAGTTATTCTTGAGAAGATATTAATTGAGAAGTTACCATTGGAAGGAAAGTTCTTATTTACAACCCTCACTCGTAAAGAGAGGAAGGAAAAGGAAGAACAGGCCTGAGCTGCTCTTCTCTCACCTGTGCCTGATAATTTATCTATGTAACTCTTTACAAAGTGCATGATTATAAAACACTGTACTCAGAAATAACCAACATCTCCTCAATTCACACACTCTGGATTGTTCCATCTACATAAACCTGGATTCTCAGAGCAAGAGAGGGCAATAGAGAGCTATCTTTTAGAGAAATCTGATTAACTCTATAAACCCTAAAAAGTCCCACAGCAAAAGGCCCTCAGCTGAGGAATATGATCTCAAATCCCAGATTTCTTCCCCCAAGTTTATTTAAGGTGCTGATGACAGAATTTAGACACAACTGGCAGGAGACCAAGCAGTCTCTGTGTCATCTGCAGCTGCAGACTCTCAGGGATGTCTGCCTGGCACCTTGCTCAAGCAGCATTGAAAGGGTCAAAATCACTTTAATGCCTTCACTTTGGGGAGTTGATGTCAGTAAATAAACAGTTCTTAATGGCCTTTTAGTTCATTGAAAACTAAGGGAGATTTTAAACTCTGTTAGAGAGGGAGCATTTCAAAGCACTGATCGGGAAAGACCAAAATTCATTAACACAACAGGTCATTTGTTTCTCACTAAGACTAAGCTGATGGATTTTAACAACACCCAAACCATCCTGGAACCTTCCAGGTTTACTGCAAAAACACTGATTTTTGAGCTCTGAGGAAAAGGAAAGCTGGCCTGCCAAGCAGAGCAGTATTTATTAGCTGTCTTCTCTCGATTTTCCCCTGCTATTTCCTTGCTTCCATGACTGATGAAGACATGGACACATCAGTGTTGCCTTTATATCATCCATTTGTTATTTTCTCTGGTTTCCTGAGCTGCACATATTTTTCTTTTCTGTACTCTGTGATTCCACATCCCATCACAGAAACAATCAACACACAGAATCACACCAAGAAACTCCAGTCAGACCACAAAAAAGGGAAACAATTTTCTGGTTTGAGGGCCAGTCCAGCTTGTGTCTCTATCTATGCCAACCAAGATCTGAAATTACTGTAATGATACAACTCCCTGGCTCTGTTAATTAAGAGCTAAATGAAATTCCTCCAGCCTGCCCATTTCCTAAGCACCTCCAAGGCTTCTCCAGCAGAGGCAAGTCCTGACCAAACTGGTGTTTCAGAAGCCAAAAAGACTTTTCAGATCTTTGCTGCACATGCCAGAATCAGAATGGCAACTCCTGTCCCCTCCTCCTGCCCATGGGTGCATCATCTTCTTGTGTTCATTTTACCAGAAAAACACACTGTTAAATAAAAATTTGCCATTTCCTTAGTCCACTTCCCATTATAATTCCAGACAACCAGTTCTAAACTGCTCACCAAGCCCAAGATGAATTAGAGCATGCCATGGATCATGTGTAAAATGAAAGAATTTTGCTCAAGAGTTACCAGGATGGTTTTTATTTACACTTGGTAGTAATGTTTCCCTCAACTGAAGTGTTTTCATAGTGTCCCTGTAGTACCATCAAGAAACCTGCACTGTGGAACTGTGCTATTATCAGTTTGGAAAGCCCTATCCATCACTTGGAACAACAGAGGTCTGCAGTTCTTTCCATTTTCCCCTCCCAGTGACATCCTGAGCTCACAGACTGCTCCAGAGAGCTGCACCCTCAGATCCTGAAGGCAGCCAAGGATTGGAGACCACTGAAGTCATTTTACTCATGTTTTCTCTTGATCCCTTTCTTCCAAATAAAGTCAGGAAAGAGAGTGGTTGGGAAACTGTCAAGAAAACTGTTTTGTCATGACATCAGTGAAATAAGTCCCACATTCTGGAGGCAGCTCTTACCTTGCACTCCTCGTAGTCTCTGCGGACGTAGAGCAGATAAATCAACCAGTTCTTCCTCTCTAGGAGTGGCAGCTCTGGGGCTGTACATGGAAAATATTCACAGAACACAAGGAATCAGACTGAGCAGCAGACAATCTGGGAGAGATAGTCCCAGCCACCCCAACTGCCTGCACAAGGCAAGGAATTCAAGAACTGCAATTGCAATGAATGATTTGACTTAAAGGCTGGAGTGTGGACTTCTAAACAGGGTCTGGTTTTATTCTACTTCTCAAATTCGTGGATAAAACACCTTGTTCAGGATAGACACTAAATAAAAGCTCTAAGCAGAAAACCTCCACCTACTGGAAGATGGTCTACTGGAAGGTGTCCCTGCCCACAGCACAGGGTTGGAACAAGATGGGTTTTAAGGTCCCTTCCAACTCAAACCAGTCTGGGATTCTAAAAGACTCGAGGCATCAGCTCCTCCTGGAGCAGATCCTGGAGTAAACAGCTCCACACACACATTTTAATTCAACACCAACACTGGTTGGAGGAATTGCATCTTTTCAAATACACAAGAAGGAAGGAGGAAATGAGTTGGATTCACATTTTGAATCTAGGGCAAAAGAATCAAAGGTCTTTAAGATGAATTTCGGGGACTGAATGAGCAGGAAACAGTAGATAAACACAAAAAGAGATAGGAGACATGGGGTCTGAAAGTGTGAATAATTTCAAAAGGTCAAACTTAGTTCTTTGAATCTGTGAAGGGACTATGAAACATCACAGGTCTGAGAGACTGAAGCTACTGCAGAAAAACATTTGATGCAGTGGAGGAGGAAGCCTTGTGCTCCAGCATTTCAATGGTGCAGAGCTGGCAGCAGTAATTATGGCAAATCACGGATGGATGTTGCTTAGCGATATCCACGTCGGGTTTACAAGTTGAACACACTGCTGTGCATTTCATTAAGGCTGAGAATGTATTGCCTGGGACTGGAGTCTCCATTCCGAGGGGTAACCATAGCAACTGGCCCAAAAGCTCCGTGTTTGCAAGTCAATATTGTGACATGAGTGCAGAGGCAATGGCAGGCGAGGGCTGGGGCAGAGCCGGGGGGACACAGCACAGGGACACCTCCTGCAGCCCAGGGACACCTCCTGCAGCACAGGGACACCTCCTGCAGCACAGGGACACCTCCTGCAGCACAGGGACACCTCCTGCAGCACAGGGACACCTCCTGCAGCCCCAGGGACACCTCCTGCAGCCCAGGGACACCTCCTGCAGCACAGGGACACCTCCTGCAGCCCCAGGGACACCTCCTGCAGCACTGGGACACCTCCTGCAGCACAGGGACACCTCCTGCAGCACAGGGACACCTCCTGCAGCCCCAGGGACACCTCCTGCAGCCCCAGGGACACCTCCTGCAGCACAGGGACACCTCCTGCAGCACAGGGACACCTCCTGCAGCACTGGGACACCTCCTGCAGCACTGGGACACCTCCTGCAGCACAGGGACACCTCCTGCAGCACTGGGACACCTCCTGCAGCACAGGGACACCTCCTGCAGCACAGGGACACCTCCTGCAGGACAGGGACACCTCCTGCAGCCCCAGGGACACCTCCTGCAGCCCCAGGGACACCTCCTGCAGCACAGGGACACCTCCTGCAGCACTGGGACACCTCCTGCAGCACAGGGACACCTCCTGCAGCCCCAGGGACACCTCCTGCAGCACAGGGACACCTCCTGCAGCACAGGGACACCTCCTGCAGCACTGGGACACCTCCTGCAGCACAGGGACACCTCCTGCAGCACTGGGACACCTCCTGCAGGACAGGGACACCTCCTGCAGCCCAGGGACACCTCCTGCAGCACTGGGACACCTCCTGCAGCACAGGGACACCTCCTGCAGCACTGGGACACCTCCTGCAGCACAGGGACAGGGACACCTCCTGCAGCCCAGGGACACCTCCTGCAGCCCAGGGACACCTCCTGCAGCACAGGGACACCTCCTGCAGCCCCAGGGACACCTCCTGCAGCACTGGGACACCTCCTTCAGCACAGGGACACCTCCTGCAGCACAGGGACACCTCCTGCAGCACTGGGACACCTCCTTCAGCACAGGGACACCTCCTGCAGCACTGGGACACCTCCTGCAGCCCCAGGGACACCTCCTGCAGCCCCAGGGACACCTCCTTCAGCACAGGGACACCTCCTGCAGCCCCAGGGACACCTCCTTCAGCACAGGGACACCTCCTGCAGCCCCAGGGACACCTCCTTCAGCACAGGGACACCTCCTGCAGCCCAGGGACACCTCCTGCAGCACTGGGACACCTCCTGCAGCCCCAGGACACCTCCTGCAGCACAGGGACACCTCCTGCAGCACAGGGACACCTCCTGCAGCACAGGGACAGGGACACCTCCTTCAGCACAGGGACACCTCCTGCAGCACTGGGACACCTCCTGCAGCACTGGGACACCTCCTGCAGCACTGGGACACCTCCTGCAGCCCAGGGACACCTCCTGCAGCCCCAGGGACACCTCCTGCAGCACTGGGACACCTCCTGCAGCACAGGGACACCTCCTGCAGCACAGGGACACCTCCTGCAGCACTGGGACACCTCCTGCAGCCCAGGGACACCTCCTGCAGCCCCAGGGACACCTCCTGCAGCACAGGGACACCTCCTGCAGCACAGGGACAGGGACACCTCCTTCAGCACAGGGACACCTCCTGCAGCACTGGGACACCTCCTGCAGCACTGGGACACCTCCTGCAGCACTGGGACACCTCCTGCAGCCCAGGGACACCTCCTGCAGCCCCAGGGACACCTCCTGCAGCACTGGGACACCTCCTGCAGCACAGGGACACCTCCTGCAGCACAGGGACACCTCCTGCAGCACTGGGACACCTCCTGCAGCCCCAGGGACACCTCCTGCAGCACAGGGACAGGGACACCTCCTGCAGCCCAGGGACACCTCCTGCAGCACAGGGACACCTCCCAGCCCAGGGACACCTCCCAGCCCAGGGACACCTCCTGCAGCCCAGGGACACCTCCTGCAGCACAGGGACACCTCCTGCAGCACAGGGACACCTCCTGCAGCACAGGGACACCTCCTGCAGCACTGGGACACCTCCTGCAGCACAGGGACACCTCCTGCAGCACTGGGACACCTCCTGCAGCCCCAGGGACACCTCCTGCAGCACAGGGACACCTCCTGCAGCACAGGGACACCTCCTGCAGCACTGGGACACCTCCTGCAGCACAGGGACACCTCCTGCAGCCCAGGGACACCTCCTGCAGCCCCAGGGACACCTCCTGCAGCACAGGGACACCTCCTGCAGCACTGGGACACCTCCTGCAGCCCAGGGACACCTCCTGCAGCCCAGGGACACCTCCTGCAGCCCCAGGGACACCTCCTGCAGCCCTTTGGAGGGAGCAGAGCCACCCCCGGACCCGCTGGCTCAGCTCCAGCAGCACAGAGCAGAAGGTGACACTGGGGAGCCCGGGGCCCTCTGCCATCAGAGGTGAGGATGAAGAAGCCCTGCAGGGGAAGGGCTGGTGCCAAGTGTCATTATCTTTTGGAATGGCTGAGCTTTAATCGCCTCTGGAGCACACCAGGCTCTCCCCCGTAACCCACATCAAGTCCAGTTTCACTTAGAGCTCCTAAATCCAACATCCTTTAGCTTTTGAATTTGGAAAACATTTCACAAAGCCATTCTCATTTTCTTGGTTTCTGGAGCACACCAGGCTCTCCCCCATAACCCACATCAAGTCCAGTTTCTCTTAGAGCTCCTAAATCCAACACCCTTCAGCTGCTGAATTTGGAAAACATTTCACCAAACCATTCTCATTTTCTTGGTTTTTCTTTCTTAAATTCCAGAGTATCCATCTAGATTTATATCAGAGCTGAGAATTAAATGTGCACACTAGCAATTTAAGGTCAAATAGCTTCTAAAGAAGGTTCAACTACCCTAAAACAAATAGAAAGCCTGCAGTCCAAACAAAAAAGTAATCCAAACACACAAAAGAGTAATCCAAACAAAAGAGTAATGCAAACAGGCTGAGCTTAGAGAAACGCACAGATCAGGGATCCAAACATTCCCAAATTCTGCTCTGCTGTGGAGTATCCAGATCTTTGGAAGTAAAGCATTTTAATAAGCATGTTCCCAGATCAGATTAATTGATTTCTGATAGCTTTATGTTTCCCATTTGTCCTTCTTTGAGTGAGAGGATGAAGGGAAGAGTCAAGAGGCTGCCTAAATAGTCACAAATTGATTGAAACCCCACTATTTCACATCTGAAGCCCATTCAGGGGCTACCAAATTCACTGACACTCTGTAATTCCTTCCCTGTGCAGGTTATTACCAGTGCCAGGGTGTGACAGACACACAGCACCTGGGGGTGCTGGAAATGCTCTGTCCCATCCCTGGAAGTGTCCAAGGCCAGCCTGGATGGGGCTTGGAGCACCCTGGTCCAGTGGAAGGTGTCCCTGCCCATGGCAAGGGCTGGGATCAGATGGGTTTAAGGTCCCTTCCAACCCAAACCAGTCTGGGATTCTGTAAAAGCAGCTGGACCTGTGTGCCCTTCCTGCCTGGCATCTCCTGGTGCCACTATCTGATATAAAACCACCAAACCTGACACACCTGGGCAGTTCCCACCTTCTTCTGTAAGAATGGATTTAAAGACAGACCCTGCAAACTCTATGTACCCATCAACATTCCACTAACAGTCAGAACTGAAGCATCCTTCACCATTTTGTGCCTATTAATACAGCCTCAAATTAGAAAATCCTGCAGCTGTCTGAAATAGGGAATAGTCAAAAGAACTCCAGACACACCCCACCAGGTCTCCAACCATCTGTTCATGCCTTACTGGGAAGGTAAAAAGTACCATTAAAGGTTAAAATACACACCAGTGTTGTGGGCTAAGATAAGATGCCAGTACACCAGAGAGGGGATGGAGGATTGCTTGTTTAATTCCTGAAGGAAAGAGCTTTTTCACACTTCTGAGACAAGAAGGATGTTGTACTCCACTCCCACACCATGGAAACGCCTGCTGGGAACAGGGAGGGGAAGGAAGAAATGCTGAACATCAGACTGAGGGCTGAGCAGAACAACAGGCTGCAAAGGGGAAGGGGAAAACCCAAGGAGTTGCCTAAAAGTGCTGGGATGGAGAGAAAATGGAGAAATGGAAAGGCACTGTGAGCCCCACTGTTCACATCTGCAGATAAACCAGCTCTGCTTCCCCCAGGGATGCACCTGTGAGCTGAGGAAAACTCTGTGTGATTGGGAAAACACAGGGAGATTTGATGCTCCTAAAAGTCATTTGGAAATGGCAACAAGGCTGACTGAGGAGACACAAATCATTTTTTTTCTTCTTTCTCCCTAAGACAAGCAAATTGAAAGCAGACCAACAATTCGGATGTTTTTCAAAACCTGTGACAAAATTCATGGTTAAATTTGACACAGGAACATATCTGATCCCCCCAAAAATAGCTGTGGGAAGTAAAGGATTATTACCAGGCTCTGTGCCCTATTCAGATGCAGAAAGAATTAATGGAAATTATTTGTACACCTCTCCAGAGCCTCAACCACTTCATGTGCATTCCTGCTTTCTCACAAAGCAGTGGATACCTGCTCCTGGTGTATTTATCTCCCTCAGGTTTGCTCCCCCAGCCTGCTGATAAGGGCTGGCACAGTGCAATGGGTCACTGCATTCTCCTGAAGAAAATGGAAATACAAATGCCTGGTAATTTGGGTCTCTAGCTCCAGAGAAAGGGAATAAAACACCTTCTTCAATCTATGGACCTTCAGGATTTTCTCCTGTGTCACTGCTGTATGAAGAGACACTTTTCTTTGTCACCTCTAGCAATAATCCCAGGCACTGCACAGGTTGGAAAAGTGTGGTTTAGATCCTTCCTAGCAGTGAAGAAACAAAAAGCCATTATTTGCTGTAAATCAATCTGCCCAAAGGCCAGCTCAGGAAAACACAATCATCAAAGAACTTGGTATCTACATCAAAAAGAGTTTATAACTTGCATAATTGTCTTTCAGCCTCTCTTTTGTGGGACTACAAAAGTCCTGTGCCAGGGAGTCAGCCACCAAAAATATGATTAAATGCCTTTGAAGTGTGTTTTGATTGAATTCAAAAGGGAATCCATCTGATCCCCTCGCTGGCCAGTGATTGATTGCACCAGCCACTTCCAGCAATGTGATTTTTCTTTCTGACAATGCTCCTTTAAGGAAGCCACTGGAGCAGAAACCCTGACAGAATCAGAGTAAGATCATCAGATTTGTATCTGTGCTGCTCTATCATCACTCTTCCCTTTATTCCTCCTGTTATAGATTTTCTCAGAGGACTGGAAAAAATAATAATGAGTTATTCCCTTTTGTGTAAACCTCCCTAGGTAATTATTTTGTGCTTGCATCTTCATATTGGGTAATTATAGCTTAGGGATGAACTATCAAGCAGTGGGGTTTAGATTTAATAAAAGGCCTTTAAATTGCTGTAAAAATAAGAGGGGAAAAAAGGCCCCAGAAGCTCCTATGAGATTTCGTGGGGGAAATGATTGCTAAAGCACCAGCAGGAAGAAGTGGCTCAAGAAAAGGTTTCAGTCATCTCAGAGAGAAAAAACCAGTTCAGAGCCCAGCCCTCCTTCCAATCCAGATTATTGGAAAGGGTCCAAGCCCCAGTTCACCCCTTCCAGCTCTGAACCCAACCTGCAGCAGCCTGAGCAAGAGCAGCAAAGGGGCAAAAGACTCAAGAAGACACAAGAAGAACTCGTTATGGCCCAAAATCCCCAAGAACCTAAAGCACACATAACATACAGCACAAAGAGAGGTCAGAAAAGCTTTGCAAAGGCAGTTAAATAGAAGTAGTTTTAATTTTTTTTATTCTGCAGTAGCTTCCTGAGCCACAGCCTGGATCCATTGTGGAAGGTACCACATATGTGGGATAGGTTTTCTAACCCGATTCAGCTGTCCCTTTCCAAATTCTAATTCAAAATTCCATATTGCAAAACAGCATCATCCAAGAACAGAGATATTTTCAAAACTAACAAACACCCAGACAGTGCCTCAATTCTCTATTGTGACATTTTGATATTGAGGCAGCAGAAGCACAAAAGAATTTCATAAAGTGAATCAGAATCCCAGGATGGTTTGGGTTGGAAGGACCTTAAAGACAATCAAGTCCCATTCCCCTGCCACCTTCCATTGTCCCAGGCTGCTCCAAGCCCTGTCCAAGCTGGCCTTGGACACTGCCAAGGATCCAGGGGCAGCCACAGCTGCTCTGGACACCCTGTGCCAGGGCCTCAGCACCCTCACAGTCAAGAATTTCTTTCCAATATCTATGTCTAAATTCATGATTAAATTTGACACAAGAACATATCTGATCCCCCCCAAAATGGCTGTAGGAAGTAAAGGATTATTACCAGGCTCTGTGCTCTATTCAGATGCAGAAAGAATTAATGGAAATTATTTATACACCTCTCCAGAGCCACAATCATCTTAATCTGCAAGCCCCAGTGTCCAACCAGGCCTTGGGCACTGCCAGGGATGCAGGGGCAGCCCCAGCTGCTCTGGGCACCCTGTGCCAGGGCCTGCCCACCCTCACAGCCAGGAATTCCTTCCCAATATCCCATCCATGCCTGCCCTCTGGCAGTTTCAAAGCACAGCACCTTGCTCTGAAGTCAGAGGAGGAAGCAGGGCTGTGGCAAGGAGAGATGCAGGTTTTCAGCTCCCATCACCAGGCCAGGCTCACTGGAACACACAGCAGCAGGACTGGGTGGGTTTGGACATTCAATCCCCACTCCCAAGTTATTCTGCTCATTACCTTAATGGCAAACTCCCAATGGCATCAAGACAACCCACTTGTCTCTGCAGGAGAGCCTCCACATCTGAGAGGCAGCACATGGAATTCTGTGGGAGCACCACCAGCCCCATCCCACACTCCCAGCCCAGCCTCCTGTGGCTGTGTGCTGCCATTCCTGCCAGGATTACCATTACTGCCACTCCCAGAGCCTGGGGAAGGTGCAGCCATAGCTGTGGTTAGAGCCCAAACACAGCTCTGTGCTCTCCTATCCGTTTAAATAAACATGGATAGGGAGGATGAGCCCATCTGTGCTGTCTCCTTTTTGCCTTGAGCTTCACAAGCTGCCAACGCCAGGAATTCCTCTCCAGTTTGGAAATCCAGTGTCAGGGAGGGAATGAGCATCTTCTGGGCAAAAATTACATTAAAATAATAGGGCACACACTCCGACAGCTTCTACAGAACAACACAGCCCTGCAGGGAATTGGATTTTCTGAAACAAGGTATGATAATGGAGAGAAAGCATTTGTAAGCTCTAATATCAATCTTCTTATCAAGATTTAAAACTAACAGACTGCCTCGGTGTCAGAAGAGCATCCTACAAATTTCCAGCAGAGCCAAATTTGACAAGAAATCCTCTTCCTTCCTCAGACTCTTTTACTGAGACTGTGGCAGTATAAATACATGAGAGCTTTGAAAGAAAACTAGCACAGGAACATTGCTCTTCCTACGCCCAGATCCATCCTTGGAGTTTGAAAATGGAGCTGTTAATGTATTCAAAACTCAGTAATAATGAAAAATAACCCCAAAACCCAGCACTCAGAAGAGGCTCTACGAGCTGTATTTCACTCACCATGTGTGAGGGAATATATGTGAGAATAAAGGTGTTTGTATGCACAAACCCCTCTAAAATGGATATAAACAACAACAAAAAAAGGACCAGCTTTACACTGCAGCCCTTCTCTGGTTAATCCCTTCTCCCTGTGTTTTCCTGTTTGCAAATTGTTGCTGGAGCACCTTTAAATCAAGCCCTAAAGCCATGTGGTTGCTGGTTATTTACAGTCAGCTGGGGTTAATAAAACTCATCACACACAGCCCAGTGCTGGCTGGAGCTGTAACTCATCCCCAGAGCTGCCTCCCACGGTTTAATAGCTCCACGAGGTGCAGGGAAAGCTGGAAGGAGCCTGGAAAACAGAGGTTTAAACAACAAAAAAAAGCAACATTTCTGACTCTCCACCTCCCCCTGCAGGAAAATTAGCCAGGGATAGATGAAAGACTTCAAAATTGTATCTTAAATCTGATTTATACTCTAGGGCATGGGGAAGAAGGGGCATTTTCTCTTGCTACTGTGCACTGCATAAATCTCATTGAGTTGCTTACTCAGATTTGTGGGTTTTTTCTGATTTAAGACATTTACAGTTCTGAGTTACTCCAAAGAAAGATGGTTTCCTTTATGAAACAAATACCCTGATTATTCAATTAATTTGCCATATGAATAGAATTGATTTATTTAATTATTTGTGTTCTACTCCATGCTGCTCAAGTTCAACCTGAAGGTGAAGTGGGATGATCTGTAACTAAACACACACTTGTCACCCCCCTGGACCTCCCAGTGCCAGTGAGGCTCCCAGGGGCAGAACCAGTTTGGTCACTGGGAAATCCCTGTTAGCAGTAGGAGGCTGCTGAGGTAACACTGGGCAGCCCTGAGTCCATCTGGGGGCATGAGATTTACACACATCTTTAACACAAATACATGATCCTGATCACTACTCCATAAAAAGTTGATATCAAGCCTGATAATGCTCAATTCAAGTCTAAAATTTGATTCAAACAAATAACACTGGAGAGAGGTTTAGTAACAAATACCTTTAAAAAGAAATTTGAAAAATTTCTATGATTTTTCTGAAAAATGAGAATTGAAAGTCTGTTTGCTCTTCATGAGCCAATTTTGACCATCAGTGCTGACTGCTGAGGAGAGATGTGCTCAGAACAGAGGAAAACCAAAAAATAGGGGGAAAAACCAAAAACCAGGCTACTTTATATGGCAGTTCTAAAGTCCCTGAGGATGCAGACACCACACTTGGAGATTCTCAAGGCTCCAAGTCCTGGCATGACATCCAACTCTTCTCTGTTTAAACCATGTTCTGCCTGATGCCTGGTGCTCTTGTAGGCACGGTGGAGTCTGAGCCCTCTCTGGGTGTGTGTTCCCAGATGTGGGGAGCAGAGCACACCATGGCAAAGGCATGGCAATAAAATGCCTTCTGAACAGCAGAGGTGGTCTGAGATACTCACTGCTGGCTCCTCTCTGCCTCCTCCCACAGCAACACTGGCATGGGAGATATTTCCCCCACATGTGGCTGCAGGCATTCCCAAAATAACCAGCTTCTCATTAATTCCAGCATCAGGAGCAAAGTAGTTTGGGGATTTCCAGTTCTAATCCCTCCTCTGGCTTTAATTCCTATGCTTAGTCTTTTTCTGTCTACAGCATGAGGTATTTTACATGAAAATTGAAACTAAAATAGTTGTAAGGCATTTGTAAGAAAAGCTTTTCCTTTAGAAAGCAAAATAAAATTCCAGCATGGAGAGGACCAGAATCCAGCCACATCAATCTTTGATATTTCCCACTCCATAAGGAATAGCACCTAGAACCTGTCCTCAGTTCATCCACTGCCAAAGAATGCTACATTGAAGAAATATTACAAGAACATAGATCTATTTACACAAAAAAATATAGAAGCTGGTCTTGCAAACATTTCAATACTCCCTAGACAAGACCCTATAGTTTGAGTTCTTCCAGCCTCATTGCCTCAGGATAAAGTTTTCCAGGAGGGAAATCCCAGCCTATCCCAGGATGAACATTTGCCTGTGCACCTTCACTCTTCCCTACTGCACCAATGTGTTAATGCTATAGTCTTTAATTACACAGTCACAGAAGCACAGCCTGCCTCCTTCTAATTAGAAGTATAAAAATGAATCACAGTCATGCAGGGAACGAAATTATTGAGAATTATGAATAAACCAGTGACAAAATCCCAGGACTTGCAGTGTGTGTAATGCAGCTGGAAGCGTTGGCAGTGAAGGGGACAAGCCCTGCAAGGAGTGAATGGAGATATTTTTTATTCAGAAAGCCCTCAGTGAGCTGCTCCTTGCTCAACATGTCCTGTCATTCCTGTGCCACAGATGCTGCTGGAGAGCTGGGCTAAATGCAACAGGTGATTCTGTCCCTCAAGACTCAGATGCCCAAATTCCAGCTGCACAGACACTGGGAATTCTGACTCTTGAGTGAGCTGCATCTCCTTCAAGTGTCTGAAAATGAAGAGATGAGTGAGCTGCCTTGGGCTGTCTCCAAGGTAAAGGAGAGGAAGAGGCATCCTTAGGAAGGGATCCATCCCAGCACAGGTGGCTGGGAGAGGTCAGGGAATGGCACAGATGCCCTTTGCACTGACTACACAGGGAGCACGGCTGATCTGCTGAGACTTGCTCTGCATCACAGACACCTCAGTGCAGAGAGATGAATCCCACCCTTCCTAAATTTGTCACTCACTATTTTTACAGAATTATTTTTAAATTCCCACCAGGAGATGCTATTTTATCTGTATGCAGCACACCAAAAAACTGCAGCTGAAGGCTTTAAAATCAGAAGACACTTGCCTGGCACCAAGGACTTTCAAAGAAGCTTCAAAAAATGAATTTACCTGTTTTAAAAAATGGCACTAAAATGTTCCCTGTTGTGCTGCCTGCAAAGGATTCCCTGCTCCTCTCAGCACAGATATTAATATACACACACAAGAGGGCAGAGCTGTGCTAGCACATTCCAATTTAAATATTACCAGTTCTTTGCAGTGCAGGGATTACTGGGCTGGTATTCTGGGGAGAAGAGGATGAAGTGAAGGATATTATAGAATTTAATTACCCAGAAATGATAATCCATTTTTTTAATCTCACTACTCAAAACTAGCAGCTGCATCAGATCCTGAGCATCACACACAGCACTCGCTGCTCCCCACTTATCGGCGAGATGGAAATACCCAAGTCTCTTACATAAAACAATGATGTAATTACCAACTAATCTAGCTTCTTTAGGAACCAATTTCTTCCCACAAGGTTGGGGGTTCAAATGGACTAAAAGATCTTGGCTTGCATGTGGCCAAATGGAAGCGAATGGGTATGGACAGATAAGGGCTGGATTGGCTCCCTCCGACCATGACATTCCCACTAAGGCCTTTTCTTTCTGACACACTTAGAAGTATTAATTAATTTAACTCAAGGGGGTTGTTTTTATCTGGATTTCTCAGGCAGCTTCACTCTTACAAGTTCAAAGGCAGCTTTGAAGCCAGCTCAAAGAATGGATTTATATTGATTTAAGAAACTGTACCAGAAATTCAGAAATGATCAGCACTGCGAGTGCATGGAATCGACTCCACGGGGTAGAGAGTTCCTGCTCTTCAGATTAAATACTCACAGAATCCCTCAAAACATCTGCAAGAGCAGGAGGGATCCCCACTGGTTCATCTGGGCAAGCAGGAGCCACCCAGAGAGAGACAGGACAGCTTATCAAAAGCCACTTACCTATTTCTGCATAATCTGAGCATTATTTATTATTGTTTATTGCATTCTTATCCATTAGCATTATTAAGAGCCACATTTTGAGATTGTTTATTGGCACTTCCTAACCAGAGCCACCACCCATCAGGCCAAGCAGTGCATTGTAATATATCCATTTATAGGATACTTTTCATTTCATGTCTCCAAATGTTTTGTTAACCAAAAGCCTGCAGCATCCAAAACCTATCACCGGATATTAGGCCAAGCTTGTGGTTGATAAATGGAAAGCAACAAAAGCCAGAGCACTTTGCCAAAGGTCACACATAAATCCTTCCTTCAAACCCTAGAAACAACAAAGCACCCAAAAAATACCCCAATGCCCAGGCCCAGGAGAACACTTGATGTCTGCTAACAGTTTCACAGGGTTTTCATTTTGAAAATTATTTACCTGACCCTTCCTGTGGTAAGTGTAGAGGTGGTTGATGACAACTCAGAATTCTCATTCTTGACAGATTAATGGATTTTTAGGACAAGTTCTTCCCAGTGATTCAAGCAAAATCAATTTTGCTTCAGTGAGTTTATTATACTGTGTACATATTTAGGATTCTACCTTGTCATTAAAACACCATCAGTGCATCTCAGAAAGTCTGAGGTCTCATATTCATGTAGAAATCCAAATGCATTTAAAATTGTCCCATTAACCTCTGAACTGTTATTAGATAAACACGAGCTCAGAACTTACTTTCTAAACGTTTTTTCCACAATAAAGGGAAATAAATTGGAGTTATGTTCCATAAAAATCAACAATATAAGCTGGTAAAAGCAATTCTCCACTCCAGTACCATCAGATCCTATAAAATTATTTGATTTGCCTGTGTGGGAAAAAAAAAGTGGGAAAAAGATGGGAGACAGCCTATCTCAATTCTAAACCAATAAAGCATTTAGGAAAATATCTGATTAATTTAGAATGCAGGAGGGAGATTAAAACCCCACCTCATCACACACTGACATTAACTCCTTATCACTTCAAGGAACAGAGCTTGAATTTATTTATTCCACCCTCAGTTGCTTGGGGATCAACAGAGGGAGAGTTATGGATGGAGCAACAAAGGGAACTGATTTTGGGAGCAGCTCTCCCAACAGGGGATAAAGGACAAAATAATGAATGCTACTCCTGTGTCAGCTGCTGAGGGACAATTGTCACCAAGGGTGGCCACAGATGCTTGGAGGGAGTCACTGTTAATTCAGGGAGTGCTGTTAATTCAGATCATTGCATGGAGAGATTTCAAACCTGATTCCACCAACACCATCTGCTCCAGAACCTTGCTGAACACTCCTCCTCTCCCTCAGGGCTGGCCTGCCTACAAGCCAGAGCCTCCCAAATCCCAACTTTCAGGCTTTGGCAGCCTAACATGAGGGATCAGCTACTCCATGAACAAATTCCAACTCCAAACTCAACATTATCCTTCTAAGAGCCAAACAATGCAGTTGCTAAACTCTGGTTGTAGGTTCCACCTTTTCTTGGCTCACAGGGAGGATCATGGGAGGAAAGCAAGAAGAGGGAGGGGAAGCTACAAAATTCAGGTTCAATATATCCAATGGAAAGCAAGGAACAGGGAGTGAAAGCTCCTCAATTCAGGTTCAATATATCCAGTAGAAAGCAAGGAACAGTGAGGGGAAAGCTACAAAATTCAGGTTCAATATATCCAATGGAAAGCAAGGAACAGGGAGGGGAAACCACTCAATTCAGGTTCAATATATCCAAAAAAAAGTAAGGAACAGGGAGGGGAAACCACTCAATTCAGGTTCAATATATCCAAAAAAAAGTAAGGAACAGGGAGGGGAAACCACTCAATTCAGGTTCAATATATCCAGTAGAAAGCAAGGAACAGTGAAGGGAAACCACTCAATTCAGGTTCAATATATCCAAAGGAAAGCAAGGAACAGGGAGGGGAAACCACTCAATTCAGGTTCAATATATCCAATGGAAAGCAAGGAACAGGGAGGGGAAACCACTCAATTCAGGTTCAATATATCCAATGGAAAGCAAGGAACAGGGAGTGAAAGCTCCTCAATTCAGGTTCAATATATCCAGTGGAAAGCAAGGAACAGTGAGGGGAAACCACTCAATTCAGGTTCAATATATCCAATGGAAAGCAAGGAACAGGGAGGGGAAGCTACAAAATTCAGGTTCAATATATCCAATGGACAGCAAGGAACAGGGAGTGAAAGCTCCTCAATTCAGGTTCAATATATCCAGTAGAAAGCAAGGAACAGTGAGGGGAAAGCTACAAAATTCAGGTTCAATATATCCAATGGAAAGCAAGGAACAGGGAGGGGAAACCACTCAATTCAGGTTCAATATATCCAAAGGAAAGTAAGGAACAGGGATGGGAAACCACTCAATTCAGGTTCAATATATCCAGTGGAAATCAAGGAGCAGTGAGGAGAAGCTCCTCAATTCAGGTTCAATATATCCAATGGAAAGCAAGGAACAGGGAGGAAAAGCTCCTCAATTCAGGTTCAATATATCCAGTGGAAAGCAAGGAACAGGGAGGGGAAGCTACAAAATTCAGGTTCAATGTATCACACCTGCATTGCTGAAAACGTGGCCTTCTGGTTAAAGCTACAAACCTCATGCGTGTATTTTGTCATTCCAATGATTTTGGCAAATTTGAGACTCCATTCTCAGAAACACACACTTATTGCCTCATTCCTGCCCAGTACAAGGACAGACAAGCTGGACAGGCTGAATGTGATGGTTAACATAGGGCCTCAGCAATGTCTTGGTCCCACTCTGCTACACCTGTGTGCAACCACATCATCCATTCTTGCTCTATTTGGGCAGGAATTTTACCCACACCAAGCTGTTCATATGGTCTCTGCATTTCACAGACCTGTTTGTGCTAATGTTGAGCACAGGATCTCTCTTGCTAGAGAAAACACTGACACTAAAGCTTTATCCTGCTTGAAAACACAATGCAAATAGAAAAAGGCAATTTGCTGCAACAGAAAGTGGCCATTCAATGTTTAAAATGCCAGTTTAAAATAAGTTTAGCAGCACTTTTCTGTTCAAACAGCACTGATGTAACCTGGCTCCTAAAGTTCATCATAATTCTCCTCAGCCAAACTAAAATGGGATGAAATATTTAATTAAGATGTTGTACAAATATTCTATTAAAAATGGGAATATTTGTCATGGGAAATAGATGCTGCTCTTTCCTGCCAAATTCCACCAAAAAATATCCAACATCCTTTCGTTCTCCCTCCTCCTCTTTTTCATGCCCCCAGTCCCCCACCCACACACAGAGGACACTGTTACATCACTCCAAGTACAAATCTTTTTGCTGCCCTCATTTCCCAGAGATTAACGATCAGGCAGCTCAAATCAGCTTTCCCAGCTGCACTGAAGTCAAATATTAAATGGCAAAGCCCAAAGGCTTTAAAGGCATTTCAGTCAGAATAACCCGAGGTGTGCCAGGCCTGGAGATGCCTCAATTTACCTTAAAGGACACAAAAGAGAATTACAAAAATCACAGGCTGGATGATTCTTTTAAAAATCATCCTAGTTTACTTGGAGTCAGGGGTTGTGTCAGTATAAAAGGGAAATCCAGAGCCACAAATAAATGGGACTTGCACGAGGAGGAAGAGCAGGGTGGGGGTTATGGAGGATGAGATGGGAGTCATAACCTTTATAGGAAAGGATAGAGATGAAATAGCTCACCAGGGAGCCCATCAGTGCCTCCATGGAAGTCAGACTAATTGCCTCAAAGTAACCAATTTAGAGTCATTTTAGAGCAATCATTGCTCTGAAAGAGTTGAGGGTCAAGATAAAAGTAAATTTGGGAGTTATTTTTACTTTCATGCAGGCCTGAAGCAGTAGCAATCTTCTCCTCAGCTCTGGGCAAGTTCCCAAAGAGGCCTGGGCTTGTGCTGAGCCAAGCCCCATCTCCAGGACAGCCACACTCTGCTCAGGGGCTGGAATTCTCCAACAGGAATTGGGACTATGCAAGCTTGGCCTGAGCTCCCCAAGAGCAAAGTGGTTATTCCAGCTTCCCAAGGCCTGGACATGCAGGACAAAGAACCCAGTTAGGCAGAGTGTCATTGCAGAGTGTCACTGCAGTGCCCAGCTGCTAATCCAACTCCTCTTTACTGCCAGCATTATCCCAAGGCAGGCTCCATCCCATTCCCCATCAGGAATACTCTGCCAGGGCACAAAATGGCCAAAGGGCTGCGCTCACCAGCTGAGGGAGGGTCCCTGAATGCAAAGGCAAGGCAAAAGGAGGACTGCTTCTGGCACTGGGAGTAAATACTCTTAATTAAAATCTGAATTGATGGGGCCCTCTGCACACTTGAGAAAGGAGAATCTATCAAAAACCATCCCAAAAGCTCAGCTCAGGTAGGCACAAAAGCTCTGCAGTGAGCACAGCTGTGCTGGAAGGGGAGCAGTGCCACAGAGAAGGGAACACTCTGTGTGTGTTAGGACAAGTCCTGCCTCAAGAATGAGGGAAAGCAGAAAAGGAGATTCTGAAGAATTTACCAGATCCCTCAAAAAGCAGCAGGATTTGGTCAAACATTTGGAACCAACAACAGAAATTGTACCTGTTCCAGTTCAGATTCAACCAAGACTTCAAAACCAACAATTTGCACTGAGTGAATTAACACATTTTCATTATTAAAAAGAAACAAACAAAAGCAAATAAACTATAATTAAACTCACAACCTGCCTGATTTGATATCACTTTTACTTCAAAAACTGGAACATGTGACATAAAAAAACCCACAAGATGGAATGTTTGCTTCCAGAGCAAGACATCATTCTGAAGACCCAAAACAAACCTGTTATTATTTCAGAGGATAAATGAGTATCAAACCCATTAACAGCCCCACCAGTAAGTACACAATAAAATAAACACTCTCACAGATTATAAGCAAACAATACAGGCTGTGGCTATGGTAAATCAGCCAGGAACAGCACTGAGCTCACAGAGACCCTGGAAAAATACTGGTACTCAGCAAATTACAGTCTAGACAGTCTCCTCTTTTCCCAGAGGACATTTATTTCCTCCTAGACAGCTGCAAACACTAGAGAAGAAACCTTAAAACCAACCTGCCCAAGAAACAGAATCAGATCTTCAAACAAACCTTTTTTAGCACGAGGTTTTGTTGGTTCTGTAGCCGCTGGCGATGAAGAAACCTGAAAAGACAGAAACCAGGAGTAGTAAATAGACCAGGCAAGGTTTCTTGAAGCTCTGTTCCAGAAAATAATCAGAAAGGACAACTGGCAAATCCCAAAGGAGGGCATAAAAATAGCAGCATTGCTGCTGGACAAACTCTGCCCTGCCAAGCAAGGCAGAGATTTCTGTTCCACAGCTCCATTAAATAAACACCCCCGTTGTGCAGCACATCCCTGTTGGTGGGGTCACTTCTGATCACCTGCATCCCAAAGTGATCTTTACCTTGCAAAAAAAAACCAATACTGGAGCATTTAAGAACCTAATTAGAGATCACACAGAAAATGAGTCAAAACCATTTATCATCAAACATTTATGAAGTTAATTAGGGCAAAGCTGTTCCTGGGAATCATCTGAGTCCACAGGATGTGAGCACAGGGATGTCCCATCACATGGAGGGCAGGGGACCTCCCCCAGCAAACACTGTCCAGAGCTTCCAGTCCATGGCAAATACATTAATTTTATATGATTTTCTTACTTTGCATCTGCCATCAAACCTTCATGGAAGAGAAATGGGCTTACAAAAGAAAGTATTTTTATATTTCCCTCTGATTTTTGGGAAGACACAACGCAGGATTTTATACACCTGTGTCACCTTCCCTCTCCTGAATAAATAATTTTTAAAATCAGAGATTCAGTCAATCTTTGTTCCTTGCAATGTTTTGGGAACATTTTCTAATTGCATCTTTTTTTTTTACTGGAGATGGGGCAGATCAGAGAGGCTGAGACATGAAAAATAACCCAAAAAAGGCTCTTCCCTTTTTTTTTTCTGTTTACTTTTTTGTTTCTTAACAATTTCTAAAATTTTAATGACTTTTCAGATTCCTATTGTGAAAAACTGAGCTGCTATTTTCATGGATTTACCCAACTCTGAGCACTCCATCCTCAGGAGGAATAACCAGCACAAACACCTCATTTTTTTACATTTTGCAATTTTTTTTTTTAATCTATACACCCATCATTCCGAGTCCTCTCACTCTGCTAAGTCTTTCCTGGAATTTCTCCTATTTCCTCCTCACCTGAGTAACTTTCTACCCATCCTTTTGTCCAGATCATTTCTAAGTACACTGAATAACCCAGGCCTGGTCCTTACCCCTGAGGTGCTCCACAGCAACCACTCTCCACCCCAAAAAACTGAATAATTATGGAATGGCTTGGGTTGGAAATGCCTTAAAGATCATTTCGTTCAGTCCTCTGCCATGGGCAGGGACACCTTCCACTATCCCAGGCTGCTCCAAGCTCCATCCAGCCTGGCCTTGGGCACTGCCAGGGATCCAGGGGCAACCAAAGCTGCTCTGGGCACCCTGTGCCAGGGCCTCACCACCCTCACAGAGAAGAATTCCTCCCCAATATCCCATCTAACCCTACCCTTTTCCACTTTTTAGCCATTCCCTGTGTCCTGTCCCTCCATCCCTTGTCCCCTGTCCCTCTCCAGCTCTCCTGGAGCCCCTTCAGGCCCTGGCAGGGCTCTGAGGGTCTCTCCGAGTCTCCTTTTCCCTGCACACCCCCAGCTTCCTCAGCCGCTCCTTGTGCTGTAGCCCCTTCCCCATCTCCTTTACTTTTCCCCTGTTCCAGCATCTAATAATCGATAACTAATGTTGATTACCTCAGCACAGGCTGAAGTTCCCTCACGTTTTCCATACCAAGAGTGCAGATTAAAAACTCGCTCTTCAAAAGAACTTCCCACCGCCGCTGCCACCCCTCACTTCCCTTCCCATCCCCTCCCGTCCCTCTCCCCTCCATGTCCCCTCTCCCCCCTCAGCCCGGGCGCCTCTCTGCCCTCTCCCCTCACCGCGGCGTCCTGAGGCTCCGCCATGGCCGCGGCGGGCCGGGGTTGCCATGGCGACAGCCGCCACTTCCGGCGCGGCCATGGCGCGCGGGGCACGGCGGGAAGGTGGCGGCGGGAGGACTCGCGCCCCCCCCCCCCCCCAGTCAGTCCCGGTCCCCGTTTAACCTGAAAAACACCCGAAAAACCACAGAAATAATAAAATGTCCGGTTTTTGGATGGTTTTATTGGGAACTCCGCGGTGTAGAGGGAAATGAGGCCGCCAGTGAAGAGGGATAGGCCGGGAAGCGCTGAGCGGCCGCGGCCCCGCTGTCTCCCCGCCCCACAGTAGCAGCAGGGAGGGAGGTTGGGATGGCGGATTTTGTTTATTTTCCTTTCTACTTCCACAGTGTCTCTGGGGATGGTAATTCACCTGCGAGCGCCTGAAACCCGGGGGAAAGGAGCTGCAGCGGGTTCTCCCACAGAGCAGGGCTTTGTCACTGTCTCCAGGTTTGCCAACAGCCATCGGGACTGAGGACGCCACAGAGCGGGTTTCCTCTGGAGGGGAGTGCCCTCAGCCCTGGCGTTTTCCTTTCGGGGAACGCGGAGTGAAAACCCAACGCCTCTGTGCTTGCACCTGCCCTGCCCAGCCCAGCTTCCAAGCGTTTCACTGCATGGACAGAGAATTCCCACCGGGAATGGCAGGGACGGATACGGGCAGGGTCGCTCCACGCAGCCCTGCGCCATCCCACCCCTCCAGCAGCACCAGGAACAGCACGGGGAAAGCGGCTGCGCTCCCTCACGTCTGATTTCCAGGGCAAATAAAGGGAAAAACAGGGACAAAACCACACCACGTCTGATTTCCAGGGCAAATAAAGGGAAAAGCAGGGATACAGGGACAAAACCACATCCGTGGAACGTCAGTAGGAGCAGTGAGGGAGGCGAAGTGAGCCCGCTGCCAGCTGGAAACAGCATCCCGTGTTACAGCTCTGTCTGGGATCTGCCTTTTTTATCTGATCCCTTCACAACTTCCATCCCCTGGAAGCTGGCAGAGCAGCAGGAGGCTTGGAGGACACTTGCCTGGCGAAAAATACCACAGAAGGAATTCCTATACAGGAGTAAATTTAATAAAACCACCACCAATTGTTTACTTTAACATAGCTCTTGTTACAGAAATCATAAAAATGGACTCAGTAGCTAAACTCATTAGTTCTTTCCCCTTTTAATTGAAAAATACTCCGCTGATTTCAGCTTCTACTGCACTAGATGGAGTGTTAAATAGTTGCCAGGACAGGACGCCCAGTGATTGAGCCCAAAACAAACACAAAGACAATTCCATCAGCTTTCCTTTTCCATGTTACGACTCGTTATAATGAAGTGAAAATTAAAACAGCAAGAAAGGGTCCATTTGACAGATGAAAGGTGGAGGGAGAGGAGATCCACAGCCGAAATCTCGCAGGAAGTCTTTAGAGAAGTGGTGCAAAACACCCCTCCTTGTCCTGCCTCGGGATCCAAAACAAACCTCTAAACACACACAAACACACACACACACACACTCACACGCCTCCTCTGGGATCACAGCACGTGTCCTGCGTGCACCAGTGGGAACAGAGAGCTGGATTTGGGCAGGTAAAGATCTGGGGCCAAAAATAAACCAAGAAAAAGGCAAGGCATCCTGAACCAGAGCTCCAGGAGCTGCGAGGGGCCGCGTCCGTCGCCAGCAATGGATACACACACAGACCTGGGGGAGGCCCTGGACAGAAAGGAACTGCAGGAAGAGGAGAAACCCAACTGCTCTTTTGGAAAAAGCCTTCCAAAAAAGAAAAAAAAAAATAAAATATATATATATCGATATATTCACTACACCAGCACACGCTTCCCCCACCCCAGCCCAGGGAAAAAAAAACAAAACCAAACAAAAGAATCAAACTGAAAGAAAATGCACAGCAAATAGACATAATCTTGAAGATTTTTAAAGAATAAATATTTTTTTGTAATTAAACATTATGCAAACACGTGCCACGCTTGCTCTTTGTCCATGCATATGCGCTATATACAACTTTGAAAAATACTGTGTTGTCCTCTTTTTGTTTTAAAAGTCATATACAAAGGTTGGGTTTTTTTTTTTCCTTGCTGTGTACCCCCCTCCTTCCCTCCCCAAAAATCCTCTTTACAATGAGCCAATCCACATTCAACCATGTATTTGGGTGGCAGAGAGGAGGAGGGGGGCGGGAGAGCCACCCCCCTTACCAAAGTCCATCAAAATGGCTGGTTTGGACATGAAAAGCAGTGTCAAGAAACTGGTTTAAGTTTCATCTGTACTACACACAGGAAAAGAAAGAGAGAAAAGAAAAAGGAGTCGGCTTGGAGGATGAAGCTACGTTACAAGTTAAAGTTGGAGGGTTTTTTAGTGCGTCTGTCACACTCTTGGCCGCCTAGAATACTGTTGTACAATGGTTTATCTACCTTTTTTTTTTATTACAATATAATTTACTTAATTTTTCTGTTAACAAAACAGAATCCCGGTACTACAGACCAGCGGTGTAAGAGGCGGAGCAGCGCCCTGGGTGGGTTTTATTGGAATTGCATGAGCACTCTAGGATGGGAAAGGGTTCAGAGTTCATTGCTGCGGGGCCGGGCTCAGTCCTCGATGTACTCCCACAGGTCCTTCTCGTAGCCTTCATGCACGTGCTGCAACAAAACCCTCCGCCGGCTCTCGCAGTATCTGCAGGGGACAGGGACAGCATGGAAAAGGCACATCAGGAATCGGGGAGCAGCCCTTGTTGAGTTGTGATTTCAGGATTTACCTCAGAAACTCGGTTCCTCCCATGGTGATTCCCTGCTGGGTGTGTCAGTCACCTCTCCCTCCCCCTCCCAGCACTGTCTGTCAGTCCTGGAATTCCAGAAGGGCCTTGAGTGACTGGCAGATTCAAAGGATGCCCTCCACCCCTGGGGGGACATTGGGCCATCCAAGTGTCCTTTGTCCCTTAGACCTCCCCTCCCATACCTGGTTGGTGGTCCCTATGTTCCTTCCCTCCCCCTCTCCCCTGGTAAAAGGGTGAGCAAGCCACACGGTTTGGAGAGTTCTGTTGGAGCTGTTGCTGGATTCAGGGGCCTGTGGGCCAGAATAAAGCTCTGGATCCAAACCCTCCATCAGAACCGACTCCTTTCCTTCACCATCGCCTTAAAGCTTCTCCGGCAGAGGGAAACCTGAGGAGCGGCCCCTCCACGGGAGGAGACTCCATCCCACCACCACCAGAGCTCCTGCATGCCTGGACCTGCCTCCACGTGCTCAGCAGCAGCACCCAGCCAGCCAAAAGTGTCTCTGAGGTGAAAACACCACAGTGCCGCTATTTGGTCAAGCAGCAAGGGCCAGACAAGCTCAGGCACGTCCTGTCCAGCTGTATTGGTAATATTCCAATAGCCCTGGCACCAAGTTATCCAAACCTACAGTATCCTTCATGTCCTGTCCCAGACTGCAAGGCAAGATGTATTCTATTTGCCATCTGTATGGCAGTTGTCTTCTGTTCAGTGGGTTCCTTATCTCTTCCATAACCACTCCTCCCTCCGGGGACACATCTGCTGATAAGGGGCTATTGAATGTCCCTGCATGGCTGATAAGAACTACAGCATCCCATTGGGAGATGTGAGCCCAGAGGGAGGAGCCAAGCATTCCTAACTGGATATAGTCCTGAGATTCTGGAACACCAGCACGGCTTCTGCACTGGATTTCCCAGAGGAACAGCAGCTGCCTCTTGCCCTGGATCTTCAGAGGAAGAGACTGCACCTTTCTACAGGATCCCTGCTCCAGCAGAACCACAACTGACCCTCCAGGAGGGCTCTGCAGCCACAATTCCAATGGGACTGTGCCAACACCCTGACCCACAGGGTGTCAGGCTGGGTTCTGACTCTCTCAGTGTTGTTTTAGTTTACTGCATTGTTTCTTTTATCCTTTTATTTTCTTCCCTATTAAAGAACTTTATTTCTTGCTCCCATATTCTTTGCCTGAGAGCCCCTTAATTTAAAATTGATAGCAATTCAGGGGGAGGGGTTTACATTCTCCATTTCAGGGGAGGCTCCTGCCTTCCTTAGCAGGCACCTGTCTTTCCAAACCAAGACACTTCCAAAAGAGGTGATCCTCCAAGAAGGGAGTTTGTATTTACAGCCCATTAACAGTGCTAATTAAGACTTTGGTTGCTCCAGTCACTCATCTCCAGGTCCCTGCCTGGAAACCAGTGTGCAAATTCAGAGTTTTTCAGGCAAAAGCATTCCCAAAGCCTCTACAGCTGAGAAACCATCAGGAATAACTGGAGGAGGAGGAAGCAGCAGCTGTGGTTTGAAAAAGTCTGAGCACAGGTTAGTGGAGACACATGGAATGGGATGAGCTCTCCTCAAATATGGCCTGCTGCCTGCTCTAAGCCCCATCAGGACAACAAAAAGCCACATGTTAGCTGGGAAAAACTAGCTGGAGATGTTCAAGGCCAGGTGAGATGAGGCCACCTGGTCTAGTGCAAAGTGCCCCTGCCCATGGTAGGAGGTGGAACAACATTTACTGTAAGATCCCTTCCAATCCAAACCAGTCCATGATGAAAACCTCAGGAGCACTGACACAGTTTTAGATGGAGATGGAAGCAGTCCAAAGGGTTACTGGTCTGGCTGGAGAGCAGGTTTCACCTCACATCCCAACATGTGGCTCTCAGAGGGACACTACACCTGTGGAGTATTCCCACCTACTCTGACTGAAAAATGCTGCACACAAAACTGATCCAAGAGCCCTCCCAGGATCCTGAGGAAAAGGGATATCACAGAACACAGCAAAGAATGTCATTCTGGGTGTGTTAGAAGACAAAAAGCACAGACACATTGAATGAATTCAGGTTCCAAGAGCAAACTCTAAATAAGTTTGCTGGGAACCTGGCTTGCTTGGCAGCGGTCACACACCCCTCAGGAGAAGCCTCCCAGTGGAGTGAAGCTATCCCTGACCACAGCACACATTAACACCTGGCAGCAATTCCTCACCTTCTGCTCAGGACCTGATCAGAGTGACTGATTTATCCATCAGAGCAGCTCTGGCTCCCCTCACTGCTGTCAGCTGGTCAAGAGAAACCCCTGTACACAAAGTCCCATTGATTTTCAGGAGCATGTGATGGCAAACACGTGGTCTCTGCTTTCCAAACTTTAGTTATTTTTCTGCTGGATGGGTGTGGGGGGCTTAATCCTGTTTTCTAGATATGTCTTTGCAAGCAAAGAGATCCAAACAGCTGAAACTAAACCAGCCTGGAGGGCAGTTCCTGCAGCTTCCCAGAGCTCTTTAAACCCACCTCGATGACATCCTGCTCCCAGTCTTGCATCAAAGGGCACCATGCAGGACATGATTAAGACATGACTGAACTGGTTAATAAGGGACCTGCACGGGCTTGACAGATGTATTCTTTCTTCCCAGAAATGTGAAGGCAGGTTTGGGATACTGTTTCCAAGCAATTCAGGCTATATTAGTTTGTAATTTCACCCCTACAAAAGCATCCAGGTTCAGAGGACTGAAGTAAACAAGCAGCTTGATCTGAAATACCAAATTAATGGTGGCCTTAAAGGGTAAATTACAAAATGTCTCCAAAAAGAAGGTCAGGAAAGTCTTGTCCAGTCCCAGCTGTGCTGCCAGAGTTGGACAGGATGAGCCACCAAATCTTAACAGCTCCTGCCACGCCCCACAGTCCATTGAGTCCTACAGCTCACCCTACTTTGGATATTTTCTTCCCCCTAAGCCAGGCATAACAAATTCAGTGATTTTGGCAAAATGCCTCAGAAATGCAAGCCCTAATCCTGTGACTCATCCGCATTTTCAGCTTTGTACTTTTCCACTGTGCAGAAATGATTCCCCTGGGACTGAACAAAGCACTGGCATCTGTGTCACCTGGACCCCAGTCCCCTGCTCCCCTTCCCAGCTGGGCAGGCTGCTCTATCCCTCTTCCTCAGGGACAGCTTTCCTACACCCACGTTCTGCACAAATGGACCCAGCAGACAATTAAAGAGCCAATTGCTCTCTGCTGGCAGCTCATCCTAGGCCAAAGCTGGCAGCTTGGAATAACAAAGTCACTCCTTGTTCTTTGGCCCTGGCTCTGTGGGTCCCAGTCTGGTGCTGGCCATTCCCACACGCTCCTTCTGTGCAGTAACAGCAGTGTACTGAGAGCCATTGCTTCTGGACATGGGATTTTTTTCCATTCTGGGGTTGGATCTTCCAGCTCCTGCTCTGCAGAGCAGATGGAAGGCAGAGCTTGGAGCCTCTCCCCACAGGCTGTCACCTCCCCTGAGAGCTGGTCCCAGCAGGGACACAAAAACAACTGCCAGCATCTGCGTGAGGGCTTCACCCGGAGGATTCGGGGCTGGCTCGGGACAGCGCTGCTGCTCTCAGAGATCCAGGGACTGGCTGATCACAATGGGTGGCACAAAGCCAAGAGCAAACAGCTTCCCAAGGATGTGGCTCTGGAGAAAATTGTATCTTGGCAAGTGCTCAGGTCACTCACTACCTGACACAGGGCATGGCAACACTTGGCTGCTTTGAGAGAAAGGAGTATTCCAACACAAACCTGTACTTATCCTGTACTTTCTGCTTTATGTCTTGCAGCGAATCTTGGGATATATCTCGCTCCAGGTACCCAGAAAGCACCTCTGTAGCATTCTCTAAGTCTGCTTGGTTATTCTGTAAAGACAAAAGAAAAAAAAGTGTTTGAAGGGGGGTAGAGGGAAGGGGAAGATTTTTATTTCAATTGGCATCAGTACCAAAATAAAAAAGGATTAGATATCATGGAATCCCAGATTGATTTTGGGTGGAAAGGGACATTGAAATTCATCCAGTTCCATCACTGCCATGGGCCACCTTCCACTAGACCAGGTTGCTCCAACCCCCATTCAACAAGGCCTTGAACACTTCCAGGGATGGGACAGCCATAGCTTTGTGATTCTGTGACTCCTCCAGCACACCATCCTACACAATGCCCAGAGAACCTCTAACTTTTACACAACAGAGTATTAAGCCAGACTAACTTGGGTAAAAGTGGGGACTAGAGGCCTCCAAGCATTAAATCTTATTTCCTCAGTTTTACAATTTGAATTCCTGACAACCCCATTTTCTCCTACCTCAAAGATAATGGACTGATTATTCTTTTTGAGGTAGAAGGCAAAGACGTAAGTGTACATGAGTGTGGCACGACACTGGCAGAGGACGTCGACTGCTTTCTTCAGGAACTGCACCTCGATCCATGACATGTTGTGCTGCTGCATCTCCTCCATCTTCTGCTTCACCTGAGCGTAGAGCTTGTGCTCGAAGCGCAGGCTCTGCATGTGGTTCATGTAGCGGTTGCAGTAGAACAGGTACCTCTGCAGGGCTGCTCGGGATCGCTGTGTTAATTCCCATTAGGGAGAAAGAAAACAAATAGTTAAAATAAAGTAATGGCTGCAAGAGAAGTAAACCCTTCACAAGGCTCTTCCTGATCCAGAGAATGAGCTTCCTTTCCAAAGGAGGCTCCTCTCCTGTCGTGTTGGGCAGACGGCTCCGTGCGGCCCCGCTAACCCTGGGAAGCGCCCCGGGCACTTCCCAGCACAGCTCTGACATCCTCACTCCCAACCTTGGAAGCAATTACAATCACACTGCTCCAGCCTCATCACTTCCGTATTTCAGCCTCTCAACTCAAGGTACAGCACTCAAATGCTTCCAGTGTCATGACAAAAGTGAGAAGATGATGTTTTGTTGGGGGATTTTTTGCTAATAAGGAATTCTAATTACTGTGCTTGTGCTAAGAGGGCAATCTCAGGTTGATTATAAAGCAGGGGAAAGGCACCGTGTGCTAAACAAGAGAACCAAGATGACTCAATACACAGTCATTAATCTTATTTTCTTCACACTGACAGACCAGCTGTAAAAAACTAACACCACGGGCATGGTTCAACTTGTGTGCTCTGGATGTACAAAGGTAGCAAGCACATAGCAGGCAAAGCCATCCCTATCTTAAAAGTCAAAAGACTTAACTGTCCTTTGGATTTGTGCCTGAATCCGTGAACTCCTTCAGAGCAGATGTGTAGGTTTAGAGAAAGCACAGCACAGGGCCGATGATCTCCCTCATCACCAAAGGTTATGGACTCACCTCCTGTGCATCCCTTGCTGCCTTTGCATCATCCTCATTGTAGCGATTACAGTTGTACCTGTAACAGGGACACCGATTCCACAGATTTCAGTCCAAATCCGTGCCGTTTGCACCACGACCTCCTCGCCTTCCAGCAAGGCACGCTCCCGAACTCACCAGGCAGATCCGTGGGGCTCCCAGGGGCCCAGACACACCCAGCAGAACTCCGCCTTGCAGTTCTGGTTCCGACAGACCATGTGGTTGCAGCCCCCGTCCTTCTCGATGGTGACGTGGCATTTCGGGCATTCCTGTCCACAGGACAGAGAGCACCGTTAGCAGGGCAAGCACGGAACCCCAACAGCCTGGGGAACTTGGAAGGGTTCCCACAGCAGGCAGACAGAGCACATCAAGTGAAATACATGATTTAATTCTTCCCTTTGGACATCGAGATCCTCTTCAGTCAGGCCTTAAAATACTTCCAAACCCGGAGCAGTTAGATAGAAAAAAACTTAAGGAATAACATATTTTATCTATGCTGCTCTCACAGAGGGACACTGGGCGAGTCACTTCATGACCTTCCCCAAAATCCCAGCAGAGGGATGGTCTCTAAGAGCCTGGGAAGCATGTGGCTTTCCTCACCACCAAGTGTCTGGTCCACTCTGGGACTGAGACCAAGCCGGAATCACGCTGTTACCAATCCTGCAGCTGTAACACGCCATCCAGAAAGGAGCTGAAAACATGCAGCAAGACTCTAGTGTGCTTCAAAGAAGCTGCTGTCAGCTAAAAAGACACTTCTCTTCCTGAGGTGTTTCCATGTTTCCCATCAGGTCCCTTTTTTCCCTTCATGTGACACCTCACTGAAGACTTTTCCATAAAAGCTCACATGGGGTTTCCCTTTCAGGAGTAAGGCTTTTGACAAATGTGAGTATCTCAAAGGGCAGCTCTGCACAGGGAAATATCTGGGGAATATAACACCAATATCATGGTCTCCATGAGCTTGGAAATTAACAAATCAACAAAGCAGCAAATACAAAGAAAAAAACTGCATACATAAAACCAAAACCATTTTAGGCTGAATCAGCTCCTCATCCAGTTCATCCCACAACCACAGCAGCCTTCATGAAGTTTCTGCACGAGCCAGTTTTTATATATAACACAATAACAAACATATCCAGACCAGTGATACACACACCTGTGAAATCAGCTGCAGCTTTTGGGTCAGAAGCATGTGAAATCCCCTCCCCAGTCTGGAGCATGTCTTTGCTAACCACAGCAAGCAGTTCCTACCATAGCATTCAGATAAACTCTCAGCAAAGGAAGAAACCAACATGCACAATCACTCCAGAACTGCTATTTCCATATAGGACACAATCTAATGGGTTCTCTCTGAGTGTCCCAACTATTACTGCATTTTATATGAGTTTTCCAGTTTGGATTGTCATAGGCAGGAGAATTTGCACATCAAACCAATGGGAGCAAGCAGCAACCAAGCACAAAAGAGGGATTTTCCAGACCTGCCTTTTTCCCAGTCACCTGTGTTTGTTCTTCAGACTCAGTAACTGTACTACAAACAGAGTAAGTGAAGCACAGTAGCTCCTGTGCTGGTCCCCTCAAAGGCACAACACCAAGGACACGTTCCCTAGGACTGTCCAGGATGGATACTCAGCCAGGGAAGCTTGTTCCCAGTTAGTCAGTGCAGTTCTCTAAACTTCAAAGTCAAAAACGGTTCCTCCTTCGAGCAGAGCACTCAGGGCAGCATCTATTTCCCTTTTCCAGGCAGCACTCCTCCCTCTTCCAATCCTGCACCAACAAGTCAAGACTCAAATGTAGGTTTATGCCAGCCATGTCCTGCCCAACTGTGCAGATCCCTGCTGAGTCTGCTCATCAGCCAGGGTGGCTCTAAGTGCAGACAGTGGCCCTGTCCCTGTCCCACCATGACCCTGGGGTGCAGAGCCAGAGGAGGCTGTGGAGCTGTGCAGTTCTTCCATACACATCTCCTCCCACCAGGTACAGACCTCACTGGTGGGAGGCACAGCTGATCCACACAGCTGCTGTGATCCCTCCTGCTGAGCAAAATCCTACAGCTGAGAGAGGGAGAACAGGCCCCAAGTGACCTGCCAAGCCTAGGAGGTGCCACAAGCACATATCCACAGCACAGGGATTGGGGCCATCTCACCCCCAGTGAGGCTCCAGCAGGAGCATGGAAATTCTGCCCTCCTGTCTTTCAGGTGGGACCAAGTTTTCCAATGTGTCCGCAGTGCTTAGGGCTTTGAGCTCTGGAATGCAAACTAGGACAAAAAGACCCTTCCAGTGCCTGAAAGGGCTCCAGGAGAGCCTGTAGAGGGACTTTGGACAAGAGGGAATGGTTTTCCACTGCCAGAGGGCAGGATTGGATGGGATATTGGGAAGAAATTCCTCCCAGGGGAGCCCCTGGCACAGGGTGCCCAGAGCAGCTGTGGCTGCCCCATCCCTGGAAGTGTCCAAGGCCAGCTTGGACAGGGCTTGGAGCACCCTGGGCTAGTGGAAGGTGGGAGAGGTGGAACTTGATTTAAGATCCTTCCAACTCAAACCATTCCATGATTCTAGGATCTCAGTCCAGCCCTTTTCTCACAGGGAATGCCATCCTTTCCACACCTTTATGGTTCTGTCTAGCAAAGCACAAGGAAGAGGTGATAGAGTATCTGTGCAGATCCCTAAAGCTGTGTAAAAGTGTAAAGTTAAGTATTATTAAAAATTAAAGCCATGAAAAGCACATACTAAAGAAATGCTGGACACCAGCAGAAAAAGAAGTAGTAACTACTCAAGTCACCAACAGAACAAGTGGGAGAGATTTATAGACTGAGGATAGGGAAGGAAGCTCTCCCTGAGAATTACAGCCATGCAACAACCCAACAGGCAGCAAATCAAGTTACTAAACCTGCAGATTATTGTGCACATTATCAGTCACAGCACAGCACAGAAGTGACCTCATTAACATTGTTCCACTTCAAACAATTCCATACTGGGCTTGGAAACAAAAGCCTGGGCAAACCTGGCAAAGGAGAACAATCCTGATTTTGTTGTAAAAGTCCATGCACATATAAAGCACCATAAACCTCAGCAGCTCTTTTATGAACAGGAAGCTAAATAGAAACATGTTTCTTATTTCAGGGCAAGTGAAAGAGATTAGTCCTTTCCAGAACTCCCAGAGGAACTGGTGGACATCAGCCTCCCACAGCCACATTCACATCAATGCCTTCACCCCTAGCCCATCCTATAAAGACTCATCAAAAACCACGGGGATTTCTTAAGGAATTTCAACAAAACCCAAAAACTTAATTATGGCTAGCACAAACAATACACCATTCTAACACCTAGAGTCACAGAGCAAAACTTTTTTAAACAGATTTGAAACACCAGTTCATCTGAGAAAGGGAGATGGCACTTTTAAAAACCACAGATCAGGGCTCCAGTGCAGTGGGAAATGGAGGAGCACAGTTTGGTGCTGGTGCCCAGGAGGATTCCATGTCCTGCCAGAATCTCCACACATTAGAACAAATGCAGGATCCCCAGAAAGTACAGAGGGAGCACTTTAAGCCATTAAAAAGTGACCTGAAAAGGGAGAGATGTGGGCTCATGCCATTTTATCTCATGCACAGGACAAAAACAGCGAATGGATTTTTTGGGGAAGAAAATGTG
The DNA here is from genome assembly GCF_051311805.1 of Agelaius phoeniceus. Classification (NCBI taxonomy): domain Eukaryota; kingdom Metazoa; phylum Chordata; class Aves; order Passeriformes; family Icteridae; genus Agelaius; species Agelaius phoeniceus. The sequence continues at coordinate 18,056,603 of NC_135277.1, forward strand.
CCTGGTTTATCCATCAGCCCTTCAAGCTCTCTCTGGCCTGCAAGGGAAGGATGGGGACATGCCAGGAGCCAAAGAAGCAAGGCTGGGGCTTTTTTAGTACCAGATGAACAACTTTCATTAACACCAAATTAAGTTCCACAATAAAAAGTAGTGCCTTGTGTGAAGGCCAGCACCTCACTGGCTTTATTCTTTTCCCTTTGGTATTCCAAGAAGCAGAGATTAAAATCACACTCAGGTTCCAAACAGGTTTCCCTTCCTCCTTTTAGACCACTTCTAGATACACCATAAGAGTCCAAAATAAATGCACAAATCCAAGTTTTCTCTATTTTTCACTCCTTTAGATGTCCATTTGATGAAAGTAATGGATCTCTGTGGTTCCTTTATTCCCAAATACCTGAAACTTGCCGAGTTTAACTCAAGAAAGGAAGAACCGAGTTTGTAAAATAAACTGAAAAAGGAAGAAATGTGCAAATCCTTGGACTATTCAACACCATTCCTCAAGAAGACTGAGAATTAAAGGTTCGATAAAGAACTTGTATTGCCTTATCTCAACTTGAAATTAATCTAGTTAAGCTGAACTCATGTGAAAGTAGCTTATTTTAAGAAAAAAGCCATCTACTCCAGCACATTCTGCTGCAAGGGCTGTATCTTTTGTAGAAGTAGAAGGAATTTAGGTCTCCTAAGTGCAAGTAAATGAATGCAAAAGAATAAAAAAATCATATCAGAAACCACAGAACTCACTACTCGAATCTCGTTTTTCATTCAGACCACTCTACATAATTCATCAAAAAATGCATCACATCATTCCAGTTTGGGAACAGAACCCAATTCAGCTGGGTTTCACTCTTCTGTTCTCTCACACAATTGCCTAATCTTCCTTTCCAACTCCATCTCCCAGGACAAGCCGGAACAAATGTATCTCACATTCTCCCGTTGCAAAGGATTATCCAGATTTCAAGCCCACATTCCAGAGGATTGGTATTTCTCTTTTACACCTTCATCTTGGTTATGACAGGAAGTCTCCTTCCCTGAGAGGAGCCCACATGGGACAGCATTCATGCCTGGATGGCTCCAGAAAGCGCTTTCCAAAAGCCAGAAACAGCAACGGAGCGCGTAGTCACAACCGAGTTCCTTGGAGAGCTGTTCCCAATGATAATGGAGATTTCTGCATCTGATGGTACCTGATTCCTTTCTAGTTCTTCAAAATGAAGTTCAACACAGAATTTAAGCTGTGAAGCCACCAGTGGAGGCACAAGTTGTGCCTCACCAAACACGGCTGCCCTGCTTTCCTGTTAGGAACAGTACAGAGAGAAAGGAGGGGTGGATACACACTCCAGCTGCACAATTCCCATCCCAGGTTACTGCCACAGCCCCACACCCAGACAGCACTTGGGCTTCTCCATGCCTCTGGGCAGGGAGCAGCAGGGAACAGAGGCAGGACCTGGATGCAGCCCCACAATCCAGGGCTGACCTGGCTCTCTGGAGGCTGCAAAGCTCCCAGGACACACATCCCACAGGCCAAAGCTGCACATTCCCACCTTCCCCAAGGCAGGGATCAGCATGAGGGTGGTACTCTTCCTGCCAACTTTCCCCTCAATTGAATCCAGCATCAGCTCAGAGAGAAGAATGCCATATTGTCCTTCAGCTAATTCAATGGCTATGGATGCTCTAAGACTCCAGGACTGCTGGCTTGCTCAAATGTCTGGAGTAATTACCCTGATGGCAATTTTTCTCCCTGCTGCAGCCTGGGCTCCTAAGTATTCCCATGTAGGAATGTCTGGGACAGTATTAGAGGAAGTAGCTTAGACAGTGATGTCCCAGAGCAGCAGTTCTGCTGCTCACACCAGACTAAAGGTACCAGTGAAGAAGCAGGGCTGGTGCCAGATGCCACCCTCCAGATGGGTGTTTCCCACCCCAAAAAATCTTCTTATTCCCAAGGCAGGGGCAGGTAGAAGATGGGGAACCCCAAGATCTCGAGGGCTTTAACAGGCAAAGCAGGGCTGTTGCTGTTCCAGTGTCCCAAATATGTGAGACCCAAGGCTAGCAGTGCTTACACTCTGCCTTTTCCAAGCTATTGGCTGCTCTTCCTCAGGTTTAATAGGAACAGTCCCTGAAGACCCAGCAAACTCCAGACAAACCTGGTTCAGTCCCAGAGCCACTTTGGAACACACTGAGACAAAGGCAATGTCCCCCTGGTGACTCTGGGAGCTCCAGGCAGGGCCCACTCCAGGCTGATCTGAGCTGCCCAGCAGGGGTTTCCCTGCCACCATAACACAACATTCCAGCTCGATGAAAACCAGGCAGCCAGCAAACAATGCCATTAACCACTTACACAACAGAGCTAAGAAAACAAAGCAGCCATTTCCTCACTCCCTCCCCACCTTCCTCCTTCAGCTGGGAGCCCCAGGCCTGCTCCTCACCCCCATGGGATCTGCTGCTTTTGTGTCCTTGTCACCATGACAATCTTGGTTTTAATTTGTCCCAAAACGATCAAATGCCTGAGTTTCAGGCAAAGTTGGGCTAAGTAGAAGGAAGACCTTTACATAATGAAATCCCAGACAGCTGTTCTGCCAGTCTCCACCTGGAATGCTGCCCAGCAGAAATGAAGGCTCCTCCAGAGGCCAAATCCCAGGGATTTGAAGGCAGATGTAAATGATCCCAGCCAAACTGAGCCACGGGTGGTGGTAACATGTTCCACACATGGAATGGGCCATGGATTTGCTTAGGGAAGCCACTGGTGCCAGACAGGAGCCCTGTCAAAGACTCAAATCTTGAGCTTCCTTTGAGTCTCCAATGAACTGTTTCTTGCAGGCACTTTCCTTCACTGAACTTGAAGAAACTCACCTGATTCCAGGCATTAAGACCTGTTCACTCTTCAAACAAGAGCACTTGAGTGCACTGTGGATTTTAAGGCTTGCTCTTAACAGGGAACAGAAAAAGCAATCCTAGTGCAAGGAATTAGATTGATGTCCTTTTCACCTGACTGTATAAAATCTGTATAAAATCTCTATATAAAATGGAGAAAACCTCTCACCTTTGTGTTGGCTGCAATCCAATTGGAGGTTTCACTGTCATCATCACACTTCTTAATCCATTTCTTTAACCACTGTCAGAAAAATGATGGAAGAAGAGTATTCAATGTAGCTGGAGGAACTGCAAATGTTCCCAAGACACCTGCTCACATTAAGGAAAGGTACACCCAGCCACATGGGAAATGGGAAGTGTTGGTGCTGGAAAACTGTGCAAACAGCCACTAATTTAGTGGCAGACAATTGCTGCTGCTCAATCCTGAACCAGCACAAACACTCCTGCAATGAGTTTGCAGCTCCTAATCAACACAAACTTCATGTTGGACTCTTAAATAATAAGGACATTTTGGCTTTAGGGTGACTAATTGTGGCCTTCCAGTACCTGAAAGGAGCCTACAAGAAAGATGAAGAAAGACTGTTTACAAGGGCCTGGAGGGACAGGACACAAGGAATGGCTTCCCACTGCCAGAGGGCAGGGATAGATGGGATACTGGGAAGGAATTGATCCCTGTGAGGGTGGGGAGGCCCTGGCACAGGCTGCCCAGAGAAGCTGTGCCTGCCCCATCCCTGGAAGTGTTCAAGCATAGGGCTTGGAGCACCCTGGGCTAGTGGAAGGTATCCCAGCTCATGGCAGGCTGTGGGAGTTGATAATTTTTAAAGTCCCTTCCAACCCAAACCAGCAAAACCGAATTAGTTCCTCCAGTACAACAGATAACACCTGACAAAGCATCAAACACCTACAGGAACAACTCCTACAGAAATGCTCCTTGTCCAAAAAGCACCTTCACTCCTCTCAGGGGGTCACAGGTCTAACAGCCTCCTCTTCCACACAACTCCCACCTGGATGAGGCACTGTTCCCTCACAAGGTCCAACTGAGAGGCAGCAGTAAAGGCACCCAAATAGGATTTCACTGCTGGTTCTCACCCTGGGATTTTAACAGGTGAGCTACTCTGCTCCCTGGTGGGAACAAAAATTGGGCTCAGTAATCCCTGGGGGTGCCTTCCAGCTCAGGATCATCTATGATTCTATGGACAGCCGCAAAAAACTTGGGCTTCATTGCTAAGTCTTGCACATAAATGTATTTTAAACTTTTTCAAAACACAGATTTGTACAAGAACCTCGATATGCTCACCTTGCATTTAACAGGATCATGCCAGTTTTCACCACAGTTAAAGCTGTAAGGGAAAGAAAGGGAAAATAAGCAGATTGTATTTGTAATTAAACAGTGTAAGTTTTCTTCTGGGTTGTTCAAAGCCAGTCCTAAGGAAACTCAACACACCCCCCTTCAATCCTGAAATCCCTCAAGGGCCACTTCAAAACAGTGACAGAACAAGGGGGAATGGCTTCCCACTGCCAAAGGACAGAGTTAGATGGGATTATTAGGGAGAAATTCTTTACTGTGAGAGTTGTGAGACACTGAAACTGGTTTCTAGAGAAGTCACCCCATCCCTGGAGTGTCCAAGGCCAGGCTGGACAGGACTTGGAGCAGCCTGGGATAGTGGAAGGTGTCCCTGCCTATTGTAAATCAAAGGTGACTCTGACAAAGGGGAGAGAGCATGATGCATCTGACTCCACTGATATCAGAAGGCTAATGAATTACTTCATTATACTATACTATATACATTTCATCTAAACTGAATCTGCCCAGCACTCACTCTGCACACAACTGCTCACACTGCACTGAATCTTGTGACTGTCACCTGACAGTCCACACACACACACTCTTGGCCCTGACAGGCCAAGGAAACAAAACATCCTCACTTTGGATAAACAATCTCCATATTGCATTCTACTTTGGCACAACACAGGCACAGCAAGTGATAAGAATTGTGTTTTCCCTTTCTCTGAGGTTCAGAGAATGTGAATCTCAGAAATCCTTGGGAAGAATTGTGCCTTGCTTTTCCCTGTGAAGAGAAATGTGGCAACACCTGCCCGTGGCAGGGGGTGGAACTGGATCACCTTGAAGGTCCCTCCCAAGCCAGAGCAGCCTCCATGAACACACACTAACACACTCCAGGGCAGTGAGTACAAGGCACTATCAGCATCTTTTCCATGCTGGCTCTTACCAGAACTGGCGGCCGCATTTGCAGCGCACGGGTTTCGCATCCGGGTACTGCACTTTAACGACGTGGTGGCAGTCGGGGGCAGGACACCACTTTAACAGTCGATTACACTGGGAAACAAAGCACACATCCCACATCACAGGGGAAGGCTGTGCTCAAGGACACCTCCTGCCCTGCATCCCTTTGTTGTGGCTGCAAGCAGCTAAGAGATTAAAACCAAACCCACTGCACCCATCACTTCTGGCAAGGACTGAAAGCTTGATCCTGTAACAACGTCTGCCCCCGGCTCTACAGGACAGCTGGAGCCACACAGCTGGGAAATTGGGACAGTGCAAACATCTTGCAGAGCACCTTTCTCCAAGTTTATTTGGAGCCTATAAAACTAGCAGTGTTTTGCTAAAGCACTTTTGCAGTTTTACTTCGACTGGCAAAATGTTTAAGGCATGTTCTTGTTTACAGCATTTCCTGGTTTTCAATGTGAAGTATCTCAGGTAACACTCAAGAGTCATAAATATTACATAACTATTATGTAACTACTATAACTACGTAATTCTGCTTCTCAGAACTCTAATATTAAGCAACAGCTCTTACATTCTCTTTAGGTCTTTTGTCCTAAAGTTTTTTTAGTATTTTCCTACAATTATCCCTGTAATGCAAAGGATTATAAAACAACCCCTGCCTTCACACCTGATTAGAGACTATGCAAAAAACCTGCTCTGCAGTTCTAAACAAGCCTCCAGCCTCTGGCTGGCTACACGTGTGAGACAAACCCTACAAGGCATCAAAAAAATTCAAATAAAAACTCACCTCTACAAAACTATTGGTTATTAAATGCTGGTACTTTAATTTAACCTTGGAATCTGTGATCAGACGCCTGTGGGAAGGGAAGAAACAGAAAAATTGTAGCAGAAATCTTGTTTTTTCCATATACTGCCCTTAAGTTAAGACAAATAGGTTTGATTCATTCATCCTTCTACACTTGCAGGTACTTTTTGTACTTACCTGTTCCCTATTTATTTGTTAGATCATTATGAAAACTACATTCATTCTATTCAATAGATAAATATATTAGCTTCAGAAACAGAAAGCTCATGCAGTTCAAAAGAACTGAACCTCTTGGTGTGAAGATTTTTATTTAAAAATACTTTCCTGAAGAGCCCAAGAAACAAAGCAAGTAATTTAATCAGCTCATTTACATAAAACAAGCACATTTTGTGGCAAATCCCTTTAAAAAGCTCCAGAACAACCCTTGTGTGGCTAATAACTTTGGGAAGCCTCATGTTAGCTGGGTTTCAGTGCAATGCTACAGCTTCAGCTTAAAAATTAATGGTGCTTTAATCTATTTACCATAAAAACAAAGCTGACTTGAATTCAGTATCACTGGGGGTGTACACAACATGGACTTTAAATTAATTCCAGTCTGCTTGGAACTGGGAGAGTAGAGGAAAACTCAATGATGGGAACCCTTGACAAGCACAGTGACCACTTTTCTCCTGGGCACACCATTCCAGCTGGTATTTGCAGACTGCCCAGTCTAAATGCATCCAAAATAACTTAATTATGGATTGCTGAGCACTTCTAAAAATGTCTTTTAGCTATGACTGAAGTGTCTTCCCAATATATCTAAATATAAAGCTGCACTGACACACCCTTTGTGGCATTCCTGGTTTAAATCCTACTGTGGAATACAGCTTGATACAGGCCACACCATGGGTAAATATTGGAATTAATGGATTTTCCTTTCCAGATGCAGCCAAAACTAAGGGTATTCCTGCATGTTATCCTTACAACACTCCCTGAGGAGCAGTGTGTGCCCATGGGATGTGCACAAATCCCAGCTCTGGGCAGCTGGGAAGCTCCTCTCCCAAGCACATGCTGGTTATTACATAAATCACAGCACGTGGCAGCTCAATTCCCAGGGCTAAAATAAAACAAATCAGCTGACAAAGCATCTCCTGCAATTCTGGAGTCAAACTTACTGAAGAATGAGAAAACAATTTGAATTTGGTATTAATTAGAAATCTCTTTTTTTTACCCCATACCTGGGCTTCAAGACATACTAAATATCACCTTGAAAATGTACTGTATTATAACAAGATATCAGGTACTGGAATTTAAATTAATAGTCATGCCATGACTAACCAGAGCACAAAATCCACTGGTTTTTTTGCTTATCAATCAGCTTTGATTGCCCCAATCAACATCACCAGGTCAAGATCTTCAAGAATTTTGCTTTGAATGTTACTGTCTTTTGGCAAATCATAAATGAAACTAGACAAATTAAGAGGTGAAACTCATGCCCAGAGCCCATAAATCAGATTAATTTTGTGTTCATATCGCTTGGAAACTGAGAGCTGGAGACTTTGTAAATAGAAAAGGACCTAGAAAGTAATAATTAACAACACAGAAGTGAGTACAGGTTCCAGTTGAGATAATTTACATTTTTTGTCATATATATTGACATATCCTAAGATTGCCACATTTGTCTTTGTTGGCTTTTAAAGGGAAGAGTTTTTTTCAAAAATGCACCTTCCTCCCCACAGAACTGCATGTAAGACCAAGGAAAGGTGGACTTTTACCTCTAGGAACAGTTCCTAGTTTTACTCAGACAAATGGGACTTGTTTGCTTTAGAGCCAGCTGCCACTGCCCTATCCCAGACCTCAACCCTGCTCTCTCCAGCCAAGGGGAATCCCAAGCACTGCCCTCCTTTCCTTCCATCCTTTCCTTGCTGCTGCCACTGCCACCTCCAATGCTTTCAGCTACTCCATTTCACATGCAGGGTTTGAACAGCTCATTCCAACTGCTGCAATCAAGGAGACACTCCAACAAGTCCTGCTGAGAGCGTTCGACTGCACAAATTGAAGTTCAACCTCTGGTAAACAAAAATCTCAATCAAGTTACTCAAGACATGCCAACTTCAGCTCAGTTTCCACCCACTAGGCTCTACAAACCACCCCTCAACAGGGCAGGAAAGCATTTCAGCTACTTCCACTTCCATCCAGCCTACACTCCATGAGTAACCAAGAGCCAAAATTGGGAAAATCGCTACTCTGAAAGCAGCTGATAATAAAAAACACCAAATTAATATCAATGAGTGAGTCAGGCTTCAGGAAGGAAAGAATAAGGTTACAGAATAAGCCTCTACTGAGATGTTTTAGCAAGAAGAATTAAAATGAACTTGAACAAAGCTCAACATTATGAAGGATATTGCTGATGCAACAACCTCCCTCAGTATAAAAGAGAAGGAAGCTCATGGAGTTCACTGCTCACCATGAACTGTATCAGTCATTCTGCAGCTGGACAACTTCATAATTCCAAGGATATGACACACTACCTTAATCAAATCTTGTGTTTGAGGGTCAACTGCCTCCTATCAGAGGGCAAAAAACACATCCTACATCAGCCCTTAGGACTCCTGTCCTCTGACTCACCTATTAACTACAGCTATAGGGCTTGGGCAACCAGTGGGTTGACCTGGGTAGAAGTCCTAAATTCCTACATAAATCAAAGGAAACAAAATGCACAAAGCAGTAAAACAGGGTTTGGAAACCCTGGTGTCACACTGACCAAACTGGTCAGGGAATGTTTCCTCCCAGTGTCATCACATGGGGTTTTCACACCTAAACAGGAAGTTAAGAGACATCCTGGAATCAAAGCAGACAGTTCAAGACAGCTCCTCTGCTGCCTGCAAGCCTCTGTGCAGTTTGTTAGAAGCATTTGACTAGATCTGAATAGCACATGAGTAACACAATGGAAAGAGAGAGCAAAGCCATGAGAATTACTTACATAACTGTATTGTCGTCCACTAAGATATCACAGCCATGGGCAGGGCATGAAATGGTCTGAAAAACACAAAAAGGTCAGAGGAGGAACAGTGGTTATCCTGGTTTTGCATCACAAGGAATTCCAAGGCAACAACTCCACTACAATCCACAGCCAAAGGAGTGCCCTGCCTCTCCCAGGTGTGCCACTGCTTCCTCCTTCCCCAGCCCAGAAACCTGCACCAACCCCACTGAATTCTCTCCAGATTGACCTTAGCAGAGCCTGCAGCCCCCAAACCTTTGGGGTTTGGCTTTTCTCTGTTGTTCTTTTAGGTTTTTTTTAACTTCAGCAGAGAGACTGTTCTGTCTCTCTGACCCTGTCTCTCCAATGCACAGAATGTCCAGACATAAGCCATGAGGTGAGTTGAGATTTTACCTGTCCCATGCCTTCCTCCATTATTTTGGTAGTTAAATATTCACTCCAGCACTGCATACAGAATTTGTGTCCACACTCTAGGCCAGTGAAGTACTGCAATAACAAAGAACACAAGACATGGCCTCATTTTATCACATGGATTGACTCAACAATTTCACCCTTCTTGGTGCTGTGCAGTTCATCCACCCCATCCCTCATTCCTCACACCAAAGCTGAGACACTGCTATTCTCTTTGCATCATCAGCCCTACAGAACACTGCCAAGGCAGCCTTAGTCACTCTTCCAAAGCCAGACTTTAATCCCCAAGCCCAGCAGCAAGGACAGGTGTGGCCAGTGTTTCCATCCTGCCCATTTCAATTTAGGAGTGTATCTGGAGCACAGCATGGCTCTCTCCCATTCTGCTTTGGAAATCAGTCAAATAAATGCAACCCCAAACAGGTCACAGTGACAAGGATACAGAGTCTTCATTACTCCTGTTTTTTCCCCTTGGCACATGTGGGTGCTGCCCAGAAGTCCCAAACCTCCCCAGGGAAGTTCCCCCTGAAACCCAGATGCTCATCAGATGAGGACACTCAAGATCCTAATTGGCAGGTGTAAATTGCTAAATAGAATTCAATAATGACCTGCTGTCACAGACAGCAACAGGGACAACTCCATCCTTGTCTGCATCATCTGCACAGAGCTGTCAAGATATCATCTGGGACTGAGTGGTTACACAAGGGGTGGAGAAGCAAACACTGCTGAGGAAAGAGTGGAATCAAAGTACTTTTCTCTGGTCAGCTAAAAGTTATTTTATACTCAAAGTCAGCACCAAGGAAAACTGTATTTAAAACACTTCATTTGTACCACTATTGAGGTAGTATTTGCTGGCTCAGCTTTTCAAACCAACTTCTCAGCTAGTGAGATAAAACCAGAACTCTACCCTCAGAAACCATCACACCATGAGAACTCCACAGAGGAAAGAACCTGGAATCCTCTGTGGAACAGCCCTAAACAGCAGCAGGATGGTGGTAATTGAGGAAGGGAGAATCCACTTGAGGCAAATGCTCTTTCCAAGCATTCTCAGACACCACAGATGCATTCTGTCCATCCCACAGAGGTGCAGCAGCTGTGCTGTGCCATCTCTGGATGCTCTGGCACTGCCCAGGGCAGGTGCCTGTCAGCAGCCCTCTGCCAGGGCTGGCAGGCTGTGACTGCACTGCTGTGACACTCCTGCCACCAGCTCAGGCTGCAGCTGGGAGCACCAACACGGCTCAGTCTGACCTGACTGGGTCAGGGAAACTTGGTTCTGACTTGGTTCCAGGTAAAAATAGAAACATCCACCCCAAAAAAACAACAAAGAGATCAGAGAGGAGGCTGACACCTATGTGGTGCCAGGTACACTGGCTGCAAGAGTGCAAAAAGACACCTTCCAATTTCTGAACCCTTACTGAGCCAGCTAACAAGGTGTCTGATGCTCCACAGATGCTGCTGTGCCCAAGTGGCATCTCCTGGAGATGCAGAGTTAGAGTAAAAACACCTCAACATCTGGAACTTTTGGGATGCCACAACATGAAACCATGCCAAAGACTGCATTGGCTTTTCTGTGAATTCTGGCTTCTCCACATGTGATGGGAAGCAAGCACAGATAAAGGAATCATCCCAAACTGAACCCAAACACTCCTGCAGCAGGCACACATGAGGAACCAGCACAGAACACATCTTCATGTGAGACCTGTTTTGGTTATTTCAGGCAGGGAAATGCTTTGCTAAATGCCCACAGAAAGGCAGCCACCACCACACTTCCTCCCAGGCTGCAAGGAATGTAGAGAATCTCTCAGCTCTTTTCTTTACTTTGAGGGAGTTCCCAATTATTTTTGGCTCAGCTGACAGCAGATGTCAAGGGAGCAAATAAAAAGGCCAACAGAAAACCACCAAGGATGGGGGGAGCAGTGATTCCTTAGGCAGCTCATTAGCCCAGGGGACAGCTCTGCTGTCACCACATCTGTGCTCAGCATCTGCAGTCTGGACAAAGCAGGATGTTCCCAAAAACACCCCCAGCCCACTCTCCTGAGGGTGAGGGGCAAGAGAGGAGGAAGGCAAAGCCACAACCCTCTCAATTCCTGTCTTCCCAATAAAGGTGTCACCCAAAAGAACTGCTGGGACCTGAAAGTGCTTGACAGGGACACAGAGCAGGTGAAACATCTCCCTTAAGTCCTCAGACTTGCAGGGTGAGAGCTTCAAATGCTTTGTTTGGCAGGTGGTTCCCAAAACCTCAAACCACAACTCTCTGGAGGTGACTGAAGAGCTATAGAGACTTTGTAGATGGGAGAGAGGGAATTTCAGGACTAACTGCAACAACTTTCATTGTTGAGAGAGAATTTCAAGATTCCTGCAACAACTGTACACTGTAAAACTTCTTAACACCTCCAAACTCTCAGCTTTCCATAGGCTGAAGGGGGCTCTCAGTGCAAAAACCCCCCAGCTTTCATGTGGAAAAATAATTAGCTGATTATTGCAAGAGGATTTTCAAAGCTGAGATTTTTTGGGCATTGAACATAAAAATAATCCTAGAATTTATAATTCACATAGACTAAAAAAGCTTCAAAACAGATTTCAATCACCTTAGACACAGACACTACAGCCTTTTACAGAAGAAATAATAAATACTAGTTTTCCTATGGGCTCCAACTTTTCTGTAGGGCCAAGAAACAGAGTCCCCTCTGATGTCTTTTAACACCAGCAACAGAGAGAGCCCTGCTCACCTGCAACATCTCTCTGCTCCAGCTAAAAATCTGCTCTTCTAACAACTGGGCCACTGCTATTTGAGCTACAAAATCAAGAAGTGTTAGCATGTTTTGTGCTGCTCTTCCCAGTTTCAAAACTCTAGACAATGCTGGGCTGTGGTTTTAGAGGTTATCCTGTGCAGGGCCAGGAGCTGGACTCCATGATCCTTGTGGGCCTGTCCCATGACTCTGTGATTCTGCTCCCCAGGTAGCACAGCAGCCCCAGCCAGAGGACAGGCCTGCCACTTGGGAGCTGTACCCCCACCCAGCACAACAACTACATTAAAATGGAGAGAACAATATATCAGAATATACTGCCTTTCTTTTTCAAAGCACCTCATCATACAGAGCAAGAATTTGCCTTCCCAGCTACTCTTCACAAGGAAGTCAGGGCACACAAGGCTGAAGAGGAGACACATGAAGCCTTGTGGTTCCTGGCTGAAGAGCAACAGGGACCTTGATGCTGAGAATGAGAGGCCTGAAGCTGGGCTTGGCTCAGCTCTGTTCACTCCAGGGAAGAAAATCCAGAGCAAGGGAGAGGCCACAGCCAGGGAACTTCACCCCAGGCTGCTCCTGAACCCCAAAATTTATCATGGTGCTTTGCTGAAAACACACCCAGAGCAAAGCCTTATGTCAGGGCAGCTTTGCCTGGCAAGGCCCAGCCCTTGTTTTAGGGTGTTCTGGAGGGGCAGCTCCCCCACAAAGAACAGATTCCAACAAAAGAATTCCTTACTATCAGCACTTTGCCTTTTGATGAACTCTCCTATTTGAGCTTTTCCACTCACCTCCTTTTCTCCCAGGTCTCCCAACAGCATGTCCTGCCCCTAGGAGCCCCAGCAGAGCCTGGACCTCTTAGCAATGTATGGGAATGCTTCAGTTTGGTCAACAGTGACAAAAAAAAGTAGCACTATCACCCAGAGCATTGATGCAGAGCCCCAGCAAGCACTGGGTAACACAGCCTCATGTCTGACCAAAAGGGTATTGTCCAATATAATAAAGATCCAAAGACATCCACATTTTACTTCTACTACTTTTTTCTAGACGTCCTACTTTGACTATTTTGCTTTTAAAAGCTGTTTCCTACCTTGTCTTTCTATTTAAGTAAATCTCTTTGCCCATCATGATTTTCACAGGTTTGAATTTCACACATCCTTTATCTGTATACCTGACTTGGTATCAGACCTTTGCAAACATCACCTGCTTGCTTTTTCCTGAACTTAACCACACCACTGCCCGGGCCCCAGCACCCTCAGAGGTGCTGTGCAGGAAAATGTGAAGTTTCAGGTTGGAAATTTGGGGAGTTGCTACTCAAGTAGTGTTGGAACCCTGGATGCTGAGAATTTTAAACTTTCTGTGCTGAAAGGCACAGACTTGCAAGAGAGCACTGCATTTGACCTGAGGCTGTGGAGAAGACTTCCAAAATTGATTGATAGCACTGGGATTATGGGTGTGTAGTTGGTTAGAAGTGTGTAATATCACAGGGTGGAAAACTTAGAGTTTGGGGTTTTGGAATATAGAAAAAATATGAAATTTATATGTATAAATATGAATTTATATGAAATATTTATTTCATATAAATGCATATGAAATAAATAAAGATGGAGGTTTTAGGGCAGAGGCAGGTTGTTCTTTACCTTCTTCTTCCTGGGTTTGGGTGATGTTTTGTAATTGGACAGAAAAGTCTGCATTGGGGGCTTCAAGGGATCAGTTATTGGGTTAAAAGGGAAAATAATCTAAGTGTCATTTCTTAATTGGATAGTTTAGTCTTAAAAGACCTTGTAACCAGAGATTGTTGGCCATTTTGTGCCTTCTAATGAAACACTGCTGAACTCATGGTTGTGAGGCTGTTTCACTGATAAAAATAATCCACACCTGAGTCCAAACATGAACTGCCAGCTCAATCTACCATCAAACTTCAATCCCAACCTCAAGAATCTGATAGGCAGCAGCAGGGCCCCTGGGTACTCACGGAGTTTGGGTAGTTCAGATAGCAGATCTGACAGGACATGTCCTGGGCTGATGATCTGGTGTTCATCTGGCGCGTTCGCGACTTTTTACTTGGATTAATTACGTGACACTCTGCAAAGAGCTTCTCCAAGTTGCCATCAAAGTACCTGTACAACACAGGACAGAGTGAACATTTAACCACCTTCTAAATCAGATTTCCAATCTATGTAGCAGTTAAGTGTACAAAGATGCTTTTTGTATTTCAAAACTCATACACCCACTACTTCCAACAAACCCTTCTCTAACACAACACAGAGGTGGATATCAGACAACTGCAGAATTTCAGAGACTCTCACTTGAATAAACACTCCTGAAATTCAGGCACCTTCAATTCTTCAGCTGCATTTCAAGTAATTTGTGACTCTCCCAATTGCTTGGCATCAGAATTCCAGGACAGGAAACTAGAGCAAGAACACCTGAGTTCACAGTTCAGGCATTGGAACACCTTCCTAAAACACAGGTTTGATGCCTTCAAGCTCAATTCTTTTCAACTGAAGCCTTCCATTTTTCCTAATAGTCCAACCCTTAGCCATCTGAACATCTTTTCTCTTCAATCAACCTGAGGTAATTTAACAAACTCCTAAAAACTACAGTTCCAGGTTTACAATGCTTCCAAAGATCAGGTACCTATTGGAAAGGAGGATGCAAAATTGCTTGGGGGGTGAAAAGAGATCACTTCCTTTCTATTTCCTACTCCCTTAAGGAAAACAAGATTGGTTTGCTTCAAAGGCTTATAAAAAGCTCTTTCTTGGAGAGGAGGACCAAAGTGGAGAGAATCATTATCAGAAAGCTCAGCCTCTTCCCAGAATCCTTCACACACCTTTCTCCAGCCTGCAGCAGCTGCAAAGGACTAATTAAACCAGACAATTAACCAGCCCCATCACATGCACACATCCCCCAGCTAAACCCAGTAAGTCACTCCTCAGCTCCACTACAGCTCTACCTACCAACAAGGTTTGATTTATAATTGAAAAAATATCAATTTTCCTGCTGCTTCATATGTTTCTCATGCAGTTCATGTATTTTAGATCTTAAATTTCAGGACACTGAATCTGGAAGGAAGTGGTGAATTCTGGCATCACAGTAGCCACGAGGCTTTGCCATTGTTTTTCAATGTTAGCTCAGGATTTTACTCAACCAAGTTCTTTAGTTTGCTTAGAGAATTATATTTACAAATTTGTATGCTATATTTAAATCTAAATATATAAAATTATGTATTTAGAAAATTTTAGCACGTGAATTCAGTGAAGTCCCATCACAGGCAGTATTTGTTTATTAAGGATCATGGATAAATATTAAGTCCACAAAAGTTTTCCAGCCTTCCAACTGCTCTTAGAGGCAGCAGGAGCAGCACAGGACATGCTCTGAGGAGAGGAGACACACAGCTGGGTGAGAAGTTTGCAAGGAAAATAGTTTTGTATACAAATGCTATGATGCAACTTGAACCCTGATACTCATGACCAGCTAAATGCTTATGGAAATACCAGAGGTTTTTGTAGTGGTAGGCTGGATTTAAGGGTAAATATCCATGTCAGGAACTTGACTTTTTTCACCTGGAATTTCCTATCCCCTTTAAATACCTATGGATAGTATTCCTGCTTCTCCATGCTGTTTTCTTTTTATGCATTTTCTTTCTGAGTAAGTAATTTCCACATTTATTTTTAGGTATGTCTCTCAGACTCATACTCATGCAGCCACTGGGTTGTAAGAACTCCAGAAAACGCAGAGGAAAATGGCATTTTTAGAGTGGATCTCCCTGAAAACACAGCTCTAATGGATACTCCCAAGTCCAACAGCTCCCTAACTGCTCCACCACTCCTCAGGCAAACATGCCAATGGCTCAGTCAGAAGACTCTTGCAATTCCTTCAAAGGTTAGGAACAACACCTAATTCCAATTACCATCCCTTTTTCCCACTCATTCCAGCATCACCACGATCCATCCACGCAGGCAGATCTCCCCTTGCCCTTCCCATGTTCTTTGGTCAAAGGATTCCCAGGCAGCAGCTCTAACACCCTTCCCTCCCACAGCAGGTGAGCTCCATGTGACATTCCCCATCTTCTCTGGCCAGCAAACCTTGACCACCACCACTTTCCATTTCCATTCATCCTCCTTGAATCCAAGGAAGCCAAAACACATGCAACCCCAGTCCTGATCTGACCCTGATCTCATACAATTTCACTTAGATTTCTCCTCCAAATCTCACCTAATGCATTGCAAATGGCTCCATTTCTCCAGATCTGCTCCATGTCAGCATTCCTCCTCCCTTCCTTTACAACTCCAAGAATTCTGATTTTTCCTCAAATACTCTCTATTAAAGGGCTGGTTCTTGGTAACTCCCTCCATCCTTATTTTCATCCTAGGGAGGAGCACAGCACCTCCAAGAGCCCTTTAAATCCTGTGCCCTGTTTTCCCTTCACAATGCAGATACTGAGTAATTCCAGCTCTTCTGGTGCACAAGAATTTCCTCTATTAATTCTCTGAAGTTCATTTGCTTCATCACAAAGTTGGGGGGGGGTTCTGCTATTTTCAAATGAATGGACAAACCAGTGTTTGTCCATTATTTTCAAGTATTTCTACTCACCAAGACCAAACCTATAACAACATCAAGTCCTTTTGGCAGAGGGATCAAGCTGTCAGCCCCTTTATCTCCTCAAAATTCCCTCCTGCTGTTTGTAACTGCCTAATCGCCATTTTCCAGACATAATCAAATCTTACCCATGGGAGTATCAAAGATAAAAAGCCTTTTCACTGAAAAAAAATTGCTTCTAGTACACACTTTGGGATATTTACTTCCATGGAAGAAGAGCATTTGTGAGTTGTCAGTGCATCAAAACACTCAGAGTAAAAGATATCTCCACATCAAAACTCCTGCCATGCACCATTTTTCACCTGTTCAGCCTCTGCTGAAGAGTGGAAAGTGTTTATTTGTTCCAAGGAAAGCAGGCAGCAGGTTCTGGAGAAGAGGCAATCTGGGCATTCCTGACATCCCTCCTCCACTCAGAGAAAACAGGGACATGTGGCCACCAAGATAAGCAGCTACAAGGGACTGCTCTATCTCTGGCTGTGCCTCCAGGGATTAAATCAGGCCTTGGGGACATGCTGAGACACTGTTCTCTTAAAAAAATGACCAGAGGAAGGCACATAAAGCAGGAGAGCTGCATTTTAACCTCTTCATCACACAGAGGTGCCTCCCCAAACTGCCCTCAGGAGAGGACACCATCAGCCATAGGAATTGGAAGGTAATAATAATTAAAGCACTTTCATCACTTGGTTCTGAGGTGATGTGGTCATTCTGCACCTGGTGCTCTCCTATCCCTATGAATCAAGCTTGCAAGACCCAGGAAAACAATATTTGACATCTTTATTCTCCTTAATGCAGCATATCAGAGGCTGAACTAGTATTTCCTCCACTCATCACTTCCATCCTACAAACAAACCCACCCCAAATCCCCAATTTTGCTTTTGCACACAAACAATTAAAGTGGGACAGGGCAGTTTTTTAATTGTAGCTGTTATTACTTTACTGTAAGTGGAATAAATATCTGTAGCACATCTGCCCTCTGAACACCACTGTGTAATTACTCCATGACAAAGCTGGCACAGACAGTAACAACCTGCTCATTAAAAACAGGCATAACAAGGCTTAAAAAAAATGGGAAAACAGAAATTTTCATGTCACAAGCTCAGACCTCCCCACTTCTCAAAAAAAGAGGAGCCACTTGGTTGAAGTGCTTTCCTCCAGGCCAGGACTGATAAGGCTGCTGGGAGCTCGTGCTGACTCACCATGAGCTAAGAGAAAACAGGCTCTAATTAGGAACTGCAAATACACCATCAAACAACAGGAACTTTCCAGCAAAATGTATATTTTGGGGTGGTTTTTTCACCATAATCCTTCACCTATCACCACAGCAATGACCAAACCCTCTGGAAGAGCAACAGTTCTCAGCCTCCTACCCAGCTTCCTACTCCTGCTTTAACAGAGCTCAGCACTCCAGAAGATTTCATGGAAGTTATTTGGTGCAGAAGTGTCAGAAGGCAGCACCAGGCACTGGAGAGATCCTGTTTTGGTGTCTTTCTAATATAACAGGACATCAATAAGCACCAAAACTGGGAGCAGTGTGCAACAGGTCTGCCTAAGCAAGTCCTGCATTCTGTTACTCACAGGGGTAATCCTGCTGAGTTAAGTATTTTAATGAATATGTTTACCTGTGGATTTGTAAATATAACATGTACTTAAACTGGAACAGCCTTAACAATAACACCTCATATTGACCTGGCTGGCACCTCCCTTGAGGAAAAAAAAAACAAAAACAAAACCACAGCCCAATTTTTTATTTTTAAATTGATGGCAGCCCTAAACAAGCTTTCAACAACAAGGGACAAAACCTACTTGTGTAGAGGTATCTCCCAGCCAAGGAGAGTGAACTTTACCCCAACTAAGAGAACCAGCCCAAGAAACTCAAATATCAAGTGTTGCAAAGCAGGTATTAAATCAGAATTCTTAACAGCTGTAGTTAGAGTTAAATAGTGGATATATTTGTAAAGCAAAGCTTTCAGGTTTCCAACATTTGCTAAAAGAGGTCAATCTCAGGAAAATAAGGACTAGAAAGCTGTAAAAAAATACAATCACTTCAGAAAAAAAAATCTAGGTTAAACAAAACATAAGATATACCTGAGCACCTAACCAAAAATATTACACAAAGGGCACTAAAAATGTTCTAAATCCATTAGCCAAGGATAGCACAAATATTTATACTCGAAAATAATTACTGACAGTGTGAAAACCTTTGCTCCTCTTTCCCTGGGTGACAGAGTACCAAACTACAGGGGCTCAGCCCCAGGGTCAGTGAAGGGACATTTATCAATTCACAGGAGCACCAACAACTGCTCCTGGTTTACCAAGCACATCTCATCTTCCCATACCATTTCCTTTGCCTGATAATCAGGCTAATTAAGGGAAAAGTCAACTAATGATCCTACCAGGCCCTCCACACCCACCCACTGGTCACTTCACACCAAGTAAGACCAGCACAACCAGCAAGTCCCTGTACAGCTTTTACTGCTCTTTTTGGTCCAGATTAATTCTCCTCCCAGCTTCTAAAGGAATTTAAATTCTCCAGCTCCCTCAACTCTCTCTTTAATACAAAACTGGCATTGGAATGAACCAAATGCAGCTGGATTTGGTCTCCACTGCATAACAACAAACTGAGAAGTACCTTTACCAAGCAACATTCCAAGAGCTGGGAATCAAAGATGGGAAATAACCATAAAACACTCTGCTCTGAGGGGGAGGGAGAGGCAAAATTCAAGCCATTATTTACACACCCTAAAGAAAACCTGGAGCTGTGGAGATGAAGACAAGGCAGGACCATTATCAGCCAGGAACAATTTAGCCTTGGCCAGAGCAGCAAATCAACATGTCAGGAATACACATGCCAGCATGACAGGCACGAACAGCTAAACCCAAATCCAAAACAGTTGCTAGATAACAAGAACCTGTTCCTGCTTGCTTTTTTCCAAAGCCTGCCCAAAGCCTGTACATGTTCAAACTGGAAATCCTTCTTTCCAATGGGCAACATAACTTCCACAACTTTAAATCTAACCAGGCATCAGTAATATTAAAACAATGAGTCACAAGTCACCCTTAGCTGGGAAAGGGGGAACATTTTGAGCTTACACAAAAGATCCTCCTGCCACACACTGTGCATTCATCCATCCTCACTTGATCCAGGAACAAACGTTTTTTCCAGCTCTGCAGCTGCTTACCTCTCCATCAGCTTCTCCTTATCCCAGTTGAAATGGCTAAGCAGTATTCGAGTGATAGTCGCTGGGTTCTGGAGAAAGAAGAGAAAAACAATCATTGAGTGAGAGCACCAGGCAGAGCTTTGAATAGGCAAAGGGAAAATCAGGGTGTCTGAGAACATCATCTGTTCAGACAGTACAGGTTTACTGGCATGGACTGGGAAATAGCTGGATTTGACAGATAGACAAATTTTAAAGGAAAAAAAAACCCAACTCTATAAATCCAAGCACCCGAATAAAATGAGAATTTGGTTGAAGATTTAAGGACCAGACTAATTACACCTATCACAGTGCCAACATCTCTACATCCAGCATGCCCACACAATGCAATTCCAGGATGGCTGTAAAATGGAGAAAGAGATGATTTCTACCCATCACATCCATTTTTGCCACAATCTCCACACTAATTGCAGAGCAAGAATAATCCAGTCCTGGCCATCAAAACACTTGGGCTGAAAACTGTCCTAGAACACAACTGGCTGCCAGTGTAAGGTGACAAAGTCCTTGGAAGACCTCAGAAGTTCCTGAAGCACCATCAAATCCAGAAAAAAACTCAGGGCAGCTAAGGAAAGAAAGCTAAGGAAAGAAATACTGTCCAGAAAAGTCAGAAGGAAGGTGGAATATCAGAGCTGATTTTCACTGGTGTACAAGTTTTTATTCCAACTAAATCTGAACCATCAGCCAAGAGTTTGATTATATGAGAAACACACCAGACCATATGGCTTCTGTAACACCCCAGAACCACGTTTTAGCTCTCAAAATCCACTCTCCGGGCTCAGTTTTAGGACCATTTACATGCAAAGGAGACAAGAGCAGGGCCCTGAGAGCGGCTGCGTGTACTTTGCCATTTGACACAAAAATGGAAGTTTGCCTCAGGGCCAACGTTCAATGGACGCTCTGAAGCTGTTGAAAAGTAGGACATAAACCAGCAATGTGATTTCCTGAGCCCTGCAGCTACAGCCACAACCTGATGCTGCCAAAAGCCAATGCTGTCACCCACAGCAGAGATCCCACCCCATCCCTGCATCTCCTGCCCTCATCAGCCCTTACCACTACAGCCATTTTATGCTGCAAATAATGACTCAGAAACTGATCTTCTCTTTTCCTTTAGGTTGTGTTTTTCATGGAATCAGTTCTCCAATCTATTTGATTGCCTGACCACACAAACAGCTGCATTAGCACAAGGGGAAAGCAGGACAGCCTCTTTCACCAGCACCACCACCAAAACCTTCACTGAAATAAAGCCCTCGGGTGACAATGTAATAAGCACAAAGAACCAGTCTTGTGGTTTATACTACAAAAAGTGACACTCCTCTCCTTCTACAGTGTGTTCTGACTCTTAATAATGCCAGCACAGATTGTTTAAGGCCAAACTAAGAACTTTTTTCCAGCTTAAAAAGCCCATGTGAAGCAAAGCAGCTTTAGAAGCTGTTTGAGCAGATCCCTGATGGAACCCCATGAGCAGCTGGGACAGCAGATCCACACAGTATGGGGCAGGAGATACCAGAAATGGGTATTGCATGGTGACACTGTGGTTCTGGCCCTCCAGGTGACAGGGATCCAAGCTCTTCCCTGCAGCAACACCAGGTGCCTGGCTGACAACCACATGTCACCAGCCCTCCAACAACATCCCTCCCTCATCCAGCCCTGCCAGGGGAGCAAGCAGCTCAACCCTTTCAAGTCAGTCCTGCTAACAAAGAAGCTCCATGGGAATTTAAGGGTCTCCTTCACCCAAAGGTTGTGGGGTTTAGTTTCTGATCTTTTCAGGTTATTTTGTATTTGGATCTCCACAACAACCTTTTCTGTAACTCTGGCTGTACTATGTAGGAGTACTTGAAAGGAGTTCTTAAAAGCTCACTTAGACACAATTCCTGGAGCAATTTAATCAAAGATAAAAATATACTTTAGTAAATAAGCCAATCTTATCTCTAGATTATCTTGGTTATGATACCAGCCCCTGTAATTCTCCAGTTATGAATTTCAGATAGCAAAGCACACAGCCCTTCAACATAAGGAGTCTTCACTCAGCCCAGAAATCTGCCAGATGTACAGAGAAACACAATTTTCTCCATTTCTCAAGCAAAGGCATTGAGAGAGCTTTAATTAAAATCAGCCCAAAGTCTTGTCCTAACTTCTACCACAGCAGCCCACTTGGCCACTTATGAAGGCTTCTGGGAATACCTGTTAATCACTTAATAGGCTAAGAGGCAGCTGAGGTGGGGTCTTTGGCTGATTTTAAAAAGACAGAAGCTTTCTCCTGCACTGAAGGAAGAATTACAGTTCATGGGTAAGAAACTCCAGTGGTCTGCAGTGATTATCAAGTGTGATCCAGCAAATACCACTCCCCAAAGGAGATGTGGCTGGAAAGGACAAGAGGGTTTCATCTGTGGCTTCTCCATTTTCCCAACACACAGGCACTGCAGCTTTCCAAAAGTTTCTCTAGGTCAGAGCCCCCAGGTATCCCAGCACTGAGAGGTCAGGGTGCAAAACTGGACATTATTTAGGATTTTACTGTTGACTCTGTGAGCTATCACCTTCTTCTGGCTTGCTGGGCTCCAGCTTCCTCCAGCACTGTTGGTTGAACATTCTAAAAAAGAAAGGAAACGCCAGCAGCATGACAAGCTCCCACCAGAAATAGCTGGGCTGCCTGCTTTCACTGCCTGCCACATCCCAGATGTAGCATTCAAACCTCTCCTGGCTGTTTCCCAGACACAGAAGGCAAGAATTAACACAGCCCTGCCCTTGCTCATCCCTGAACAGGGATACAACCTGGGCTGGAGGAGCACAGAACACTGGGAGGAAGGCAACTAAGGGGCAAATCAGAGTAAAATACAAATGCCAAAAGTTCTGACATGAAGGATTGTTCCAGCCCAAGACCAGGCACACCATCATGGAATGCACAGACTTCCCTCACAGTTATTGCAGAGCAGGGCTGGAGGAGTGAACCACAGCACCCAGCCCAGTGAGAGCTGTGCCCTGTACCTCAGGCACTCAGGGTTAAAACACCACCAAAATCATTTGCTATTTCAACACCAGTTCCACTCCAGCTTTCCACCAACCCTCAGCCATCACTCTGGACACTCATTCTGTAAAAATTAATGGAATGTCCAAATCCTGGCTTACACAGCACTGGGAAGTCAGGGGCTCTGTCTGCCTCCTGGTTTGGCACACAGGATTATTTCCTACAACCACACCACACAGATTAGTTATGAACAGGCTCCGCTGCTGCTCAGACGGGATTACTCCTTAGGCTGAGAGAGCACGCTCCTGCTAAAGCTATTTTCTGTTTACAAAGATGAATTTTCCTACAGAAAGCAGCCAGGGAGGACAGAGAGCAAAGGGAAGAGCCAACACGTTCTCCTCCAAACGTGGTCTGATGAAAGCTGAAACAGCAGATCTCACTTACAGCAGCCTCCTATTAAATTTTACATGTTGGATTGCCTGGAGCTGAGGGCAGCAAGCCTGTTGATATCCAGATAGGAACAAACCCGAGGAAAGCAGCCATTTTGTTGAAATTCTCTGGGCACTTCAAAAGATTTCCTAACAAAACATTCCAAATAAAGCTCTGCCCAGAGAGAAACACCCTCAGTCCTTCAGCAGGGAATTTTTTTTTTTTTTTTTGAGCTAACAAAGCAACCAAGTCCCACATATGCTTCAAACAAATTCCACTCCACCATAGCTTTTCACTGGAGGTATTTGCATTTACTGTCCTTATCTAGGTTGCCATGCTCCAGCACACCAATGCAAGCAGGAGATACAGCAATAGGAAGCCTTACAAAGGTCTGGACTTCACCAAAGAAGCATTATTAATTTAAATAAAACTCCTTAATTTAATAGAATTTAATTCAGCTGGAAGCTTCATCAGTGATAAGAGTTAGAATTCTTTTTGCTGTCAAAATAGGAAAGTATGAATCGGAAGGAAGAATCTGGATGCACTTAAATGCGTAAATGAATTATAAATTAAATATTATTAGAACATTAGCTTGAATCAGAATTTCCAAGCAGCACAGTTTGCTGAATGACAGTTGGGAACACTTGATCCATTCATGTTTCCATCCATCAAGACGAGCTGCATGGTTAATTCTTGATGTTATTACAAAGAAAAGCACATTCTACAGTTCGGCTTCTCCTCACATGCTAGGAATCAGTTCCTGGTTCAGTCTCAGCATTTACTGCAAATAAAACCATTTAAGAACAACTTAGGATTTTGCTGGAGAACTGAGCTTTTCTCCTGGAGAGATGATATTGATAAATTCTTTGTTTTGTTTTGTTCCACGTCAGGGATGGTTTTGTTTTCTACCCATGGTAGCTTCTGAACTCCTAAAGTTTTCATCCCAACTGCAGCACCTCCATCTCAATATCAGAGGGTTTTACAGCAATAAGGAATTGATGCCACTTCCAGTTGGGTTTTTACACAATTGCTTTGCACTTGTGAGTCCAAGCAGATGCTGCAGAAACCCTGACTTTGCCCAAGCCTAAGAAGTCTGTAGAGGGTTCCAACCTCAGCAACCTCCACTGCTATATTCCATGGGGACACAAGGCTGGGTTTACATTTCCCAGCACAAGGAAACCCATGGTTTCACATCAGCTGACAAGACTGAGGGTTTGGCTCGGTGGAGGAGCAAAGAGCCACAAGCTACTGCTGGTGTGAAGCCAAGCAGCACAAACATCTGCTGCAGTGAGGTGGCACCTGGGGACACATCACCACTGTCAATATTTAACCAGCCAAACCCCCAGTGTTTGCAACAGTAGAGCACCAAGTGGAAACTCCTGCTGCCCAGCATCTCCAAGGCTTGCCACGTGCACTCTGTGCCATGGTGAAGCAGTGATAAATAACCCAGAGGTGGTGTTTAACAGCAGTGGGGAGAGGAGAAGGAACCCCACCATGAGACTGTGACCAAACCAGGCACCAAAGAGCTGCTTCATCACACAATAACCAAGGGCACCAGCCCAAAATTCTGCAATAACCTGATGTCTGCTCCCCTTGGACCCTCTGTTCTCTCCCAGCCCCACACAGATAATCACAGATATAAAGATACAGCTACAAAGTGTCTTAAATCAGCTTTTAACCTGCTAAAACAGATTGCAGTACAACTGTCAGCAAAAGGTTTGCACTGTTCTGCAAGTGGACTGAGTGACCTTCATTTGTGGAGATCCATTCACATCCATTCTTCCAGGAGACAATTACAGGAAATCTTACAAGCACAAAACCTCATTTCTAGCAGTTTAATAAAATTCCCAGGAAGCCAGCACAGAAGACGAGATCCAAGTGTTGAGTACTTCCAGGACATGATCTCAAACTTGCTGGTTTTTAAACACCACCAACTGAGCACTCTGAGAAGCTGCTGGAAAACTTCCGTGTAATCGAATATTCCCTGGCTCAATTACAGCCAGAACATGAGAGGGCTGCTGTGAGAAGAGGACAGCAGCTAAAGGACTCCATCTGCCAACCCATCCGTGCTCTCTCCCTCTGCCATCCCCTGGGGTCTGGGACAGAATCACACCATGGACATTTCTGCCATTGGCCATATCAGGGCTCACAGGGACAGCACTGAACACGCTGGTGGGGTCTCAGACAGTTCTCACCTTCCCCTCAGAGATAAAACCAGCATCAGAACTGCTCATTCTCTGTACCCCACTGAGGGGATTGTCTTTGTATCTTACATACTACTGAAGCCATATCAGAAGACTGGAGTTAGAACTCTAAACCACCTGAAAATGTACCAGTTTCCTGCCATTTCCACACAACTCCACAAGAAGCCAGGCTACTCTCTGTGACTGCTGTTATCTGCTGTCCTCCATCTGGCATTTGCCACCTCACTACAACTTCCCATTAACACACACAGAGCCTTCAAATTTGACACCAATCATCTCCTCAGCTCCCTACATCTTTCTTCATCTCGTTAACTTCCCTTCACACATCATCTCCCAATTCTGAAAATTAAGTTTTACTGAATTAGTACCATTACCTGATGGCACCCAATGGTAGCTTGAGCTGATGATCAGTTTGTAGTAACTTACGTGCACTTGACTGACTGTTTCCAGCTCTGATGAACATACATTCTTCTAGCAGGGGAAGATAATAAAAAGCAACTTCAGCGAAAACTCTATTACTTCAGTTAATTGGTTCAAGAGACAGAAATGAAGCAGTCAGCTGCTTTACATTTTCTCAGAGCCTTTTGGAAAGCTTTCAGGTTAATGATTAGGAGCTGCAATGAAGAGCCATTGTCTAATAGAGCTTTTAAAAGCAGAAAAAAATACTAAAGCAACAATTCCGGGATGAATTAGCAAATTTGGAAATGCAAAAACTGAATTTGCACTGTAATACTTCTAAATAAAAGAAGATGGCATGGATTCACCCTGCTGCTCTCAGACGACTGCAGAAGCTCCACCATCAGCTCAACACAAATTAAAAACGACTAGGGAAGGCCTCTTGGAGCATTTCAGCTATGCTCACTTCCATAGCAGGAGAGCTAGGGTTGATGACAGGACAGAGAGATGCTAACTGTTATTTTATACATTTAGTCTGAAGAACACTTTGGTTTCTACTTCCTTTTGCTACAGTTCTGGAGAATAAAGTCCATCCTTAAAGAGGAAGGACCCACAGATCCTGAGCTGGTGTTCTACTGCCCACAACAGCAGTATCACCCAGAGGGTTTCTTTCTTCCTGGTGTCTCCCAGCACAAGAAATCCCAACATATGAACAAAAGCTCAGCAAAGCTGGGTAGACAACACAAGCTCCAGCTCTGGTTTCTGGAGTCTGTGCTGAGCAACTGCAGCTGCTGTGCTGAGTGCTGGGTGGGAGCACATGGGTGCCAGCGTACGCTGCACAACGGCTTTATTCAATCCTGAGCCTCCCACTCAAGGATTTGCAAAGACTTGCCTTAAAAGAGTAGGAGAAGGTGATGGCATCATTTCCATATAATTCTCTCAGTTTACTATTTCAGCAGCCCTGTAATATCTCCTCATCAGCTGAGGAGGAAGCAAACAGCCCCCAGTGCTGCAGCCAGGCTGGGCACGAGGGGAGAGCAAAAACCCTGCAAGTTTTGGCTACCATGGATGTAAAGGGCTTGTGTGTTCATCCAGGTAAAATCCAAGTCCCTGGTAATCACCAATTTCCCCCCAAGTCAAACCTTTAGTCAACATCCAGTGCCACAGAGCTGCTCTGACAGGATGAGAACCCCAATGAAACAGAAATGGATATTCAGGAATCAATACCAGGCCTCTGTGTCCCCATCACAAATGATGCATGGTCACCTTCCCTGCTGGTCAACAGAACACCACTCCCACAACCAGGGTCCACAAAGAATATCTGAGCCCACTTCCCTCTTGACACCACTGCTCTTCCAGAGCTCCAGGTTCCATTTTTCCTCCTCTATCCAACATAACCCCAATCCTATTGAAATTCTCACCCCACCACATAGCTACTGCACTCATGTCATATATGGGTCACAAATGTTTCCAACACTATCAGACACAAAACTTGGGTTTTCTCCAGATCACAAGCATCCCTAAGGCAGAAAGAACATCATTAGATACTTTCAGTTCTATACAGTCTCAAGAAGACTACACACAGGGACAGTTTCAGTTCTTCTCTCAGACCAGTATAACAACTCACTAATGCCTGGCTTGAATAAAACACACTGTGCTGCTTCAAGAGGAAAGCAAAGGCACATTTTGCCACAGAAAAAGAACTACACTGAATGAAGGCAGTGACTGACAGAAAGTACCAAAACACCCTGGCTTGGCCCAAGAGCACAGTTCAGAAATCTCTCCCCCTGCACAAGATTCCAGAGAGGCCAAGGAAGACTCTGGACACCCAGAACAGCTTAGCTATGCACCAGCTCTATTTCTGCCTGTGAGATGAAGTGACAGCAACTTGGATTACGATTTTAATCTGAAATAGGGCAGTAACTGGGCAAGACCAGACCAGTTCAGAAAATATTTATTCAGCAGTAACACAAGCTCACACAAGCACTGGCTCCTGGACTTGCCACTGGAGTCAGTGATGGGAGCAGGAGTGACCAGACACAGGAACTGACTGGGTAAAGGGGGTGGCAGGTTTATTTTAACACAGACAGGATCACTGTGTCACCAGACAGCTGAGCTGGAACAACCTGGACAACAGGGACTTGCTTCCAAGAAATCTGTTTGTCTCAGTCTGCCAAAAGCCATGTGTCAGGCACGTTAAAGCTGGACCTTCCCCTATCAACAGACCCCCAAATCTTCTTGTCCAAAGACTGTAAAGCATATTGGGGTACACTCTGATGCCAGGTACAGTCAAAGGTCCCATTTTTTTCTCCATTATCTCACCAGCTCTTCACCCCAATGTCTGGGGGCTGTATTCACCTGGCCTACCAAATAGCAGATCCTGATAGTAAACTGTGGGAATACTGCCAATATCTACTACCAAGTGTCCTCAATGTAGCCACGTGAGCCTGACAGAAATACACTTTTTTATAAATGTCTTTTATTAGTCAATGTTGGAAAGACTGGAAGTGGCATATGTCAGGCCAGCTACCCATCAAGCTGACAAAAGGAAACAACCCAAAGCACATTTTTCATGTGCTGTCTTCAGTGACTCAACTCCTGAATGAACTGTGCATTTCTGGGAAAGTACAGGTCTGCTATGTGAGCTCCAGAAACTGTCCTGTTTGCAGGCAGAATGGATGTTAAAGGAATAAAGCTGAAAGATGAACTGCACATCTGCTTTCTTCCTTTACATCATTTTGTACAAGTCTTCTGGAGTCTCAAAAAAGCTTTCCCTGTTCTTTTCCCTCTTTCCAATATGTATTGGTACATTGACTCAGCCTTTTCACCACCATGTGCACTGCCAGGGCCTGGCCCAGAGCCAGGGGCACCCAAAGGGCTGTACCCACATCCTGGGGTTTATAAATCTGTACAAGAGTGGCACTGCTCCTCCACACCAGGGAGAAAACCTGCTGGCTCTGCTGGCTCCTTCCTGCAGCAGCTCATGCAGTGTAAGGAACAGGCACCTCAGCTCTGGCCAGTGAATGATTTCCCAGTTAACAGCACCCAGCATTTCATGGATTTTGCACACCTTTAGCACAACAGAACTTTGCTTTTGCTGCTTTAAGCACATTCAGAGGCATCACCCAGACCAGGGCAGTGTTAGGAGACTGCTATGAGCAAATGAGTGGAGGAAGTATCAGAAGCAACTTGAAGAAATAATGATACCATGGTATACTTCAAATGTTTAGAAGAAATCAGACAAACTCTAGGAGGATGAAGGTATTATTCTAATACTCAGCATCACAGCTGTACTGGGAAGGGTAAATTCCCAATAACTTGGGGACTTTTTTCCACAGCCTATTTCCATGGCAGACCTGTCTGTAGGCTCAAATGTGTGCCATGAAAACAACTGATTTTCTCAGTTAACTTTTGTAAGTCCTCAGCAAAGGGCTCTCACATTGTCCTTGCAGATGATGATTTAAGGGTGTCCCCTCCTCAGACAGTGTGCAAGCAGAGGATCAGCCTCCAAGGATGCTCAGCATCAATGTGTCTCTCAAACACTGCTGGTTATGTCTCTGTTTTGGGTGATCTGACCTGCTTTTGTTACTGGGCACTGCTGGAGAACACCATCACAGGGTGCTTGGGCACAAAGACACATGAGTTGTTTAGTACAGAAGATATAATCCAGCCAAACTCTGGATCACCTCAAGACAGACACTGTTGATTCCTAAAAATCACAGGATAACCTGACTGTGAACAGAGAAATCCCCAGAAATCCTCAGACTCACGGGTATTTGGGGGAAATAACTCACCATGCAAAAATCTCACAGTAACATGCCCTGTGCAGCCTGTCCTGAGTCCTGACTTCCAGTTCAGAACATTATAATTAACATTTTCCAACAAATATACGGACAGGAAAAAGAAAATGGTAAGGGATGCTAACTTCTTCCATGAGTACAATGAGGTGGCACCCACAAACTCCTGCAAGTTAAAGATCTACCAATGTAAGTAAACAAAAGCCATCCCAGTGAATAACTTCTCTCCTGGCAATGGCCAGGTTACCTCAAAAATATTTGGATACATAGTCACTGGTGGCATGCCAGTGTTAACCCTTTCATCAGCAGCGTGACTACTGAGAAAAATAGGCTTGGCACAAGAATTTTTAGCCAGGGACAATTTACATGAGTATTTTTGGAGAACAAAAAAATCCTTAACATTTTTCTAGCTTCTTTTTCTCTTCCAGGCCCTAGTGAGGTGAGCACTTGGTACTTTTCTTCAGTTCTCTGTCCTTCATTGCTTCTGATTTTGTCCCTTCTTCAAAGGAACACCCACTTTTATGACCCATTCCCTCTCCACTGGGGCAAAGAGGAAGTCTTCCCATTGCACAGAAGCATCACCACACTCCACAGTATTTCAGGAAAGAAAAAAACACATTCCTCAGGGTGACTTCATCTCCCCATCACAGACAAAATATGTTTCAAACACCCAATGTCACCCTGACAAACAGGCAGGAAATCCATTCTGGTGATGCCTATGCCTTAGTCTACAACACTCAATCAAGGAAAAAAAAAATAGCCATCTTCTGAAGCTCTTTAGGCCCAGGAAACCACTGCCAATGCAGCAGTGGCTTGGGGATGTAATCTTTGGCAGCATCTTGACGCTGGCAGCAGCCCCAGCGCAGATGTGGTTGTGGCTTGTACCACTTCCCTGCAAAAAGCAGCTTTACCTGCAAAAGCACTTTGTTCTGCTGGCACAACCTGCATCTGCACTTGGAAAACCTGCCAGCATCCTTTTCCCAACAAGCCTCTTCTAGCTGGGATCATTTTTTAATGATGACTTCGCAGTTTATTTACCACACTCTGCTCATTTATTCTTACTTAGTTTTACAGCCAACAAAACACAGCCCTGGCAACACGTTACTTTATAAGCTGGGATTTCCGCTACAAGAAATAATTTTGTCTCTTTATACCCCAAAACGTTTTCCTCCAAGGGTTCTGCAGAAGCCACCTTTGAAGAAAAGACAGTCTGGAGGCATGAGGAGTTTAGTAATCACTTGTTCACTCTTGTTCCCAACAAGATATACCTCGAAGTCTAACTGCAGTCTCTAATTGCTGCAGGTATTTTTAACCAGCTACCTGAACTCCCTCAAGTTAAGAGAAAATAGTCTGGTGGGATCTGATACAGGAATAGCAGCACACAAGTCATACAGCAGTGGGGGAGAATGGGAAACCTCCAGTGTTTTCACCATTTTCTTCTTTAAGGGCTTTGAAGACTTGCCTCTACACAGACTTCTACTCATTTTATCCCAAGTGTTTCTACAGCTGTTGAGTGAAACCATCAAGGAGGTGCAGATTCCCTATCCCTATTCCCTATTTTGAATGGGAAACAAACCTGGACATGCAATTTTGTATTTGATGGACTCCACACCAGGTGACAAGGATGTCCCTTGTTCCTCTCCCATTAAAATATTACTGTCATGTAGACATTGGGCTTCTGCAAGAGGAAAACCCCACCCAATCAGCCCTGCCTTGTAACTGCTGTGCAGGGCAGCAAGAGGAATAATTACACTAATGACTGGTGAATAATTGAGTGCACTGAACAGGCTGGCACCCAGCCTCCTCCAAATCCCAGTGCTGCCTGCAGAAACACCCTGGCAAAGGACAGGAGGGAATTACACCAGGCACAGGAGAGTGACACAGAGCCCAAACACCCTCCCTCCAGAGAGCTTCAGTATCCATCAGCCCTAAAGAGAACTCCAAGACCTTGCACTGCTCCCCTTCTAGAAGTTATCAGCCCAGCCAGAAATGGTTTTGTGCACATTTTCAAGCATCAATTTCAGCTCTATTAACAGTACAAATAAGGACATTTCAAGCATGTCATATTATCAAGTAAAATAAAGAGACTGGTTATTACAGAACAACCTAATGCATATCTAAAATGTGTATAAATCAAAGACTATCACCTTAATTTGCTCAGATGGCCTTTCAGTCATTGCAGAAGTACTACAAACTATCAAAACAAAGACATCCAACACATTATTTCATCAGATCTTCACAGTGTACAGAAATTGTTAATTTTTTTATTGAATTGTTATTTTATATTATAGTTATTTTCATCTATGCACACTAGGTGAGATTTTACCCCGAGGACCTTCCAGTTTACACTGTTGCTCCCAGAGGAAAAATTACACTGCTAACTAAGAGCTGGAATGTTGCTCTTCCCCCCTTTTTATTAAAAAGCTGCTGTTCAGCCTGGTTTTAATACACATTGTTTAACAAAGCTCTGTCACTTCCAACTCCTGCTCTGGAATCCAAGCTCAAGACATGGCTCTCCCACACTCTTCTTTTCACACCATTCTTTTTACTCCCTATTTCTCAAATGCTAGATGAGTAGGATAAAGAGAACTAGGAGTTAACTCAGTCTTAAGTTTTTCTTCCCACACAGGAAAGCTCATGGCAAGGGAGGCTGTTTATTCATGTGAGTCCTCCTGGTTTCCCCTAATCCCTCTCCACATTTCTGTCTGCCAGACAAAGGAATGCTGATTGCATTTGTGTTTTGTTGCACAAGAACACACCAAGCCCACAGTTACCAGCTGCAGAGGGCATCAAAATGTTGAAAAACTCTCCAGAGCTCTTCCCAAAGTTAAATATGCACTTCTAACTAGATGTGCACACAAAACAGACCCCAGAAATGTTGAGGTGTGGATGCACATCCATTTGTTTGGCTGACAGAGTAGAACAATTCAAACACCATCACTTCTGGCACCTGGAACAAAGCAGCTGCTCATGGGGTCAGAGGGCTGAGCAAGAAGAGCAGAGAGGAGACACTTTGAACTGGAGAGTTCCCTGATCCCCTGCATTCTACAGCCCTGCAAACAGCTGCATGGAGGCAGCCAGGAATGGGAACTGTCCAGGACCAGCATCCATGTAACCACGGCTCTGCTGTGGGTGCACAGGTCTGTACATCCCAAAAAGCACCACTGGGGATGAGTGTCAGACACTCAAACATCAGAAAGGTTCGAGTGAGTTGGTGTTTCAAGCCAACCAAGCCCATCCCAAGTGCCCCAACTCCAAAACCCAAAGGCAAACCTCAAAGAAGTGACCCTGCACTGTCACTACCATGGCAGGTCCACACACCCACCAAAGCAAGCACAGGACAGAAAAAACAGCCCTGTCCTGCTGTGCTTTTTACACAAGGGTGCTGTTCAAATACCAGCTCCTTCCTCTGTGGCTCTGCAAGTATTTTGCTGAAGAAAACAGCAAAAATCCACCCTGTGCAAGGCAGCACCCAACACACTCCTTCAGAGGCTGACCCAGTCACAAACACCAGGCAGGAAATGGGAACCTTCAGAACCGCTTCAAATTCTCATTTCTTTACCTTGGAAGAAACTCTCTTCAGGCTGCCTCCTTAATAAGAATTGCAAATATTAGTTTAAAAAGAAAACCTTTGAACTAACACTCAAAGAAGTCAGTTATTTTGGCATTTGACTACTTTTAGGTGCAATTATACAGATTCTTCGGGTTCTACTAAGTTTTTACTGTGTCTTCTCCATTTTGAGAGGACTTTAACTGTGCCCAAGTAGAATCCTTTTGAGCAGGAACTGCTACTCTGTGCTGATTATCTGCTGGGAAACAGAGTCTGCATCCCTCATCTGGTGAAACCACTGCAACAAACAATTTTTCTGAAAGCAATAAGCAAATATGCAAGCTTTTAATTTGAAATATTGGGACTATCTTCCTTCAGCTCTCAAATTCCTCAAATCAGAAAGCAACAAAAGCTTCATCTGTTGTGAATTAAAATGCACATGACAAGGCCTATTTGTGGTGTCACAGTACATGGAGAGTCCCTCCCCTCAGACCAGGAAGCCTTTCACATCTCCACGCTTGAGACACAAGCACTGTCCCATAAGACCTAATTTTGAAGCAGATGGCCAAGACATCATCCTTGCACTGCTTGTCCCTGGAAACAAGAGGTGCCACATGGTGCTCTAACATATTAGTTTTTAACCAAGGAAGATACAAAACCAGGAATGTTTTATAAAGACTGGGCAGAAGTATCTTCATGTGCAGTAAGTGGGCACCAGTGAAAACCACCAGGAGAAGACCAAGAAGCCCAGCTTTAGGTAGGTTCTACACTCAATTACCACCAAATTACAGCCAAGAGCCACCTGCTGTCAGGCTTCTCAGCTACTGCCCTGTCCCCAGCAGCTCTATTTGGCTCCTACATCCACACAGGACCACAACCTTTTGCCATCACAAGCCTGGCAACAAGGACAGGCACCACACCACGGCCTGGAGAAGCTGTGCTGGGCTCCATGCTTCTCCAGAGGGAGGACACATCCCTCCAAAGCCAAATCCTTGTTTCTCCCTTTTTACTAGGCAGTGGCAATGCCTATCAGCTCTGTGCTCCACCAGTTCCAAAAAGTTGCCCAAAATTCAAGGCTAGACTGCTGGCAATGCCAAAATGTGCCACAACTGCCCAAGAGGCTTTCACAAGGGCTTACTCACTTCTTCCAAGTGACTTTGCTGCTGTCAAAAGTTATCTACGTTAGGTTTTGGATCTGAAATGATTCCCAACATCTGGAAGAAGTTCTCAGTCTTTAAAAACAAGGAAAAGACTCAATGCCAACGGTTCTGTTTGAGTGTTGTGTATGTACAGTGGTTCAAACTCTCACCACAGTGAGCTGCTCTGAGTACCAGAGATTGTGACCTGGCATTGCTACACCTCCTAAACAAGGGGTCACTCCTGCAAGAGCCTCTGCACCTACATGGGCATTCCAAATTCAGGCAAGGAACACACCTGTGAAGTATAAACCCAGTTACACTTGAAACAACTACTGAGGGAAGCCCTGGATGGCAGTTTTCAAAGCATTCATTTAAACAGTGTTTCCATCACAGCTCAAGATCAAAAGCTAAGAGCAAGGCAAGGAATTCCATACAGGCCAAGCTCAGGGTTTCCAACACTCCCAACACCAAACATCCAGGATGGTGAAGATACTTGAATATTATCAGCATTTCCATTATCAAATTAGTAATTATTTTTCTCCACCTGAATGCCTCATCCCCTCAGAGCCTCCTGCACCAACATCCCCCACAAAAAGCCAGCAGCCCTCTCCCAAACCTGAGGCATCTGTATTCTGGGCTGTGCTCAAATGCACCATTTGGCATTACTGAGCAGCTACAAACCCTCCCAAGGTGTTTTACAATAAACGAGGCTGCAATTTCCTTGCAGTTGCTGAAGCTCCTAAATGACTTGATGAATCCAGCAGCATTAAGCACTTGTATGCACCCAACGGCCTCCAAACATCCTTTGTGGCTGTCAGGGATCCAGCACAGCCAGGCACAAAGAGAAAACATCACTTACAATACTCAGAGCCTGATAATTACAGAAGTACCAGAAATCTGGAGGACCCTGGAGTTGAGGACTGAGCTATCTGGAAAGAACTTCCAGCCTTATCAGTTACAGACAATTCCAGGTTCTTTTCCCAGTTAACCAGCTCTCCTAAACACAGGAATGAGTTGCTACCTTCTCCAGGAAAAAAAAAAAAGGCTCCTACAAAGAAATTCCAGATGAAAACATTGACTTGCTGTTAAAACAAGTACAATGTGGAGATCAACCATCACACCTGACACCAACAGCAGAACCACATTCTCATTTGTTTCATTAATGGAGTAAAGGGGAAGAGAAATTAGCTGAGAAATAGAAAACTGAAAACCATTCAACAGGTGCCAAAGACACAGGACTGCCCTACATTTCCAAAGGGCATTGGAGCTCTGGGGTTTATTTGCTGTTAGAAACTTGAACTCGTGCAAGGTTAAAACTAAGGGGTCAGAGTTTGGGACAAGTATAAAAGGGGAATCCATGTCTTTGTTTTTAATGATGCTTTAACACCCAGAAATACCTCATTTTGCATCAACTGCAGTCTCACAGCTTCCACTTTATAGCAGAAACAACCCTTCTACTTTGCACAGCAGGGATGGTCCTGCTCACTGAAATTAAACCCACAGGGAATAGCAACAACTGTATTTACTATTTAGTTTTAGCTTTCTGGAAATAAACATTTAAAAGCAGCTCAAAAAAAAATTAGTGTTTTCAGTTTCACTTTGAAACATCCCAGAACACATTGATTCCCATCTGCACCCCAAGGCCTCTAAGGAAAAGGCTGCATTGCTGTGATTTTGGGAAAACTACATTGAGACAAAAGCAACCAGCATCAAATGTTTTCACACATGGCCAACCACAAGATTTGCATTTGGCCTAACAGAAACATAAAGCACAAAGCAAATGGGTCATATCTAAGTACTAAGTTGAAATTCCTCTAGAGACTTAACAAGACTTTTCTACCTGGTAATGCTGAAATTTAAAGTAACACTAAAAAAAAATTCTATAAATACTCAGAATTACATGTCTTGGCAGTCAGGAACAGACACCATGTCATTTCCAAAAGCTTTGGAGTGATTGCTTATACAAGATTCCAGGAATGCTTTGTCACAACCAAGTTTATTCCATTCCTTGGAAATATTAAATGCATTCCTACCATAATGAAACACCTTATAAACACCACATGACAGAAACATGGGGTTTCACAAAGCATTTCCTCCCAGCATCATAACATTCAGGCCCCTGACATGAATTTTATTATCAAATAAGTAACCACAGGGAGGTTTGCTAATGCACCTCGGGCTGTGAGAGGGCCCGGATGGAAGCAGCACCAGCCTCCAGTGCTTCCACCCACAGACTCCCACCTAATCCTTGTCAGGCAGCTCCAAGCACTCCCAACTTCCAAGATGTCATCTTCAGCATTAAATACAGCTTTAAGCACGACCCTGTACTACAAGCAGCAATTCCTGTTGCTCACTGGCAAGTCATCCCTGTTTTGGGCAATACCTTTGGAATGTGCTGCCCACAGTATGCTGAATTACACCAGGATTGGGAAGATTTCCTAAGTTCTGCCTGAAATTCAGGATGTTTTGTCCAAGCAAGTGAAGCCACTGTTTAACAAGACCCCTCCTGTAACAATGGGTTTGTACTTGTCATCACAGAGCTCTATTTAACCAGGGCTGTGAACTCCAGGGGCCTCTGGGAAAAGGCACTTCTCAACAAAGAGGGGTTTTTAACTCCTGAGTGGTCTGGGGTTTGGACTTATTTTAATGGCAAAGCTTCTACCAGCAAGGACCTCACCTTGCTTCCAAAGAAGTCATCCAGGTCCACAATGTAAATGAGAAACCTGTACTTGATACAAATACTCTGAATTTACATCTGACCTGGTCTGCTCTAAAAAATCTAATTTAAAGCTTTTAATAAAAAGAAAAGGTATTTTTGAGCTAGACTAAGTTTTGTTGGATCCAAGAATGCCACATCCTTCCAGAGCAAACTCAGGTCTGAAGCTAAACATGCTCACAATCATGCAGGCCAGGCACAACACCCAGCCACATCCAGGATCCTGATCCCTGCTGTGGGGTGGGGAAAGAAAACAAGAGGCTCAACTCCTTTTTCTGCCACCTCAGAGCTTCATCCCAGTATTTTCAATACCTCAACATTACAAAGTCCAGGAAGAATGAATATGGTCAGTGACATCACAACAATGTCATTGGAATGCTCCAGAAAAAGGCAGGCAAAAAGGGGAAATTAATCCCACCTGGTAATACTGGAATTGCACAAGGTTACAACAAAGCAAGGAGAATACTGGGCCAAGCCAGGCTACAGAGAAACATCATGTGCTCTACTCAAGAGCAGAAATAAATATGCCATTCTAAACATTTTTCAAGTTTATTTTCAGAAAAAATCTAGAGCAAAAATGGAAATAGCAATCTGATATTAAAAAAAAATAAAA
Source organism: Agelaius phoeniceus (assembly GCF_051311805.1). NCBI lineage: Eukaryota > Metazoa > Chordata > Aves > Passeriformes > Icteridae > Agelaius > Agelaius phoeniceus. The sequence continues at coordinate 18,094,276 of NC_135277.1, forward strand.
AAAAGAAGTGGCAGTGGATTAATTGGACAAAAGTTCAGAGAGGAAGAATATGGGGAAGACATTTAACTGTGGGAAAATACCTTTGGGAGGAGAAGCCTTTTGTTCCACAGCACCTCTATGTCTAGGTTTTTACAGTCCCTTGCTAACTTATTCTGCCAGCAGCTGGAAAACCACCAGAAACTCGCCTGTTTACTTAGACAACGAAAATTCCAAATACCATGGCAAATGGCTCTCTGCTCCACCTAATCACAGGGAGAGGATGGGAGGAATACTCAAGTCTCAGCCAACCAACAGCACAAGGTTAAGGGGTTATTCATACCCCTATTTTTGCATTTGGAGAGCAAGGGGAATTCTTGTTGTGCGACACATGGAGACAAATCAGATTATGAGCATAAGTGCCAAACACTGTACAAAACCCACCATTAAACACCTGAAATCCTGCTTATGCTCAGACAAGAAAGAGCAAGTGTAAAATATTCTGAATATCTGAGACCTGCCTGGCTCACTGCAGGTTCAGTGGCCTTAGGGAGGCCAAGTGATGAGAGTTTGGCACTGAGCAGATGTCTCCAAAAGCCCATTCCACACTAAGGGGTGAATCACAGGCTCTGTGAACAGCAACTTAGGCACAAGTTAGCTCTTACTTCTGCAAAGTCTCCATCAGATCAAATCCCTTCCCTGAAAAGTTCATGTTTTTTCACACACAGCTTGTATTTGGAAATGACCAAATGGATGGGAGAAAAAATTTAATTTAGACCATTCAACCATAGCCCTGTCAGCTAGTAACTGCTCAAATGGAGTGTTTTAATACAGAGTTACACCTGCCATGGCTCAGATACCTCCTTGAAAATATTCTGTGGCTCCCTGCTCTATTTTCCTTTCCCTGCAGCTGCAAAACAAAATCCCATTTATACCTTACACTGGATCATCAAAAAAATCACTCATTAGAGAGCACAAGACCCACAGCTGAAGTTTTCAGGCTGCACATTACATCTCCCTTGAACAAATAAGTTCAAAGCACTCAAAAATGTAACCACAACCATCACTATTTGCTCCCAAGAACCCACGGCAGACACACACGGACCAAAGCCATCAGTACTTGACTGGAACAAGTGAATCACAGCTCAGCAACCGAGGATCCGCAGCAGGATCCCGAGCCAATGTGACTCCAGAAAAGGTTTACTGAACCAGAAAAGCAGCAGCAGCAATCCTGGTTGGGTGCCAAACACAAGGAAATAAACAGAACAGAGCCCTGGAAGATTTCACCAGCAGCCACAGGAGTGAGGATGAGCAAATCCTGAAGCATTGGCCAAAGTCAGGCCAGTTACCCCAGAAATGTGATGGCAGGAAAATGGCATTTAACAGCCATCCTCAGCAACTGAGAGCTTTCCTACCCTCTCCTGATGTGTTCCAGGGCCTAAGCTGGTTTTGGGCCCTGAGTTTACCCACGATATTCTCAACAGACAGACTTTGTGCACCCTGCTCTGCTAAAGCAGGAGGAACCACTGCAAACGCCAGGCAGTAACTGGAGCAGGAGAGCAGCCTCGGGAAGGTCGGGGGTGGTTCTCAGAGCCCAGCACAGGGTCAGGCCCCCAGCTGCCACCCCGGGGATGGGGCAGAACAAGGGGCTCGTCACCTCAACCCATTGCTCTCCACTATTTCTGCAACTCACAGGTCTAGGACACAAGTCTAACAGCTTCAGGGTGGTTTAAGAGGAGGGCAAATCCACTCAGACCAGCAATCAGGACCTTCTCTAATAAATTCATTCACAAAGAACATGCAGGTGAGTCCACCAGCCAGGTCTGGAAAATGCAGGAGCAGGAGCACTCACAGCTCCTCACTGGCAGCAACTTTTCCACCACTTGTCTTATGCAAAGATAAGGAGTATGTCAGAGTCTGTTCAATAAAAACAGAATGGGACATGACTTTTGCAATCTTAATCATTAAACACAGACTCACTATTTTAATGGCTCTTTGAAAGAGTAAAAAGCTGAAGGTCCCAACTGTTTGCATGTCTGCCTGCCAACTGTTTCCCTGCCTACATCAGGATCAATAACTGGGAGCAAAGAAACATCCCTGTTTAACCATGAGATCTTCTTTAACTGCAGGGTAATCAGCTAATCCGGGCAGACTCCTTTATTCAGCTCTACATGGGCAATGCTATCATTAAAGTTATAAACTTTAATTTGACTCAAGGAATGCCATTTACTAATTTAGCACGCAAATATTTTTACAGCTGTTTGCATCAAGTTCCATATAAACTACAGGGGATTTATAGCACATGAAGGAACATTTTAAAGTTGCTGTTACAGCCACTGCAGAGCACAGGACAGTTGGAGAAAAGACATTCACTGAGGTATCTCGTATTTAAAGAGATTTACCAACACACACACAACCAGCCCAGCAACTGCTTTCTGGGCACTGGATCCCTCAATATTTAATATCCACAGATTTATCATGCTATTCCCGTTGGCATACTGGATAAAGGGTAGCAACTTCCTAGTGGCTCTGAGTAATGGCAAAATAAACGGGAACTAAAGAAATCCCATCACCTGAAGAAAAGTGACCTGAATCGAGAACTTGATGGTGAGCTGGAGCCAAACCCTGCCACGAACATTTAGAAAAGGATGCTAAACTGCTTCAATGGCTTGATTTTTTTCCCCAAAAACTTAGGAGGCAAGACATAAGACGTAGATACTTTGATCTAAAGAAGGTAGATGTTATTTCAAACTCTATTTCAGTTTTAAAGAGACGCGCTTAAAAACTGAGGGTAAAAAAAGTTACGGTTGTGAAGGGATTGCTCGTACCCCTCCTGGTCTGTGCTGGAAATAAACACAAGGTTCAACCTCTGTGTGTGGCGGGGGGAAGGGAAGGGAGACGGCAACAAAACCAGAGCGGTGCCTCTCCTGGAATTCCAGGGCTTGCCATGGACTCCGCGGGTTAGCGAAGGAGCTGGAGGAGCTACACCCCCCAAACACCATGAGGACGGAGGGGAGTCAAGAAAAAAACATAGATTACGGCCCCCAGCTCGCAACCACACAAAGAAAGAGGAGCCCTTTCAGTGCCAAAGGCCTCGTTCCCGACGCTTCCACAGCAGGAAGCGAGATCCTGGCCGGGCCCAAGGGGCCTCCCGGGAGAATGGGGGGACGAGGAGTCCTCTCCATCCCCAGGGTGTAGCGAGAGGAGTCGCTCCCCCCGCCCCTCCAGCGTCGGAGATACCGAGTTGAGCCCCCTCCGGCCCCGGGGGGTACTCAGGAGCCCGCTCCAGCCCCGGGGTTACCGACAAGTATGTGTGAGGCCCTGGTCCGCGGACGCGCCGGGCCCGGTGCCCCGCAGGAGGCCGCTGGCCCGTCCCGCCACCCCCCACGCCCCTTCCCCGGTGCGTCCCCCCCAGTCCCGGCGCCGGGGGGCCGCACCTGGATGACCTCGTTGACCTCGCGGATGCACTCCACCATGTGCTGCAGGATCTGCTCGGCCGTCAGCACCTCGTAGCGATAATCCTCCTCCTGCTCGGGGCCGCCGCCGGGGCCCGGTCCGCCGCCCAGGCCGCCACCGCCGCCGCCGCCGCCGGGGCCCAGCCCGCCCGTCTCACTGCCCAACAGCCCGTCGCGCTCCCCGCCGACGCGCAGCCCGGGCTCCACCAGCTCGACTTCGCCCAGGTCCAGATTATCGTCGGGCTCGTCTTCTTCCTCGTCCTCCTCGTCCTCCTCCGCGCCGCTGTCCTCACTGCACTCCTCGTCCTCGTCGAACTCGTAGTTGTACCCCTCGTCCGAGTCCATGGCGAGGCGCTGAGGGAGCGGCGGCGGCTCCCGCGGCCTCCCCGCGCCCGGCCCCGCCGCCGCCGCCGTTGGCCCCGGCCCGGCCCGGCCCCGCCGCGCCTCAACCGCCGCCAACAAAGGGCCGCGGCCGCCGCGCTCCGTCACCGCGCGCCCCGCGCGTCACCGCCGCCCGCCCGCGCCTGCGCGCCCGCCACCATCTCACCCCGCCCGCCGCCGCCGCCATCTTGGGTGCGCGACACGCCCCCAGCCAGCCCCCGCCCGCCTCATGCCCGCGCCGCCATGTTGAGTGTGGCGCGGCGCCAGGGTGGGTGCGGCAGGGAACCGGCGCGGAATCACCGCGGAATCACCGCACCCACTGGGGTGGAAAAGACCTCCGAAAGCATCGACTCCAACCTGAGACCCAACACCGTGCTGTCAACCAGACCACGGCACTGAGTGCTACGTCCAGTCCTTCCTTGGACACCTCCACGGATGAGGACTCCACTATGTCCCCATCCAATGCCTGACAGCCCTTTCCATGGAGAAATTCCTCCTGATGTCCAACCTGAGGCTCTCCTGGCACAGCTTGAGGACTTCTCCTCTTGTCCTGTTTCCTGTTCCGTGGTAGCAGAGCCCGACCTCCCCAGCTGTCCCCTCCTGTCAGGGAGTTGTGCACAGCCAGAAGGTCCCTCCTGAGCCTCCTTTTCTCCAGGCTGAGCCCCCCCCTGCTCCCTCGGCTGCTCCTGGTGCTACACAGTATTAAGCTGTTGGGATGGACCTTAAAGCTCATCTCATTCCACCCCCTGCCATGGGCAGGGACACCTTCCACTATCCCAGATTGCTCCAAGCCCCATCCAACCCGGCCTTGGACACTTCCAGGGAACCAGGGGCAGCCACAGCTGCTCTGGGCACCCTGTGCCAGGGCCTCCCCACCCTCACAGGCAGGAATTTCTCCCCAATATGTAACTTAAATTTTCCCTTTTTCAGATTGTACCCATTACTCTGTCCTATCCCTACAGTTCCTGATGGGGGTGGGGGAGCAGAAGGTTTGGGGGGTCACCAGCTTCTCCTTCTGCCCACCCGGTGATGGGACATGAGGTGGAGCTGGGGCATGGAGCCCTCATGAGCTGTGCTGTGAGCCAAGCATGGAGAAAACTTCCAGTGCCACCATTAAATTGAGTGGTCTCTGGCAAGCGACTTGTGAGGACAATGTGATGGAAATGTGAGGGAAATGTGAGGAAAAGGTATAGGAAAATAGGTTGCACTGCCTCAAAATCAGAATAAAATTGTACTGAAACCCTCCAGGCAGAAATTCCTAGTCATTCCATGGGATAAACATGAGCCCACTGTCACTGGGGGGACCCTGACTGTGCCAGGTGGCATCTCCAATCTCCAGTGTTGTCTTCTAGTCTGTGAAGATGTACTACTTGGGTTTTCACTGGTGCCAGGCTTGATTCCCTTTATTCTCTGTTAATTTGGCATTTTGCAGAGAGAAGAACACACAAGTGGTTTCACCCCCAGACCAGGGATAGACTTTTTTACCTCCTGGAGTTGACAAGTGCCCTGGGCAGTTCAGGAATGCTGTTCCCAGGTGGTCTCATCCCTGCTAGAGCCTCTCACCTGAACACTGAGCTGCTACAAAGGGCAGGATGAACACTGAGGTGCTGCAGGGGCTGAGCACCCTTTGTCTCAGCCTTCCCTGCCTCCAGCATCAGCTGTGCTCAGGCTGACATGGAGGAGGCTCACTGGGCTCATTGTCTGCAGCCGTTCGGGGAGCTCACAGAACTCTGGTTGGCTTGGAAACAAGGCTGCAGTCTGGCCCAGAGGAGAACCAGCTGCTCCCCTCTCTCCACCACTGTCCTCATTCACCATGGATGTGAGAGCCTGGCACAGCCCCAGGAGGGCTCCAGGGTTACCTTCTCCCGCTGGTGCTCACCTTCCACTTCCTCATGCCCTGGGGAATAATTTTTTGCTGGGGTGAAGTGAGGCCATTCGGATGTGGTGATGTTATTCACCCACTTTGCTCGGATGAAGATGAGATTCATCAGGGCAGTATGTGGTGTAGGTGTGACAAATTTCATCAGCTCTTTGGGACAGGAGTCATCTGCTGCAGCAGAATCCTGCTTCCTGCTTCTGTCTCATACAAATCCCTTGTGAAACAGGAAGAAAATTAGAAGACACATCCCAAAGGGTGTTTATTTCCTGCTGGAACACAGCATAATGATGGCCACAGTGACAGGGGTTTACACATGCAGGTGCCCTCAGGGATCTGAGCAGATTAAGTGTCCCATGGCCTGGCAGATGTCTCTAGAACCCTCACTGGGTACCCAGCTTCATCCTCAGACACACAGGCAGCAGCTCCCTGAGCGCTGCTCTGCTCAGGTCAAGAGCACACAGGGCATGCACATTGCCTCATGCCATGCTACCCAGTCAATAAAGCCAGTTCTCTAATTACCCAACTTAGGTGGAATTGCAAAGGCCAGAGCTTTAATCATCCTGCCCTACATAAATGTAAGTAGCCCTGACTTGGTTCAGCTCCAGATGCACCATCTGGACACCTGCCAGGCTGGTCCCACGTCATGTGTGGGCTCAGGTGGTTGCTCCAGGTCCTCACCCCATGCTTCATCCCCAAGGGGGACTGTGTGTCACCCCCTGGGACTCTGAGCTAATCCTGCCCAGCTGGTGGCATGCCCAGCTCCTGGCCAACATTGACAAGGTACAAGCCTTTTTGGGGCTGCTCATCTGCCCACGGGACCCCAAGAAAGGCACTGACCAAACAATGGGGTTTGGCTTTATTGGATTTTGGTGGCTTTGGACACAAAAATCTTTTGCCGAGGTGATCTTCCCCTCCAGGACAGACCCAGGAGTGTGTTTGGGAAGGAGCTGTTCCTGGGAGCAGGGACTGGCCATTTCCAGGTGCTCCAAGAACCTCCCTACAGCCCTGTCCTGGCCCTGGCCAAGGCTGCAGAGCTCAGCCCAGAGCCTTGCACAGAGCCCAGAGAGAGAAGGTTCTGGAGCCAGGCTGGGAGAGCTGGGGATGCTCACCCCAAGAACAAGAGAAAGCTCCAGGGAGACCTCAGAGCCCTGCCAGAGCCTAAAGGGGCTCCAGGAGAGCTGGAGAGGGACTTGAGACAAGGAATGGACAGACAGGACACACGGAATGGCTTCCACTACCAGAGGACAGGGTTAGACAGGGGAGAAATTCTTCCCTGTGAGGGTGGGGAGGCCCTGGCACAGGTTGCCCAGGGCAGCTGTGGCTGCCCATGGAAGGGTTCCAGGCCAGGTTGGACAGGGCTTGGAGCACCCTGGGATGGTGGAAGGTGTCTCTGTCCATGGCAGGGGCTGGAACAAAATGATCTTTAGAGGTAGGGACCTACCTTCCTACCCAAACCATGCTATGATTCTATGATGGTTCTATGATTCCAGTAATAAATATTTATAAACAGTGATGGGATCATCTCAATGACATCCCACAGATAAAGGAAACCAGTTCTCCTTCTACAGTTCCGGCCTTACCTTTCCCAACTGCAAGACAGGCATCAGCATTTTGCAGCTGGTTACTCCAGCAACAGTTGCACTAATACATCTCAAAAATACTCTTTGGAATGAAGTTTTAGCCATGCCTTTTGCAAAAGGCTTTTCTTTATTTTGAAATTTCCAACAAACGGTCACATATGAAGCCCTGGTCACCCACCACTTTCTTGTAGGTGGCTGGCAAAAAGTACCTGAGAAAAGCAGGGCTGCTGCCTTTAGCTCATTTGGAGGGGATCTGCACTGTCTCTGGGGATTTTAGGACTCCAGCTACTGAGGAAAGCCAAAAACTGCTCTTCTGCCCACTCTAAAAAATGATTTAGATCTCCATAGACACCTGGTGCTTTTTCACTTTATTCTTGCAAGAGCTTAATTACCCAAGTGATTCTGGTAACTGTTAACACTGAAGCTGACAAGAATAAAATATTGCCTTGCAATCACCTTGCTCCCCAAAGTTAAGCACATGCTTACAGGATTTATGGGAGCGTCGCCTCTGGGCACAGGGAGTTTGTCACGGCACATCCACAGGCTCTGATTGATTCCAGCTCAGCCCCACAGCCGTGACTGGGAGCAGCCAGGGACAGCAGCCACATGTACTCAGCCTCCACAAGAACTTGCAGCATCTCCTCGTGACAAGCCCTGATTCGTGATGCCAAAATGCTGTGAAAGTGCTGGTGCCCCACACCACAAACCGCCTGCAGATTCAGGGTGAACCTCCCATCCCACCCAGCCTCTTTCCTGCTCCTGCATTCCTTGAGGCAGGCAGGATCTCTGGAAAAAGCCTTTCTTCTCCATCACCAGAGACACACAGAGCTCCCACGCTGGGAGAAAGGAAATCCAGAAGATTTCTCAATGCCTAGGGTTTGATTTTGGGTGTCTGCACAATCTTTAACAACCTCAACCATAAGCATGGGCTGAGCAGCCCCTCGGATCACCACTCCAAAGCTGTGCAAGCTGGAGATAACTCAGAAGAAAAAAAAGCTCTGTGATAACATCAACAGGGGAAACACCACCAGGCTGAGCTCGAGTCAGGACCCCAAATCCTCCACACTGATGAACACATCTCACTTCAAGCTTTTTGATTTAAACTCCACTCTCAAGCTCCTAACTGTTGAAATAGCAGAATTGATAAGTGGTGGTCTAGCTGGGAAGGTAGGGATGTGGAAATGAGTTATCCTGTGCTTTGAAAAGTGCTGGAATGCATCCCTGTGCCTCCAAAAGCATCCTGCTATATATACCAGCTTGCTTCAGGCCCCCAAAACATCAAGGTTCCTCGTGGGCTGAGTTGTTAGAGCTGGTGAGAATCACCTGGATGTGGATTTAGCATCTCATGTTTAGGATCTTCTTTGTGCACATGCTAAAGCTCAACCAAATGTCTCTGGGGGCTCCTGCTGGGTGTTTAAATGGGAGCACCCCTCTGCTTGATGATAAGCAACATCATCCCTGAAATACAAAGATGTGCAACAGGAGGGTCCACACCTGAAAAGACCTGGCACATGCTGACCACACTCCCTCCAGATCACCACCACAAGTAAGGACACTTCAACCCTAAAACCCTTGTGCTTCCAGTCCAAATCCCATCATTATTTTACCAAGGATTAAAGTGAAGGCAAACAAGCAAATGGAGACAGTAGTTTTGCCCATAAAGAGAGGCCAAAATTCAAGTTCGAGGTATTTCCAGGAGATGATCTGTGTTTTCCAAAGCCCTCTTCCAGCCACACCATCAACAGGTCCCTTGAGCTGGAAGTTGCTTCATTCAGGAGCAATTTTCCTAGACAGTGTTGGCTCAAAGAGCAAAGCAAATGGAAAACTCATGCCCTGTGAAGGTGTTCATGAATGGCTTCTCATCAGAGGAAGAATCAGTGTGCAAAACACCCTCCTGGTTAAATGCAGAAGCAGCCAACATTATGGGGAGTTAGGCAGCATAACAAATGGAATTATATATTTTAAAAATGCTGTGATGCAACTGCACTGATAGCCCAAAGGCCACCTTCATGCCCTGAAGTCAAACAAACCAGAAAGACTCAAATGTGACACCAGCTAGGTTTTATAACAATTTATATCAGAATAATTAATTTGGATTGTTACCAAATTCATTGTTGGTAGCAAGCAGGTAATCCAGCAATGTCCTGGCACAGCAGTTTTTTGCAGTCCTCCAGCAAGTCCCAACTTTTGCATCAGAGGGGTTTGTACCTAAGCCAGTACCTAAGCTTTGTACCTAAGCCAGTACAACCCTGCCTGGGGTTCACTCCCTGCATGTTCCTTGCTGAACTGCCTTGGAAAAGGCCTCCCAGGTGGTTTTATCAGCCTGCAGATCTGCTCTGAGCCCATGAGCTGATTATTGATGGGCTACTGAAGAGCATCAGTGGCTTCAGGCTGCTGGTGCTCTGTGCCTGCCACAGGACAGAGTGCAAACCAGGTTCTTCCAGCCAAGCTCCAGAGTTAGACACACACTTAAGCAGTTTTTTTTATGTAAAGAAACACTCGAAAATCAGACTGTTAGTCTGGATTAATGCTGGCCAGCTACAGATGAACTTCAATGAGTCATCCCCCAGAGACATCAGGTCCCCTAAAATAGCATCAGCAACTGAATCTGTAGAAAGGCTGGAATATTTGGACTGAAAGCTCTGATCACAATGCTTTACATAAGCTGGCAAACATGCCACCTTCCCCAGGCTGAAATGAGAATTCGCCTCAAGCCAGGGCACTCCCACAGTTCTGTCTCTTGCGCTGGGAAGCACAGTCCTGACATTGCCTGATGGAAGACAGCAACAAACTGCCTTGTTTGGGGTGTTCTTCCTTCCACTCAAATTTTAATTCAGTGAAACTACTTGAGAGATACTGAAATCAACCAAATACAGTCAGAAAATGGTGGTAACAGCTGGTGCTCCAGAAGTTTGCACAGGGAAAAGCAACAAACCCAGCTCGAGATCACAGAGGTTTTATGCAGACTGGCAGCAGGAAACTTGAACACAAGGAATGACAGGGGCCACTTTCCAGAGGTCTGACACAGGCTGGAATACAGGTGTTCTCTTTTCCTGCTGTGTGATGAGGACAGAGATAGAGAAGGGCCACAAAATCCTGGAAGAATAGTGAGGAAGCAGCCTGGCATGTGCCATTGTGTTGAATTTGGGTCCTGCCACCTCTGTAGGGAAAACAAGGCATGATTGTCAGGAGCCTGAGGGAACCAACAAGCTTTAATTGACCCTTTAATTGGTCCCTCTCCTGAGACCTCCACCCATGAACTCCATAAGTTCCATTCTTTCTGAGATCCAGGCAATCAATTCCTCCTGATCTCTGCTATGAGTGTACCTGCTCCTAGCTATTCCTAAATTGATGTTGGACTTCACTCGGTGCCTTTAATTCTCTGTTGGTCCAGCCCTGTGCTCTGTTAGCCTGGCTGTGGAGGTACACCCACCTGCTAAGGCTGTGCCTGTCCTTGGCTCCTGGCTCACCTTCCCATTAGATGGACTTTGCTGTTTTACACAGCTGGAAAAGAAAGATGCAGTGCTGTGTTGGTGTTGAGCTCATGGCAACACCATTTGGCTCTCTTTGACCCCCTTCCTGATGGAGCCCAGCTTCTCTATCTCTAGGTGACCCTTAGTCCCCTCCCTATGGATGGGGAGCTCCCCATGAGCTCCCTATAAATTTTCACTAACCTCATTAAATTCCCACAATCCCATTTAGACCCAAACCTGTGATCTCCTCCTGGTGCCTCATTTCCCCACAAGTTTTTCACCTCCACGTCACCCCCAAGAACTTCACTGGAACCTCACAGCCTTCTTCAACACTGGAGAGCACCTCCCTCCATCTCTCCCCAGCCCCACTGAAACCCTTCCATGTCTTCCCAGCTCTTTTTCTTTCCCCATCAGTCTCCAGCTTTGTGCTGGTGCTATTCTAACCTTTGACAACAAGTTTCTTGTGGGTTTTTTTCTACAAAAAGCTTTTTTCCTGTTGATCCTGTTCTCTCTACACTGCTCCCATGAGGGACAATCCGTTATATTCCCCACCAGGCCTTTCCATAGCTATGTCCTGCTCACACAGAATGGTTTTTCCTCTTGTGTGATGGGGCCATCTCCCTTGTCACACTTTCTCCTGTGCCATTTGTTTAATTTCCTCCTTGCTCCCATGCCTCTGGCTTGTCTCCCAGCACGCCTGATACCTTGGAGTTTTCTGGGACAACAGGTTTTTAATAATTTGATGGAGTGAGTTCCCTTGTAGGTTTGTGCTGGCAATTAGATGGGTAAGACCTGGGCTTAAGGCCCTTATTTGAGTTGGGGATTGCTAAGGAAAGCAGAGCTGGAGGGAGGAAGCAAATTAAATAGAGTTCATCTGAGGTTAAGGCTTTCCTTGGAAAAGCCAAGCACTGCACGGAAAGCATCCCTGCACCACTTCATTGTGAGGATCCACCATGGAATAAAGCCCCTTTTATTTGTACAACCCAATCAATATTTCACTGGCCACATATAAAATATCCTTGGAAACCAGTGCAAAGGATGATTTATATATTGCTCATAAAAATACACAGCACCAACAGAAGATGCTTTAACCCAAGGTGGATCCAAAGCATGGGCAAGGGGTGCTGGTTTTAAACTGAGAGAGGTCTAGTTAGGTTAGATACAAGGAAGAATTTATTTACAATGAGGGTGGTGAGGCCCTGGTGTAGGTTGCCCAGAAAAGCTGTAGGTGCCCCATCCCTGGAAGTGTCCAAAGCCAGGTTGGACACAGGGCCTGGAGCAAGGTGGGATAGAGGAAGATGTCCCTGCTCATGGCTGGAGCTGGAATTAAATGATCTTTACGATCACTTTCAGCCCAAAACACTACATGATTCCACGAAAGCAGCAGAGGTGAAATACGTGATTTAAACCATCAATCTCCTCAAACCCGGTGCAGGCTGCTGAAGCTCCCTGGCGGCAGTAATCATGGCTGGGGTGGGGGGGCCTGTAAAGCCTGAAGGCTGGGACAGAAATGATTTTCGGTGGGGAGCTGCAGGGGCTTCCGTACCTTATTACAAGAGAAGGAGGGAAGGATGGACTGCCGGGGGAGGCTGTGGGCCAGCGGGGGGAACGCCGTGAGGGCGGGCCCGAGCTGCCATTTCGCGGCCGCCCGGCCCCCCGCTGTCGGGCGGTGCCGCCTCCCTCAGGCTCGGGCGCGACATGGCGGCGGCGCGGGCGCTGCAGCTGTCGCTGCTCCGGCTGCTGCTGCTCCCGCCCCTGCTGCTGCCGGGCCCGGCGGGGGCTGTGTGGCCGCAGCCCCAGGCCCAGAGCTTCCCGCCCGGCGGCGGCCGCTGCCCGGTGCTCGCCCGCGGGTTCCGCTTCGCCGTGGCGGACGGCTCGGCCGTGGGGCCGGGCTGCGCCGTGCTGGACGCCGCCTTCCAGCGGTACTGGCCGCTGCTCTTCGGCCGTCCCACCGGTGAGGGCCGCGGCGGGCGCTGACCCTTCTTCTCCGTGGCTTTGAGCTTTAACAGCCCCCCACACCCTCGCTAATTCTGGGGTCAGACCACGGGGTTTGGTGGCCGTCTGCCTCCCCTCAGTTCTGCGGCGGCAGGTGGGGTGGGAGTTGTGGCTTGGATGGAGTCTGGTGGCAAGGGCAGCGTTGGGATTTGGAGAGCAGTGCCTGTGGCACGTGTGGAAGGAGTCTAATCGAGTTTGGCACAGCACTAGTTGTCCTTCTGCCAAGATTTCGGCTCTCGCTATCAAGAGTTTTCTCTATTTCATTTTTTGCTTCCTCCAGGTAGTGTTAATCTCTCCATTGCTTCATTTCACTTCCTTCTCTTGTGGCTGCAGGGAGAGCTGCTCCCACTCTTGCAGCCATTCCTGCTTCAGGGTTACTGCTCAGTCTTGGCTGTTAGCAGCTCTCGGTGGCCTGTGTGAGGTCTCACCTGGAGGAAAGACTTCCTGCTTTGTGTGTGTTCTTCCAAGTACATACTTGTGCCACGGGACACCTCTGCCAAAGTGGAGCTGCTAAAAGTCCTGAGGCAGCGTGGCTTTTCTGCCAGGGAGGGATTAGCTCCTGGATTCATCCTGAAATTGTAGGGTAAGATGAGGAAAGGCAAAAGCTTTGAGAGTCTGGATTTGCTGTGGGACAGGCTCTAAAGACTTCTTCGTGACAGCACCCATTGCTTGCCTGGGATGAGCTGCAGGAAATCTCTTGGCTGTGGAGCCGACGTGCAGGGACGCTCAGTAGCTGCGTGGGTCTGCTGCAGCCTGAAGTGCTATATGCAGGGAGTATGAAGCACTTCATTCATCAAAAAGAGCTAGTAACTCTGCTCCCGAGTGTTTTAAATGTCAGTGTGAACTCTGTCGCTGCTGATCAAAGCAGAGAAGGGTGGCAGTGTTGGAAGCTGCTTGGCTTTGTCTTGAGTACATCATACTTTGAAAAAAGCAGGTTTGAAACAGAGAACCCTTTGGCTTATTTTATTTCTTCAACTCTTGTGAGTAGAAGTAGAAATAAATTTTGATTTGAGAGCCAAAAAGGCTCCTCTTGGTTCTCTTTTGCTGCTAGGAACTAAAAACAGCTGATCTAATTATTCACGCTCTCCTGTTCCACTCAGAGGGGAAATGTGACCATCAAATCACTTGGAGCAACACTGCGATCACAAGATCCAGCTCACACTCATCACTTTCCATATGCCCTGCTTTCTGATCTTCAAGCTACACAAATTATTTTAAGGCCTTTTTTCCCCTCTTTTCCTTCGGTTTTTTTTTGGTCTTTTTTTTCCGCATGGGTGGTTAGTAAGAACAGGCAGTGGAAACCTTGGATGAAAGGAAATCATTTGTATTAATAGAGGAAATAAATGGCAGAAACCATTTTCTGGCTGCGCTGCCTTGCAGGTGTGGTTGTGGTGGTGCCTGGCTGCACCTTGGCCTAGGGGGCTGTGTTTGGGTTGGGAAGCTCCTCACCCAGCAGGTTCAAACACGGCGTGTGATGGTGGGACCGATTCAGTCGAGGCTCCTCAGCAGAATGAGTGCTCCCAGGCCTGAGAGCGGCTGTTCCCGGTGAACTGCCGCCTTCCCGAGCGGAGGGAGCAGGTCTTGCTGTGCTGCTTGCACATCTGTGAGGTTGCCTTGGCTACCAGCTTGTCTGCAACCGAGAGGAAAGCTCAAAACAGGGCTGGCTTCAAGCTGTTTTCCTTCTCTCTGCAGAGGTTTCGTCATCCCTTCATGGAGAAATCGGGATTTCTGTGAGCTCCTGTGAGCTGTGGAGCAGGGGCTCTCTCCATTTTTCTGAAATGCTGGCAGTGCCACAGTCTCTCTGGAAACTTCTTGATGCTCTTGGCTTATTCAAAGCCAAGCTCTTTATTTTTAGTGACCACATTGAGCATTGGCTGTTCCTGGGAATGCTGTGGGGTGTAGGTATGGACCTTGTCTGGGATGAGCAGGGTCCCACCCTGCTACCCCATGCTCCTTCTGGCAACTGACTGCTTTAAGTCCATTGCACCCCAACGAAGGCTGAGCATCCCTTTGGAATGGGGGAGTGACTCAAGTGAGGATTCAGGCTTGTGCATCCTTGGAAGTGCTCTTCAGTTAGGGAAGTGTGCCCAGAGCTCCTACTTGAGGTCCCAATGTGACTGGGTTCGTTTCTCTGGCTGCTACCCCTGGATCCTGCTCTGCAGAAGGTGAAGTCAATTGGGAGCTTTTCTGAGCTGGCTGAGACCTTTTGATTGCCTCTAACTCAGCCCAGTTTAACAGATTCATTCTCCACCCGTTTTTAAAGATTTTCTTTGCCCTTTTCCAAGAAGTTTGGGTAGAGCAGAGCTCTTAGGCTTGTAGTTTTTTGCAGTGCTGGGAAATCTTGGAAACAAGAAGCTCTTCACCCTCATAGAGAAGCTTTCACTAGCCATGGCTGTAGTGTGAGAGCCAGGGCTGGTGTCCAGGAAGCCTCATGGGCTGCTGCTAGTACATATTCTGATGTTTCTCCTCTCTTGTGTGCTCCTTTAAGCTTCCTTGTGGGCTTCCTCACAGGTTGGGATCAGCTCTTGTTCTCCTGTTTGGCTGTGTTGAAATTAACCCCTGCTGAACACCGTGGTGTCTGTTTTGGGGTGCAGAAAGGGGTGCCTGTTTCTGCCTCCATCCCTAGCTGGGCTGGGAGGATGGTGGTGGGCTTGGAAGCAGGGAAAAGAGCTGGGGATGGGGTTGATGTGCATGGTCTGTGTCCTTTGCAGAGAATGAGCCATCCTGGGAAACACCCTGCACCAAGCTTCTCGTCTATGTTTCCACTCCAGGCTGCGATGGGTTTCCCAGCCTGGACTCCAATGAAAGCTGTAAGTGACAGGGTTGGGAGTGAGAGGGAATGAGGCTGTTTCTGTGCCTGTCACTGGGAAGTAGCACTGTGCAGTTACCCTTGGATTTGGGGAGGGCACCAATTCCCTGCTCTTGAGACACTGGGGCAGGGCAGGAAGAACCTGAGAGTGCTGATAAAACAGTGGAGAGAAGATTAAAACAGGAAGAAAGAGCCAAAATTCAGTTCTCTGGGGTCTGGGGTGCAGTTCTGTACCTGAGCCCTGCCCAGTGCTGTTGTGGCAGTGTGGGCCATCCCTCTGATGCTGTTTTTCAGATAAGCTGTCTGTCTCCAAAGGCTCCATGCTGCTCTCAGCAGAGACCATCTGGGGAGCTCTCCGAGGTGAGCTGTGCTTCCCACAGGGCATTCCCACTCTCCCTGCCTCGGGCCTGTGGGGATGTCTCCAGTGCCTCTCTCTTTCCATAGACTTTGTTAATTGAGCTCTGCTCCTTTGGGGGTGTCTGTGCTGAGAAAGGGGCTGTGTGTTTTCCTGCAGGCCTGGAAACATTCAGCCAGCTTGTTGGGCGAGATGAGAATGGCACGGTGAGTCCTAGCCTCATCCCCTGGGGGCAGGCAGCTCCCCATAGTGCCCCAGCCTCCATGGGGACAGGCTGAGAGTTGCTGGGATGCTTGGAATGAGTGGGCACAGCCTTGCCAAGGGCCAGGTGGAAATTCATGGATCCAGTCAGATCCCTGCCTTCTGAGTGCGTAAAGATGTGCTGCAGCTCTTTCTGGACACTTTGCACTCTGGGCAGTGAGGGCACCTCTGTCCTGCCAACCCTGGGGACAGTGGTGACCCTCAATGTCTCTTGCTAATGGCCATTTGTCCAACATCCTGCTCACATCTTCCTCGTGTCTTCTGTGTGCAGTACTACATCAATGAGACAGAAATCGTGGACTTTCCCCGCTTCCCTCACCGGGGACTGTTGCTGGACACCTCTCGACACTACCTGCCTCTGAAAGCTATCCTGGAAACTCTGGTAGGACACCCATGCTGGGAGATGAGATGGTTTAATTGGGTGTCCCTTCCCCTGTGACAACTGAGCTCCCTCGTTTGGGTGATTTCTCAGCTGCCTTTGTTAAAAAGAACACCCTGAGGTATTTTGGATCCCTGCAGTCCAGGTTAGTCTTCAGGGCTGAGTTGTTTCTAAGGCAAGGGAAAACACTGGCAAAGGTGGGTGGTGGTTCTATGCTCATCCCAAGCAGAATTAAACTTCCAGATCTCCACCAGTGGCTCAGTTACAGGGAGAACAGGGATTTTACTAAGCAGAAGTATTCCTGGCCCTGTGCAACTTTTGTGTTTGGAGAGAGGTGTCTGAATCCCTCTTGGATCCTGGGGAGCATTTAGGGACTCTGCCTTGTTCTTCTGGAGCTGGAGGACCTTGTTCTCTATCTGTGGCAAGCTGGGTGACCTTTCAGAAGGGATGGGACACGTTTCATCTTTGTCCTGTTCCTTCCCAGGACGTCATGGCTTACAACAAGTTCAATGTCTTTCACTGGCACATTGTGGATGACCCATCTTTCCCCTATGAGAGTTCCACATTCCCAGAGCTCAGCAAGCAGGTAATGATCACCATGTAAAGCCCAGCTCAGGTGAGCAGATCCCTGCCTCTGCTCCTGAGCAAGGCACTGAGCTTTCCTGTGTCCCAGGGAGCCTTCAATGCCATGACCCACGTGTACACAGCCAGTGACGTGCGCAGCGTGATCGAGTACGCCCGGCTGCGCGGCATCAGAGTCATCGCCGAGTTCGACACCCCCGGCCACACCCTCTCCTGGGGGCCAGGTGAGGAGCACACCCTGCCTGCTGCTGCTGCTCTGAGGAGACTTGGAGCTGTCCCAGGGGCAGGAATGGGTGCTGCAGTCTGGACCCTAAAAGCTGGGTGTGAGCAGCAGTGTCCCACAGGCTGGCTTTGATGAGGAGCAAACCATTATTTGGGGGATGTGGGACCCAGTGATCCAACTTCAAGAGCAAAATTCAAAGGGAAACATTTCCACATTTCCACGTTTTCTTGGGTCCAAGCTGGGTGACTTTTTTGTGGGAGCATCTGCTCTGTCAAAACTAACACTATGGCTTATTGCAAGGTTCTTGTGTAACTGAGGGTACAGCTGGTGAAGCTTCCTTGCTCTGCTCAGCTGTGTCCCAGTCCCGAGATGCTGCTATCTACTCCAGGGACTGTGTCTCCTATGTCTAGAAGTGCAAGAAGCACATTCCATTGTTTTTTTCTCTCCTTTCCCTGCCTCCAAATGCCAGGGCCCATGTTAAAATTCTCTATGTGTGTGGTCACAGCTGGAACTGTGGCTGTCCCTCCTTCCCTGTCCCCTGACAGGCCCTAGATTGTGCTGAGGGGAATTGTAGAGGGAATTGCCCCTTCCTCACCATCTTGCATTTGTTATCATCAGGTGCTCCAGGCCTCCTGACTCCCTGCTATAGGGGCAAGGCTCCTTCTGGAGTCTATGGGCCCATCAACCCCATTGTTAACAGCACCTACCAGTTTGTGACCAGGTTGTTCCAAGAGGTCAGCACTGTGTTCCCAGACTTCTTTCTCCACCTTGGTGGTGATGAGGTAGATTTCACGTGCTGGTGAGTTTGAGATCAGTGTGGATGGGGGCTGGGGGTAAGTATTTGGGATTTGGAGTCCCAGCCTGTGGCTTCTTGATCATGAGCTTTGGTGTCCTGCTCTCCCAGGCCAGGGGTAGTGGTGGTGCTTGGGATTTTTGGGATTTCTGTGCTCATGGTGATGCTGAATGTAGGGAGCTGCTGGTGCTGGTGCTGGTCCAGCCACAGCTCTGGAATACCTGGGCAAGCCTTGGACTGTTGTGGGAGGGACTTGACCATGCCTTGACCTTACTGCAGAGCTCAGGTTACAATGGTTTTATTTCTTCTCTTTGGTGCACAGGAAGTCCAATCCAGAAATCCGTGCTTTCATGGTTGAGATGGGCCTTGGTCAAGATTACAAAAAATTAGAGTCTTTCTACATCCAGAGGTAAGGACAGGGCATCCAGGGCCTGCTGCTGCACTGTGTGACCAGCTCAAATGTCTTCTGTCCTGGGGACACCAGATGTCCTTTCCAGGAGCTTCCCTGTTGGTCATGTCTCCCTGAGCCCAAAAGGGAACATTTGAGTGGGAGATTGACCACAAAAAAGCCCCTCCTGGGGCTGAGGAGAAAGAAGCCCCATAAGGGGCTGTGCTCCTTCTCTCCTCCTTCAGAAGCACCTCCACATCCTGCTGAGGGTGTTGGGAATATCTGTGCTGCTCCTTAGCCTGTATGTAACCACCAAAGAGGGAATCAGTGAGATCACCCAAACCTTGGTACTTTTCCCACTCTAGGCTTCTGGACATCGTCTCTTCCCTTGGCAAAGGTTATATTGTGTGGCAGGAGGTGTTTGACAACGACGTGAAGGTGAGAGCTGCCTGTGCTGGGTGAACAGTGCCAGCATCCCCCCTGACACACTGGTGTGCTCTGGGGGGCTGTACTGAGGTGAGCAGTGCCAGCACCCCCCCTGACACACTGGTGTGCTCTGTGGGGCTGTGCTGGGGTGAACAGTGCCAGCACCCCCCCTGACACACTGGTGTGCTCTGTGGGGCTGTGCTGGGGTGAACAGTGCCAGCACCCCCCCTGACACACTGGTGTGCTCTGTGGGGCTGTGCTGGGGTGAACAGTGCCAGCATCCCCCCTGACACACTGGTGTGCTCTGGGAGGCTGTACTGGGGTGAGCAGTGCCAGCATCCCCCCTGACACACTGGTGTGCTCTGGGGCTGGTGGGTGTTACTCTGTAATGGGACTGTGGTTGATCTCAAGATGGTGCTGCCAGTGAGCTGTCCTCATCATGGCTTTGTCACACTGCTGCCAATGCTCTGCTTGCTCTAGGATGCAGGTTTTAACCCTGCCCAGGACACTCTGCAAATGGCCTTATCCCTCCTGTTGTTCCTGCAAACCAGATGGGAAGTGGCTCAAAAATCAAGCCCAAGTCTGCTTCAGCTTCCTTTTGGGGGTGTGGAGGGGACAGTGCACTCTGCTCAGGGGAGCAGGTGATGCTTCTGTCACTGCACTGATCCCTGCCCTGTGTTCACCTGTGCTCCTCAGCTGAGGCCTGACACCATCATCCACGTGTGGAAGGAGAACAACCTGCAGTACCTGAACGAGATGGCCAATGTCACCAGGTCTGGCTACAGGGCTCTGCTCTCTGCACCCTGGTACCTCAACCGCATCTCCTACGGGCAGGACTGGATAGAAGCCTATAAGGTGGAGCCCTTGATGTTTGAAGGTGTGTTCCTTGTGTCCCCTTTCTGCATGGCAGCTGCCTTAGCACTCAGATGTAGTGCCAGGAGTGGCTGTTTTGCTGTCCCATCCACAGGCAGCCCTGAGCAGAAGGCCCTGGTGATCGGTGGTGAGGCCTGCATGTGGGGTGAATATGTGGATGTCACCAACCTGACCCCCAGGCTCTGGTAAGGGAGGCCACGGGGAGGTCACTTGGGTTGTGTGAGGCTGGGCTTGCATCCCTTTTCTTTGCCACCGACTGTCATGTGTTGAACTCATGGGTTTGATCTGCACATGGTGCCTGTCCCTGTCCTCCCTGTGCTGGTAACAGCTTCACTGAGGCTGAAATGGGAGTTTGCAAGGCTGTGACAACCTGC
Organism: Agelaius phoeniceus; assembly: GCF_051311805.1. Taxonomy (NCBI): domain Eukaryota; kingdom Metazoa; phylum Chordata; class Aves; order Passeriformes; family Icteridae; genus Agelaius; species Agelaius phoeniceus. The sequence continues at coordinate 18,114,478 of NC_135277.1, forward strand.
TGCTGCAACCAGGTTGTGTTTAACAGCCTTCTGTGCTGTCACCCTGGTCTGCTCCTGATGGGCACGTGTCCGGGAACAGATCTTGGGATACTCTGAAGCCTTTGTGTGTGGAAGGACGCTGATTAGGAAAGTGCTTGGGAGTTCAGGGCTTCATGTAAGAATCTTCTGAGCTCCCCCTTGTCCTGACTGCCTGTCTCTTGTCTTCAAGGCCAAGAGCTGGGGCCGTAGCTGAAAGACTCTGGAGCAATGAGACTGTTGGGAACGTGCAGGACGCATACGCCCGGCTGGCAGAGTTCCGCTGCACGCTGCTGGGGTAACCATCCTGGGGCACCTGCCCTTGCCCTGCTGCTCTGGGCTCAACCCTGGGAGGGCAGGAGGGAGAAGGGTGCAAAATGACCCTTGTTCCTCTGGAAAGCCCTGGTTTTTGTGCTGCCTGTGCGTGGGCAGAGCCTGCTTTGTGCAGCGCTGGAAGAGCGCTCCTGCTGCTGGCGTAGGCTGGTGGCTCTGGCGAGGAGAGGGCTTTGTGCTGAGGAAGGAGGGGACTTGTCAGCTCTTGCCACTCCTCCTGCAGCACCAGCTTCCCCAGGAAACCTGTCCTCACCCCATGCTCCCACACATGAGCAAAAAACTGAGTTTATAAGCACAGGATGAAAACCACTCCCTCCTTGTCACACCTGAAAGGGGGCACCCACAGCCACCCTGTGCCACTGGAAGCCCTCAGACCTGGTGGTGTCTCTGCCTGTGCCTCTCCCTGATGCCATCCTTCTGTTCTCTTCCCAGGCGTGGTGTCCAGGCACAGCCTCTCTACGTCGGATACTGTGAGCATGAATTTGGCGGGGTTTGAAGGGAGAGCCCCACTGCCCTGTCTCTGTGCATGCAGGAGGAATGTTCCCCCCTCAGAAGGGCAGAGGGACCCCTTGCCACCCCACCTTCTGCTCTGGCTTCATTCCAATGAACATTTCTTTTGCCTCGGCATGCACTTTTTACCTCTTTTTCTATTTTTATTTCTTTAAATCTATAAATAAATGACCCCAAAGAGGAAAAAGCTGCCTATTCCTGCTCATCTGGGGCTTGGGACGCTGTGCAAGGGTTAGCAGGAGATGGGTAGGGCTTGCTCCAGAGATGCTGGTGGAGAAGCATCATCCTGGCAGCTCTGGAGTTTGCAGGGTGCCTGCTCAGCTGGATGAACTGTGCTTAGCCTCTGCTGCTGTCCCAGGGTTTGCTTCTGCAGTCACATTGTGCTGTGGGGTCCTGTCCTTGTCCCTTATCTCTCCTCTGATGGCCAGGCCTGCGAGCCACCACCTCTGCTGCCCTAAACCCTGGTTGCTGCCACCTCCTCTGACTTTTCCTCAGCAGATGACACCCCGGAGCCTCTCTGAGGAGCCCTTGCAAATCTGCTGAGTGGTGCATGGATACTACAAAATCTCTGCTCTGCTCTTCAGGCTGTCACCTCTGCCTGGGATTTGGCCAGCTCACCATCCTCCTCCTGCTGTGTTATTCTCAGGGTGGGGAGCCCAGCTCCAGGTCTCCTCCATCCAGAGGGGTTGGTTTCAATGATGTTTTCCTTGGAGAAGAAACCAGTGGTGCTGCTGTCCCACAGAACTGGGACAGGTGTGATTGTTGTCCTTCCATGGCTGGGATTGCCGTGCTGGAAACGGCATTCAGCTGAAAGCAGGGAATCTGTCAGGGAGAAATCCCTGCTGGCTGGGACTGTTGTATGTGTGTCTTGGTCTTAAGTGAGTGAGATGCACTGTTATGGCTGGAAACCTTTCATGACTGAACTTGAAATTAAAAATAGTGAATTAACAGTTATTACTGCCTCCTATTTTTACAAGTCAGATTTTTTTTCCTTTTTTTTTTTTTTCTCCCCAGTGTGCTGTAACATGGTACCTTGGCTGGGTGCTTTTATCACTGCAGGGAGCTGCTGCCAGCAGGGCTGGGGCAAGCAGGACCCTGACCCTGGGGAGGGTGCTCTGTTCCCAAGAATGTTGCTCTGTTCCCACAGATGATGCTATCCCATTCCCTGCCCTCATCCCACCCTCCTTTCTGCCTTGCTGGGCTCCCTTTCCCCCACAGCCAGGTGTGAGAGCCCCCAGGGCTTGGGATACCCCCGGAGGACCCATCAACATTGCACCTTCCACTGAAGCCTGGTATTGTGATCCAGGTTAAACATCACCCATGATCCCGTTTCCCAGGGTGTCTGCACCGGCATTTTCCCAAACCCACTCTCATGGAGGTGGATCAGTGACGTTTCCAGCCTCGGAGGGGCCGGGATCCCGGGAGCGCCCCGCTCTCCCCGCCGCGGCTTTGCCGGGTGGCCCGTTCCTTCCAGAACATCTATTTTGGTCGTGTAAAACTTGCCGGGGAGCAGGGAACAGGGAACAGGCAGCGTGTGAATCACTCGGGGCCAACGGGTTTAAAAATAAACCCAAGCGGCGGCGAGGAGCAGCCGCCAAGCCCCCGGATTCCGGCAGCATTGTGCTCCACACGTCCCAAACCCACCCGTGGGCACTGGCACCAGCCAGGGGAGTTTATTGGGACACGCTTGCAGCGGCGGGCACCTGTGTGCATGGCGCGTGTGAGTGCTTGTAAACACGTGTGTGCATCGGGTGTGTGCCTGCAAGTGTGTGTGCAAGGTGTAAATACTCGGGGTGTGTTATGTGTGTGCTTGTAAACACGTGTGCACTGTGGGCATCGTGTGTGTGTGCTTGTAAACACGTGTGCACTGTGGGCATTGTGTGTGTGTGCTTGTAAACACGTGTGCACCGTGGGCATTGTGTGTGTGTGTGTGCTTGTAAACACGTGTGCACTGTGGGTATCGTGTGTGTGTGTGCTTGTAAACACGTGTGCACCGTGGGCATCGTGTGTGTGTGTGTGCTTGTAAACACGTGTGCACCGTGGGCATCGTGTGTGTGTGTGTGCTTGTAAACACGTGTGCACCGCGGGCATCGTGTGTGTGTGCTTGTAGACACGTGTGCATTGTGGGCATTGTGTGTGTGTGTGTGCTTGTAAACACGTGTGCACCGCGGGCATCGTGTGTGTGTGCTTGTAGACACGTGTGCATTGTGGGCATTGTGTGTGTGTGTGTGCTTGTAAACACGTGTGCACTGTGGGTATCGTGTGTGTGTGTGCTTGTAAACACGTGTGCACCGTGGGCATCGTGTGTGTGCGCTTGTAAACACGTGTGCATTGTGGGCATCATGTGTGTGTGCTTGTAAACGTGTGTCTGCTTGTGGGCACACACTTGCACACACGTGGTTGTGGGTCCTCACATCCACTCGTGCACACACACATAAGGGTCATTGAACACACATGCATTAAGGGCCCTTGGACGTGTGCACTCACACACATGCACAAATGCTCTTGTTCACACATGCATGTGGGTCCTTGCACACATGCACTCATGCACAAGCTTGCACACACATGCATATAGGTGCTTGCATGCATGCACTTGTGCACGTGCCTGCACAGCTGTGCATATGGATCCCTGCACACTTGCACACACGTGCATGTGTATCCCTCATGCACATACTTGCACTCCTATGTACACACACACACTTCCACTCATGAGCGAGGGAGTCCTTGCACACATGTGCACATAGGCCATTGCACACGTGTGCATATGGGTCCTTGCAAGCCCATACATTCCTGTACATACTTGCACACACATGCACACCTGCACACACGTGCAAATACCCCCACACATCATTGCCCAGACTCACACCCATGTGCTGTGCATGCCCTTGCATGCACTTACACACACGTGTGCACTCTTGCAGCCCCTGTATGTTCTTGCACACGCTTGAACACACATGCACACAGACTTGCACATGCTTGCACACGTGCTCACACACGCATGTGCACGGTGGCACACGCTCACACCCCTTCCCACATTCACAAGCCCCTGCACACACGAGGCAGCGCGCTGGGGAAGCCCTGCTTCCCCCCACCTGGCTGCTGCTTTGGGACTAATTAATTAATTAACGACAACACCAGGTATTAAAGCTGCTCAGTCTAATTACAGATCTTTCGGGGTGACATGGGATGCAGGAGGGAAGTGCTCTCCTCCTCCCCCTTCTGGGGCAGCTCCAGGGAGCAACAGGGGCAGTGTGGGGTCCATGGAGGCGAAAAACCTCAACAAAGTGTCCAAATTGACCCTTTTTGAGCCTGTTCTGTGTGTTTAAACCCTGCTCTGAGGTGGGGAGCAGAGAGGGGTTAAGTCTGGATGCTACTAAAGGGCTGCAGGGAGGAAGGTGGGAGGCTGCTCTGCTCCTTGGACAGCCCTGGCTGGGGTTGGGGGGATGATGGGGCAAAAGGGGGATGGAGGGGGGCGAGAGAGTGGAGGCGGGATGGAGGTGGTGAGGGATGATGGGGGAAAGGGAGGGACATAGGTGGTCATGGGGGTGATGAGGGATGAGGAGAAAGGGGGTACATGGGGGGATATGAGGGGGATGGGGGGTGGCGGGGCATGACAGGGGGTCATAGGAAGTGATGGGAGGGATGGGGAGGGAGACCGGGGGTGATGGAGAGGATGGGGGTGATGGAGATGGTGGGGGGGTGATGGGAGGTGATGAGGATGATGGGGATGATGGGGGAGGGTGATGGAGGTGGTGGGGGTGATGGTGGTGATAGGGGTTATGGGGATGTTGGGAGATGATGGGGGGTGATAAGGATTCTGGTGGTGGGGGGGTGCGGGGGGGTGTGTGATGGTAATGATGGGGGCTGATGGAGGATGATCGGGATCATGGGGGTGATGGGGGTGACGGGGGTGACAGGGGCCGAACGGGGAGACACGGGGGGCGATGGACGGGAGGGTGGCGAGCGGGGGGGTCCGGGGTGAGCCCGGCAGGGCGCAGCAGTGGGCGGAGCCGGAACGCGCCCCGCCCCTCTTTCCGCCCCGCGGTTCTGATTGGCCACCGCCCCCTCATTATGCTAATACAGCACCCCTGGGCGGGGCCGTCCGGCTGACGTCACGGGCCCGCTGGCGGGCGCGGGCCGAGCCGAGCCGAGCCGAGAGGTGCCGAGCGGGGCGGTGCCGAGCGGTGCCGAGGCGAGCCGAGCGGTGCCGAGTGGTGCCGAGCGGTGCCGGGCGGTGCCGAGCGGTGCCGGTCGGGCGGGGCGGGGCGCGGAACGGGCCATGGCGGCGGCGGCGGCGGGCGAGGCGGCGGGGGCGGCGTTCAGCACCGCGAACAGCGGCCGGGTGAACGGGCTGAGCCGCCCGCCCGGCGCCATCGCCATGAAGGACCACGACGCCATCAAGCTGTTCGTGGGGCAGATTCCGCGCAATCTGGAGGAGAGCGACCTCAAGCCGCTCTTCGAGGAGTTCGGCCGCATCTACGAGCTCACCGTGCTCAAGGATCGCTTCACCGGCATGCACAAAGGTGCGGGGGCGGCGGGCCGGGGCACCCCCCGGGTGGGATGCCCTGATGTGGGACACCCAGGTGTGGGGGCTGTCCTGAGGTGAGGTGGGACACGCTGGGGTGGGGGGGATCCTCAGTGAGGTACCACTATGGTGGGATGTCCTGAGGTGGGGAGCACCCTCAGTGAGGTACTGCTGTGGTGGGACACCCTGAGGTGGGGGGGATCCTCAGTGAGGTACCACTCTGGTGAGATGTCATGAGGTGGGGGGATCCTCAGTGAGGTACTGCTCTGGTGGGACACCCTGAGGTGGGGGGGATCCTCAGTGAGGTACTGCTCTGGTGGGACACCCTGAGGTGGGGGTGATCCTCAGTGAGGTACTGTTCTAGTGGGATGTCCTGAGGTGGGGGGGGATCCTCAGTGAGTACTGCTCTGCTGGGACACCCTGAGGTGGGGGGGATCCTCAGTGAGGTACTGCTCTGCTGGGACACCCTGAGGTGGGGGGGATCCTCAGAGAGGTACCACTCTGGTGGGACACCCTGAGGTGTGGGTGACACCCTTCAGTGAGGTACCACTCTGGTGGGACACCCTGAGGTGTGGGTGACACCCTCAGTGAGGTACCACTCTGGTGGGACACCCTGAGGCTGGGGGGACCCTCAGTGAGATACTGGTCTGGTGGGACACCCTGAGATGGGGCACCCCTCAGTGAGGTACTGTTCTGGTGGGACACCCTGAGGTGGAGTATCCTGGGATGGGAGACCCCTCAGGTGGGACATCACTGAGATGTGGCACCTAAGTATGGACCACCTGTGCGGCAGGACAAACTGAGGTGGGGGGAACCTCTCAGGTGAGGTCCTGTCCCTCAGGTGGGATACCCCTGAGGTGAGGTACCCCTCAGGTGGGACAGCCGGAGATGGATCATCCTGACAAAGGGATACCCCTCAGGTGGGATGCCCTGAGGTGGGATGCTCTGAGGGTGGGGACCCCTCAGTTGTGGTACCCCTGTGGTGGGATAAACTGAGATGGAGCACCCTGGCATATAGGGGGACCCCTGGGGTGAAGATACTCCTGAAGTGGGACACCCTGAGGCAAAGGCACCCAATGTGAGCACCCCTGATATGGCACAGCCTGAGGTAGGATATCCCTGAGGCAAAGGCACCCCTGAAATGTGGTTTCCCCATCAGATGGGACAACCTGAGGTTTGGTACCTAAGTGTGGGCCACCAGTGAGGTGGGATGCCCTGAGATGAGGGTGCCCCTCGTGTGGGGCATCCTGAGATGGTGCATCCCGAGACAGGGATGCCTCTAAGGTGGGATGTGCCTGAGGTGGAGGCACCCATGAGGTGGGATAACCTGAGGTGGAGCACCCTGAGGTACAGCTGGGATGCTTTGAGAGGGGGCACCATGATCTGGAAGTATGCCTGAGGTCAGACACTGGTATGGGGCACTTCTGAGATGGGGGTACCTGTGAGGTGATGTAACCCTGAAATGGAGATGTCCCTAAGGTGGGACACCCTGAGGTGGGGTACCCAAATATGGGGCACCCCTCAGCTGAGTTACACCTGAGGTGAAGATCTCCTTGATGTGGAGGCTACATCCATAGGTATGGGGCACCCTAAGGAGTGGAAACCTTTGGGGTGAAGGTGCTCCTAAGTTGGAGGAAACCTTGAGGTACAGCATCCTGAGGTGGGAACACCCCAGAATGGACTGTTTGGATATATGGCCCCCTCCTAAGATTGGGGTACCCCTGAGGAAGAGGGGAGCACCCACCAGGGGTCAGGGTGCTGCTGTCTGGCTTGGGGGCACCCCTGGGATCAGAGCATCACAGGGCAGGGAGCACTGCAATGGATTTTAGAACATCTGCCTGCCTTGGGGGCACCTGTCTGGCATCAGCACAGCCACATGAGTTTGTGCACCCCTGGAGCTGGAGCACCCCTGGGGTACAGACACCCCACTGTGGATGGGGACGTGCCATGTCTGCCGTGTGTCCCAGGTGCTGCGGCCCTGTGGCACGGCATGAGGAGCAGTGGCACACCCAGGGAGCCACACAGGCAGCACCGAGGTCTCCACGGACCCCCCCACCCAAGAGCTGTGCTGTGCAGTGCCAGAGCAGGGTCAAGGCACCCCAGGTGTCACCCAGACAGGAGCCACAAGCTGTCACCAAACCCCTGTGCCACAGCCAGCACCTGCTTCACTGGGACTTTCCTGGGAAGCCAAAACTTGGCGTTTGTGGTTGCTGCCTTGTCGATGCCCTTCGGCTATGGGGCAGCTGCCTGGACTCTATCAGTTTTGGCACTTTTGGCCTCCAGCATTTCTCCACGTGTCTCTGAAGCTGCTTCTGTGCCTGGATCAATGGGATTTGCACCCTTCCAGGCTCCCTCTGCACTTCCTCCAGCGCGGGCTTCAACGTCTGCGGCCCAGCCGCATGATTTAATTGCGGACGCTCCTCTAATTTGAACAGCATCCTCCCTCCCGGCGAGCCTCCAGAGCAGAACCGCTCCTGCGCCAGCCCTCCCAACTTCTCCAGAATGCCCGGGCACCGTCTACATTGTTGCCTGCAGGAAAAACAGGGAAAAAAAAACAGAGAAAGAAGAGCGGAGAGCAGGAAGCCAACATGATTACAGATGGTAAACACTGGAAATGGCACCGGGACTGAGGCGAGCTGCTGAGCTGATCTCCCCTTGCCACCCGCAGCGGGAGAGCATTGATCCAGGGGGATCTCTCCTTGCTCTCCGTTAAGGGCAGATGTCCCCAACGCCCCAAGGCGGGCGAGGGACCCCATCCCGCAGCGTCCCCCGCCCTGCCGCCATGCTCCCTCTCCTCCCAGGCACGCTGATTGTACTTATTAAGAGTTATTAATACTTAATCAGCTGGCGGATTTAATTGTGCCAATATTAAAAATGCATCAATGTCAATTTTATTCATTAAATATTTACTTTGTTGAAGGGAAACTGTTTTGCTGCTGTTTTAATATCACTTTCAGATGCTTTTGGATGTGACCCCAGCAAATTGGGGGGGAGCCCTCAGGGAGGGAGCGGTGCAGCAGTGGCACAGGCACCAGGAATGCTTCAGGAGAGACGAGCGAAGAGGACCGGACCCTGTCCCCAGGGCTCTCTCGTTGCTGCCAGCTCTGCGAGCGAGTGGCTCGGCAGCGTGAGTCAGCGTGGGAAAACCTCACCCCAGGCGTATTCCCGATTTCCAAAGCGCCATGATGTCGAAGGAGCCGGAGTGCCTTCACCACATGAATCTCATCCCAAGGAGGATGCTTAGGCTGGGAGAACTGTGATGGCAAGAGAGGGTGCACAGTCTCGACACCTGGAGATCTGCTTCCTGGAGGACTCGGGCTGTGGCTTTCCCCAGGGCTGGGGCCAGAGTGCCACTGCCCATGTGCTGCCTGCTCCTCCCTGGCTCTTTCCTTCGTCCTGCTGTTCCATCTCCTACCCTGTTCTGGGGGTGAACTGTGACCCTGTGTGTGCCCATCTGGGTGTAGAGTACCAGGGCACCAGGATGCTGGATGCTGGATGCCATGGGGCCAGGATGTCAGTGCAACGGGATGGTGGATGCCATGCTACTGAGCTGCTGGATGCCATAGTGCCAGATCGTCAGGGTGCTTGTTGCTGGGTGCCGTGGTGCTGAGGTGATGGATGCCACCATGCCAGGGTGCCAGATCCCAGTTTATAGACTGCCAGGGTGCCAGAATGCTAAATGTCAGGGTGCCAGGATGTCAGGGTGCTGGGATGCTGGATGCCATGGTGCTGAGGTGCTGAATGCCACCATGCCAGGTTGCTGGGGTTCTGGATGCCGCTGTGCCAGGGTGCCAGAGTGCTGGGATGCTGGATGTCACAGTCCCAGGGTGCTGGTGTGCTGGGAATCACTGTGCTGGATGCCAGGATGCTGAGACACCACAGTGCCATATCAGCTGTGCCACCAGCTCCCTGTGTGCACAGGGCACTGTGGCAATATCAGGCCGGACACTGATGCTGTCTCCCTGTCTCCACAGGCTGTGCCTTTCTCACCTACTGCGCCCGTGACTCCGCACTGAAGGCACAGAGTGCCCTGCACGAGCAGAAGACACTGCCAGGGGTAAGTGACACCAGGGCGGCAGGGTCAGTGGGGTAGGGCCTGGTGACACCTCCCTGGAGCACGGGAGAATTGAGTGACACTCAGGTGGTCCTGTTGAGCTGGAGCAGCACCTGGGGACACCTCCCCAAGGCATGGAAGCCTTAAGCGACACCGAGGGATTGGGGTGAGCCAGGGCGGGGGCTGGTGACACCTCCCCGAGGCGCGGGAGCCACTTCCAGCAGCCGCAAACCGAGGCATCGATTTTCCAGCCGCCCGCGTGCTGTTGCGCTTTCTGTGGGCTCCGACCTCCCGAGCTTAACAAAGTGAAAATAAATATTTAATTATTCGCCTAAATAAAAATCAATGGGCCCGCGGGTTGGCTGGGGAAAGAGCCGGGGCCCATGAATATCAATCCCTGCTGTGTGTGTGTGGAGCTGACAGAGGGAGATGAGGTTTGCGGGGATGTGGCTTCCTGAGCCGTGCTCTCACCGGCAGGGCCACACTTCAGTAGGTTCAAGAGTTAACAGCCCACCTTGGCAGCCTAAAGGAGGCCGGGGTCAGGCCCTGCCTGGGGATTCTCATCAGGCACACGTGGGTGTGCATCACTATTGCCATGGCCCCTCGCTTGGGGATTGGGGGTGAGTGTGTGAGCACGTGTGTGCACATGGACGTGAGGCTGCGTGCCCCACAGGGGGTCACAGCTGTGCCCAGCCCTCTGTGTGCGTGTGCACACAGCAGTGCAGGGGACTGTGTGCTTGTGCTCACACCCTGTGCCCATGCAGGTGCTCATACCTGTGTGTGCTCACCTGTCTGTGCCTGAGCACCCCTTCTGTTCTCACACACACCCATGTGTATGCTCTTGTGTACACACCTATGAGTGCCTGTGAACACACATCTGTGTCTGTGCACACCTCTCTGCTTGTGCACACAAGCACACCCATGTGCGTTTATGTGACACCCCTCTACCTCTGCTCACCCCCTGTACCTGCTCATACCCCTTGTACCTGTACTCACACACCTATACCGGTGCTCACATACCCTGTACCTGCTCATACCACCTGTACCTGTGCTCACCCCCTGTATCTACACATCCCCTGTTCGTGTATTCACACACCTATACCTGTGCTCACCCCCTGTACTTGCTCACACACCTATACCTGTGCTCACCCCTGTACCTGCTCATACCCTGTACCTGCACAGCCCCTGTACCTATGCTCATACCCTGTACCTGCTGACCCCCTGTACCTGCACACCCTCCGTGCTCCCACCCTCGCCCCCCAACCCCAGCCAGGCCCCGCCCCCGGCGTGTCGGGGGACCGGGGGCGTGTCCAGACGGCGATGGGCGTATCCCCAATGAGGCCCCGCCCCCCGCCTGGCCCGGCCCGGCTCGGCTCGGCGGGGCTGCGGCCGCCCCGCCCTGTGCCCCGCCCCCCGCGCGCCGCTGCGCGAGCCCAGCCGAATCCGGCCGAGCCGAACCGAACCCAGCCGAGCCTTGCCGAACCCAGCCCAGCCCAGCCGAGCCCGGCCTTGCCGAGCCTTGCCGAGCTAAGCCGAACCCGGCCGAACCGTCTCGGGTGGAGCCGAGCGCAGCCGAGCTCAGCCGAACCGCCTCGGTGGAGCCGGCGGTCCGGCCGGTCCGGCCATGCAGCTGCCGCAGGTGCCGGCGCCGGGGCCGCGGCCGCCCGTGCTGTGGGTGCCCGCCGGGTCCAAGATCCTCTGCATCGAGGTAGGGCCCCGCCTTTGTCTGCCGCCGCCTCCGCCCGGCCCGGCACGGCCCGGCACCGCCCGGCAGCCTCCGCTCGCGCCAGGGTGGGGGGGCTGCACCGGAGGGGCTCTAGGAGGGATGTGGGTGATGGCGAAGGGGTGTATCTGCTCCCGGGGATGCTGTGTGGGAGCGGGGGTGATGGCGAGGGTGTAGATCCTGGCTCCTGGGGATGGGCATGGAGGGGTGTTAATGGTGAGCAGGGCGTATCTGCACACAGGGATGGGGATGGAGGGGTATTGGTGAGGGGGTGCTCCCAGGGATGGGTTGGGGATACAGCCGTGTTTGTGATCAGGGTGTAATTGCACACAGGGATGGTGGGTGTGAGTGGGGGTGATGGTGATGGAGTGTATCTGAACCCAGGGATGGGAATGAGAATGGAGCAGTGTTGGTGAGGGGGTGTATCTGCTCCCAGGCATAGGATGGGAATGGAGTAGTGCTGGTGATCAGGGTGTATTTGCACACAGGGACAGGGATGGAGGGGTGTTGATGAGCAGGGTGAATGTGCACACGGGGTCGGGGTGTGTGAGTGGGCGTGTTGCAGGGTGTATCTGCACACAGGGATGAGGATGGAGGGGTGTTGGTGGGGAGGTGTATCTGCTCCCAGGGATGGGGTGGGCGGCTGTGGGTGTTGCAGGGTGTATCTGCACACAGGAATGAGGATTGGGGATGTTGGTGACAGGGTGTATCTGCTCCCAGGGATGGGTGTTGGGGATAGAGGAGTGTTGGTGAGGAGGGTGTATTTGCACAGAAGAATGGGGTTGGAGGGGTGTTGGTGAGGGGATGTATCTGCACCCACAGATGGGGTGTGTGGGTGTGAGTGTTGCTGTGCAGGGTGTATCTGCACCCAGGGATGGGGTGCATGTATTGGTGATGAGGGTGTATTTGCACTCAGGGGTGGGGGCTCTGTGTGTGTGTGTGGCTGAGAGGGTGAATCTGCACCCAGGGAAAGGGAGGGTGTCGGCAGAGGGGTGTTGGTGATGTATCTGGACCCAGGGAGGCTGTGTGTGGTGAGGGTGTCGGTGAGGAGGGTGTTCTGGCACCCAGGAATGCTGGGGGGGGTGGTATTTGCAGGCAGGGATGGAGGATGATGGTGAGGAGGTGTATCTGCCCCCAGGGATGGGTTTGGTGTGTGTGCTGGCTGGAGGGTGTATTTTTCCACCGCAGCTCTGTGTGTGTGTGTGTGTGTGTGTGTGGTGCAGGTGTGCAAGGGGCAGCGCTCGGGGGTGTTGCACCCGCAGGCGGTGCAGGGAGGGGTGTGTGCATTGGCAGGGGTGCAGCTTTGACCCCCGGGTGTGTGCAGGTGGGTGTGCAAGCACGTGGGTGTCTGTGTGTGTGGGAAGAGGAGCTTAGGGTGTCTTTGCCCCCAGTGATGGTGACAGGGTGTGGGTGCACATGGGCTGGGGGAGTGGCAGCAGTGAGGGTGTGTGGGCACACCGGGTGTGACAGGGAGTGCAGGTGTGTGCAGGTGGGCTCAGGTGTGCATGGTGGCCATGGGGTTGGGATGTGGGTGTTGCTGGGGGTGCCGTGAGCCCACCCAAGGTGTCAGTGTGCCCACAGAGGGCTCCCGGGGTCCCACTATGGGTCCTGCTGCTACAACGGGGAAACTGAGGCAAGGGGCATCGTATCCCTGGTGCTGGCTGTGCATCCCAGGCTGTGTGCCTGTGGTTGAGTGTGATCCATGGCAGCAGGCAGGGCTCTGTGGGATGCATGGCATGCAGACTGGGGTTGTGCAGGTGCCCGTGGGGCTGTGTGCAGTGGCGCATGGGCACACGTGGATGCTGGGACAGACGCGCGGTGTGCGCAGCGCTGCGTGGGCACACGTGTGCGGCTTCCGGGGTGTGCGGCTGTGCCAGGGGGACTGGGGGTGGCTGTGCTCGGGGAGTGCTGGGGTCTCTGGTTGTGTTCAGAGGTGTGTGGGCATGTGCAGGGTGTGCCAGGGTGGTCATACACGTGCAGGGTTGTGCAGTGGTGTGGCTGTCCCCAGGCTGGCTCTGTGGCCTTGCTGTGAGTTGCCCCCAGGGCTCAAGGTATTCCAGTGACAAGTGACTGCCAGTACCTCGGTTCCTGTCTCCCTGGGGTGGCATGGACACGAGGCTCCCACAGGCACACGCTGCTCCAGTGTCACCTGCCACCTCCATCTCATTTGGGTGCATGGTGGCCTGCTGGATCCTCTGACTGTTGGTTGTGAGGACAAGGAGGAGGAGTGTGATGTCAAGGAAGGAACAAAGGCCAGAAGTGACCCACTGAGCACATCCCCTGGCAGTGATTCTATGGGCTGGCTCTCCCTGGTATCCAGTTTCTTGAGGGGCTCCAAATTTGGGTGGGTGACAGTGCCTGAGCAGTCAGGAGGTGGTTTAGCAACTGCTGGTGATCCCCTGTGCTGTGGAACACCAGTGGTTTGGCCATGGGGTAGCTGGGGCTTTGTGAACTGCTGATGATGGTTGGTGCTGGAACACCCCAAGCAGGGTGTCACTATGTCCTTGGGGTGTGGGAGATGGATGGATGGATGCTGTGGGAGTGGAAAGGTGGGTGGTGGCAAGATGGAAGATGGATGGGCAGATGGAAGGGTGATCAGGGATGGATGGGTGTTGGGGATATGGATGGGTGTTGTGAGGATGGATGGGTGTTGTGAGGATGGATGGGTGTTGAGGGATGGATAGAGGATCTTGGCAATATAGATAGATGCTGTGGGAATGGATGGGTGTATGGGGATGGATGTTGGGGATGTGGTTGGCTGCAATGGGGATGGACAGGTATTCGGGGGTGGATGGATGGGTGTTGGTGATATAGATGGATGCTATGGGAACAAATGGGTGTTATGAGGATGGGGATATGAATGGGTTCTATGGGGATGGATGGATGTTATGGGAATGGGTGCTGGGGTATGGCTGGATGAATCCTGGGGGAAGATGGGTGTGTGGGTGTCCAGGATGGATGAATGGATGGATGGGTGTTGCAGGGTGGGTAGGTGGGTGTCAGGAGCAGGGGGAAATGCCTGGGTGGCTGTTTAGTGTGGGAGGATGGATAGAAGGCTGTGTGGACACGGTGCAGGGGTGCTGTGGGGACAATCAGGAGCTCTGGGTGCCACAGGGGGTCATCGAGCACCCTGTGGTGGGCACATCGTGATGTCAAGGGTGCCAAAACCTCCTTCTGGGGTTGTCTAGAGGCTAGGGCAATTTCTCCTTGGTGTGGTGTGGCAGCCCTGGGGTAGGTTAGCTGGTCCCTGAGGCCTGACATTTATAAACATCAGCCGCTCCCGGGGAATCAATACAGTTTAATAACCGGCGAGCGGAGACGGGAGACACATCAAAATGACATTCTGCGGCTCCGTAAATGTTATTCTAAATCATCCTCACTGGGTTTATTACATTAAGCATACAGCAGCGGGCATGGGAAATTTATTCCATCAAAGGCCATCACGCTGGTAAATGGGGCTGGCGGGTCAGTGGAGGGGGGCAGCCCCCCCAAAATGATGTTCCCTCCTCCCGGCTGTGGCAGGGATGTGAGTGGGACAGCGGGGTTCTGGGTTTAGGGTCTCGGTGCTGTCACAGCCTCCAGAGTTTGGGGTGAGCCAAATCCTGCCCCTACACAAGGTGGATGTTTGGGGGACTGGTGACATAATGGGTGACACTGAGGTGTCCCTCGGTGCCACTCTGTGCCATCCCATGACTCCTGGGGACTCAATCCCTTCCCTGGACCATCCCCAGCTCTGCGCTGACATTTCTCTCCACGTTTCCCTGGAGACGAGGCGGTTGCTGTGGAAACCTCCCTCCTCTTCTCTTTTACCCATCCTCTTCCTCAACCTGATGTGGGGGGGACTGTCTCTGCCCCCACCCATCCCTAAAATTTAGGGACCCCTACCAGGGGTGCAGCGGGGGCACCTGGAATGGGGGTACACACACACATGGGGGCGACTGTGCCCGTGTGTGCTCAGGGCGTGTTCGTGTGTGCGCCCCCGCGCCGTCATGTGTGACATCTCGCTGTTGCCGTGGCGACCCCATCGAGCACATGGCTCGGGCTCCGCAGCATCGCGGGGGAAGCACGCTTGTTGCCATGGAAACGGCCATAATTGTAGCATTTTTCGGCTAAAAGAGGGGAAAAAGGAGGGGGAGAGAGGAGGAGGAGGAGGAGGAAGGGCTCCATGGGGCAGCAGGCCAGGGATGTGCCTGCCAGCCCAGCGTGTCCTGCTGCACATGGGTGTCACGCTCGTGGGTGCACATGGCGGTGACAAGGAGGAGGCCAAATTTGGGTGAGGTTTGGGAAAAGGAGGGCAATGGTGCCAGAGGGGCTGGCGGGGTGCTACTGCTGCCTCTGCAGTCCTTTGCAGTCGAGGAAAGCAGGCAGGCGGCCAAGCCTGGCACCGGCAGCCCCGCGGGCGCCTGCAGCACTGGGTGCCCATAGCCAGGGCCAGAGCATTGCCCTTTGCGCATGGCATCCCCGGGTCTCTGTGGCCGCAAGCCCCAGATCTGTTCATGCGGGTCCCTCCCCTTTTCCCCAGCTCCCAGTGCCAGTCATTGGCCAAATCCTGCTGTTCCCCATGGAAAGGGTTCAGGGACCCCCACACTGACCACCCGCTCTCGCTTGTGTTGCAGATGAACCGCCCCATCCAGGTGAAGCCGGCCGACAGCGAGGGCCGAGGAGGTAGGTCCTCAATTCTCCAGATGCCTGGCATGGGCAGGGGGGCACAGGGTCGCCTAGGGGGTGATGGGGGACATGGTGGCATCACGAGGGCTGCTGTGTGAAGGTTGGTTTGCAGAGGAATCCAGGAAAGGATCTGCCTTTGCTGGTGGCATCCAAACCTGGGTGCAGAGCAAGTGCCATCTTCTCTCTCCCTGTCTGGTCAGCTGAGGGGAACATCCTGATATCATCCTGGGAATGTCCTGACATCATACCATGAGCATCCCAACATCCTGGGGGGCAGAGCACCAGCCAGCTGTTCTCCCTCACCACCTGAATTTACCAAAAAATGCAATTCCCTCTCCAGAGCTGCCTGTGGGGACCCCGGGGCAGGAGTTGGCTGCATATGGCCCAAGCCCCTCTCAAACTACCACTCCCCCAAATTCTTTGTGAGCATTTGCCACTCATTGGGCTGTGGCATTGCCAGGCTGAGGTGATCGTTTGGGCAAAACCGCAGGAATTGGATCAAAATCCCACATCTGTTGTGTTGCTGGGCAGGTAGGCGCTGTCGGACATGAAGGATGCTCTCATGGGGCTGCCTGCACTTGGCAGGATGGCTGGGGTGGCTCCCCCCCATCCAAACCCTGTTATTAAACACACTGGGAGCTGGTCCCAGCATGTCCCAGAGGGACCTGGCAAATAAATTACCCACTTACCGAGCGTAATTGGTGAAGGATTAAAAATCAATGGGTGAGCTGGGGCTCCCATCTCCAGCCCCCTCACCCAGGAGGCAACGCTGGGCTGCCCAGCCCACTGCCCCTGGGAGGTGCTTTATGTTTAACTAGACAACACACGAGCCCTATTCCCTTAACTAATTTTCTTGGTACCTTAACGGACTAAGCATTCATCGTCTCCTGCCATTATTTATTTATTTCCCCAGCAACGCTCTTGACAGGGCACCTTATTTCCTTTGTCAAATGCCATTAGCGTGCGGCGGGAGCGCGCGGCCGCACAAGACAGATGCTGGTAATAATCATGAAATTCTCATTATTTACTATCCCTTCTCTTGTGTTTGGGTTATTGATGTCCCCTGGGCACGGCTGGAGGCTGTGGGTTGTTCTGTGAGTCGATCACATGAGGGTGATCACCTCCAGTTTGTGGATTCTCTTTGTTCCACCGCATCCCACCCCAGTGCTGGGGGAGCCAGCCCCCCCCTTCCCTGAGAAAAGCCTCAGCTCCACTCCCTAAAGCAATGGCTCTTCCAGGACTCACCCCTCAGCAATTTCCCCACAGGAGAGGTTTTCCCACCCTGAGAGTTCTGTAGGATGGAGATGATAAGCCCAGCACCTTCTCCGTGGGATTGGTGTCGCTCCCTTCCTCTGATGTCACTTGGCTCCTTCTCCTCCATACACCATTTTTGGTGAGGGGTTGGGATGGTGAGTGACCTCCCACTCTCTGATGGGTTTGGTTTTGTTTTTAGAAGACAGGAAGCTCTTTGTGGGCATGCTGGGGAAGCAGCAGAGCGAGGACGACGTCCGCCGCCTCTTTGAGCCCTTTGGCCAGATTGAGGAATGCACCATCCTCCGAGGGCCTGATGGAGCCAGCAAAGGTGGGCTTTGGGGCACCGGGTGGGCACCCTGTGGACCCACAATGGCCAAATCCAACCTGTCCCATGTTCCCTCTGTTCCCTTAGGTTGTGCCTTTGTGAAATACGGCAGCCACGCCGAGGCACAGGCTGCCATCAACAGCCTGCATGGCAGCCAAACTATGCCGGTAAGTGCCAGGCTCACACCCTGCCCTGGCTGACCCCACGCTGCCTGCTTAATCCAATCACCCACTAATTTGATCCTCAGTCTAATTGCATCAAAATCCTACAGACTGGCAATTTGTTGGCCACATCACCCCAGGTTCCTCCTGGACAAGGTGCTGAGCCCTAGAGGTGGGAGCGTGGGGCTAATTCTCTCCGTGCCAGAGAAAGGGGCAGTTTAATTAACGCTGAAGGTCAGAATTGTGGACAAGGAAAGGGAAAGGAAGCAGAGGTCAGGGAGCTGCCACTGGGGAGAAAAACTGGCTATAATTAAACCTCACATTGATCACTGGTTGCTGCTGCCAAGCTGGGCAGCGTCCCCAGGGCTGAGGCTGCTGCGGACACTGTGAGCCACACCAACAGCAGGTGCACACTTTGGGGCATTGCTGTGGTCCCACCATCAGCCCCATCTTCCCCCCACCTCAGGGCGCCTCGTCCAGCCTGGTGGTGAAGTTTGCAGACACGGATAAGGAGAGGACCCTGCGGCGGATGCATCAGATGGCGGGGCAGCTGGGCATCTTCAACCCCATGACCATCCAGTTCGGTGCCTACGGGGCCTACACGCAAGCGGTAGGAGCTGGAGCAGCCCGGGGGCTTTGAGGTACCCCCGTGGGTGGGGGGGCTGGTTTGGCCCCTGAAAGCACCAGTGCCAGGGTGTGTGGATGCCTGGGAGGGCTGGTGTATCACTGTTTAAGGGCAGATGCAGGGCTTCCTGCCCACAGCTGAGGGTGGTTGTAGGGTTCAGTGGTCCCATATTTAGCATCACTGAGACCAAAACTCCCGTCCCTGGGTCTGGCAGCAGGTGGCATTTATCCCTCTGAACCCATCCAAAGCAGAGATGCTGATTTGCCCTCCCCTCTCTCTCCTTCTCTCTGCCTCTCGCTCTCTGTCCCCTTTCCCCCCTTGTTTCCCGAAGATCATGCAGCAGCAGGCAGCCCTGATGGCGGCCGCACAGGGCACCTGCCTCAACCCCATGGCTGCCATCGCTGCCGCCCAGATGCAACAAATGGCCGCCTTCAATGTCAGCGGGCTGGTGGCTGCTCCCCTCACTCCCTCTTCAGGTAGGACCCTGGCATTTGCCATTTGACATCCTCGGGGGGCGCTCTCGGGGCGCTGCCGGCCCTGACGCCATGCTCCTGCAGGTACAAGCACCCCTCCGGGGATCAGCACGGCGCCGGTGCCCAGCATTGCCACGCCCATTGGAGTGAACGGCTTCAGCCCGCTGCCGCCCCAGACCAACGGGCAGCCCGCCTCCGAGACCATCTACACCAATGGCATCCACCCCTACCCAGGTACAGCCCTCTGGGGCCCCGCCGCGCCCCCGGGGCTGGGGGAGTGTGCCTGGCTCATGCGGGACGCTCAAGGGGTGCTCCCCATCCCTGGAACACGCTGGATGAACCCGCCGTGTGCTCCCGTGGCATCACTGCAGGGAGGAGGGAATTCAGGCAGGGAGCAGCTCTGCCCCTCCATGGCAGCGCTTGGTCAGGAGCCCTTTCCCGTGGGAGCTGTGCATGCATCCCTGGCTTTCTCTGGCTTATTCTATCTTCCTTCTCCTTTCTCTTCTCTTCCCAGCTCAAAGCCCCACGGTGGCAGACCCCCTCCAGCAGGCCTACGCCGGCATGCAGCACTATGCAGGTCTCAAACTTCGCTTCCCACTCCTTCCCTCTCTCCCATCTTTGCTCCACACTGTTATTTTTGGGAGTGAACCTCACCCTGGGGTTGAACATTGGACTGGGGCAGTGTATTTGGGCATGGATTCATGAGGGGAGCAGCAGGGGCTGAGCCCTGGCAGGAGCTCCAGGGTGGCAATGCCGATGAAAGAACCATCCCCTCATCCCACTGGCTCCTGTTATGGCCCCCCATGCAAATTTTGGATTTATGGCCCCCCATGCAAAGTGAATTTTAATACCCACGGAGCTGAGAGAACTCCATGGGGGAGCCCTGGCAGTGGTATTGAGAAGAGGGGGCAAGATTTGGGAGGTGACAGAGGGCCACACCAAGACACCAGAAGTCTGATGTTCATCACATGGCCAAGTCTGATGGCCAAGGACATGGGCTGTGGAGGGAAAAGAGCCAGAGCCTCCCATGGAAATATGTCAAGCCCAGCAGCCATTTAATTAGGAGCATTGACAGCAACGTCCAGATTTGCAGCAGAAAATCAAGTTTTGGACCCCAAATCTTTGGGGTTTTTCAGCCAAAAGTACCATCTTTCCTCAGCCTTGAGGCTATATTACTGCTATCACCAGCATTTCTCCTGGGAGAGCTGTTCCCACATCCCTGGTGTGTCGGGAGGGGCGGGAAGGGCAGAGCCAGCAGCTGTAGGGCAGGAGAGGCCCCTCGATGGCAGGTGGCAGCAGGGGACCTGCCTGTCCCAGCCCTCTCCATGGCTGGGGCAGGTGCCATGGCCTCAGCTTCTTGTTTCTCTCTTCCAGCAGCATATCCCACTGCCTACGCTCCCATCAGCCAAGCCTTTCCCCAGCAAGCGCCCCTCATCCCGCAGCAGCAGAGAGAAGGTGAGGGGTGGGGGTCACCCCATGTGGGGCCAGTGGCTCCTCGGTGCCCCCCCAGGGTGACCCCACCTCGTAGCTGACGTGTCCTGTCCTTTGTGTGTCACCCAGGTCCCGAGGGCTGTAACCTGTTTATTTATCACCTGCCCCAGGAGTTCGGGGACGCGGAGCTCACGCAGATGTTTTTGCCTTTCGGCAACGTCATCTCTGCCAAAGTCTTTGTGGACCGTGCCACCAACCAGAGTAAATGCTTTGGTAAGTCCCAGGGTGTGGCTCTCCCTGGTGTGCCAGCTCAGGGCTCCAGCTCTTCCCAGTCCCCAGTTCAAGGTTCCAGCTACTCTTAACATTGCAGCTTGGAGCTCTGGCTCTTCCTCAATATCCCAGCTCAGGGGTCTGGCTCTCTTCAGCATCCCATTTTAAATAGCTGATGCTCCTTGACATCCCAGCTCTTGCCAGTCTCCAGCTCCAGAGTCCCATTCTTTCTGGTCTCCAGGCTGGAGGTCCAGCTCTCCTAATATTCCACCTCAGGGGGTCTGTCTCTCCCCAAATCTCAGCTCAAGGGTTTGGCTCTCCCCAGTCTTCCCAGCTTGGGAGTCTGGCTCTTCTGGACAACCCAGAGCATCTTCATCTTAGGTGTCCAACTCTCCCTGAAGTCCCTGCTTGAGAGTCTGTCTCTCCAACATCTCATCTTGGGGATTTCTCTTTCCCTAGTCTCTCACATGCCCATGTCTCCTTGCTGTCCCTTGCTTAGGGTCCAACTCTCCCTATGTCCCCTGCTCAGGGATCTGTATCTCCCTCTCAGAGACCTCAGTGTCCCCATAGACTCTTTCACTGTGGTGTCTTTAGAGGCCCTATCACCTCAGGGTCTCTGCAGACCTGGCCTACAGATGTTCCCTGAGCCCACACATCCCATCCTGGTGTCCCCACAGACCCCATCACCTCAGTGTCCCTGCAGCCCCTATCACTTTAACAGACCCTGTCACCCCAGTGACCCCACAAATCCCATCCCATAGTATTCCTGCAGACAACTCCAGTGTCCTGTGGACCCTCTTATGATGCTGTCCTCACAGCCTTGTCAGCTGAGTATCCTTGCAGACCACGGTGTCCCTGCAGGTGCCATCACCTGTCACCCAGTCCCCTGCAATCCGGGGCTGTGATGTTACCCAAGGACCCCCTCTCCCAGCACTCCCAAACCTGGGACATCCCACAGGATTTCATGCCTGGCTTGAGGCAAGGCAGCCACCTGTGATGTGTGTGGTGACAAGCCCCCGTGTCCCCTCCCTGCCAGGTTTCGTCAGTTTTGACAATCCGACGAGTGCTCAGGCGGCCATTCAGGCCATGAATGGCTTCCAGATCGGCATGAAGAGGCTAAAAGTGCAGCTAAAGCGGCCGAAAGACGCCAACAGACCCTACTGACCCCAGCTCAGCCTGCGGAGAGGTGAGGGGCCTGGCCCTGGGGACGTGGCGGTCATGGAGCATCCCACCGTCCCTGTGTTACATCCCCAGTGTGTGCAGGGATCTCTGCCTGGCACCAGCCACCCAATGGATGTGGGTGCCTCCCTCCATCCCCCAGAAGCAGGCTGACAGCCCTTTCCTTCTGTTCCAGGTCGGACGTCCCGCAGTGTCTGACGACTTTCCCCTTCCCCAAGTGCAGTATCCAAACCCGTAACTCTCTTTCTTTGCAACACATCCCGGAGGAGGAAAAGGAGGAGGAGGAGGTGAAGGAGAAAACGGCAAAGAAGAGAGCGTTTTGGTCGTAGCTTTTCCTTTTTGAATTTTTTCCCAAACTGGTCTTGTTTGTTGTTTAACGGGAATGAGAGGAAGACAAGGAAGGAGGGGAGCGATGCGGTGCCGGGGCTGCGATTCGCCGCCGGCCGCTCGCCGGGACTCACCGGATCCCTCACTGGGAGCAAGGCTGATGGCTCCGGGCAGCCGGGCCACGATCTACCTTTGTTTTTTGGGTTTTTTTTAAAGCACCCATTTGCTGCTACCGATTTCCCAGGAGAAACGAGGAAAAGAGGCTCCAAATGGATTCTTAAACCAAAGCCGGTGGGACGGGACCAGCCTCGGGCGCTTCACCTGGAGGATGTTTGTTTGGATGATAAAGAAAAACGGCAAGATTTTCCTTTTTCCCTGCATTGGGGGAAAAAAAAAGAAGGATCAAAGTATGTTGGACTTATAGAAGATATATATAAATAAGTATATATATATATATATCCCATGGAGCAGGGTGGCGGGACACGCGCTTCCCCTGCTTGTCACTGGCACAGGGACATAGGATTACTTGTTTCAGAGTCATATCATTCCTTAGAGTTTAGGGACCAAAGGACTATTGCTTTTTTTAAATATATCTATAAATAAATTAATTTAAAAAAAAACAAAACAAAACACACAAAAAAACTTCGGGAAAGGAGGAGAAAATCCAACAAAAATTAAGAAGGTTGAGTAAAACCCTCGGGCATTCAGAGCCACGAGCGTTTCCTACAGGGCTCGGATTTGGGGGGTTCAAGGGCTCGGTTTCGGGGGCCAGTTCGTGGCTGGGGATTGGGGGGATGCAGAGGGGATTTGTGGGAGGGACCTTCAGTGGCTCCCCCAGCTCCATGGCCCAGGGGGAGTTGGAGCTCCTCGGTCGCCTCTGGCAGAGGGTGGAGTGATGTGGTTCTTTGCATTTTGGGTTGGTTTGGGGGGATTTTTGGGTTGGGTTTTTTTTTTTCAGCCAAAAAAAACTTAAAAAAAAAAAAGAAAAATGTGAGGTTTCGGCCGAAATGAAGTGAAGCGAAATAAACTTATTTTGTCAAAATCGTCACCTTGGTTGGTTCTTTGGAGCAATTGCTGCCGCGTCCACCCCCAAACACAACACCCGGGCCCCCTTCATGGCCAGCTCAGCTCCAGCTGGGCTGGAGCATCCACCAGGATTTGGTGAAGCTGGGAGAGCACCATAGGCATCTCTTTTATTTGCTTTTTCACAGGAGTTGCTATTTTTTGGAGGAATTCACCCTGGCTGCAGAGGGAATCAGGACAGGACACAGCCCTGTGGTTTCACTGATCTTTCCAAGAGACATAGAGAGAGCTTCAGAGAGATGTGGCCATGTCCCATGAGATATCCCTTCGCACTTGTGGGTACAGCTGAGTGACTGCCAGGATCCCAGGAAAGTGACTTATTTTTTATTTGACGAAAAAACCCCAAACCCCACAAATTTAATCAACCCTCCCCAACCAAGGGGTAGGTGGCAGGGCCGGGGTGAGGGAATGGCCACCAGCCCAGGTTTGGGTGGCCCTTGGATACTTGGAGCAGCCAGTGTGGGACAAGTGGGGATAGCCAGATGTTGGGATCCAGGGGGGACAGAGGACAGGGACATGCCAGAAGTGACACTGAGTGAACCCACTGGTGTAATGAACCTGTCAGGACTCAGGTGGTGACTCTACCAAAACCAGGATAATTCTTAGATCTGTTCTTAAATTCCATCATAAATCCTGGCTGAAATCCTGGTCTTGTGCTGCTGTGACTGACCTGGAGAGCCCCTGGACTGTGGGGACAGCAGTGCCCAGCCCCCTCTGCCCCTGAGCCCTGGCAGCCTCTGGGATATCTCTCGTGGGTTTCCATCCAGGTTTGGCTGTAGCAGGATGCAGCTGTGCTGGCACTGCCTCCGTGTCCATGGAGTTATTGGGATGGGCTTGCGCTGAAACAAAATGCTGTCCCTGGGAAGTTCCTTCCCATTTGAATCTCTGCTGCAGCACCGATGCCTGGGGGGCTGCCTCGTGGGGTCCCATGTTCCCATCCCTGAGGCACAATCCTTCTCTGTCGTGTTCCGCCTCCACAGCACCATCCCTGTGCCACGGTGTGATGGGGGAGTAGCTCCCTCCCAGCCCTATCCCAAAGCTGCATCAGTTCTCTATGGCACTTCCCCACCATCCCATCCCTTCCCCTCAATCCTATCCCTTCCCTATGAAGGGATTCCTTTCCTTTTTGCATGATCACCCTTCCCCTCAATCCCATCCCTTCCCCAATATACCATTCCCTTGTTTCCCACCTCTTCTCCACAATCCTATCCATTTCTCATGATCCCATCCCTTACCTGTGCCCACATCCCTCCCCCAGGTTCCAATCCCTTGCCTGTGCCCCTATTCCTCCCTCACACTCCCACCCCCTCCCTTAAATCCCACTCCTTCCCCATGACCCCATCCCATCCCCTTCCAGTGATCCCACCCCTTTTCTGTGCCCCTTTCCTCACAATCCCATTCCCTCCCTGTACCCTCATCCCTTCCCCAGCATCCCCTTCCCATACCCCACACTTTAATTCTGAGTTAAATCCACAAACACTGATTCCTTTTCTCTTTTTTTTTTTTTTTTCCTATGTTTTTGGGTTTGTTTTGGTTGTTTGGTTTTTTTTTGCTTCAGTTTCTCATCATTGATAAAAACGCCGTCGCTGCCAAGGCCAGGAGGGGCCGTCCCCAGCCACGCTGGACCCACAGCTCCTTCTCCAGGCTGCCACAGAGTTGGGGACAGTGGGAAGGGGACAGGGAGGGGACAAGGGACCGCTGAACCTGCCTGGTGCTCACAGGGTGCCCAACGCCTATGTACAGGTGGAGCCGCCGGTGTTGCCCCGGCTCTGCCCTGCCCGGGGGGCTCAAAACCTGCTCGGCCCCTGCCCAGCCTTGCCCGGGGGCTCACTCAGTGCCCGGGGGGTCCCAGGGTGCCACCGCCACCGCTCAGTTTGTGTACACCTGAGTCCCGATCACACGCATGATCTCCTTCTGGATTTTGGGGTCCTGAGTATTGATATTGGCATCTCCCACTTGGCCATCTTCGTACCTGCAAAAGGAGAAGGGGCTCAGGGGGGTTCTGTGGGGGTCCCGCGCATGCGGCAGGGTGGGCACAGCCGGACTCACACAAAGAAGAAGCGTGTGCAGACGTGGTCCGAGACAGGGCAGACCCAGATGTTGCCGTGTTTCTGCAGGTCCTTGGAGGTGATCACTGCTGGGGCAAGGAGCTGTTGGAGGCGGCACAGGGGACAGAGGGCCTGTCCCTCCATCCCTCCACCCACCTGGTGACCCCAAGGGTGCTGTCTGTCCCCCCCCCATTATCCCCCCACATCCCCACACCTTCGCAAAGCGCGATGCAGTTCAGGTTGCGGCTCTGGAGGAAGCGGGACTGGATGGAGCGGGTCTGTGGGAAGAGCAGCTGGTGTTACCACCCTGTCCCAAACACCCATGGGTGCCATGTCCCCATTCCCATCCTGCCCCGGTGTCCCCTGGCCCATCACCTGGGGGATCGTGTTCATCCGGTTGTACCGCTGCACCAGCTCATCCTTCGACGGCATCCGGTGCTGCCCTTTCCCCATTCCTGTGGAAGAAGCAAGGCAGGGGCTGTCAGTCTCTCAGGGAACACCCTGGAGTGATGTGGGGACACATGCCACAGACAGGGATGGCCACCCTCAGTGCTCCTGAGCCCTGGGAACCCCCCAAAAGTGTGTGCAGCAGCTTCTGAAGCCTGGAGAATGCTGGGGGTTTGATTCTTTGGCGTGTGGGAAAGCCCCATCCTGGCTGGGAAAAGGCCGGTGTGATGGATGGATGTGGGATGCTGCCACTCCTGAGCAGCTTCTCCAGCCAGCACGATGCCAAACCTCCCCAGGCCCATGCAGGGAGTGGGAATGGGAGCACAGGCAGGACTGGGCAGCACAGGCAGGACTGGGCAGTGCAGGCAGCCTCTTACCTGAGTATCCAAAGGAAATACTGGAGATGGGGCTCAGATAGATGCCCTTGCCATAGGCTGCTCCATGCAGCTTGCGGGAAAATACCAGGGTGAGCGTGGTGGGATCATCCCAACAGTTCAGGCACGGCAGTAGTGGAGGAAGCCTGGCACTTCCCAATGTCTGCTCCCTCCCTGCCTTCCTGCCCCCTCCCTGCCCGCCTGCTGCCCTGGGTTGTGCTGGGTGCAGGGAGCAGACCGGTACCTGCAGTTTGGTGTAGGAGGCGTTGACCAGCCCGTTGCGGAGGATGGAATGCCAGTTCTCAATGTGAGAGCCACTGCAAAGAGCCAGCCCCACATCAGTCATCATCCCCCAGCCCCAGGGCGCCCACCCGGGGGGCTCCCACCATCCCTGCCTTGGGAACTCACTGGAAAGCGAAGGTGCTGCCGTAGAGTTTCTTGGCCGTGCGGAACCGAGCTTCCTTGGCCGGGGGGCTGCTGAGCAGGAGGAACTGGTGGGAGGTGTGCATGAACTTCAGCTGCTACCAGGGGAACGGGAAGAGCAGCGGCAGTGCCGGCAGGAGAGAGGACAGACAGACAGACAGAGAGAGATCATGCACGGCCGCCTGGCCCTGGATCCAGCCCAGCCTGGCTTTGGTGACTCCAAGTTTGCCAGAAGGGTCCTTTGCATCCCTGTCTTGCCCCCATCCCACAGCCTGTGTAAAACATCCCCCTTCCTATATCCCTGTCCTGACTCCCATATCTCCCAGATTAGAACCCCACCCAGAGGGATCCATCCCACATACCAGACCCTTCCATTGCCCATCCCAGACCCTTCCATTGCCCATCCTGCATCCCATCTCCTGTATCCCTCCATTCCACCTCCCATATTCCATATCCTTTATCCTGCACCCCACCTGGAGCCTAGCCTGGCCCCTTACCCTGCTGAGAGGCAGCTTGACAATGTGGGATCTGTTGCTGGAGATTATCCTTGGGAAGAGAAGGAGGAAGAGGAGGAGAGTCAGAGAAGGTGGTCCCAATCTGCCCTGAGATCATTAGATGCTCGTGACCCCCCCCAAAAGAAAGGTGATGAGAGGGTTGTGCCCCAGATACCTGGCTGCCCCCCACTCCATCCCATGTCCTGGGGAATGTGGGGCAGTGGGACAGACAAGGGGCAGCAGGAGAGGGCCACAGCACCCTCAGCCTTACCACTGCAGGAGGGGATGTGCCAGGGGGTCCAGCTTGTCCATCTGCTTCTTGATCTCCAGGTAGGACCCCTGGCAGAGGCAAGATGGGGTGCAGGTGGGTCTCCCAGCACCCACCCAGCCATGGGCAGATGGAGATCAGCACCAAAATGCCACTCCCAGCTTGGATCCCACCCCGGGGATGTCACATGGGGCTGTGGGACCACGCCACGTACCTGGGTCATCTCCCGGATGGACATCACGCTGTCCAGGGCCTTCTGCAGCCGCTCATAGTTCTTCTTCTGCACATGGGGCAGGAGAGGAGTGGCCATCAGAAGGGTCTTTGGGGCCTCCTGTCACCCCCTGGTGTGGGGGAGCATTGTCCCCCGAGTGCTTACCTTGGGGTTGAAGGCCAGAGTTTTGGGGTCGTTGGGGTCCACCACGGAGGGGTAAGGCTCGAAGATGATGCTCTTGCGAGGGGACTCGAGGGCAGCGCGGCACATGGCCACCAGCAGGTCCACCACCTTGGGGCAGAGCACGGACTGAAGGGACAGCCCAGCCCCCACGGGACAGGGGGAGGTCACCAGCGTGCCCAGCCCTACCTCGGCACCCGTGGCCACCTCCTCGGCCGCGCCGGACATGACGCCCAGCGTGTAGAAGGAGAAGACGCAGAGCTCCCGGGTGCACACGGCCGGCTGTGGAGGGGACAGGAGAGAGCTGAGTGTCAGGGATGGTGACACAGGGACACAGCCCGCAGCTGGCCTGGCCCTGCCACCCCACCTTCAGCATGGAGCCGTTCTGGAAGACGTGCTGCTCGTCACACACCACGCAGTACTCGTTGAGCGTCGGGATCCGCTGCTCCGCGTACTTCATGATCTGAGGGGCAGGACGGAGGGAGTCAGGCCCTGCTGCAGGCACGGAGCTTGGGGGATGCTCCAGGCAGTGGGATGGGGATGAGTGGGGAGGATGATATGGGCAGTGGAGTGTGGATAAGTGGGATGTGGGGCACTGGGGAAGATGTTCTGGGCAATGGCACGGGGCTGAGTGCAATGTGGAACAGTGAGAAGGACACGCTGGGCATCAGGATAAGGATGAGCAGGACATGGGATAGTAGGGAGAATGCTCCAGATAGCAGGACATGGGTAAGTGGGAAGTGGGACAGGATGGGCAGCAGGCTGAGGATGAGCAGGATGCAGGACTCTCACCTGCACGAGGAAGCCGTACTCCAGCGTGGGGATGTTCTTGCAGTGGCCGCCGACCTGTGACGGAGCCAGAGTGGGGCCAGCTGCGTTATCCCCCTTCCCACACGCAGCCCCAGCTCTGCGTGGCACAGGCAGCCCCCAGCCCCCCCCCGGTACAGCAGGACCCCCAACACACCAAAACCCTGGCATAGGAGAACTCCTGACATTCCAGTGTGCCCCAACACAGTGAGACCCCAAACATGCCAACCCCCTCCCAACACAGCAGGACCGCCAGCATCCCAACACCCCCAACACAGTGGGACCCTTGACATGCCAACACCCCCAACACAGTGGGACCCTTGACATGCCAACACCCCCGGCATAGCGGGACCCCCAACATGCCAACACCCCCGGCATAGCAGGACCCCCAACATGCCAACATTCCCTGCCACAGCACAGATGCAGCACCAGGAGTGGAGTAAAATTCCACTGGACCCCATAGCCAGGGCCCAGCTCCCCAAGATCACCCAAGACTGGAGACAAGAAACCCTGCAGGGGCTCCCCCCATCCCATGGGGGTCCCAGCACCCCAAAATAAATGATCAGACCCCAGAGGAGCCCCTGGGAAGGGGAAAGAAGAGAAAAGCAAACCCCAAGGCGGGGTGGCACCCACCAGGATGTTGAAGGGGGCAACACCTGCCTGGGTGCTGGCGGGTGGGTAGCCAAAAACTTCCACCTTGGGATTCTTCACCATGCAGGACACGGAGCGGTTCATCAGGCGGTTCACACGAGGCTCGGGGATGCCCAGTTTGCCCTTCAGCACTGAATCTTGGATAACAGGGAAGCTGGGAGACCTGCAGGCACAGAATCCCCCTGAGCACCTGTCTGTCACTGTTCCCTGCTCCTCCATCACCCAGTGCCAGATCCACCCATCAGCCACTTGTTGGGAGCAACCTCCACCTGCCTGGGATCTGGTAGGGAGCAGCAGCATCCAAGTGGGGAAACTGAGGCACACTGCCAGGCCTCACCTAGGATGAGGGGATGGAGAGCTGGCCCCCTGTGGGGACAGCATTGGGACCTTACTTGGGGATGGGTGAGAAGATGCTGAGCCCAGCACGGAACTTCTTGATGGTGCCGCTTGTCTTGAACCAGCTGTGCCGCTTCTCCTGCTGGGTCTTCAGGAAATCGTTGCTGAGATGTTTCCATTGCTGGGATGTGAACATGCCCAGGATCCTGGCAAACAGGGAGGATAGCACCCATGGATGTTTGGTGGTCCATGACACCCCAGCCCCTCCTCTTCCCCACACACAGATGGTGGTGAGCCCGTCAGAGGATTCTGTGGTGTATAAAAGGAGGTGGCAAGGGGACATGTGGCACGTGGCCAGTTTTGGGGCAGAACAGTGACTCTGTGAGCCCCCCCCCACCCACCACCCTTGGTGCCCACCATGTTTCAGCTCTTACTTCTTCAGCTGCAGACCCAGCCCAAAGCCCTCCTTGTTGGACGGCTGGAAAACCTCGATGGACGGTTCTGTGGAGAGAGAGAAGGACGAGCCATGGGTGCTCCACTGTGCCTGTCCTGAGGGCACAGGGACCCACTGCCCGCCCGTCCCCACTCACCGGGGCCATCGAGGTACTGGGAGAGGGAGAAGCGCAGGCGGAGGACGATGGGCTCCGTCCGCAGCACCTTCCACGCCGTTGCCACCTCCTCCTGCCAGGGCAGAGACACTTTGGCACAGCCACGGGAGCTCCACCCAGGCAGGGGCATTTGGGGACCCCCTGGGAGCCTGTGCCCACCCTCCCCATGCCAGCAGTGCTGGGGAAACTCCAGGGACTCACATCGAGGAAGCTGATGTTCACATGGAGGTCGATGTCCACGTCATCGATGGTCCCATACTCCCTGTGAGGACACATGTGGCTGTGGCATGGGGGGTGGCACAGTGCTGGAACAGTGGCGTGGTGCCCACTGTGCCAGGGTGGGCAGGCTCATGGGACAGGCACATGGCATGTGTGGCTGCCCACATATCAAGTGTATGCACGAGGGGAATGCCCAGAATGTGGATGCGAACCTGGGAATGTGACAGCACAGCCAGGTACTCAGGGGATGGCATGGCCAGGTGTGCTAGGGGTGCCATGGCTGAGCGCCTTGGGAATGGCACAGCTGGATGCCTGGACATGCCAGGTGCCTTGGTAATGCCATAGTCAGGTGCCCCGAGGATGGCACAGCTGGTTATGCAAGGGTGCCACTACTGGGTGCTCTAAGATGGCATGGTCAGGTGCCTGGGAATGGCATGGCCAGCTGTGCTGGGGATGGCACTGCTGGATGCCTGAGGATGGCACAGCCAGGTAACCCAAGGGTGGTACTGCTGGGTGTCTGGTAATGCCATGGCCAGGTGACCCAGTGATGCCACAGCTGAGTGCCCTGGATACAGCATAGCTGGGTGCCCAGGGATGGCACAGCTGGGTGTCTGAAGATGGCACAGATGAGTGCCTGGGGCTGCCACAGCTGGATGCTCCACAAATGCCATGTCTGGGTGCCCAAGGATAGCACAGCCAAGTGCTCAGGGGATGCTGAGGCCAGGGTCATGGGGAGGGTATGTCTGAGCAACGGCTCAGCCAGGTGCCCTGGGGATGCCATGGTCAGGTGGCCCAGAGATGGCACAGCAGGATGCCTGGGCATGGCACAGCTGGGTACCCAGGGATAGCACAGCTGGGTCCCTGGGGATAGCACAGCTGGGTACCCAGGGGCAGCACAGCCATCCTGGCACAGCCCAGCTATGTAGCTGGGCCTGGCAGTGCCCGGTGCAGGGCAGCAGGGCACCCACCTGACGGCCACGGCATTCTCGCTGTAGATCTCCTTCACCGCCTCGATGTCGGCGTCCAGCTGTGGGTGCCGGTACAGGTCGGCGGCGCAGGTCCCCTGTGGCACAGCACTGTCACACCCAGAGCCTCCCCAGGCCTGGCAGAGGGCTCAGGATGGGGGTCCCTGAGCCCCCCGTGGCACCACGGGGACCCAGCACCCACCTGCACGCCATAGAGGAACTCCTCGGACTCATTGTCCCCGTCGGAGTCATCGTCCGTCCAGTACTGGCCCTTGAGGTCCTGGGGACAGAGGGGTGGGAGGCAGCAGGGACGGGGGAGAAGAGGGTTGGGGAGTGGATTGGGGGAGCACATTAACAGGGAGGGAATTAGGGGGGAGCAAACTGAGGGAGCTGGTTTTGGGCAGAGGGTTGGGGGCGGTGGATTTGGGGAAGCAGTTAGGGGGAGCAGTAGGATAGGGAGAATGATGGGGCTTGGGGGGAGTGTTTGGGGGCAGCAGGATGGGGATGTGGGCAGTGGGATGGGGGGAGCAGGATGGGAGGAATAATTTAGGGGGCAGTGGGATGGAGGAGCAGGTTGGGAGAGGGAGGATGGGGGGAGAAGATTAGAGGGGAGCAAAATGGAGACAGCAGGATGGACCAGCAGGACGAGGACACTGGAATGGGGGAACAGGATGAGAAGAGGATGGGGGAGCAAGATGGGAACAGAACGACGGGGAACCAATGTGGGGGAACAGGACGGGACAGCAGGATTAGGAAGCAGGATGGGAACAACGGGATGGAGGACCAGGATGGAAACAGTGGGATGGAGGACCAGGATGGAGGAGCAGGACAGGCACTGCGCATGGAGCTGCCGGGGGATGCCCGGCCGATGGCGACGCGGGGGTCCCTCCTCCTGCTCCGGCCCCATCCCCGCCCCGAGCCGGGGGACCCCGGGACACGGGGGGACACCGAGGGCCGCGGCCCCTCCCCCGCCCCGGGCCGCCGCGGGCCCGTCCCGCCCCCTTGGCGGACGCGCTCCCCCCTTGGCCGCGGCCGTGTCCCCGCGTCCCCTCCGCGTCCCGGCCCTCACCATGTCAGCGCGGGCCGGCCGGCGCGGGCACGGCCGCCATGCTGCCGGGGGGCCGCGCCTGACGTCAGAGCCGCCGCCCCGCGTCACCCCGCGGCGCCGCCATGACGTCACCGCCGGGGACCCCCCCCCCTCCCCCCCGACACCCCCCGAACCGTGAGGGGCGGGGCAGCGCCGTGAGGGGACGCGGAGCCGGGCCCAGGGCCGGGTGTCTCTGTCCCAGCACAGGGGGTGCCCATGCCGGGTGTCCCTCACTGTGACCCCTCGATCCAACGCGGGTCTCGTGTCCCCAGCACAGGGTCACCATTTTGGGGCCCCTCCCTGTCTGTCACAGCCCTCCCGCAGCCCAACCCAGTGTCCCCAGCGTCCTCAGTGCAGGGTCCGCAGTGTTCCTAGCACAGTAATAGTATCCCCAGTGTCCCCAGTACAGAGTCCACAGTGTCTCTCCAGTGCAGCTCCCAGGCCCCCGGCACAGGGTGACCATTTTTGGTCCCTTCCATGTACCACAGGGTCCCCAGTGCACCCGGTGCAGGAGCCCTCTGTGGTCCCAGCAGACAGTGACCATTTTGGGTCCCCAGATGGCTGTCACAGTGTCCCTACAGTCCAGCACAGGGGCTGAGTGCCAGGTCCCTGTGCTAATGGCATGTCCCCGGTGTCACCACGGTGCCAGTGTGGAGCCATGTGGAGTCATGGGTCACAGGCAAAAGGTCCCCATGGTTCTGGGATCATGTTCCCAATACCTCCAGCATGGGGTGCCCAGTATTACCAGCCAAAGGCCTTCGTAGGTCTGTCATACAGTGTCCATGTTGGGTCCCACACAGCTGGGACAGTGTCCCCTGTGGCCCCAGCATCTCCAGCCTGGTCTCTCCTTGACCCCAGCACAGTGTCCTCAGCACCCCCAGAACTAATTCCTTGGGTTTTAAGTTTTTCTGTTCTGTGTTGGTGTGTAGCTTTAGTTTGTTGTTGGTTTTTTTTTTTTTTTAATTAAGTATTTTTTATATTAAGTATTCCTAGGATCTTTTCATGGTAGTGGAGACAAAACAATCCTGTTATAGCTGGAGACTCAAGGACAATCTCTTCAAACTTCAGGCCCAAAGCACACGCATTGTGAAAAGAGGAGGGTGGGCAAGCAACCAAGGAGGATGAAACTTCATAATTTGAAGCTATTAACTGGATAGTTAACTCCTATATACAAAAGGACTAAAACTTATAAAAGTGTGAGATCTCATGACCAAGCCCTCCTTTGCTTCCATCTTGGAGCCGTCCAGACAGAGCCACGACTGTGGCTCATGTATTGCTAGGGTGTGGCCTTTGAAGGCACTTCAATAAAAATCCACTTTATTCCTCTTAACTCTGTCTAGCCTCTGCTCCAGCTCCTTAGAACATCAGCACCATGCCACCAACATCTCCAGTCCTGTGTCCCCAGTACTGTGTCCTTGTAGCTGCACACAGAGATTCCACACTGGTCCCCAGTGTCCCCATTGGGGGGTCTCAGGAGCTACCGAAGCACCCCAAAACACAGAGCCGCTGCCCCCGCAGAGTGAGGGACTCCTCAGGTGTGAGCTGGAGGCTCGATGTGAGTTGGGGTTGCCAGTGTGAGTTGGAGGGCTCGGTGTGAGCTGGGGGTGTCAGTGTGAGTTGGGGGGCTCGGTGCCAGTTGGGGGGGGCTCGGTATGAATTTGGGGTCGCGGCCCCTTTAAGGCGGCGAGCACTCTCCGTCCTCGCACGCGGTGGCTGCACCGCCTCCTCATTGGCCGGCCGAGCGCGTGCTGTGACTCAGAGCCTCCCCCTGCTGGTTTGTGCGTCCGCTCCTGAA
Source organism: Agelaius phoeniceus (assembly GCF_051311805.1). Classification (NCBI taxonomy): domain Eukaryota; kingdom Metazoa; phylum Chordata; class Aves; order Passeriformes; family Icteridae; genus Agelaius; species Agelaius phoeniceus. Next base: position 18,148,347 of record NC_135277.1, read on the forward strand.
AGTAGCTCCGGCGCCCCGCCCTTGCCGAGCGGGCTCCGGCCCCGGCAGGGCGGCCGGCGGAGGGATATGAGGGGGGCGGTGCTTCGACCAGCCGGGATTACTTTGACGGAGCGTGTGGGGGCGGCGCTCAGAGCGGCGGCGGCGCTCAGAGTGAAAGGACGTGGTAGCGGCGTGACTCAACGGCGGTAGGTAACGGCGCCCTGAGGGGTTGCGAGCGGTGGGGCCGGTCGCGCCGGTACCGCCGTTATGCCCATATTTCCGCCGCCGGGAGAAGGTCCCACCGGGCGGCGGTTGAGGGGAGGGGGCGCGCGCCCTACGGGACGGTTGAAGAGGGGGCGCGCGGGGGGCTCGCGGCGCCCAGCACGTGGCTGCCGGCAGCCCCGGCCCCGCGTCCCTATCTCTGCCTCCTCGAGCATCCCCCCGAGATCCCGCACCGGGAAACGCCCTTTCCGAGCATCCCCCCGTGACCCGGCACTGGGGACGGCCGGTCCGAGCATCCCTTCCTATCCCGCGCCGGGGACCGCCCGCTCCAAGCATCTCCCCACGGCCCACACCGGGAAACGGCCGCTCCGCGCACGGGGAGGGCGGCGGCGGGGGTCCGGTCTGGGGTGCGAGGGCTCGGGTGAATGAAGCGGGGCACGCAGGAGCGGGGAGCCCCGCGTGGGCCCGGCGGCCGTGCCGTTAAACGGAGCGCAGGGCGCCGCTGCGGCTGCCGCCCGGGCCGGGCAGTGCGGGAGGAGCTGCTGCGAGGCTGAGTCAGAGGCAGACGGAGTGAGGCGCTGGGCCGCCTCCCCCCCCCGTGCCCGCACTCACGTAAGAGCCGGCAGTTCCCCAAAGGGCATCAGCTTAAATCAGCGCCCGGCTCACTGCACCCACCACTGATGCTGCAGCCTCTTCCCGGCCCCCCCGAGAAGAGAAGGCCCCTTCTGAATTTATCTTCTCCCGTAATTGTGCCGGCTTAAACACATCCAATTGATTTAGATCGTTTTCTTGAACTGTGAAAACCTTTCAAACGTGTTTAAACCCCCTTTGCAGAGTTACCAAGGCATGAATAGCGCTTTTGTCGGCGGACAATGGCAACCTCCCGACTGTCTCCTCAGACTACTAAAAGTAGACGGCAATCTCTGAAAACGTGCTTTTGTTCTGACAAGGCAGTTGGGTATCAGAGAGGCCCAGGTTAACAAAAAAAAAAATCAGTGTTTTGTGAAGGTTTTTGTCACGTTAAACTGTTAAATTTCCTGCTGCTCATCGTGACTTGCCTTGGCTCAAAGGTGCAATGACAAATTTTTGGTTACTCAGACACGTCCAGGAACTTGTGCAATTCGAAGTGCTTAATTAAAAAACCAAACCAAACAAAAAAAAACCAACCAAAAAACCAACTAAAGAGTGTAATTTTATGCCTGCTTATGGAGCAGAATTCTGGCCAATACAAGGCGTTCGATGGGTTAATGGTCTGTACTGGTGCCAGCAGGTTTCCAGCCCATCACCGGATTAAGCAGAAGGTTTTTGTGCTAGGCAGGAAGCGCTGCTGTGAGCCACGTGCTTGAACCGGGGACTTCTGCCTGTGAAACCCTTCTGAGAAACTTCACTTGCACTAGATAAAGAGCTTGGAGAGTCTGCAGCAGCCTGCGGTGTTTTTTTTTTTGTTTTTTTTTTTTTTTTTTTTTTAATTACGTACTGTTTTATATATCTAAAGCTGTTATTAAAACCTTTATTTATTTATTGCTGTTAGCCGTAGTGATCCACCGCCGGCCTTAATTCCCTTTCCACCCAACAAGTTGATAATTTAATTTAAAGGGAATAAGAGGTTTCCCAGGCTGGCTGGAGCACGTGCTCTGTCCTTTATCTCCCTCCTGGCCGTTGTTCTCCCGGGGGAAGATGGAGCCGCAGCGGGTGGTGATGGATGGCACGTAGGGAATGGGGCTGCAGTACCGGGGCGCTGCCACGTGCAGCGATCTCCATCCTGGAATGGGGATGCAGTGCAGTCAGTGGTCTACATTTCTGCCTAGTTCAATGTGAAAAGAAAAAAGAAAAAAAGCTTTATTTTAACCTGTGAAGCAGGTTTTTAAAGCTTGCCTGAAGGCAGCCAGGTGCTTTTTGCCAAGCTGAAGGGCTCCTTGTCCTCTGCAAGGTTAAGCCTGTAGGTGTGTCCTACAAATACCCTCGAGATCAGATAAGTCTTTCTCGTCACCAAACATCCGATGCTTGCCACCTCCTCTTATTTTTTTTAGTTAAGCTTTCCAGGGAGGGCAGCTCAGCAGAGGCTCAGCTGAGCCAGCAGCACACGGGGAAGGTGCCAGACCCAGCCTGATCTTCCTGTTCCCCTTAGCCAAAAGCTGGAAAGACATCTCCGTGGTGGGTCTCTCCTCCCGTGGATCTGCAGCTCAATGCTGGGGAGAGCATCGGCCAGCCAGGAGCAGGTGGTGGCTCCTGGGTTCCATCCAGGCTTGCAGAAAAGGGGTGGAATTTTGGGGTGGCCATTTTGTCCTTACGTAACGGCGAGACACCACCTCCAGCGCCAGCTGCCTGGCAGGAATGTGCTGTCCTCCCTCCCTGGGAGAGGGGATGCCAGGCCAGGGTAAAAACCTGCTGCTCTGCAGAGCTGCATTTCTCTGTTGTTGAGTGCCTTCAGCTTCTGGAATGAGCAAAGCTGATGTTTTTCTAGGCGTCTTTTGGGAATCTGAAGGCCTGCCTGGTTTCATAACCCTGCCCTGAGCATTAACTCAAACCATTTCTGCCTCTGGGCAGGGTCACTGGGCATGAGCAGCCTTGTTCTGCAGCATCCGTGAGGTTGTGTAAGTGAGGCTGACTAGTAAATCCCGAATCATCGCCCCCTGGGAGTCTCCTGGCTGGAGCTCCTGCAGGCAGTGACACAGCTCTGGCTGTGTCCTGGGGACAGCCCCTGCTGCAGTTTCTACTTCCCTTTGTCACCAGTAACAGCAAAGACTTGGCCCTGGGTGGGGATTGCCTGGGCGGGGATTGCTGCTCCCTCTCCTTTCTCCATCCCCAAGGGGCATATCCGGAGTGACCGTGATTTCAGGCTTTCTCTCATCTGACCCATGGGATGGGCTGGGCTGGCTGGAATTACTCACCTGGCTACAGTAAAAACCAGTCCCGACCTCAGATGGCTCAGTCTGGAATATTCTGGAGCTGTGGAGATACCAGAGATCACTGGGACACCCTGCCTGAAGCATGGGCAGGCCAAGTAATAAATTTGGGGATTTAATCGTTACTCCTTGAGGAATGAATTCAGGTTTATTCAGTGCTGGAAACATTCAGGCATTGTAGGGTATTGCTCACCCCCTCTTCCTCAATCTGCCCAGACTGAGTGCTCCGTGTTTTCTGGTGTCCTTAAAGTCCTTGCTCCTCTGTTTGATGTTAAAAAAAGCGGAGTAGTGGGAAATGCCAGACATTCCTGTTATAAATATGAGACTGGTCATTCCAGTAAAACTCAGTTGATGCTTTGTAAATGCACGGTGGTGGAAGGCAGGAGGGAGTATTGAAAAGACTCTTGGTGGTCGTGGGCATGGTGCTGTGGACAGATGGGTGTTTGGGATATTTTCTGGCTCCTGCGTCTCTGCTCTCGCCCCTGGACAAGGTCACTCTGTCTGCGGTTAATTTTTCTGAGCCCTCTGAACCTGCTGGAAAATCCTGTGAAGGGGATACAGGCTGGGAAGTGAACTTTTCCTTTCTCTTTATAAAGACTTCAAGGGTGTTAAAATTATATTTGCAAATGACATGAGTGGGTGGGGGATTTCCATGAGGCAGGGAGCATTCACTTGACTATTTTTTATAAACTTCCAAATTGTGCTCTGGCTGCAGTTTCCGTGTTGGGATCCCTTGTTCAGTATTCCTCTTGTTCCTAGAAGCTGTGCAAACCCGATTGCCTGTGCCTGGAGGTGATTTCCCAGCAAAAGCTTGTTTTTTTTGGCATCTAAGGAACCTGACACTGCTCTGCAGGTGTCGGAGGGTGAAACAGCAAGTGTTAGAGGGCTGAAACACAATGTTTTAGAACTGACCAGAGGGTTTTCCTATAATAATGAGACTTCGTTGGGCTTTTTATGTGGGCAGACCTTCTTGTAGTGACTCCAGTGAATCAGCAGCTTTTGGCAGGGCTGAGGGAAAAAAAGCTTTGCCAGGTCAAATTATGGTTTTTGCTGGCCTGGATGCTGTGTGGCGCATGGCAGCGCGGCGAGGGTGAGTCAGGGCTGCCTGCGAGAGGATCTGCACGTACGTGAGGAAGGGCTGCGGAGCAGGGGAGGAGCATCAGGAGCAGGCTGGCAGGGCTCGCTCTGCCCTTCTCTGTGCTCAGTGCTCCCAGCTCTGCCAGGGGTTTTGGGGTTATTGGTGCCTCTGTGTCCAAGCTGGATATGCTGAGCTGGCTGGTGTGTGCCCCTCACACCATTCAGTGGTTTATTGGTGGCCTTTGTCTGCCTGGGGCAGGCAGAACAAAAGCCCAGCTCTATTCCTGCTCTGTCCCAGCTTTTAGCTGGGCCCCAGCCCGTGTTTCTGTAAGCACATCTTGGACATGAAGGCTGCTCATGCCTGCTCTGAGTCTCACCTGCGTGCTCAGGACACAATGTTTGAAGCTAAACCAATCTTTAAAGACAAAATGAGTGATCTGCCCATGCCAGTAGCCACCACCTTGCATCACTCTTTTACCAGAGCCTTTTGTAGTGCTGAGATTTTAGCCTGGGCAGGTCCAAGAGACAAAGCTTTGAGCTGCCACGACTACTTGAGAACAAAATTATTGCAATTAGAAATGCCTGGGGCATCAGCACTGCTGTGAAATGAATGTTCTCCCATCCCGGTGGACTGTTAAGCTTCAGCTCAGCTTCCTCTTCCAAGGATAGGTTGGTTCCCAAAGAATTGCCTGGTCCTGCTGTTGTGGAAACTCTAGTCCAGAGGGGGCAAACAGCCTGAGTTCAGAGAGGTTTTTTTAATCCATATGTTGGAAAATACAAGCAGTTTTAAACCTCATGATAAATTTTGGTGCTGTAGGTGAAGGGGAGTGCAGGACGTGGGGGAGACCTGCAGCATCTTCAGTCAAAGAGGGACTTGGAGTGTCTTAAATCTTCAGTCTTTTATGTGTTCTCTGCCAAAGTGTTGTGTTCAATCAACTCAAGTCTGCTTGCTTGTCCAGGCTTAGAGGATGGGGTTTAGGCTTATGTGGACTTTGCTGTGATTAGGTGCTCCTGGGCAGAAGGTTGCCCATGTCTGGGCGTGCTGCAGTCACGCCAGTGCCGAGCTGCCCCGGTCCCGTGTGGGATGGGATGTGCAGTTGAGGCCTGTTGGAGAAATAAGTGGAGAGCTGGGAGGGAGGAGGCAGAACCTCTGCCTGTCTGTGCACTCAAGTGCTTGAATTTTGTTGCGTTGTGTAGCTCCAAGGGAAGACTGGCAATGAAGAGAAGCTATGAAGGGAACATCTGCATAGAAGGCAGGTGAGCTTTGGGCGGTCCATGTGGGGGATGACATGGAAATAGAAATGTGCCTTGCCTGTTAGGATTCTCAAATAGGAATATAAAGATAGTTTGACCCAGTAGCAGCTTTCTTGTTACCTCCATATCCATCACATTGTTGTCTTGGTGTCTCTGCTTGATGGGCAGTTTGGGGTGGGTAATTCCCAAACCTGGCACCTCTTTCTTCCCTTCCAGACACAGGAATCTAGCAACCATGTCGAAGCACCATGATGCAGGGGCCATCCAGACCCAGCAGCTGCATGCTGCCATGGCAGACACCTTCCTGGAGCACATGTGCCGCCTGGACATCGACTCGGAGCCAACCATTGCCAGGAACACCGGCATCATCTGCACCATTGGTAGGCTATTCCTAGACAGGAGCGAATTGCAGCTAGGAGCCCACACCTTGGTGAAACTTAGGAGGGAAATTGTGAGAAGGATCTGACTTTCATCCCTTGCCAGGGCTGATCTTGTGTGGTGAAGGAACATGACTTTCCCATGTTTGCCTAACCTGTGTTACTGCTGGGAGTGAATCCAGTATCCAGGGAAATGGGAATCGCTTGGGTTCTGCTGCACTCCGTGGGCAAGTTAAAACAATATTTGCTGCTGCAGCGCTGAGCAATGCTGTATCCGTTTACCTTTTCTCTTCCACATGAAACAGCCTGGTCTGTGTGGGTTACCTCATTATTTTTCTAAAGTTAATGTTCAAACTGTTTCTTCCTCCTAGGCCCGGCCTCCCGCTCTGTGGACAAGCTGAAGGAAATGATTAAAGCTGGAATGAACGTTGCCCGCCTCAACTTCTCTCACGGCACCCATGAGGTAAGGGTGTGGTCTGAGCTGCTACAGCCCTGAGTGTCTGCTGAGCCTGTCCTTAGGGAGGAGGGAAATCCAGCTTCATCCAGACCTTCCCTGCTGTGGCAAGGTCCAATAGCTGCTTTTGGGGAAGGCATGCTGGTTGTACACACTGAGCCTGCGTCACTGTTGATAACATTGAAGTGGATTTTGTGAGCCATTTTGAAAGCAATTCAATTCCACGCCCTGCCCTGTAGCGGGGTGCCAGGTAACTGATACTTGACACTGTGTGCCAACGGCTTGCCATGAAATCCTTCAGTTCTTCCTCATATCCTGCTGTTCCCAAAGCTGCTGCTTCCCAGTGAGCAGCAGAAGCTGAGAAGACCTCTCCCTGTTTTCACCTCTGCAGGAGGTGACACTATCAGTTAATCTCACTTTTTGTTGCATTGCTGGGGATTTTGCAAGCAGGTGATCCGTGAATAACCCTGATCAAAAGGCATCTGTTATTGGTGATTTTGATGTAATTACTGTGCTCAGTGGGAAGAATGGGCCCCTGGGTTTTCTGGCTCACCAGCTGCTCCAGATGCATTCCTGGTGCTCTGGAAGGTCCCACCGTGGAGCTTGGGACATGGTGTGTGGTGAGCTCAAAAAAATAAGGTCAGAAGAAATCAACACTCCTTGACAGTCAAGCCCTTATTGCTATAAATAGCTGACACCCTCAGTGATACTGGAGGAGCTGAGGATCCCATTCTGCTGAGGTTTTTTGGGGTTTTTTTTGACCCTGGCTGCTTTCCAACTTTCAAAATGTCACCCAGTAGCAGCTGTAGGTGGCTTTACTTAGTGACCCATGAGCCTTGTGGTATGCAACAGCTTGGCCTCTCACCCGGGTAGCCTTTAATGAGCACAGGGCAGTGTCAGGATCAAAAGGGCTGATACTTAACTGTGGGCAACCATCAGACCTTGACTAACCACACTGGGATAGTGTCAGTGCATGTCTTGCAGTTGGGAAATCAGCCTGGAGAAAGAATAATGTGGAGTAACTGCATCCTAGGAGGTAAATCCTTGCACCTGGGTGGCTCTTGGGCCAGGTGACAGATCAGGGACTTGGTGGCCAGGCTGAGACTGGGAATTCTGACCCCGTTATTGCCCAGTTGCTGCAGTCTGTAAACTTGGCTGAGGTTTTCCTGCTTTGTGTGAGGTCTAATCACACATTTCACTCCAACAAAGCCGACTGCAGGCTCTGGGGTGGCTGTCAACTGCAGAGTGTGACCATCAGGCATAGCCAGTCCTGAGCCTGTGTCCCCTCCTGGCTCCTCCAAAATGCCCTCATTTCCAGTGAAGGCCCAAAGAGCTTCCATCTGTCACAGGTACTTCAGTTTTTGTGTCCACCCCAAAGAATTTACCAGGGCTTGAGCTTTACAAAAGGTGCTTTGGCACCCACTTGGCTCCCCTTTACATAGACTAAAAATGGCTTTTACCTCCAGTTCTGCCTGCAGTCCCGTTCTGCGTGTGTAACTCTTCAGAAAGGCAGACTCCTAGGAGCCAGTTAGTCCTTGGTATCACACTAAAATGGAAATATCAGATGATTAGGTTCAGATAAGTGTTGTGGCACTGTCAGGGCATGCTTTTTGTGCTGCATCCACCCCAGCTGCTGTCCCTGGAAGGGTCAAGGCCGACTCAATCCCAGATTGCACACTGTCAATAAACTGACTCATTTTCCTGCTATAAAGAGTTATCAGCTGTTAGGTATTTCTGGCTAAGGGCACACATGTGAACTTCAGCATGGCTTTTTCCAGTCCAACCTTCCTGGTGCTGGCTTATCATCCCCGAGATATTGAAGTCAGTGTGGAGGGCTCGTGTTGGGGTGAGTGAGTGACACGAGGGAACCGGGTGTTCGGGGTGACTCAGGTCAACCTCCATCAGTTCATGTGCCACAGAGAGGAAAGGGTATGTGTTATCTGCTAGACTCTGTCAAGTGTTACACAACTCTTACTAGTTGTAAGTAGTTGAGGTTATCTCTTAATGTTATTTAAACAAGGAAAGTAAATTGATCTCTTGGCCATCTGTACCACATTTGAGGGAGCTGGCATGGGTTTTGTCACAAAACTATCTAAAAACTGGCAGCATTTAGGAAAATGCTCTCCCAAACAAGGTTTGGAAGCCAGGTGTGTGGTGCTGGACTATTTAGCTGTCTGTGTTTGCTTTGACTCCGGAAATAAACTGTAAATATTTACATGGATAACCTTATTTTAGCAAGTCCTTTATCTGTGGGAATTCAGGCCAAAGAGTGAAAAGCCTGTCCACCTGCAGGACTGATAGTGGGTCAGGCTGGAAGTGTGTGTGGGAGCTAGCAGCGTGGAGAGGCATCTTCCCTTGCTCTGATGGGAGGAGGAGCACAGCCATGTGTGGCACTGTGACATTCTTCTGCCATCAGGTCTCTTTGAACTCACACAGTTATCCAGCTGCTGGTGCTGTGAATGTTCTGCTGTGTTGAATAGGCAGGTGTTCAAGTAAACTTTTGGAAAAGTTACTCCTAAAGGCCTCTTGGTTGGTGAGCCACCTTTGATTGGCAGATGTGTGTCTCATGAAAAATCACCTCAGCCAGACCTTGGGACTGTCTCCTTGGGTTGTCCTTCTGGAATTAGAGCTGAGGGCACACCAGATAACTTCCAGACTCCTTCATGGCAGGAAGGCTCTTGTATCCTTGCACTATTACAGGAAGCTTTGTCTGGGTTAAATTTTGAAGGTAGAACTGAGATTGGGAGCAGAACAGTCAGCTTGGGCAGCCTCTGGGATATACTGGGATCTTTTCTGTAAGCAGCCAAGTAGAACCAGCTTTAACATTTCCATCTTTTTTCTTTCCTTGCCAGTATCATGAGGGCACAATCAAGAACGTGCGAGAAGCCACAGAGAGCTTTGCCTCTGATCCCATCACCTACAGACCTGTGGCCATTGCACTGGACACCAAGGGACCTGAAATCAGAACTGGCCTCATTAAGGGAGTAAGTTGCTTTTTTTTATCACACTTTTTTCACCACACAGACTCGATACCGTGTTAAACCTGTGGCCATTTCCAAACAAAAAAATATTGTAGGAAATCAAGTAACAAACCACCTCCCAAAAGTTCTGACAGATTGCTGTGAGCTGCGAGGTGGTGGTGTACTGGTTTTTACTGGTTTTGTTGTCACACAGAGTGGCACAGCAGAAGTGGAGCTGAAGAAGGGCGCACAGCTCAAAGTGACTCTGGACGATGCCTTCATGGAGAACTGTGATGAGAACACGCTCTGGGTGGACTACAAGAATCTCATCAAAGTTGTAGAAGTTGGCAGCAAAGTCTATGTGGATGATGGTCTGATTTCTTTGGTGGTTAAAGAGAAAGGTGGGTAACAGCCATTTTAGCTCTGCCTGCTTGTGTGTTCCTCAGGACATACTTGTGGTTTCCCTCCAGTAACTGTTTCATAGATTGCAGCTGTAGAAAGGAGAACATGGTTCTTGATGGTTTAGTGAGACTTCGAGCTAAATTTCTCTATCTCAGGATACACTTTCTTTGGAAAGTGTAGGAACTTTCCAAAATTTAACTTCAGCTGGGTTTCACTGGGCTGGCATCAAAACCCCATCTTCAAAGGAAATGTGTGGTAGGGCCATACCACTATTTGTGATCAGCCAGGCTAATTCATGTTCTTAATGAAAGCTTTAACTAGTTTTACAGCACAGACTCTGGGTTTTGTAGTTAAGAGACAGAACTAGTTTTAACTGGTAATGTAGAGGCAAGGTTACTTCCATAATACTCCCTTTATAATGCTGCCTAAACTGCTGTAGCCTCAAGCCTCTCAATCTGTGAGCATGTAGGGAGTGGGAGGCGAGGCTTTGGTGTTGCAGGGCTCTGTGTGCAAAATCGCAGCCTGCGAGCTTTTCTTGGGGGAGGCAATCCCAACCTCCTACAGTGAACAGCTGCTATCTTATCCAGGAACAGCCTAGAAGTTGTTTTACACCAATCTATTGTGTTCCCAAGGATGAACTGCCAGCCTGTGTGGTACAGAAACGCTCTGAAGAGATGGGATGTGCTTTTTATCGCGTGTGCCGCTGTTGACAGCGCAGTTCCCAGGCAGGGAGGTGGTGTGGGAGCTGTTGGTAGCAGGAGCTGTCCTGTAAACACTGACCATGGGAACCTGTGTTTCAGGGAAGGACTATGTCATGACAGAGGTTGAGAACGGCGGCATGCTCGGCAGCAAGAAGGGCGTGAACCTGCCCGGCGCTGCCGTCGACCTGCCCGCCGTCTCTGAAAAGGACATTCAGGACCTAAAATTCGGTGTGGAGCAGAACGTGGATATGGTGTTTGCTTCCTTCATCCGCAAGGCTGCTGATGTCCACGCTGTCAGGAAGGTGCTGGGGGAGAAAGGGAAGAACATCAAGATCATCAGCAAGATCGAGAACCATGAGGGTGTGCGCAGGTGAGCTTTATGCGGGGGATGCTTTGGGTTTGTCACGCTGAAATAAAGCAACTCACACTCCCTTTTTGTAGCTTCAGGCAGCTTTGTGTAGCACTGAATATGTGCTGTGCCTTGCTTCTGGTTTTCTTCCTCCTTCCTTGGCATTGCAAGAACTCAAAACAGCCCATGAAAAGCGTGAGTGCTCCTTTCAGAGGAGGACAGACAGATGGGAAGGTGCTTTGCAGAACAAATGGGATAACACAGCTCTTCTCTCACTGTCAGGTTTGATGAGATCATGGAGGCCAGTGATGGCATTATGGTGGCCCGCGGTGACCTGGGAATCGAGATCCCAGCTGAAAAAGTCTTCCTCGCCCAGAAGATGATGATTGGGCGCTGCAACAGGGCTGGCAAACCCATCATCTGTGCCACTCAGGTACTGGAAACACCACCTTTGGCTCCTCACTGCCAGAGCTACCCAGGAAGGAATGTTGGGGCAGCCGTGGGTTGATGGCATTAGTTAAAGAGTGAGATGTAGAGAAGTTTTGCTCATAGCTGAAAAGCTCATATTTTTAGGCATTGCTATGTTTGGGATCTTTTCCCAGTTAGATTATGGGACCTCTTGCCAAAGGTTATATGCCTCAAAACATCACGTGGTAATGAGCCTTTGGGGCTGACCTTGCAAATTCCTGGGAAGAATGGCACATGCTTTTCCTTGGCATTTTGTGGCAACTCATCCCTGCCTGGCAGGGGTTTTCTGGGGTTCCCAAGTATTTTAGAAAATGTACCCGCACTGCAGCTTCAGGAGGAACTGAGTAAAGGATCCTTCTCCTTTTTCTGGGAGTGAATAGGGATCATTTGCACAGTTCTTGAGCACTGGGAGGACTGGTTTCCTGGCTGTCCTTCCTCTGCACACGGGCTGTGGAAGTGAAGACTTCTTTAGACAGTAAACATTAAAAAAAGGTTCTGGATTTACAGTGGCATGTGTTCCTTTTTCCTGTATTGCTACAGAAATACAGCTGAAATACAACCTCAGGCAATGTCCTATGGGTGAAGCAAATAGTGTTTAAACAAGTGGTGAGCTCCAGCTGGGGGGAAGCTGAGCACCCGAGGAAGACAGGAGAGCTGGCCAGGACTGGGGTGTGGAAAGGGATTAGGAAGTGCTCACCTCATGGAAAGCTGTCCCGTTTTCCACTCTTTCAAGTGGGGATGCTTAGAAAGCTGGTGGAGTTAACTGTTCTGATTTTACTACCCTGTATGTGTTGTCTAAAGCATTTGAACTCCTGTACTGGGGGAAGGTGACTTCACTGGTGCAGATCCTGCTCATTATGATTTCTAGATGATATAATCCCCAAATTTCAGAATGTATGACTGGATTTGAGCTTTCCATAAATGCATCTAATGCCACACTGCTCTAGAGAGCTTAGAGTTCCTTGGAGCAAGCTTTGTGCTGAGAAGTTGAAGTGGAAGGTTGGAGTATTTTGTCTGGGATGTTGTGTGGCTTAAATCTGCCTGGAAAAGGAGTAAAGGTGGAATGGGTACAAAAAAGAATGGATTATTTTCCTTACTGCTGGAGATCAAAGCTGGTTTAGGGACCAGACTCTCTTTCTGTTCCATACCCCTGGAGAACTCCTGGATTCCTGAGGCTGCATCCCACTTTGTACCCAAGCCATGAGGAGTACTGAAGTGCAGCCCCTTGCTGTGGCAGTGTGTTGATGCCTGTGGGTTTGTTCTCTCCCAGATGCTGGAGAGCATGATCAAGAAGCCTCGCCCGACCCGTGCTGAGGGCAGCGACGTGGCCAACGCCGTCCTGGACGGTGCAGACTGCATCATGCTGTCCGGGGAAACAGCCAAGGGAGACTATCCCCTGGAGGCTGTGCGCATGCAGCACGCTGTGAGTACTGCCTGCCCTGCCCTGCCCTGCTGGGGACAGGGACACCACCTTGCTCCTGGCCACCTCAGCTGGCCACTCAAAAGCTGAAATGGCTGCCTAAAATTGCTATTTTTTTGTCTTGAACTCTGCTGTGGGTGATTTTTTTTTTTTTTTTGAACAAACGTGGTTCTGAGGGCTCGGAATCTCACTTTGTGTGCTCCAAACTTGCCAAGCAGAGCTGAGAGCTGCTCTGTAGTGCTGAGATATAAAACTTTAAATTTCTTTTTGCCTTTACCTCAATAGAAATTTCATCCAATGTCCTATTGCAGTGGCATATTAAATGCCTTAAACTTCTGCAGGGTCAAGGAGCTGCTTTAAGCAGTTTATCTATAGATAATAAAAGGTTTTGGCTGAGTCCTGCATGGGAGGGGGTGGGGAGGCTCCTGAGGGTGATTTACAGCACTGTTGCATTCAGCACCTGCTGTGTGCTGGGGGTTGGGGGGTTTGTTGCATGAGTACTGACAGCACCATATTTTTACATGCCTGAACTGCCAGAAACCTCTGCTCTGCTTCAAGTTCGTGTTTCAGCTGATAAAAGCCTCATGTCAAGTACCTGTGGGCATTGCTGCTCCCCAGTTACCAGTGCTGTGAATCACAACACAATGTGAATCACATCACAAGTTCTAACTCTCACCAGTTTTATTTGTAATTCAGCTTCTATAGGTTATTCAACTCAGCCAGTGTTGGTTTGCAGTGTGTTACCTAAACATCTTTTACCTCAGTATGGAGTGGTGTTTTTCTGCATGAGGCAAATGCAAAATACAGCTTACAATCAGTGGGCAGTGGTGCTCCTTTACAGGCCAAATACTAACTAACTTCACTAACCAATACTAGTGCACCTTAAAGCTTCTCCCTCCTTTTCCAACCCCTAAATCACAAGGATCAACTGCCTACCGAGACTTGGGAACTTGCTGCAGCAAACCTTCCACCTGGGTTTCCATCCTGGCATTAATTCTTTGGTCTGGGCAGGCTGTATTGTAGCCTGATTTGAGGATCTGTTGCATGTGCTTCCCTCATCCTACAGACCTGGGCATGGTGTTCATTCCACCAGGGCTCCTGGAGAAGCACTGAAGGCTTTAACACTGTGCAGAAATTGAAATACAGATTGACTAAGTGTGAGATGTTCCAGGCAGCAAGGTGCCAACTCTTATGGTAGGAGCACATGCCAGTATAGTGAAGATCTTTCCTCTGAGCTAATTCAGTTCTTGTTAGTCAAGCCCAGCAACAATGTCCTGAGTAACCATGGTCTGGGGATCTGCAGCATGGCTGGAGCAGGTGGATGTTACCATCTGAAGTGGGCAGTAGCAAACTTCTAAATACTGAGCAGGCTGATTGCTGTAGGTGGGAGTGGGCATGCTTCCCATTCCACTCCAGGATCCACAGTTCAAAGCCCAGCCTAGCCATGCTATGCTGCCTGATGGGACCAAGGTTTAAACAGCCTCTCCATTTTCCCTTCTCCCACCTCCCTGGTATCTCCATCCGTGCACCAACTGGAAACCCTCTATAGCTATTCCTGTCTGAGCAGATCCAGCTGTGGGGTGAAGTTAGGGGTTGCTGTGCCCCTCTGCAGCTGCTGTCAAAGCAGACACCTGTATTCCCACGTTCCATTACACATGGGGAGTGCAGACTTCCCTCTAAAATCAGATCTGCTCTCTGTGTTACATGGACCTGCTGCATTTGTGCAGGAGCTGAAAATAAACTGCCAGGCTTCCAGCTCCTGCATTTGGAGTAAGTGTTGTGATGCAAATACTCCCCTTTTATCTAAATCCAGCAGTAACAATATGCTTTAGGACAAGTTGGCGCTGGCCTGCTTTTCCGGCCTGCTGCCTGTGTCCTGTTATTTTTAGACCTAAGATACTTAACTACTTTGGCTTAAACTGATAACTGTGGAAGGGATGATTCCCAGCATCACATAAAATAATTCATTAACACTAGAGTAGCAAAATTCTGATTTTTCTAACTCCAAAGCTTTCACTGTGATGGCACATCAGTCTCTAATTCAACACGAACTTGTCATGCTTTGTGTAGCAGCTGTTCACTTTGTAGAGTAACTGGGTGAAGTTGTCCTTGAGAAGATCATGAACCTTTGCATGCTTTTCTGGTCTCTGCAAGCCTTCTTTATCAGGTTGTCAGGCTTTCCAAGATGATTAGACATGATGATTCCCAGGATTCTGGGATGAACAGGTTGCTGAACCTGTTGCCAGTGCTCAGCCAGAACACAAAGCCTTCAGTTGTGCCTCTGTCCCTCTCATCTGTCCATATCTGGCACTGTACAAACACTCCCAACATCTGTGACAGCCCTATAAGGAAGACTTGTTCCTGTTTATTTCCCTGTTACCTAAAGGAAATTGGTATCCCATTTGGATGTGAAGCTTTATTGACTCTCAAGTTTAAATAAATCTTTGTTGGCTCTCAAACTACATCTTTATTTGCTCTCAAGGGAAGCCAAATTTTCATTGACTCTGAAGTTAAACTAAATCTTCATTGACCCTGAAGTTAATCTAAATGTAACAAGACTGAGAGAACAGTCTCCCACCTTCAGGAGTGACATTTAAAATGTGTTACTTGCATGTTGGCTCCATGAAAACTGTTCCAGCAGCACTCTGTGCTGTTGGGAGCCTAGAAAAGGAAGCCAGATATTCCCTTTTACAAAATTGCAAGCAGGACCATGGGCAGGCAGGTAGGTGGCATAAGAGTCTCTCAGGGAAGTCATAAGCAGCCATGACAAAGCACGGTCTGGCTCTGAGCTGGCTTGTTCTGCTCCTTGAAAAGCAATTTACGTTTGCCTGCTCTGCTGGAACTCCCAAATACAACAAGAATACCATGTTTGGAATGCCTGCCCAGTGCCTGGGGCCTGCCAGTCCCATGGTACAGTGAATTTTAGCCTGGTTGCGTTTGGCATAGTAAAAACCCGAGAGACAAAAAGCTTCACTGCTTCACCTTAATACCTTCTTGCATGCACTACTATGACAATTAAGCGAGTTAATATGATCTCACGTTCCTGTGGTATATCTT
Source organism: Agelaius phoeniceus (assembly GCF_051311805.1). Classification (NCBI taxonomy): domain Eukaryota; kingdom Metazoa; phylum Chordata; class Aves; order Passeriformes; family Icteridae; genus Agelaius; species Agelaius phoeniceus. Next base: position 18,163,973 of record NC_135277.1, read on the forward strand.
TCCTTCTTTTCTTTCCTCTGTTCTCCTCCTTCCCTCCCACTCGGGCCTGCAGATCGCCCGCGAGGCTGAGGCCGCAATGTTCCATCGCCAGCTGTTTGAAGAAATTTTACGGCTCAATGTTAACAACAGGGACCCTGCCGATGCCATGGCGGTGGGCGCCGTGGAGGCCTCTTTTAAGGGCTTAGCTGCAGCCGTGCTAGTCCTGACTGAGTCCGGCAGGTAGGGCTCAGAGAGGGGGCTTGGGCCAGCCCTTCCTGTGGCTAAACACGCTGCACTCTAACACTGCAGTCTTTGGCCAGCTGCTCACTGCCCATGCCAACCTTGTGTAACCGCTGCCATGTGAGCTGACCCTGTGCCAGGGAGGGATCCCAGCAGGCAGGAGCAGAGCGAGAGTGCCTGGCAGTTGGCATGAGTGTCACATGAGTGTGGGCTTGACAGGGCGAGGTGCCGCCATTGGAAAAACAACCCTTGGGAATCGAGTGGTTCCTCTGCAGGGACGTGCTGTTGGGGTGAGCTTAGCCTGAGCTCGCTGGTTAATGCCAACGCCACAGGCTGGCAGTGCAGATGTGGCACTCTGTGCCGGAGCACCTTGCCCTGCCCCGTGCCCGAGTGCCTGCCGTGAGTGTTGTCTCCGAACGCGTGTTGCTCTTGTAGATTGCCCGGGAGGCCGAAGCCGCCATCTTTCACAGGCAGTTGTTTGAGGAACTGCGTCGTCTGACCCCCCTCAACTGCGACCCCACCGAGGCCGCTGCAGTTGGCGCTGTGGAAGCGTCCTTCAAGTGCTGCAGCGGGGCCATTATTGTCCTCACCAAATCTGGAAGGTAGGAGGGGACAGGTGCCCCCAGGTCGAGCCTGCTGTGTGACAGGGTGGGGGAAGGAGAATCCCATGGCTTTGAGAGACCAGTGGAGTCAGGTTCTGGCAGTGCCTGCGGTGGTGGTTCCTCGGGAGATGGACACACATCCCTACGCTCGGAGTCCTCGGCCTGCCTCTGCCAGCGTGGCACCAGCTCCGAGCCTGGCCTCCCCTCACTGCTGCAAGTGGCAGCAGCGCCAGCTGGAAGAGCCAAGGGAAAATAAGTGTTGCAGCTTCAATTCAAACTTCTTGGCAAGAAATCATCAATGTAACAGTGAGGCAGAAGTTCAGTGGATGCAGAATCTATTTATTTTTTTTTTTAAATCAAGGCTTTGGCCTTTTCTAGTAGCATCCAAAGTATTGGTCCCTTGCTAGACTTTGCAGTCATCAGCCTCTGCTTGCCTGAGCCTAAGGGCTGAAGAGGGACTGTGCAACCTGTGATTGGTAGGCAGGGAAATGGAGAGAGTTGGAAATGTCCTCTTCCAGGATTCCTTGTCCCTGCCTGCAGGTAATCTCTGCACAGACAGGCATCTGGCAAGCACCAGATGAGCTCAGTGGCTGCAGGTGAAGAGTGCTGGAACAATGTAGTTTGGGATTTCTGTCCAGCAACGGTGACAGCTGCCAAGCAGAGACTTGTTCTTCCAGTTGTGGAATGGGAGCTGGAGCTTCATGGATCAGCTCTTCATCTAGAGGACCTGGGCTGCCTGCTCCCAAAGCACGTCCGACCATAAGTCTCAGACTGCTTTCTGGAAGGAAATCAGAAGTTCTCACACTGGATTCACACCAAAACAGTAGTGCAGCACACGTACCTGAAGATGCAGACCATCGGTGAACCCTTCACCAAAATGTACAGCTTAAAATTATTTTGAGCAGAAAATTATTTTCTGCAGGGATGAGGAGGGAACTATAAGCACCGAGTTCTGGATGTCCTCATGCTTCTAATGTTTCTTGGTCAAATGTTCCAGCCTTACACTTGACCTTCTTAAAGAGATTTGAACTCTGATATTTGAATATTTTTAGCTGTGGATTAGGTTAACCCTTGTGAGTACCTGAATCTCCCGGAACTCACGGGAGGCGGCTCGGACAGTGTGGGAAGGATTGTCTGAGAGCTGGCACGTGTGGTTGGGTGCTTGGAGCAGTCTGCTGGCCCCTGCTTTAAGCAGCAAACTTTGCATCTGAATGTTGCTGAGCTTGGCTAGACTAAATGATGCCGCAAAAGCAAGTTGAGACACCAGCATGTCTGTTAAAAGATGGAGCTGCAGATGCCATAGCCTCGCAGTTTGAATCCATTTGCAGATTCTCTCCCTCAGCAGTGCTCAGAGAAAGAGAAGCTGTAGTCTAGTCCCTGCCCAGGCTGTGCTGCTGCTCTTTTAAGGCATTTTTTAAAGACTTTGTGCCCAACTTCCCAGTATAAATTTTGGCCTCTGTTGCATTTGCTTCCCATGAGGTGCAGGAGCAGAGCTCTGTGTGGAGGAACTGGCCTGTTTGCTGGCTTCAGTAGGTGGCTGGGGGGCAGATGGCTTCCTCCTTGGCATGCTTTGGGCAGCGCTGCTGGCGCCGGCTCTTTCCACCCTGAAAACCGGGAGCTCCTCAAAACAGGGAACGTTCAGGGACCCCTGTTGAGATGCCAAGGCCTGCTTGCAGAGGCCAGAATAAATGGCACCTCGCCACCCTAACATAGCAACAGAGACAAATAAAGGCTTGTTCAGGGACCAAAACACCCTGATGGCACTTGCTAAACTTGGAGGTGAGGAGATTGTCACCCCCAGTGGGGACAGCCAGTGGTGGTCTGCCTCGTTGACTAGTCCAACAGAGCATCAAGCTGGTTGGTGAGTGGCTTTTGTGCAGTGTGGTCACATCCCCCCAGAGGTTTTGGGGAGCCCTGGTGGCTGACAGACAGACTTTGGGCTGCTGTGCTCCTGCAGGCCGTTGCCAGGTGTCTCTCCGGAGGCTGTGGTGGCTGTGTGGAGCCCCAATGTGGCTGTTGTCCCTGCAGGTCGGCACACCTGGTGTCGCGGTACCGCCCGCGCGCCCCCATCATCGCCATCACGCGCAATGAGCAGACGGCGCGCCAGGCCCACCTGTACCGCGGCATCTTCCCCGTGCTCTGCAAAGACCCCGCCCTGGACGCCTGGGCCGAGGATGTGGACCTGCGTGTCGCCCTGGGCATGAATGTTGGTGAGTGGCACCCTCCCCCTGCCCTGGGACATGGCTCTGGTGGGATGTGGTGGCCCTGAGCACCTGGGTGGTACTTTAAAGACACTGGTGATGGGGAAGAGAGGAACTGACTGGCTGCCTGTGTGGTAACTGGATCCGGACGGGAAATGGGCGGTGGTTGCATGAACAGAACCACATCTGGTTGGGAAATGGGGTGGTGGGTTTGGCACAGCTTCCGTAAAGGAAATTCCTACAGAAGACCAGGTTGGGTTTATGGTGGTGAGCGATAGGCCTGTGACACTCAGCAATCCTGAGGGACAAGGGAAGCCTGGAGTGGGGCTGACTGTCCTACACCCCTCCAAATCGCGTGCTGTGGAATTTCAAGCTCTGTTGCAGAGAACCCCGTAGCAGAGGCAAAGGGTGTCAGATGGGTGGGCAGCAGGAAGGTGGGGTTTTGATACCGTCCTGAAGCCGCAGCTGCTGTGGCACAGGCAGCCTTAGTGACTGGGGGAGTGGATGATGAACACTTGCCCCGTGGCAAGGAGCCAGGGTGGGACTGGGCTCTGATGCCTCCCTCTTCTCTCCTAGGCAAAGCTCGAGGGTTCTTCAAGAGCGGCGACCTGGTGATCGTGCTGACGGGCTGGCGCCCCGGCTCTGGCTACACCAACACCATGCGTGCGGTGCCCGTACCCTGAGCGCCCACCGGGCCTTCTCCCCCTGCCCCTCCCCTCCCACCACCCCACTGCCCTGTCTCCCCTTGCAGTAGACCAGCCATCGCTTGCGCTGTTGTCCTTGTCCCTAGAGTGGATGTAGGTTGCTAAACACCACCCAGTGCAGCAGCAGCAGGGGCAAGAGACCTTAAATCACTAAAAAAAATATACTTGAAGTGTTTAGTTTTTTAAAAATCTCTCCCTGTAGTTAAAAGTCCTGCCTTGATGTGTGTTGGAGTCAGCGTAGGAGGTTCCTGCGTGCTGTTGGGACTCCTCTTTCCTGGTGACTGTCCTCAGAGTGTGAAATGTCCCTTTCCCTGGCCCTGGTGCGGGGTTTTGGGGAAGGGGAGAGGCAATGTTTAGTTAACGGTTCTGCTGGACCCCCTCCTTGCTCGAGGCAAGCTGCTACTCCCTCCTCCTGTAATGGCTACATGCCTCTCCAGACCCAATCCAAGGCAGATCCAGCCTTTCTGAGCTGGCTGTTTGGGGAATGGGGGCAGGGGAAGGGTGTTGGCTCCATGCACAGAGCGTCCCGTGCTCCCCTTGCAGCGTTGTCTCCTGTGTTAGTCATGTTCCCCCACCACCCCAGAGCCCCCCCCCTCACCCAGCACTCTGATGGGCCCTGGGGTGGAGAGCACAACTGTTCATCAATAAAGAAAAGCTGAAGCACCTGCTGGGCTAAGCTGCTCCTTTGGGGGGTTCATGAGGGATCTGCAGGGGTAGGGGGAGATCTGGTGATGAAGGGCTGTAGGACTTGGGGAGGTCTGCGAGGGTGGGGAAGTGCTTAAGGTTCTGGGTGGGGATCTGGTGAAGGAGTCTGCAGGGCTTGGGCTGTCTGGTCTGGGATCTGCAGGCATTAGGAGGGTCTGGTGTGGGCGTTTGCAGGGGCTGGGGGAATCTGCTGCAGTTTAAGGGGGTCCCAGTGGAGGAGTACCTAGGACTGGGGCTGCTTGCAGGGGTGGAGGGGCTCTACAGGCGTTAGGCGTTCAAGGGAGGCAACGACAGGGCTGGAGGCATCTCTTGGGGTGGGGAGTGGCTGAGGGCTCTACCAGCATTTCTGGGGGAAACTGGGAGCTGGGGTTTCTGTGCCTGGGGGAGAGAGCCAGCAGGGGCCCTGGGGCCTGGTTGACATCTACGCCGCTTTCCTCGGGAGCTCAGAGTGGCTCCGGCGTGGCCTGAGCCCCGCCCGGGGCGGAGGAAGCCCGGAGCTCGCCCGCCGCGGCCCCTTTAAGAGACTGTACCGCGGTCGCTTTAAGGGCCGGGACCCCGCCAGGCTCCGGCCCTCACGGTGGTGGGCGGGGCCTGCGGGGGCGGGACGCGGTGCTCAGAGTGGCGGAGGCGGGACTGGGCGGTGGGAGCCAATGGGCGGAAGGAAGGGGGCGGGGCTCGGCAGCGTGCGGCCAATGGGCAGAGTGGAAGGCGACGGGCGGCCAATGGGCGGGCGCCGTGGCGGCGCGAGGAGGCCGGGGCGCGCGGGGCATGACGGCGGCGCGCGGGGCCGCGCGCAGGTAGCGGGGGGGCTCGAGGGGCTCCGGGCCTGGGGGGGACCCGGCACTGAGGGGGGTTGGGGCCGGGAAGGGCCTCGGGGCCGGAGGGTGCCGGGGCCACGTCCCTCCCGCCGCCGAGCCGGTGTTGGCCCTCGGCCTGTCCCAGCCGGCGGCGCCGCGCTGAGGGGAGCGCAGAAACACCGATACCCCTTCGCCCATTCCCTGAAGAGACGGACCGGGTCGGGCCGGGCCGGGGAGAAGTCCCGCCGCTGCCCGCCGGCGACCCGCCGGCTTCGCCTGAGGGGCTCTGAGCGCCGGCGGGGATGGGATCTGCGCCGGGGCTGCCCCGGGCGCGGCCCCGGCGGTGGCCGAGAGCCACAGTCCCACCATGCCCCGCACAGCCCCGCAGGCCGAGGGTCGCCTCCCTCCGTGCTCCCTCCGTGCCGCGGGGCGCTCGGAGCGGCTCCCGGTGAGATGAGACCCTCTGACCTGCGGGCATCCCGGGACCCGGGTCTCGGCTCTGTCCCGCCGTGACCCCCCGGTTCCCGGGGCGGGGAACACCGGGGACATCGCGGGAGAGACGCGCGGGGCTCCCTCCGGCCTTGACGTCGCGCCTCATTCTCTCCTGCCAGCGCCGCTCGGCTCCGGCCGTTCCTCTCCAGCATCCCGGGGTGGCTCCGCTCCAGCTCCGACACGCGGGACTGAAATGACCTTGGACGCCGGGACCAAGGGCAGCTCGCCGAATCCCGCCCGGGCTCGCTCGGGCCGCGGCTGCCCGCCCGCCGGTGCCTCCCTCCGCCTCTGAGCTTCCTGGGGTTTACGGGGAGGCGGGATCGCTGCCCGGCTCGCTCCGGCCTCCGCCGCGCGTTTCTCCGGCAGCGGGGAAGGAAGGGATCCAGCGAAAATCGCTCGGCGACGGAGGGGCTCGCGCCGGACCTTTTCCAGGCTGGATCCCAGCGCCGCGTAAGGGAAGGGAGACGCCGATCCCGTGGGAGGGAGAGGCACCGGGTTTCGCCTGGCGAAACCTGGGGGATCGGGGAGCCGGTGTGGGCAGGGAGGGGGTGTTAGGAATGGGCAAAGGGGCATCAGTTCGCTGGATTGTTTTCACTTTGCTGGGAACTTCTACATCAGCCCTCTCTGCCTCCTCTCAGGAGCGCTGAACTCCAACTGGTTTTGTTCCACTTGTATTTTGGGACACTTGGGATGGTGAGTTTACCTCAGGAGCAGTTTGGTGCTGAACAAATTCTTTGAGGAGGATGACGGTATGAACTGCTAGAAAGTGTTTTCCAGTGCTGGCACTGGAAGCACCTCTTGGAAGGGAAACCTCCCTGTGCCTGGAGCCCAGCCTTACCCTGTGCTCCCAAACTCTGGATGTGTATTATCCCTGATGCATCCAGGAGCAAGATCTAGACAGAGGAGACAAAGCAGCTCCTGCCATGTCCCTGCTGGGACTGAGGATGCTCCTCACAGCCCCCAGAGTCCCCCAGAGCATCCCACTGCCAGCACTGTGTCCAGGAGTTGTCCCTGATGGTGGCCATGAGAGGGAGAGAAAACAAGGATGCAGCACTTCCAAGTGCTTTCCAGCCTGTGTGTTTTTTAATTTTAGGGGATTTCAGTGTGTTTGGTGACCTCAGAGGGGTTCTGATGCCTTTGCTGTCCCCGATCCCTGTGTGGTGCCCCTTGGTGTCAGCACCAGTTGGGGATAAATCTGCTCACCCGGATTAAGCAGTGCAGGCGCTCGCGGATTTAAGGGATGACGTGAGGGAAGCCAGAGAGTGCTGAGCTCTGGACAAGGAGGCTCCAGATCGGGTCAGAGCCCCTTTTCAGCATGGGAAAAGGGCAGATGAAGGCTTTGGTGCCTCCATGATAGGAGTTTCAGCCTCAGGGCAGGTTGGCATCCCCTGGCAGAGGATGCCTGAGGAGTCAGGTAGGGAACACACCTTTTGGTGCTATGCCAGAGGATGTTCCTGTTATTTGAGGTGCTTCTTGTTATTTGGTGCTTCTTGTCAGTAAGGTCTCCTTTCCCTTCTTGACACATCCTTTGACCTGAGCTCCTAAAAACCCACAACCTCAGTGTGTCCATCCCATCCCTGCAGTGCTTGGACTCTGGGCTGTGCAGGCAGGTCTTTGCCAACAGTGGCTGTGGGGATCCAGGAGCTATTTCGCAGCCTGTTTCCAACCACACGGCACCAGTGACTTCTGTTTGGTTCTGTGCCCCCATGGATGTGTTACCTGTTCTGGGAGCATTCCCTGTGCCTCCACCTGGGACTCAGACAGGCTCCATTGCACCTGGACAGTGTTTTGGTCGGGGCTCTGAGGCTGTGGGGATGTGGGAGCTCACACAGCTTCAGCTCTCAGCCCATTGGGCTGGGATCCAGCGCTGGGATCCAGCACCCCTATCCTGGCTCTTGCTGAGTTGGGGGGATTATTTCCATGGGTATTTTTCAGATGAGCCCCTCGGAGCAGGAGCTCAGGATGTGTCTAGGGCAGTACAGGTGGTGAAGGAGCTGCTCTCAGAGTAGAGGAGGTTTGGTTGGCTCCTCGGCCTGGGCTCTGCGGCACTGCCACGGCATCACCCCGCGGGCACCGGGCTGTGCTCCAGCTCTGCGCCTGTCCCGCCTGCTGCCGCTCATCCTGTCCTGCCGCCGCCCCACCTGCTCTGCATCACCCCCTGCCTAGTGACCCGAGTGCTTTCCCTGGAATAATTTCCCCTCCATGGCTCTGGCTGTTTGCTGGCTCTGCCTTGCCACCGGTCCCCTGGGATCGTGCTCTGCTTGGCTGCCAGTGCCGCAGCAATCCGGTGGTGGTTTGCCGAGGGTGGAAGTGTCACCTTTGTGACCTGCCAGGTGATAACCTGCCTGTGGCGCTGGGCCCGTGTTTACTTTACCTGCTGTGGCTGATAAGCACCTCTGATAACGTTCTCGATGGTAAATAACTGGCTCTGAGGTGCCTGGTGATGACTCTGCCCTGGGAAGATGGTGTTTGCCGACCAAGAGGAGCAGACCCTGGCTGAAATCCATCCCCACTGGGAATTTTGCAGACATGTGGTTTTTCCCATCCCAATCTCCAGCCCTTAAGGAGAAGAGTCTCTGCTTTGGAGGGTGTTATCGCAGGGAGCCACAGCAATTTAGCTGCTCTGTTCTGAGCACTGGGGAGTCCCTGGCAGAAAAATGACTTTTTTTTTATCTCCACGTGACTTGAGAAATAGCAGAAATATTCTTGCTGTCCTTGAGCGGCTGATTCTGACGTCTCTGTGCAGGCTGGGATTGAAGGGAACAGATTTTACAGCTCCAGACCCCTTTTCCCCTTTCCCTAGGGGGCTGATGGGTGTCTCCTTGCAGTGCCACGCCGATGCACGAGAAGGCAGCTCCCCTGAAGAGCCCCGAGCCCAGGCACGGTCGTGAGAAGCTGGAGGTGTCCCACAAGCAGAAGAGTTTGGATTCCCTCGACGGCAGGTGAGGAGCAGCATCCCAGGGTCTGTCTGCAGTTGAGTGTTCTCTCTTTTCCGTCCTGCTGTGACTTTCCTGCTGCCTTTGAGCCCTGAATGCTGCCTGCCAGCTGGGGCAGGGCACAGGGGGGGCCCAACTTTGTTTTCTCCCTGAAATATTGTGGGTATAAAAGCAGAGAGGTGAAAGGGGTTTGGGGAAGGGGATGGTATTCCCACTGCTGAGGTTGTTGGTAGGATATTGCTCTCTTCATGGTTTGTCCTTCCATCTGTCCGTGGGATGGATATGGATGGATGTCCCTGTGCACGGCCAAAGCTGAGTCCACCCTCCTGCTCAGGCACATTCCCAAATTCCTGCCTCTGCTTTCCCTTGGGAATCCTTGCCCCAGCTGCTAAAGCTGCACATTTCCAGCTCCCAACCTGTCCTAAGCTGCTGCCAGGTCAACTCTGGGCTCCTTCCCCCAGAGCTGGGGTGTGTGTGAGGTACTTTGTTCTGGTGCCTTCACTGGCTCTCACCAGAGATCAGCCCTCAACAGCCAGTACTGACCCTCAGCAATGCCCAGTGCCACGATAAATCACGGAGACACCCAAAATGTGGCTTCCTGGGGGTCTCTCTTCAGTTCTGTACGTTTTTCTGTGTCTCATATTGCAGCACACGTGTTTTGGGGAGTGGGTGAGAGACCTGTGGCTCTTTGCTTACCTGGTGATGATTGTTTTTCCTTCCAGCCTCCGCCTGAACGAAGCCCTCAAGGATGAGGACATCAAGAAATGCCACCGGGAAGTGGTAAGCCTGTGGCTTTGGGAATGACCAGGCTGGAGTGTTGTAGCCTCTTGCCCCAGGAGGAGCCTATCTGGGGTCTCAGGTGTGGGCTGAAGGAGTCAGAGGCAGTTTCTGATGTGGGGCAGAGCATTTTAATTTCAGGAGACCTGGTGATGGTTTTGTGTGGCCTGTGCTCTGCCTTGCAAACGCTTCCAGGATTTTCCATCTAGAGCAGAGGAGAAAGTGGAAATGTTGACTGAGAGCAGTTAAACTTCTGTCCATTTGAACCTTTTTGCTTGTTCAGATTATGCCCAAACTAGATGGTTTTGGTCCATCTACAGATAAGAGATGTTCTGGAAGAGGAAGGAATGACAGGAAGTGGCATTTTGCCTTTTCCCATGAAGGAAATGGAGGAGAAAAACATTTTTCAATTTCCTCAGAGGCATCTGGGAGGGTGACAGGGCCAGCAGTGGATTTGTGCTAGGAGCAGGGGGTAATGCCCTCCGTGTTCTCCTGGAATGCTCCCACTGGCACCCCCACCATCCCAGCATCCCTCTGGGAGGTGTCTGAGCCAACTGCAGCTGCTGCTGCGCCTTGATCCTCTTAGGGCCAGCTCATCTGGTGACAAGGTGCTCAGATCAGAGGTGACCTTGTACCTGTGGGCAGGAGGGCTCTGCCTGCGCGGCTGCCACCAACCAGCCTTGCTGTGCCAGCCTTCTCTGCATCCTGGCAAAGCAGCTCCTCCCTTGGTGACAGCCGTGTCCCATGGGAGCATCCCGAGGGCAGGGGGCACAAAGCTGCCTTACAGGACCAGTTGAGCAGATTTATGGAAGGCATTGAAGCGCTTTGGAGCTTTGCCTTGGCCACAGGAGCGTTTCAGGGCCGACCTGCCGAGCCTCCTGCGGCGGCTGCCGGCAGGCTTTGAAGTGGCGCCGGGAATATAAATAGCAGGATGGCGCGGCGCGATGGGCGCAAAGCAAGTGCTGTCACCGTGTCCCGGATAAGGGGAGAGGAGGAGGAGGAGGAGAGAAACCGCTGGGCAAAAGAAACTGCCTGCAGATGAGCCTGGCGGAGAACCGGCTCCTCAGCAGCCCCTGTAGCTATTAAGGGAAATGTTCATCTGGGAGGATGGCACAGCCTTCGCCGGGTGCTGGATCATCCAACCTTCCTCTAATCCGTCGGGGCTCCTGTTCCCAGCCCGGTGGGACCCCCCTGCGCCGGTCCCGGGTGCGGGCAGAGGGAGGTTTTCTTGCAGGACAGGAATTTTTGGGTCTCCTTATCGGCAAGGTCACCGGATAACTTTGCTCTGCTTTGCTTTCAGGCTGCTAGCAAGTACAACTCCCAGTACCACAAGCTGTTCAAGGACATCCCGACGGAGGAGAGCGTGCTGAAAGGTGGGTGGCAGGGCGAGGGATGGGCACGGAGGCAGCAGGATCTGGCACAGGCATTGCCACGGTTCTCTCTTTGCCTTGCAGTTTGCTCCTGCGCGCTCCAGAGAGACATCCTCATCCAGGGAAGGCTTTACATCTCCCCCAACTGGCTCTGCTTCTACGCAAACCTTTTTGGGAAGGACATTAAGGTAATGTGGGCACCTGCCCACCCTGGTCCCTCAGGGCTTGTAACCACAGCTTATCCCCTCCTTCACCCAAATCCCACCAAAATCCCCAGCAAAAACCTCCAGTAGGAAGGGGAGCACGGCCATGCCTCCCGCTCTGATGATCTGTGGCATCAGCCTGGGGATACCAAATACTGGTTTGGTTTAAAATTCCCTGATGCAAAACCTCCTTCCAGCCGCAATGGCGCTTGAAGGAAGATCAAAGGTTTTAGGGGGGGTGAGATTTGAATCCCTCTCGGCTTTTCTTCTTGATTTACAATCTGATGTTTCCCCATTAGTCTTGTGGCTGACGGGGATCTTGGGCAGAGACGACTTCCTTTAAAACTGGGCTGAAGGACTGAATTATTTATATGTGATGCTTTAAACAAATACCTGAAGGAAGCTCGAGGTTTCAGCAAAGTTACCCTGCCAAAAATAACATCCTGCCTTGTTTTTCACCCTCCCTGGGCTTGCATGGGGGGCTCTCCTGGTGGGTCTTAGGGAGGCTGGCTGGATGGTGCTTGTGCTGTGTCCATCCTGGTGTTCCTGCCCTGCAGGTGGTGATCCCAGTGGTGTCTGTACAGCTGATAAAGAAGCACAAGACAGCTCGGCTGCTGCCCAACGGCCTGGCCATCACCACCACTGCCAGCAGAAAGGTAACACCAACACACAGCAGATGCCCAGGTCCAAACTGGATGTGGTTTGAGAGCAGTGAATGAAGCAATTCCCATCCCTGCTTAGGAAGTGAGAGTTGCTCTCTGTGCTGGTTGCCAGCCAGGGCAAACACCACAGCTTTGCTTTTGTTCCTGAATTTCACTTTGTTCCTGGACGAAGCAAAGCCCAAGTGAAACTCGGTCGAGCCTGACAAATCCCTGCCAGTCTCACGTAAAACCTTTAAACTCCTTAAACACAAGCAGGGAAAGGGTTTGGGCTGGCATTCAGCCAGAGCTGGTGGAAAACTTGGATACGGGGCTGTGTTTCCAGCTTTTAAATCCTGTTGGATGTTGTTGGCTGCAGTGAGCTGATGTAGTTTGTCCAAGTCCTCGCCTGCCTAGGTGCTGCTGCCAGCACTGTGTGTTGCCTGTCCCTGCCAGGGAGGGGGTTGTTCCTGCAGAATGTTGGGAGGCAGTTATTCCTGTGGAATTTGGGAGGTGGGTTTTAGCAGGGAGTGGCACAGGGCAGGATTTGGGCATTCAAAGCCACTGCATATCACCCAGGGGCTCTATGTCAGGTATGGTGAGTGTGGCCCTGTGTCCCTTCCATCCCTGGGGATGTTTTCTGTAGGTCCTGGCCCCATTTGCTGCTATGTCCCTCCGGGTTGAGCATGGGAAAGCTGTAGGAACAGCAACTGAGCAAGACTGGCCCCAAAAAAAACTGGTCCAGGTTTTAGCAGGCTGCAAAAATAACAGCAGGGAAGCTCCACAGGGAAATGCCTGTGGGGGCTCCTGAAAACGGGGAGATTCAAGGGCATGATGTCTCTGCCTGTCCCTGCCTGGGGAGAAGTGGAGTCAGGATGGGGGAAGCTCTCCCAACAGCTCACCTCTCTCTCTTGCAGTACATATTTGTGTCCCTCATCTCTCGTGACAGTGTCTATGATGTCCTGAGGAGAGTCTGCACCCACCTGCAGGTACCCACGCACCCACTCTGTGCCCCACTGTGTGTCCATGGCCCTGAGGCTCTGCACCTGCCCTTTGGGCTGAGCACAGCTCTTCATCACTGCCTCCAAGGCTTTGGACTGCTCCCAAAGCCCTCTCCAGCTCCCAGCATCCTCACTCCTCAGCAAGGGATGGGAAGAGGGGCAGGAGCCATGCCTTGGGCACATCCTAACCCTGTGGGCTTTTCTGGGTCATGGATGAGGCAGAGCTCCGAGTTTCTGCTCTCTCTCAGGGCGTTGGTGTGAATTATTTATAATCTGGTGGTAATACTCGTTCTGCCACTCTGCACATTGATGCTTTTTGCCCAGATCCAAAGTTTTAAGGGGAGGAAGAATGGTACAAAGTTAAAAAAGAATTTAACTTAAGTGAGGGAAGATGTCCATTAGCCCTTGAGCTGGAGAGGATGACTGTGGAGACCTCTTCTCCCTGACTTTGAAGCACATGGGAAGCTGTGCAGGAGCCCTGCCCTGCCCAGGAGGGTGTGTGCCAGCTGTGCCAGGGCAATGATTTGGATGATTCAGCCCTGTTGCCAAACTTAATCTTTGAAACGTGCTGGGCTCTGCCCAGATGTACCCTTCTTTTTTTTACCCCTAATGTTTTATCCTGTCCATGGAAGCCCTTGGCTCAACCATGGCCCCACCAGGTTTTGTGATGGGAAGCAGTGATGCAGTGCCCTTTTCTCATGCCCCAGAACAGATTATAAGTTCTAGCAGCTGCTCTTCACAATCTCAGCAGAAAAGCCCAAATTCCATTTTGTGGCTGAGGCTGAAGCAAGAGAGCTGGCACTGTAATGCCCCATCCTTTCCTCCCCATCCAGGTTTCCAGTAAGAAGAGCTTGAGTCTGAAGGAGCTGTCAGAGGAGCCGGACTCTGTGTCACTGGTGAGGCTCAGGGCAGCTCTGGGAGAGGAGAGGAGAGACCCCCTGACCTCATGTGGGTGGAGAGGGCCTGCCTGGTGCCCTTGGTGGGTTTGACACTGTCTGGTGGCTGCTCAGAGAGTTGGGAGAGAGCTGGTTCTTCTGTTGGTGCCATCAAAGGGTGCAGGGAGGTGCCTGTTGCCATCACAGCTTCTCCTCTGGGACCCTCATCCCAGACTTGGCAGGAGCAGATGGGTCAAGAGGACTGGCTGAGCACAGCCACTGACTCTGTTTATAGACAGAAAAACTTCAGAGTGATGTGGAAAATGCCACTACTCTGTTCCCTGATGGCTGATGCTGTTCACAGCTGGGAATGTTGGATAACAGGCTGGGAATGTGGCTGAGTTACCCAAAAATCTGCAGGATGAGTAGGATGGGGGGAGAGGGAAGCACCTGCTGAACCATGGCATGATCCAGGAGCATGGGGGCCGTATCCTGCACCTTTGGAGCAGGGTCTCTTCCATGGCTGCTGGCCCTGAGCCTCGGGCTGGGTGCAGGAGGTGACAGTTGGGGTGCACCAGAGGGTGACAGGTGGGATGTCACCCATGGTCTGGTGACATCCCAGGGGTTAAAGGCTCATTTCAAGGGAGTGAATGGTTTGAATCAGGAGTGACCCAGGCTGATCTGGTGCTTTGGTGGGATGCAGCCCTTTGGCAGCTCCAGCCCTGGGAACTCTCCATTGGGGGAGTCCCTCTCTGTGCCAGCTGCCATGCCATTTGATTTGTTGTCTTTTTGGGGCACTTTTTTTGGCCCTATTTGGGGCATGCTGGAGAATTCCAGCTGACTGCTCTGAGTTTCAAGGGTGGAGGAGGCAGCAGCTAGAATTTGGGGCAGGTGTGGGGGGCATGGGCAGGTCCTTCTTTGGTAGTGGGAACCTGCATTCCCATGGAGCCATCATGGAAGACCAGCTCTCCCTCAGGAGGATGTTTTGAATGTGCTGGTGCTCCATGGAGATACTGTAAGGTTTGAGTTTGAATCTGGCCCCACCATATCTGTGGCACTGCTGGTTTCATTCATGGCTCACCAGGACTGTTCCCACAGGAGGTGATCGTCCCCGAGGGTAAGTGGAGGAAGGTGTCACCTACCTCACTGTCACTGTCACTGCCAGATGCCAACTACCAGTGCATCCACCGGACCTCTGTCAGCAGCCTGAGCACCAAGGAGAGCTCCTTCACCTCTGAGGAGCCACTGGTTTCAGGTGAGGGGCATCAGTTTGTGCCTTGCTCCATGTGGGTGATAACCTCCATAAAAGTGTGTTCATCCATCTGCTGCTCTCCTGCAGGGGAATTCTGCCTTACAGATTAGGCTGGGAGTCAGCAATGCAGTCCTGGGGATGGGCTGGGGTCTCCTGGCTGTGGGATCTGAGCCCATGAGGGAGGAATATTTGATGTTTCCTGGTTGCTGGAGGAGCAGGAGCAGCAGCCAAGTGTGGCTGTGCCACTGACTCCGGGTTTGCTTTCAGAAAGTGCAATAAATACCGAGGAGGAGCTGGAGGTGGAGCAGAGCTGTGTGGCAGAGCTGAGACCCTCTGACTACCAGCTCCTGAAGATCTTCATCGTGCTGTAAGTGTGCCAAGCGTGCAGGGAAGCTGGGGGGACACTGCTGGGAATGTCAGTCTCAGTCTCAACTGGGTGTTTGGCTTGTTCCTCTGCTCCCAGCATCTGTCTCCTGGTGGTGTCCTCCTCGTACCTGGCATTCCGCATCTTCCGTCTGGAGCAGCAGCTCTGCTCTCTGAACCGGGATTACCTCTCCCGCGGGCACAGGAGGTGAGGCACCCTCAAGGACATCTTGGGACACACAGTGGAGGGACATGAGTGGAGGACTTGAAGGAATGTGGGTGCAAAGAGGAATGGCTCCACTCTGATGTGTCTAAGGAATGCTCTGTCCCTTATCCTGGGCCTGCTGTTGGGCTGGCCAGTGACAGAACCCACAGTGCCATCTCCAGACCAGAGGTGATCCCATCAACTGCTGCTTTGAGTGACTGGGAAGTTTTGCTGTCCCTAAGACTCTGGAGCTTGGGAAGAGGTTTCCTCATAGGTTTGGGCTTGGTTCTCCAGTTGTAGGAAGCACCAGGACATTTCTTTGGAGCTGGGCTGTTCCTGGGGACTAAGGCCATGGGCATCAGCATGGGATGGACAGGAGGGGAATCTCCTTGGGCTGAGGACATCAGAAGGCACTGGGATGGGATAAGGAGCCTCTGCAGTTACTCATCCCATCTTCCCCACTCCCTGCTTGCAGGTGACCGTTCCCCAGGTGCTGGCTGAGGATGGACACTGAGGTGGTGGCTCCCTGCCCACGGCTCCCGGTGCTGTGTCCTCCCAACCGTGGCTGTTACATTTGGTCCGGCTTTCCCTCGGCTGGTAAAATGGGACCAAGTATTTTCTCTCTTCCTTCGGGCACTTGCTCCTGGTGGGACTTTCCAGCCAGGTTCTGGCCACCAGTGCCAACTCCCCATCCCACTGGAAACCTGTTTTCTCCCTGGGACACTGCTGTGCTGTAGCACTGGACAATGGCTCGGGGCTGCCGAGCACTTGGACCTTCCCTTAGGACTTGCTGCTAAGATGGATGCTGGTTTTTATTTCAGGCTTGTTTATTTCTTGTTAAAAGATGACCTTGGGCTCACCAGGAACCCCCAGAAATGTGGATGAGTTGCCACTGCTGCTCTGGGAGAACCCACCTGTTTGTCTCAGTATCCCTGGGAATGTTCCTGGAAGAATGGCCCTGAACATAGGGATCTGTGGGGATGGGGAGAAAGGTCCCACTAGCCCTGTGGGGTGTCATTTATCCCACACACAAGGGAGGGGGTACAAGCCAGGGCTGCCCAGCCCTTCTCTCCTGGAGCACTGGGCTCAGAGGGGGGGATGTGTGTGTGTGTGTGTGTGTGTGTGTGTGTGCATCCCTTGCAAAGCACTTTAAGGTCCCCCAGACCAGGTGTCCTCTCTGGGGTTCACACCTGGCCCAGGTGAACTGCTTGCTCCATGAGGATGTTGGAAAGGAGCCCATGGCTGGCACTGGGGAATGTCCCGGGGTGCAGTGTCTGTGCCCTGGCTCATGTTAACCTTGTCACCACATGGAGCTGAGTGCTGCAGGATCTGTCTCACAGGATTTGTCCCTCAGCCCCCCTGGGAGCACCCTGGGGTGGCAGGTGGTACCGGTGTGATTCCTTTCTTTCCTGTTTTTTTGGGAACTACAAGTGCTGACGGGGCCAAATCCCGGCGCCCTGGGGAAGAGCTCGCTGCTCGCTCCGGGCTTGGAACGGCTTTTAAATGGAATTACAATAAACCCAGGATTTTCTAGCACATCACTCTCTCTTACCAGCGTCCTCCAGAGCGGTGCTAGGCTGTGAGCCACAAAACCGGGCACCCCAAAATCTCTGCTGTCCCAGTGTCCCTTCAGGACGTGAGTGACATGGGGACAGCCCGTCCTCTCATGGGGACAAGGGGACAGGGATGCTCCCGACGGAGGGGCCAAGGAGGTTCCTGCACTAGATGGCAGCAGAGACCGCGGGATGTGGCGCGCTGGTGGCAGGGCCACCGTGGGGACAGCGGTGCCGGGGGAGGGAGCTGAGTTTCAGCCCCGCCCAGCTGGGGTGGGCAGGGTGAGCCTTCCTCTTTCTCCTCCTCCTCACTGCACATCCACAACCCAGTTCCACTCCTTTCCCCGGCTAGACCATGCAGCAAAATGCATGAAACTGGCCTCACTTGGAAACCACGGTGGCACTGGTTAAGTGGGGACAGGGGTGGTGTCACCTGTTCTGGGCGGGATTTAGCAGCCGGGGGTGCCTGGGGGGATGGTCTGGTTTATTCAAAGCCCCGGCATTATGGGGCTCTCGGAGCCTTTGATTCCGTGGGCGACCTGGAGGATGAAAGGCACCATCCTGTCCCTGCCAGGGACTCACCCAGCTCATTTACAAGGTGGAAATGGGTTTAGGATTGTTTTTCCAACAAACAAGTTGGTGTTTAATGAGTCCAACCTCAATGTGGGGCTCTTTGCCACAAAAAGAGGTTTAGAGGTTGAGGACTGGGGGGAGTTTGGTCTGATGGGCCCAGCCTGTTGTTTGTTGGGTCCTCCAATAGCAGGTGTTTGGGGTCCCCGTGCTGAGCCTGAGCCTGAGAATGTGGTCTCCTCTCAAGACCCCTTGGTTAAAGCCAGTGGTGGGACGAGCCATGGGTGCAGTGACATGGAGGAGGTTTGGAGGAGCACTGGGATGAACCCACAGTGTGCTTTGGGAGGGCTCTGCTGCCAGGATGTGGTTGCAAGGCTCTGGTTTTGTTTCCCATCTGGTGTCTGCCTGCCTGGTTTGGTGCATGTTGGCTGTCCCAATGGCATCCTGCTTGAGCCTATTTGCTTCTCTTTGTGTAAAGAAATGCCACGTAAAAGCTTTGGGTGCAGGGAACATCCCTGGACACTCACCTTGCTGGCCTGGAAACAGCACTGAGGACACAGGGTGGTGCTGGGTGAGCACAGCCCCTGCCCTCACATCCCCCTGCTGTTGCCCATGTCACCCCCACCGTCCCATCTCCTGTCTTCCTCCCTCCCCAGCCCAAGCCAATCTAAAAATAGGATTGGGAGATTAAATCAGCCAAGGCAGCTCTGTCAGACGGATGAGTCAGAGCCACCATGCTGTTACACTCTGCACCACAGCATGAGCAGGGACACCAAGGACTGGATTACGCCAGGAAACACAGTTTGGTCTGAGTTTTATTTGGGATTTGGGAGTGGCAGTGATGTTGCTCTGGCAAAGCCCCCCAGAGTCCAAAGGGAATCCCCTTCAGCAAGCAGCTGGATCCTGCTCTGGCTCCAGCTGAGTGGGTTTCCAGGGAGGGCTGGTGCTGGAGGCTGCTCTCCTGTCCAGGCAGTGTTGGGAGGGAGGGGAACGGCCCCAACCCTTGTCAGGCCCCAGTGCTGCCATGAGGGTGTTTGGGAGCAGCCTGGGCTGATTTCTTGACATTCACTTGGAGCAGGGGAAGGTGAAGCCCTCCATCCCCTCTTGTGCTGTGCTGCTGCACACACTGGTGGTGAAGAGCTCCAGGTTAAAACCAATCCTTCCTCAAGGGTTGTATTTAACCTGGATTTCCCTTCTCAGGTAGGGGTGTGGTTGCTCTGCTAGACACCACCTGAGCAACATGCTCTTTGCTTCTCACCAGGTGAGAGATTGTTCCTTATCCTGCCATGACATCTTAGTTTAATTTTTATTTTCCACACTGCTAAGTCTGTCTTTAAGGAGAGGATCCACTCCAGGATCCCAGCCATCATCCAGCACGGGAAGAGAAGTGTTTCAATTTTCTGAAGTGCATTAAGGACTTCAAGGAGCCCGCAGTTATCTTTGGCTTTTATACCTCAAACTCTGTCCTTTTGTTCTCCCTAGTGTGTTATTTTTTTTTTCTTCTCAAGTAACAGAACTGGTTTTGTGTTATGAGCAGCGACCGCTAACAAGGGTTGGGGAGCACTGTCAAACCCTCCCCGCACAGAGACGACCTAAAATCCTAATGAAAAACACCAAACTTCAAAGAGTGAGTGTTGCTTTTCATCTCAATTAAGTTTCTTTTCCTAGGATTGGCTTTCTCAGCTTCTTATTAATCTTGCAGCAGTTCAGAGTCAGGTTTTAATTTGCAATAAGAACAAGCAGGGGTGGGGGACCAAAAAAAGCCATCGCTGTGTGGCTGAGGAGCACCTGGCTGATGAAAAATGACTTTGATTTTGCCCTGTTCTTAAGTTAATTGTAGCATTTCCTTTGCAGTCTCATCTTTTTGCAGTGACATCTCAATGTCAGATTTTCAGGGGTACAAAATCCTGGCTTCTAAATCCTACATTTCTCCAATACCATTAGCAGGAGGCACAAATTAGAACTGTCCACGATAAAGCACTCAGGGGCTTGGGTTTAAGGAGCATTTGCTAAACCTGGCTTGGAAGGACAATGCCTGGAGCCAACTAAAGCCACCTAATGAGGGTGTGTTGCCTGCTGGGCACAGGTGGAAAAGTCTCTTTAGCAACCTGTTTTGCCACAGCAATTACTGTAAAAATTTACCATGGAGAGGGTTTCTTTGAAAGCAAAGTGACTCTTGTCAATAGAAGTTGAAAGGCCGGTGATTTCAAGAGGAGAATAAGGCTTTTCCTGGAGAGAATGGGGTGTTTGGGGGGTGTAGCCATGCTAGAGGGGTTACATTCTTTTTCTTTGGGACAATCCTGTGCATGGGCATCTCCCTCAGGCAATGGGGGTGCTGCCTCTTGGACTGGGAAGGCAGTTTTTGGGGGGCTGGAGGTGCATCCCCATCACTTCTGTGCCAGTTTTGTGATGAGAGCTTTCCACTCTGACCTCTTCTGCGTGATGTAGGAGGGGGTGAGGAGCTGCAGCAGAGGCTCCATCCTGCCCTGGAAGTAGCCGTGGCACAGAGCCTCGGCGTTGCAGATCACGTACATCCCACAGTCGTAGCTGTTCTGCTGTGCCGGCGCCTTCTCCTCCACAAAGGTGGCTTTGCCCCCTCTTTTTCCCAGAAAGGCCTCCAGTTTCCCTGCCACTTGCTTGGCGTGGGCAGAGTTGCATTTACTGTGGGAATCGTAATGGGCAAAGCACTTTTTGTCCCTGAAATAAACCAGCAAGCTCCAGTGGGTGCCCCCAGCGGCCTGGCTGGAGTTGTCATTGATAGGCAGGAACAGCAGCTCCTTGCAGAGAAGGTCCAGGGGCTGGAGGAATATGGCTATTTCTTCCTGACTAAGGGCACACTTGATGAACTGGGCCACCTCGGGGCTGATGAAACAAACTCGGTGGCTGAACTCCTGGAACTGCTGGGTGCTGAAGTACTCGAAGGCGAAGCCGATGATGCGGTCGTTGAGCCAGTTCGGGGGCTCCAGCAGCGCCACGTCCGACTGCCTCAGCAGGCTGTCCACGTAGCTGAGAACCACGGGATCCATCCTGGGCTGCTCCCCAGAGCTGCAACAGACAAGGGAACACGGGGTGGGAATTGGATCACAGCCAGGATACAGCCCTCACCTGGATACAGCCCAGCAAACAGCTGGGTTCCTGCTCAGCAGCAGTGAGTGAGCCCAGGATTCCCAGATGGATATGTGCAGGACCATGAGCAGATGGAGAACACACAGCGCTGGGTTAAGCAGCAACCTACTGTGGCTCCAATGAGATCAACCTACTGTGGCTCCAATGAGATCAACCTACTGTGGCTCCAATGAGATCAACCTTCCGTCCTGAGGATCTGAACCTCACAACTGTGACGGTGCTCACAGGGGTCCGAGGATGAGGGAAGAGACGAGGATCTGACTCCATGTTTCAGAAGGCTTGATTTATTATTTTATGATATATATTATATTAAAACTATACTAAAAGAATAGAAGAAAGGATTTCATCAGAAGGCTGGCTAAGCATAGAAAAAGAAGGAGTGATAACAAAGGCTTGGGTCTGGGACAGAGAGTCTGAGCCAGCTGACTGTGATTGGCCATTAATTAGAAACAACCACATGAGACCAATCCCAGATGCACCTGTTGCATTCCACAGCAGCAGATAACCATTGGTTACATTTTGTTCCTGAGGCCTCTCAGCTTCTCAGAAGGAAAAATCCTAAGGAAAGGCTTTTTCAGAAAATACGTCTGTGACACACAACAAAGGAGTTTCAGAGCAGTTCCTGCACAGAAACCAGGAGTGATCCAGAAGTCAGGTGGTGTTTGTGTGTCTCAGTGTTTCACCTGTGCAGTGACAAGCACTGGAGTTCTTTGCATCACTGTATTCCCCTAAATAAAACCCTTTTTGGGCTGTCTGACAGACATATGGTCCCTTTCTCCAAGCACAGAGTGCCCCAGCTCTGTGCCAGAGGCACAACCTGTTCCAGGAGAACCTGCTGGGCCGCCAGCACAGGAGGCACAGCTGTGAGTAAGGAGTAACAAAGGAGGACGAGATCACAAACAAACCAGTTCCTGACCGTGGGAATCTTTATGACAACTCTACACAGCCAGAGTAGGATTTAGGAGATTTTCCATAGGGAAATTTGATTTAGAGCCCCTATATCTACCCTGGTTTTCCTTTAGCTCTCACACCCTGCAGCCCTTCCAGGCTCCTCAGTGCTGTGATGCATCCTCAGCCTCTAGATCCTTTCCTGGCCATGACAGGGCTGGAAATGCCACAACTTGGGACACAGATGACATGGAACTGGTTTTGGTCTCATGCTTCCCTCCTCTGTCCCAAAGGCAGCAGGAAAACATCTTCAGATTTCTGAAAGCCTCGTGTGAAAGCTCAGAATGGTAAGATCACTTTAATATGATTCACTAGAAATAAGTCACCAATATTCCATCATGATCAAGAAGAATGAAGCAAATGGAGTGTTCTGTCAGGAAGAAGTAGATTCACACTTCTTATTGTGACATGAATCACGAGGAATAACCCTTCCTGGCCTAGGATGCATAAATTAAGGGATTTATCTCTCAAAAATGTTGGCAAGATCCCCCGGCACGTGACAGGCAAGGAGCAGAATGGATGAGCCATGGTCCATGTGTCAGAGGTCGGAAGGAAGGGCTGAGGTGAGTGTTTGGGCCATGAAACAGCCCGTGAGCGCCTGTGTGAGGCTGGTGGATCCCGGAGATGCCGGGAGCAGGAGTCAGCAGAGGAAGGGAGCAGCCCTTGTTTGTGTGAGCCAAACACAATGGTATTTGGACACGCTTCCGACCTTAATGAGCTCCAACTATTTCCAAGCTCGTGGTGCAAACCCTTGTAGTATAAAAACAAGAAATCCCAACGGAATCCCAGTAACTCCTCAGCCTGCCCGAATATAGGCTGGTTTAAAGATCTGGACATCCTCCAAACATCCTGTTTGGGGGGTTTAACATGGTGAAATACTACTGAAATACTTCTTGTATGTGCCCATGAAATGCCCCAGATTTTACTTTACATTGTGTTCTTTCTGCTTCATCTTCTCCTGGACATGTAGAAGTCCAGCCAATAGCTTTCCACTCCATCCAAATGGGATTAAGGGCGAGGGAAGCGTGTGTCCCGTGCTCTGTTAATTTTCCACTCTGCAGAAACATAGTTGTCTTTTTTTTTTTTTTTTTTTTCTGTCATGACATTTGGCAGGTTCCTCCAGTCAGGAAGGAGAGTGCAAGTGCTTAATTGCCACTAGCTACTACTTTTAATTTTATTGCCATCTGGTATTTGTGAAACTGCCTGTGAGTTCTGTGGGATGACTCACCACATGCAGCTCCAAGGAAAACCTTTGGGAGGCTCCCTCAGAGCCAGGTCAGGTAAGCAGAGAGGACCAAAACAAAGCGGTGGGGCTGTGAAAAGCCACTGGTGAAGTGGCTTTCTTTGGGAGAACCTCCCATAAGAGCTAAAGATGGATCTGCAGAGGAGCCAGGACGTGGATCTGAGCCTCTGAGGAGTGCTGAAATCCCGATGTGGACTGGGAGCAGCCCTGCTCAGCCACAGCCAGGACTCTCTTCCGGAAGGCTCAGGCACGTTCTGTTCAGTTTCCATAAAAATAAGAATAAATACTGGCACAGGCCTAGAACATTTGCTGGAGGTTGCCAACAAGTGTCTTGCTGGTTCATTTTATTTGCATATTAGTAGCTGGAATTAGTGCAAACTCCCTGGAATCCTCAGCTCCTCCAAGGGATTTCAGCTGCCCCATTTCCAATGCTGAGACGAGGAAACGGGGGAGAGATAAAGGAGCATTTCCATACAAACACCACCATTTCATTTACAGATTTAAAAATGGTGCTGTGCTGCATCAATAGGGCAAGAGGTCAAGCTTCCCTCGCTGAAGTTATAATAATTTAACAAATTACCTGCTGGCATCAGTGCGAGTTCAATCCATAAATGGATGGAGCTCCTTCGTGTCCAGACACAATGCAGAGCCTCTGTTTTCCAGCACTTGACCAAAAACCACCCCAAACCTGTCATTTTCACACCATTAAAGACAACAACCCTCTGCAGGTAATTGCTGAAGGCACTCAAGAGCCAAGGAATGAGACTCCTCAGTAACTGAGCATAAAAAGGCAGTGACAGAGCAACAGGAGCATGAACTGAGGTTGAATCAGAATCCTAAAGTCCATTTTAATTAATTAAAGGTGCTAACCAGAGTGAATAGTTTGGGGTGACATGTCACTAGAGTCCTGTTCCTAATTTAAAGAACATGGAGGAAAATAGAAAAATAGTCACCTGGAACACAAAAAATCCAGACTTTATCAGGGAGCAGGAGGAAGGACAGAGAAGGTTTTGTCTTTTAAGATCAAAAGACCTTATGGTTTAACTTTCTATTCACTTTTCCTGGAAATATGAGGTTTAGATACCATGTCTGGATAGTTGTTAATGGAGCAAGATCAGACAAGGAACATTAATTTCTATTTACCAGCAGGAGCCAGGCTGCATGACACCTGAATCTCTGGACTTACGTGTTTCCTGACAGAGCCAGAGGAAAAACCCACAGAAAATTAAACAATTCAACCAGAACGGAAGCGTAGTTGTCTCCTTTTTTGTCAAATATAAATAATCTTTCTGCTGTAGGTTATAATTCTTGTATGATACAAGAACATCCCACTTCTGAAGGTTCAACAGGCCATGAGTGCGGAAATCAGAGGAAAATACTCCAAGCTCTGTGCTCACTATGCCCAAACCTCTCTGTTTGGGACAAATTCCCCAAACCAGAGACTCTGCAACCAAACTCAGAACCTCTCTTGGTGTCACAGCAAGAAACCAAGAGCCACAGGAACAACAGGCAGTGGTTTTTGCTCTCCAGGATGGGGTTGACCAAAACCTGGAGTTTAACAGGAAAAAACCCCTCAGCGAGCAGAACGCCTGAGGATGGGCGAGGGCACCAGGAATGTCCCGGAGGTACCGAAGGGATCCCAGCTCCGATCCTGAACCCCACGGCCGATGCACTCACCTCTCACCTCCCACACACAGGGGCTGATCCAGGGAGCAGCGGGAAGCACGGCCAGGGAATGGAACTCGCCTGGAAGACCTGGAGGTGACAGGAATTCGGTCAGGAGTGGGAATTCGGTCAGGGGAAGCAATCCGGGGTGTCCCACGCCCCACGGAGGAGGAGGAGCCATGTGCTGACCCCGGTTCTGACCCCGAGCGTGTCCCGGCGCTCTGGGGCCGGGATCAGAGCAGCCGGCAGCCCCGGGAAGATCCCGCTCAGCCCATCGCTGCTTTTATAGGAATAAACGGGAATTACGGGCCAGGAGAGGGTGCACCCGGGCCAGGCACAGGGTCAGGGCCTGGCTGGGGTGGGAGCACCTGGGGATCACCCACAGCACCGTAACTCACCTCCACTCCCTTACCCGTTTAACCCTTTTCTCCCCTTAAAATACGGGCTTGAAGCTTCCGGGCCCGAAGCCGGCCAGCACCGACCCCCGACGGTTGCGGCCGGCGCGACCCCCGGGCATGGCACCCAGGATCAGGTCCTTGCTGGGCCAGGTCCTTGCCGGGACCTTACTGGCACCGTATCCCACCGTGTCCCCTCCCGTGTCCCCCCGGCTCTCACCCGCCGCCTCATCGCCCGTCGCCGCCGCCGCCGCCGCTTGGTTACCGCGCACTGCCGTAAAGCGGCCGCGGCCGCGTCGTAACGACAGGGGGCGTGCCCACGGGGCGTGCCCGTGGGCGTCCCCACAGCGGGGCGGGGCGGTGCACGCGCCTCCCTCCTTGCCTGCCTCCGCCGGGCGGGCGCGTGAGAGCGGCGCGCGCGCGCGGGCAGTCGGGCAGCGCCCGGGCGGCGGCGGAGGAGGAGGGAGCGCCTGTCTGTCCGTCCGCACCCCCTCCTTCCCGGCACCCATCTCAACGCCCATCCTCGGGACCCCCGGACCTCCCTCAGCACCGACCCCCGGGACCCTCCTTCCTCAGCAGCCACCCTTGGGACGCTCCTCAGCACCGACCGTCCTCAGCGCAGACCCCCGGGACATCTGTTCAGAACCGACCTCCTTCAGCCAACGACCCTCGGGACCCCCCTCAGCGGCGGCGGAGGCTGCGGCTGCGGGCGAGGGATGCGCCGCGCCCCGACACCCAGGTAAGCGGTGGCGGCAGCGGGGAGCGGAGCGGGGCGGGGGCCTCCGGTGCGCGCGTGAGGTGGGAGCGGCGGGGCGGGGGTCGTGAGGCGAACCCCGCCGGAGCATCGCGGGGCCGGTGGGAGCCTTTGTTCGGCGGAGGAGGGCGAGTCTCCCTGGCGTCGTGGGGTCTGCCCGGTGTCGCGGAGTCCTCCCGGTGGTGTGGGATCCTCCCCGCCCGGGCCGCCCCCGGTGGGTGCGCGGTGCGGGGCAGCCCCGTGTTCCCCCCCCCTCCCTCCGCCCCG
Organism: Agelaius phoeniceus; assembly: GCF_051311805.1. Lineage (NCBI taxonomy): Eukaryota > Metazoa > Chordata > Aves > Passeriformes > Icteridae > Agelaius > Agelaius phoeniceus. The sequence continues at coordinate 18,189,834 of NC_135277.1, forward strand.
TGCACGGCGTTTCACCGCCCGGTGCCGCTCACCCCCATCGCGAGTGCGTTTGACACTCAGAACATGGAAAAATCAGCCTGGGAGGGAGGAGATTCACCTCAGAGGCGTCCCTAGTGTCAGCAGAGGGGCCATGGGCTGTCGCCCTGAGTCTGGCATAGCCCTGAGGCCGCGGCTGTGGACATCGCCACGGGAGCAGGTTGCGGACGCCCCGCGGCTCCGGCAGCCCGGTCCGCCCCGCAGAGCCGTTCCCGAGCACCCCTCAGCCATTCCCGAGCACCCATCAGCCATTCCCGAGCACCCATCAGCCATTCCCACCCGCCGGAATGAGCTGTACCTGGGTGTGCTTAGCACAGTGTCGGACTTCACGGCAGCTCCCACCCTGGCACGCCGGACCCCTGTGGGAGCACTGCTCCTCCGCAGGTTAAGAGAGTCGATATTTCTTTCTGGAATTTTCGTAAACGTAGCCAAAACGGCCTTTGCTTTCCAAAAAAATAACCCCCTCCGACGTGACCTGCGCTAGGACCTGCCGTGAGTTCGGAGCCGGGTTTTTGGCCGCCCTTCTGCTTCTCGATCGGCTTCCTCCTCCTCCATTTACGGTTTCCCATCCCCAAAGCAAGCCGAGGGTGATAAAGTGGGGAGCGTGAGCTCAGCAGAAATCATGGCTTTCCCATCCCGCGCTGCAGCGCGGTCCCTGCCCATCGGCGGATCAAAAAAATAATCACGTAGCGGCAGAGGAAGGAGATTTGCTGCTACGGGAGGAAAACCGGCGCGGTGTCTCGCTCAGTCGATAACCAAGAGCTGTAATAAATCGCTCTGTAAATAGATTGCTAGGCGGAGAATTGGGTTTCTGGCCGGCTCAGGTGCTTTCCTGACTCTTTTCCCATGGGACTGCTAGGAAATGACAGGGGAGCGGTGTGTTCCCATGGAGAGGTGCCTGGATGCTGCGGTGATGGGCTGTGAATCCTTAAGCACGACCTTACAAATCTGACCTTATCCATAAACTCTGGCTAGGTCAGAGCCTGTGTTATCCCTGAGCAGCAGCATCTTTTCAGCCCCTCGCCATACAGTCACAGAATTTCCCCTATGTCCTTGAGTAAACTCACCCATTTCAATGGCTTTTCTCATTTTTACGTTTTATTTAATTAAAATAAGAGGTGTTTCCATGCCTCTTTCCCTCGTTAAGGCTCTCCCAGCCTTTGCCTTCCCTTCTGGCTGTAATTTTTGATCCCCAAGACCATTTTGGAAGCTGTCGGTCAGGCTGCTGATGGCAAGGAAGATAATTCAGCAGCCCCAGCACACAACTAATAAGCTTTTGTTTCCTGGGCTATCAATGATGATGCAAGTTCATATTTTTATTTAATTTTTTATTTATTTATGTATTTATTGTGATCAATGCATAAATCAGGGTGGCTTTAGAGATTTTTCCTCTGTGTTGAAAGGCCTGGTGTCCATCAGCAGCACATGGAAAAAGCTCTATTGGAATTCATCATGTATTTCAAATGTAGATCTGTTTTGTGACGTTATTTGTTCTCTGCATCCACAGCTCCTGTTATGATTTATAAACTCCCCGTTTTAAGCTTTTTTTTCCTCCTTATTCTGGGTGGGGAAGCTGCATTTTCAGATTCAAGGTATCAAATGCCTGATACGACTACTGCTGTTACAGCATCTTTCACAAACACCAGTACTAAACCACTCAGACAATCAAACCTTTGGAATCCTTGGCTAGGAAAATCTGAATGCTTTATGCCTAAATCATTTGTATCTGGGATGTTTATGGTGTGTTTTGTGAGCATTGATCAGGTTTGCAGGAAAACCCCTGAGAATTTCAAGCACCTGAGTTCAGGCACTTGGGAAATGTGAAACTCGAGTCACCTATGCAGCTTTAATTTAGCTTAATTTAATTTAACTCGTGTCAAAGCATGGCTGGACTTGAAATCCTCATCCCCTGCTTGGTTTCTGGGAGAGCAGTATTCTGCTCTGGATGGAAGAACAGATTGTTCCTTCCCATGCCTGCAAGTCAACAGGGGGAGTACTGGGAGCACAGGCACAGTGCTGGTCCCTCCACTGGTTTTGCAGCTTGGCACCACCAAACTGGCAAGGAAGGCCAAGGCTCACCATGACAGCCTCGAGACCACACGTGTCCTGTAGTCCTGAAGCTTAAATGCCTCAAGTCTGGGGAAACCAGGAGCAAACTTCCAGTGTCTGAAAGGGGTTTACAAGGAAGCTGGAGAGGTCCTCTTCATCAGGAACTGTAGTTCCAGGACCAGGAGGGATGGCTTCCCGCTGCCAGAGAGTGGGGTTAGATGGGATATTGGGAAGAAGTGGTTGGCTGAGAGGGTGGGCAGGCCCTGGCACAGGCTGCCCAGAGCAGCTGTGGCTGCCCCATCCCTGGAAGTGTTCCAGGCCACGTTGGACAGGGCTTGGAGCAACCTGGGATAGTGGCAGGTGTCCCTGCCCATGGCAGAGGGTGGAACAAGACCGGTTTTTAAGGTCCCTTCCAGCCCAAGCCAGTCTGGGGTTCTGTCATTCGAGTGTGACCAGAGAGTTTCTGAAGTCATTTGGGGTGATTGGTTTTGGTGAGTGTAGCATGGCCATTTTCTGCCTAATTCTAGTTCTTGCTCTAAACTGTGCAACTTTTGAACTCAATTCCTTTAAAAATACATTTATGAGAGAGCAAACAAGGTCGTTGAACCACTGGAAGCATCTTAGCCGGTCAAACTTGATTTCAGAAATTCCTGTGTCCCCTCAGTTTGTAAATAAAAGGGAATTTGTGTTCCCGCTTGCATGCGAAACACCGGTTTTGAAGGCACCTTTGTTGTGTTGTTGATGAAACTCCCAGCTTGGGCCTGGACTCTGGCTCCCTGAGATGGGCTGGGTGCAGGTTTCAGCTTTGGAACATGGTGGTTTTTTTGTGTTGAGGTTTAAAAGAGCATCTGAATTTCTCAGGCTTTGTCCTGCGTGCCGACGTTTGCTTCACTTCCTCTCGAGCGAACGGGATTTCTCCCCTCTCGACAAAGTAAACATGAGCATAAATATTTAAAGGATCACGGTTCAAGTTTGCAAATTGGAGACTTTCTCTAGCATTCCTTTGGACAAAAGCAGTAGCATTGGAGATTTGGGATGTGTGTGGGTGCTTCCCTGCTCTGGGGAGAAGCTTAGTAATTCTTTGGGCTTCCCGCTGCAAAAATACTCTGCTGTCTTTTCAGGTTAGATATCTGGTATTATCACAAAGCTTGGGTTTCTTAGAAAATTTTAAGGACAAAGTGCTGCTGATGGGATATCTATGGATCATTGGGATTGAGATTGTTTTTGTGGAATTTTATTTTTCTTTTACACAGGCCAAATTTTTCCATAGGTTTTGGGTATATGTGTGAAGGCACAGGTGTTCAGAGTTGAGACTATAGAAACCAAACATGTGAAACTCTTGCCAGATAATGGATAAAAACAGGAAAAAAGGGAAATGGAATAGTCTTTGTTTTTTTTGGTGACTCTTTAATATTAAATCTTGTGCTGTGTTTGATAGGTCAAACACCATGGTGGCATGTATGTCTCACTCCTGTGATTGTGTCGATGTCTTAATCTATGTGTCTTGGAATTAAACTTTTAAAACTGGAACTCAAACCACTTGACCTCAGAAAATATAAAATTCAGGAGGAAAGGCTATTAAATATGGATTTTTAGAGTTGAACTAATTTTTGTGTCTGTTTTTAAAATATTGTGAAGAGTTGTAGTTTTGTTAGTTCTTGTGGTTGCATTTTTCTGTATGTGGGGAGGAATCTATGGATACCTTTTTCACAGGTACCTGTGGAAAAATCTTACAGGTGAGGTGAGAGTTCCACATCTTTGCTGCAATGGCTTTTTATTCCTAACAACCCCCCCATGATCTTAATGCTACCTGTGATGAAGGAACGTAGGCTCACCTGGGTTAGAAGGGAGCTCAAGAGGTCACTTGGTCCAAAATCCTGCTCCCAGCAGGATCATCTTAAAGTCAGATCGGGTTTTTCATGGCTTTAGGTGTCTCATGTCAGTTGTGCTCCACCTGTGGTTTGTGGGCTGCAGGAGGAGAAGGGAAATGAGGCAGTTTGAGCTGTATTAGGTGGGAAGTGTCCAAGTGGAATGAGATCATCCGTGACCCACTGCTTGCAGAGCGTCATATTCCACTTGCAGCCTATGAAACTGCTGCTTCCCACTGCCCTTCCATGAGTTCATTAATTTGGAATAGTCACAGGCTCCAGCTGTGGGAGGATCTGGCCTGGCTGAAGTTAATTTTGGGAGAAGAACGGGGATAGTCCCTGTCCAATCAGCATGAAGCTGGCAAGTGGCTCCACAGTGTTTCGGTGGGAACTCCTCAGAGATTTTCTAGGCAAAATAAAATAAATAAATGAATACCTGTGCTTAAAGGCTTATTGTTGTTCTTCTGATTACTTTCTGCTGTTCAAGTCTTGAGTTGCAGTTTGTCATTAGGCATGGATGGGCATCCCTTTGCAGAGGGATGAGATGTCTCTTCTTGTAGGGTTCTCATATGCCTTTGGCTGTTCACACCATGCCAAACCATGGTCAGACAAAGCCATGGGTCATAGTTTTGGGCTCTGTTGGTGTTTTTGGTCAGCCCTTTTTTAGAGTTTTGCTAAGAGCCTCATGAAGAGACAGAGTGTCTCTTCAGCCAGGCAGATGTTTTGCCAAGGGAGATGGGGCTCAGGAGTGGAAAGGCCGTGGTGCACTGAGGATGCTGGGGTAGGATGGCAGTGAGGCTGGGTCATGTTGATGCCATCATGGAAAACAAAGAAGATAGGAGCTACAGGAGCTGATGAGGCAGCCAGTTATCCTGGGCAGATAGACATTGTGTCCAGGTAGAGATACCTGTGCTGTCTCTGCATTAAGCACCCAGGTACAAGCTGAAGTTTGCTTGGACCCTTTGAGATCAGCCTCTATATCCTCCCAAGGAATATTGATATTCCTTAGTTGGATCCTTTGTCTGTTAATGTGAGATCATACGTGGGGAGCTCAGCCAGCTGTGTCTCATCCAAGCTCTCCTTTCACTCACCTACAGAGATATGTTGCTTTTTTTGCAGCTACATGCCTGACTTAAAACAAGATGCAGACATTACTCTGTTGTGGTCTCCTGTCATCTCTCTGTTGGGTTGTGGTGTGCTTTTAAAGATCTCTGCCAGGTCATGGAGGAAGTTTATGAAATCCCTGTTGGTGTTACAGCCCCTAGGGATAGGCTGGCTCTATGTATAGGGGGTCCCCTTTGAGGGGAGGGCTGGACTGGACCCTTTCAACCCTGCTAGTTTTGGTGGTTCCAACTGTCTGCTCAGCCTCTCTTGGAAAAATCATCTTGGTGTCCATCCCTGTGACTCACAGGAATTATTGCAAATCCCTCTTAGGAGCAGTGGGGAGCAGAGCAGAGGACTGTCCTGCTTGGATGCTGCATGAAGTAGCAAAGGAAAAATGTAGCTTAAAATAAATAGCCAAAATATGTGGGTTTCAGTATAATTTTTGAGTCTTATTTGCTGGTCTCTTCACCTTGAATCACTTCTGGCATCACCCAGATCACCTTGAATCCTAGAGTTACTCTTGGGATGCCTGTTCCAGATCTTGGCTTTTATCCATCATGCACAGATAATCTGAAAACCTCTGTGCTGTTTTTTAATCAAAATTCTTTGAACTGTCTTCTATTTCTTGCAAAGCATAACCTTTAAAAAGTAGAGGATCCTAGATATGCTGTATCATGGCTGAGTATTGACGGAAGAGGAGTGTTTAATCCAGATAGTTCCATCTTTGGAAAACCTGAGCTTTAAAACCAGCTCAGACTATGAACGCTTTTGAGAGACCGCCAAGAATTCTTTTATTGTATTCAGCATCTACATGGTTGGTTTTGAGGGATGAACTTAAAACAAGTTAACTGAAAATATTTACTTTAGTAGACTTCCGTAACTCTACTGTCTTTTCATACTTCACGTAAATACATAGACCAAAATAAAAATTATCCTAAATGTTGCCATTTAAACTTTTATGGCACTTGTCTATAAACTGTTAGGTTGGTTTGTGCTTGTTGGGTGCACAGGACAGCCTGCCTGGGGAGGAATTAGTAAATGATTTAATTGTTGAGGAATGTGGTCCCATTAGGCAAAAAAAAAAAAAAAAAAGGACCGCAGTGGATCGTTAGAAATGTTGCACTTGATTAAAACAATGCTGAGCAATTTGTAATGATTTTTCAAAATAAATGAATTTTTTGGAAGAGAGAGATTATGTGGGTAAATAACCCTTCTGGAAGTTTCTTTGAGTGCAGAAGAGCTCCGTAATTCACCAATTGCCTCATAAATGAGGCATCATTATGTGGAATTTGTTGCTGCTGGTGGTGGCAAGGATGGCTGATCCACTCCAGCTCAACAAAGGCATTTGTAGAGATGTTTAAAAGCAGAGCCACTGTTTCTTTTGCTTCTTTTCATCCGAAAATAAAGATCCAGCCCTGCTGCCAAGGGATGCGGCGGGTCCAGGCGCCTCCCTTGGGATGGGGCCCCGCGTTTGCGGAGTGTGGTGAAACGTGTGGTGAAATGTGTGGTGAAACGTGTGGTGAAACGTGTGGCTGAGCAAGGAGGGCACTCTGGGCTCCCTCCTTCCTGGGCAGCCCCGGCACAAACACCCTGCACACCCTGCACAGGCAGGCGCTGGCCTTCCCTGTCAGGAGAGCCGGGGATAATCTTATCCAGAGGCACTCACCGTGCCCGCCAGGTAGGCAAGGAGATAGCAGGACAATGCAGAGCACAGGTCAGCTCTGAGGTGCCTGCAGCAGATCATGAGGAATCTTGAGTTCTCCTCAGCTATGAAGAGAATGAACTTTACCAAAAGCGATGGAGGAGCCTGTCTGAATCCACAAATCCTTTGCTGCTCACTGTTTAACCTCATTTGACTCCAGGGGTTGCCAAGTGCACCATGACTTGTCAGAGCACTCGTTCCAAAATGTAGTTCCCTGATCCAAATGCATCTCTGATCTCACTGCAATCCACAGGGATTTGATTAAGGAGTTTATTAGCATTGATAAACATTAGCAGCAGTATTTCTTCTTCTATCTTTAAGAAATAACTTGCCAAGAAAGATGACTTGGCAGCTGTTGCCTGTTCCTTGTCCCACGAGTTTTGTGGAAAAGACGTGGACTTGTGCATTGTTCCTGGCTCCATTCTCTTTGTAATTCCAGGTGGGAGCTGCTGCTTTCCAGTGTTTTGTTTCTGAGTTCAGCTGTCCTATTCTGTGTTTCTTCATTTAAATACCCCTCTAGAGCCATTGCTGTTCACCTGGGGTGAACAATACAATAAATATGAGGAGAAAAATATATTTAAAAAGCCAAAGAGCACTTCCAGCAAATGGGGTAAGGAGAAAAAATGAGCACAAAGGTCCATTTCTGAGGGAGTGAGGATTCATTCTCCTACCTAAAAGTCTTTGCTGAAACAAGGGAAAAAAAAATCCCTGCTTGAGTATTTTCCTGTTCCCACAGAAGGAAGGTGTGAATCTCACCCAGGGTTTGCTGGCTTGGTTTTAGCAACATTAGGGGTTTCCTTCTGGTTTTTTTTTTTTCTTTTCACTTCAGCTGCTTGAAGACTGCTTTCATTTTTGTTTTGTAGGGGAAGATGTGAAACCTGAGGAGCAAAAACGAAATGAGATGTTTAATGCAGTTGTTGCAGTCTAAGGAGTGGCCCTGCGTGAAACTTTTTCAATTGCAGAAAAAACTCATTTGAAAACTCAGTCTGAAAGTAACTCAGTCTGATATTCACAGTTCAGACTGTGTGGTGGGGACATTGTGGTCTTCTGTCTTGTGCTGAGTCTATTTTTAATAAAAGTAGAATCCTTGAGAGAATATATCAGAAAAATAATTGGAAATTAAAACCTGGAGACATGGATGTAGAATGGTGTGGGTGCAGTTTTTCTGTGTATTTTGAAGGATTTTTTCCCTGAGCACAGACTGTCCTCTACACTGAGAAAGGTGTTGGGTTTTTTTTTTTCTCCTCTTGTAGGACTGGGTCAACTTTCTTTTCTGTTTTGGGAGCATTAATCTACATACTTTCTTTTCAGGTATGCTCTTCAGGGGCTGCGAGGGGGCAGGTATTCAAAAAACTTGAACAATTTTCCTTAGGTGAAGGATCATTACAGGTTCAGGTGCTGCCGTTATTAGCAAGACTCCTGCCAGCTGCAGTTTAATTTTCTAAATGTCTAAATGTTGAAATTCCAGATTGTTACACAGGTATGTGTGTTGGAGTGCCTTGAGAGGCTGGAACTCTGGACTGCTGGGATAATTCTTAGCTAATGAAGTTGATGGATTTGAAGAGAATGTCAGTCTGGGAAGTTAATCACCAAAATCATAAAAAAATTCAACCTGTTTGGTTTCTAATGTAATGTAGGTGCAAAATGCTTATAAAGCTGCAAAGTCAAGTGAGAGAATTGAGCAGAAAATGGTGACTTAGAGACCCTGGTACACACCAGGAGACCTTGAGATGCTTGTCCTGGTGGGCATCTTCTTCAGGAGCAGCCCATTGGAACCTTGGGATGGGGGATGCAACACAGAGGAAAACAAAGCTCAAAACCAACCAAAAAATTCCTCTGGTTTAGTTTTGGATTGTATTAGCTGGAGCATCATCCTTCAGGGCAGACTGAGACAGAGGGTGCTGTGGTGGCACTGAGGAGCTGGGTTAGGCCATGTCAGAGCTGAGATCATCCCCTGTGTTTCACTGGTGTCACTGGGCTCTTCTGCTTCATCCTGCACTTTCTGGTGCTCAGCAGCTCTGAAATCTGGTCCTGAACTGGCTTTTGGGGGGTTGTTTTGCCTTTAGGGGTTTTTTGTTTGCTTTCTTTTTCCCTTAATACCTAAAAATACACCCAGCTCCGGTCACCTGGTAGGAATCACCTATTGTAGAGGCAAGTAGGGAAGTGAGATCTCTATGGTGGCATTTGCTTGCTGATAAGAGTATTTTTTTAATGCATTTCCTTTCCTCATTCTCAACATGCCTTTTAATTCCTCAAGAAAAAAGGTGTGGAGCCTTCTGGTGCCTTAGCAGAGATTGGAATCTTCTGTGTTTGGTGCATGTGCAGAGATCCACAGGGGAAGTCTCAGGTGTGTGAATTTTGGGTGGGCAGCTGTGCAACTGTTATTTTGTTATTTTAAGGAAAACAAGTATTTTGCTCATGTTACAAAGTACTGCTGAGGGATTAGTGTTGCAGGTGAAATTTTGGATTACCTGGTTTGCTCACCATAATGTGCTGAAAAATTATCAATACACATTTGCTCTTGCTTTTCTTAATTTTTTTTTTTTTTTCAATTCTTAAACCTTTTGTTGTCCTGAAGCTGTTGATTTTCAGGCAAAAACAATACGAGGCAGTGGCTGTGGTCTGCAGGGTGGGGCTCAGAAAGGTCTTGTTGCTGATTCCCTTTGCTGGGAAGGGCTAATTATAGAGACAAACTGGGGAAGGAAGAGAACGGGGTCAATTAGAGCATCCAGCACAGTTTCCTTTAAATTAGAGGTTGGGCTAGAGAGATAAAAAAAACCCAAACCCCAACGTTAAAGAGGCACAGAGTAAGACTTGAAATGCTCTGGCACACAGCGAGCTCAGCAGCTACAGCAGATGTCCTGCAGTTTCAATTTTAAGTAAAGAACATGTTGAATTAAGAGTTTTATTGCCAGAATTGCCAAATTGAGCTGAAAAGACAGAGGAGATGTTGCTACTGCTTTTATTCTTTAACATGCTTTTGGCTTGCAGTAGGTTGTGACTGAATGAAGCAAAGAAATACCTTGCCCCACTGTTGATTAAAATGGATTTTGTGGGAAAAAGGAATTAATTGTAAGTCTTTAATGCTCATAATGTTATATTTTCATAAAAACACTACCTGCATCTTTGTATATATGTCACATGGATCAGTTTTGTACGTGTTTTATCCCTTGTTGGAGAGGCCACTAGGGCTCAACTTTTTCTTGGAGCTGTCTTATGGGTTTAAAAGTTTTTTCCCTGGATTTATGCATAAGCTAACTCAGATTAGAGGATACAGTATTTGAAGATATGGTGCAGACAGGGTACGAGCTCTGGGCTCAGAGCTCTGCAGGTGTGGAAAGCAATAAACCCCAGTGCCAAGTCAGTGAAAAACTAAATTGGAATTTGTGCAAGTCAGTGAAAAACCAGAAAAGCTTTTATGGTGCTCTCCCCAAATGATCCCCTCAGTCCCTTAACACCCTCTTGCCTCAGTTTTAGGGCAAAGCCCCTAAAGGGTTGGCAGACCCTCCCCATGTCTGCCGGGTGGATTTGCTTCCCCTTTGCTGGATTGCCGTGCAGTTACTGGGATTGCTGTGCACGAGGGGAGATGGCAGAGCAGGGAGAAAATCCCCAAGCTTCATGTGAATGCTTCAATCCAGATTGGCAAGTTCTCTCTGCCGGTGCTGTGACTCATCCTGGGCTTCCTCACTGGAGGCCCCACTGGCAGGGCATCAAAGGAGCAGCCCGCGCTTCCAGGCTGGAGCTCAACCAGGATCTTCCTGGAGCAAGGGCTGTTTTTCTGATCCCGGGCTCTCTCCATGTGCAGAAGGTGGTGAGCTCCCAAATCTCAAGGGAATTGGTGATGAATTGGTGCTGAGGGTAAGAAGGGTTTCTCCTTGCTGCTTTGAGCAGGGCACGTGCCTGTGCAGAGGGTCCTGCCCAGCCGGGGATGGGCTGGGAAAGGCCCTTTGAGGTCAGTGACACAGCCAGCAGAACAGTTTGTTCACTTCTGGTTCCTTGGGTACAGCTGATATGCAGGGGTTTAGCGTGGCACTTAGGAAATTCTTCAGCAAGGACGGAAATTTTAATTTTTATTTTTCCTGAGGGCAGAGGTAGAGGTAGTCTTTGCTCAGGGCTGTGGTGCAGCAGAGACTCCTGCCCTTCTCTCCTTCATTCTCCTGGTAAAACTGACTCTATATATGCTTCTCCCTTGTTTTTGGTTCAACCAACTTAGCTCTAAATCTTTGAAAGACTAACTTTTTTTTCATTTGGAGCAAAAACTGAACAGCTCCACCAAGTTTAGGATTGTGCCACCAGGACCTAGGAGAGCCTGCAGGATGTTACTGGTGGTTTGATGTGAGAGCACCCTCATGAGTTCTACTCTTATTTTTAGGGATTTTTTTTTCCAATTCAAGGGCTTTAAAATTTCCAAATGTTTTGTAGGATTTCTAGTAATATTTTATAAATTATTTACAGTTTTAATAGCATTTGTAGGCTTTTTCTACCTTTTTATTATATCATCTATATGCTCACATTACAGTCCCAGGTCTCTTGTGAAGTTGTTTTACTGTTTGAGGTGGATCTGTAGGGTCTACCAAGGAGATGTTAGTCTTGGAACACCCACAGCCTTGGCTGTGGGATATTCCTCATTTGTAGGTGTCATGTAGGGGAGAGAAAAGCTGCAGAGAATATGAAAGGGATGGATACATTTTTAGAGGATGTTCCTTTCAAATGTCTGGCAGGAGACTCTTGGAATATCATGAAAAGTGGTTTTTCATTCCTGAATAGATTGGAACTGGAGATCAGCATCCTGAGCTGGCAGAGGAGTCAACCTCTTGATAGTGATCTAGAGTTCTATGTGAGGAAGAGCCTCAGAGTACAGATTAAAAATGCAAAGTTAATGCAGTGAGGACCTATTAAGGTGCAAGGGAAGAGCAACAAAATCATGTAAAAGAGTGATTTTTGCTGCAATGTCCTGGCAGGTCAAGATTGTCTTTCTCAGATCAGAGGGAAGCTGCTCTGCTGCCTGGGATAGGTGCCTGGAAAGGGAGCTTTAGATATTTTTTTTAAGGAGGGATTTACCCCCCCGCCTCAATTTTTAATTTATACAGTGACATTCTAAATACCAGATTGTTCTGATTCCTCTTTTGCTTCCGCTTCACGTACACATTCCTGTCCTTGTGATTATTCCATGTGTGTGACAGCATCTGCAGCACATGGATGGGTTATGGTTTTTATATCACCCCCTTGTCCTGTGTCTGTCTCCTGCCATCCCTGGGCTTTTGGAGGGCTGCTACAACACTTACATTTCAGCAGTTTTTTTAATTTTTTTCACCTGCTGTCTGTGTGTCACTCTGTGCTTTCCTTCCTTTTTGTTGTGCAACATTTTGTCACAGCTTGGGACATTTTAAAACCAAGCTCCCTACTTTTTTTGGTAAAGTCATCAAATTGACGTTTTTATTTCAGATTGTTTCCTGCAGAGCCCTGAGTTGATTTTTTGCCTGTGTCTGATGAGTCAGCACAACTGTTGAGCATGTGAAGCTTCACTGATTGCAGAGTTCTGTTTTGCTGCTCAGTTTTTCACTTAGCCCTTTAGCTGAGAGCACTTAAATGCAAAGTATTGCAACTTGTGATGCACTCGGTGGATCTCAATGCTGAGTTGGGTTTATATTTTTAAGAGCCTTATTTAATTTTGCGTGGATCCAAGTGTCTGAACATGCTCAATGCTGCTGCTGCTGTATTTTTTTTCCCTCCTCAGCCTACTCAATATGTTAAACCCAGCTTTAATTTTCTCCATTTCCTATGATTCTCAGTTAACCCTCTTTTCAGGAAATCAGTGGCTTCCTGCAGGCTATTTGTAGCTGCTGCTGGCCAACTGAAGTGAGGTGATGTCTACACACTGAAATATGATGAAACCCTCAGAAAGATTTGTTTGGCGCTACCAGGATGAGGTTTTTTTTGAGGCATTGTCGAGGTGAAAGCCCATGGCAGCGGCACTTCATTAATCTTATTTACTGGTGTTTGAAGAATATCTGATGTTATTGTCCATTCCTTCATAGGGGAAATCTAATCTCCACTAGAATTAGCCTTTGTAATAAGGCTCCTGCTTGATAAACGAGTAGACAAATATTGGGGCCTTGCCACCGAGGGCTTTATCCATCCCCGAGATAAGCGGCTGGGCTCGAACGTGGGTTATTTATGCATGGAAAACAGACTTATCAGCATTCCTGAATTGCCCCTGTTGCAGAGACCGGGCACTCCTGCCCCTAAACAAAGCCTCATTTAGCTCAGTGGCTTCTTCCCTAGCTCAGGAATGAAATATTTTCCTGTTTCCCTGAGTGGCTGGTATTTCTGGAGCTGCCCATGGTGTGCATGCAGAAAATGCGTCAAGAATCCGCTGTCTGTGGGCAGATCCCACATCAGGCCAGGCCTTCCAGTGCCGTGCTGAAATAAGTGCAGCCTGTTCCCTCGGCGCCTACACGACCTGGAGAGGAGGAGGAGGAGGAGGAGGATGGCAAGGGTCAGGAGCAGATTGTTGCCCTTGCAAATAAAACCTCTCGTCCATCCTGCAATCCTGGAGGGGGTACTGCAGGTCCGGCAGTTTCTGCCTTGGAATGGAATGAGTGAGTTGAGCTGCCTCAAAGCTTCAGTGCCATAAGGGGTTGATGTCGGAAGGTGGCTGGTGTTGGAAAGAGGAAGAAACAAAATTCTCTTAAGTTGGATTCTTCTGAAGTGTCTTTGTGACTTTCCAGAGTGTTGGTCATTGTGCTGTGGATTTTTTTTGCTTTCTGGATGAAAAAAGCAGAGGGAAAATTGCTTCCAGAGGTAGTCTTGCAGCTGATGGCAGGGAGCACTAGAATAGAGATGGCAGTAGAGTTAATAGATGGAGGAGGTTTCTTCCTGTCCTTTTACAAAATTACTATTGAAGCATTGTGTTATGGGGGAATTCTTTGCAAAATAACACCAGGACACCCCTTGGAGAGCTCCCCTTGGTTAACCTCTTGCAAAGCCAGCCCATGACATGGCTATGCTCAAGATGAATCTGAAAAAAACATAAAAACATTTGAAGTTTTTCATCATATTACTGGAGATGAAGTATCTATTCTCACTTCATCCTATTTCTATATAAACTCATTAACTGACCTTCTCTGCTAATTCATATTTTCAATGCCCTAATGGACAGTTTGGTGTCTTCAATGCTCATCTGATTGAATCATTCCTTGTGTTGGGTTATAACGGTGCTTCCATTTGCTCTGGTTGTGCTGTGGAGTGAAGGGGAACCTCTGAGATTTAATGGGATGTTGGGAGAGAGGGGAAGGGGATGGAGGAGGTTGTGGTTGGACCAAATCAGTCCAGATCAGCCTTTGCAGTCAAGTGGGACATACAATGTGGTCATCAACTTGTGTAATTTTGGTGGGGACAATTCAAAATTCAATTTGAACGCATCATCAAGTATCCATATGTTAATTTTGAAAGCTTCTGTGTGTCTGGGTCTTGCTTGGTTTTTCCTCTCATTCATGCTCCTGTGAATGTTTGTCAGCAGAATTAATGGGATTAAAACTTCCTAATATCTGGTTGACCTTGCTCCAGTAATCTGTCTGTGTTTTTCACCTTAAACCTGAACTGGTGAGCACAGTGCTTAGGTATGGAGAACATGAATGCCCTCCTTTGGAAATTCCCTAAATCTTGGTGTCAGATGCTTTGTAGGGGTCTCAGCCTGGCAGGATTTCTGGTGGTTGGTGTGGTGGGCATCCACTTGATTAATTTGGACAAGTTAACCCCTTTTCTACCAGCCTGATCCAAAGTCAGAGTCCCACCATGGACATGTTCAAGCAGAGTTTTGGCCAGCTGCTCGTACTGTTGGCACATGAGGTGTAAAATATACTTGCCATCCCTATAAGTGTTTTGAGTTGTCTCCATGATAAGCCCACCTGAGTTTTGGGTTTCCTCATTCCCAAACACAGAAAGCAGTGACCAGATGATCACAGGGAAGGAGTGTTGGAGGATGTGACCTCCTCTGCAGGAACGTGCTGTCCCTGTTCATTGTTTTGGCCCGATCCAGTGCTTCTCATTTTCTTCTGAAAAACCACCTGGTTTAACTTCCCCTAGTGACACCCCCCAAAAAAACCCCAAACCTGGCAGTAAAGGACAACCTGAAAGGAGATGTCATGGGGGGCTGTGGCAAGGACCTGCTGGGTTGCAGTTAATTTTTTTATAGAATCAAATTAAGAGCATGTTTGCCACAGCTGCTCGTTGGAGGAGCTGTTGTGATTTATGTTCTTGCGTCTTTTGCTTCTGAGATGAGACCCGGCGTGGCAGAACGATGAGGTTCGGGGGAATATGAGCCAAACAGATGCACTTCAGAAAATGAAACTTCAATCTTGGATTTACTTAGCTCATTTCCTGGTGTCATTACCTTATCCTGATGATGAATGTGCCTAGTTGTGGGATCCTACACTGAATACATTTGGAAATGTTTTTTTCACGCTCCCTTCTGTGGATCTCATCACACAGCCCAGTTAATCCATTTCAGGCAGTTTCATTTCCATACCATATGTTCTTCAAGGCGTTCTGGAGGGATAATTATGTGGATGTCATTTACTTTCCTTTGTCCTGCCAAGATGTGCTCTGCTTTTCAGGTACAGGGGGAGGCACACGTGTCTTGTTGAAGTCTTGATGACTTTCTGAAGGTTCCATCTCCTGTTGTCTTTTAGAGGAGTCAGGAAGGACAAGCATGAGGACAAGGAGATCATGTACACACTCTGGAGCGTTTATTAGACTGACTTAACACCCCATCCTGCTAGTGGGATGTTTTCCTTAAAGATCAACCATCATTTCCATAACATTAATTATTGGGGAAGGTTGGAATGTAAATATTGTGGTGAATTTAAGGGATTGAGGATCTTGCCTGCTCAAATCCCCCTAGCTAAGTGTTAATGTCAATTATAAAAGTGAACTATGTACTCAGAGAAAGCCCAATCTCTTCTGGGATTTTTCCTATCTAGCAAATAGTGAAGGAGAAACTCAGCTGCAGTTGCAAATGCCTGCCAAGGCTTCACTGGTTTACCCAAATTACTGAAGCAATGCACTGCAGTGGACAAATTTAGCAGCATCTGGATGGTACTAAAAAGGCTGAAACCTTCATTCTTAAAACAAATCTGTTTTACCACTGTCTTTGAGCAAAGTTTGTTTCAATTGATTTGTGTTAGAGGTGAACAGGTTGTCCTTGGACAACAGATGTGACTGAAGTTTGGAGGAAAAAATATACTCAGTTGGGTTATTTGGTAATTTAGGCTAGGAAATCTCTTCCTTGCACATGCTTCCATAGGGTTTGGAGTTTTTTTAACTAAAATTTGATTTTTTAAATGATGAATAAAGCCAGATTGAATGCAAACCAGAATGCCAGTATATTTTTAACTTGACAAAACAGTGCAGCAAGAACACTTGTTTACCACATATGACTTATTTTTACTGCTTTTGTAGAAATTATGTCCTTTAATATAAATTAAAAATTCGTGGCTGTAGTAGAGAAGAAATGTTTTGAAAATATGTCTGCTGATAACTGGCATTATAAAAGAGACTGAACAATTAAAAAGGGATGGTGTGTAATGGATGGTGTCCCTTCCCATGATGGGGTTGGAACAAGATTATCTTGAAGGTCCTTTCCAACCCAAGCAATTCTGGGATTTTTTTACCACTGGGAGCAGCTTTATTCCATCAAATCTATTGCTGTATTTTAGGCTATTGAGGCTGAAACCTCTGCAAAGCTGATTTCAGGACTGTGGCTGGGATCTTAGTGATACAGGCATAAAGGTGAAAGGGGAGGCTTGCAAGGAGGGCTGCCAATGGTTAGATGATAAATCAGTGACTCCTTTCAGTGGTAGCAGTTTGGAAGATGGAGATGCTGCATGTCCTCTCCTCATGGCAATATGAGAGCCTGGGGGGGCTTAACCCAAACCAGCAGCTTATGGAATGGGAGGACAAGGAACTTGATCTTGTCTTTCACTCTTCATTGAAATAAATAAAATTTTAGAAATCCCCAGTCCTCTATTTCAGAGAAACAGGTTTTAAAAAGGGCAACAACCAAAAGCCCTCAGCCATTAAAAAATTACCCTTCAAATCTAATCATCCTTTAAAGGTCAGGGGTTAAGGATGTTTAAGGCAAATTGCTGATGAGTTTTACCGTAGATTTCATTGGAAAGGCTCAAGGAAAGTGGAAAATCCCTGAGGCTCAGGTGTAAAGTCAGCAAGGACAGGCAGGAGTAGAAGGAATGGGTTCCTCTGTGTCTGTCAGACCCCAAACACTGACAGCACAAACACATTTATGTACTTAAATGTCTGGGAAACTTTGCTTTGCTTTCTGCCTGCAGCCAGGGTATAGACAAGGATAACAATCCTGCAGAAAACAGTTTTTCTGCAGAAAGGGACTTTTGACTGAGGATCAAAGATAGAACACAAGTTTCCTGTCCTGAGAAGTCAGCTGAATCTCAGGTTTCTGCTCTGAACTGTGGTCTGTGATTCCTGTGCTCACCTTATAGGTGGACTTGGTATATTGGGGACAGAATTTCATAGTGTGGTACATGAGGATGGGCCTATTGTGAACAGAAAAAATGTTTCATATAATTTTATGTCTCAAAAAACCCCCAAACTAATACAACCACTGTGAAAATAATCAGGGATGGTAAAGAAATCAGGGATGGTAAAGAAATCGGGTCTGTTTTGGTCCTGTCTGAACAACGAGCAATAACCTGGCATTCATCTGACAAACCAGGACAAGTCCTCCAAACCTTTCTGTGGCATAAATTCCTTTTTAGGGCACTTTGAACTTTTCCTTAGTGCGTTTTGAAATGTACAGGGGTGACACAGCTGCACATTCCTCCTTCCCACCGTGCTCGTGGCAGCAGCGATGCCCGGGAGCTCTGGACACGTCGGACCCACGCTGTGTCTTCCCGAGGCTGATGAGACCTGAGAGGTGGCATCTGCTGCAGACACTGCTGCCTGCATCCAGGGCATGGATTGCTGGGTGTCATGGCCCCAGGCACCTGCCTGTTGTGGCAGCCTGCTGTCCTAATGTTTCTAATTCTGCCAGTGAAATGGAGTGGAAGTAATTCCAAAACCCAATAGGTTGAATATTCTGAGGGGTTTTTTTATTATTTTATTGCTGCAGCTCCTTTTCACCCCCCACCCCTCCCTATTCCATAATGACCTTGCTTTGCCTCCAGCGAGAAAATTGAACTAATTTTGTTGACTTGTCTTTTTAAATACTCGTTATTGGATTTGCCCGACCTCTTTTTCTGCTGTGGAGAGTTGTGCTGGCTTTGTGCCAGCGGAATAATTTGTCATAATCTGAAAGCGTTCGGTTAAAAGGATTTACCAGCCCCCTCCCCAAACTTCTGCTTTGCATAAAATGATTCCTGGGGAACTTTGAGGTGTGTTGGTAGTTGGGGAGATGAATGTTTTGAAATAAATCCTTTTGAGTATGAAAAAGATAAAGACACGTGCACAGGACTGGAAATATTTCACCTGGAATATTTGCAGTGTGGTGAATATGAATTAAAGATTTAATAGGTTGAGAAAAGTAAATGGTGTAGTATTTTTAGGCAGGATTTTGGAAGGTGCTTGTGAACTTCAAGGAGAGGTTTGTGATATAACATTGTGTTTTAGTGTGGCAAATAGTATGGGTTCTCTTTTGGGGTCAATGTTGGATTCTCCGAAACGTATTGGAGAAATCCATATATTTTCGAAGTGAAGATGTGCTTGTGGAAAACCACTGAGATCTGGATATCTGGAGAGGCTGTCATTCCTATCTCAGTTGTCCTTCATATAAATAAAAGGTGGAAGTGAAGCCAGTTGTGTCACCTGAGCCTGCTCCACCAGGATCAGCATCGCGTTTCAGTTTCTCCAGATAACGCAGGCTGACCTTGGCTGTGTCCTGTCCCCTCCCAGGGGTGGGGATGCCAGGTTTAGGAATGAATAACATTAGGTTTAGGAATTAATCATTCCACAATAGCTTGTGGAAGCTATTTGGCTGCCCATAATCATTCTTAAAGAGCTTCAAGAAATGTAACTATTATGTTTATAATCAGTTCTTCACTGTGACTTTGCTCACTGCAGAATTGTCTTTTTCTGTACTGATGGCACAGAAAGAATTGAAAATGCACTTAATATTTTTCATTAAGGAAGAGGCTTAAAACCCAAGTGTGCTGCAGTTTTTGGAGGGATCTCACCTCCTGTGTCAGGTGTAATCAATGGCTTTCTGCACTAAGATTGGGAGCTCTCTGTTCTGTGGGAAGGAGGTGCCTCTGCTTTCACTTGAACATGGAAGAGAAAAATTGGGATGGACAGGTTGGCACGTGGTGGAAAGTAAAAGGTGAGAGGGCCCAATGACTTTCTCTGGGAATAACCCAGCAACCAACGCTTATATTCCTTCAATAATTATGGAATCACCTCAGACATGTTCAAAGCCAAGGTATCCCACGGGAGGCTTTCTATTTAGAGCAGGTTTTGTAGGGAATGAGCACAGGAGCTGGAAGGGAGATGTTTTCACATTGCACTGGGCACCCTGGTTCAGGATCAAGGGTGATTATCCGCCGCCTGCAATTAGGGAAAATCCGTCACCGGAGCCGCTTTGGGAGCGCCGGCGGAAAATGCAGGAACAGATGTCAGAGAAGCAGTCTGGCAGCCCTGGCTTACAGGAGCTTCTCTTTCTCCCTGTGATGCTTCTGCTTGGGATGGGGAATTATCTTGGAGATGTTTAATACTGGGCTGCTGCAATCTGTCATCGAATTTCTTCAGCCATCTGAGGATGCCTGACCTTTCTCTGTGCTCTGGGGCCATTTGTTTTCCCTTTGTTTTAATCTTCCCTTTTTCAGGATGGACCAGATCAGAATTTCTTTTTCATAGCAGTGCTCTATCCTAATGAAAAATCATGCTTGCCAAAGGAAAAAAATTGCAAAGCTCACCCCCCACATCATACTCTGGATGGGAAAATAGTCCTAAAGACAAGGGAGGACACATGAAAGTACTGATAAAAAGCAAATTCATTGTGCTAGTTTGAATATGCTCAAGTTTAACTTGTGCTCACTGAAGCATTGAAATCATTCCACTGCCAGTCCAGTGAATATTTCCATTTTTGCTGCTTGGTCTCTCAAAAAACCAGACCTTCAGCTTCCAGATGAGATGGGTTTATTTCTTTTCCCAGAGAATATAATGAGATACAGACTGTTATCTCAATTGACTTAATTGCTACCTTATTGGATATATGCAGTGATTTATAGAATAATTTTATTTTCCAGAAGGTGCTTTTGAATTTTATTTTCGCTACAGTCACATTTGTCTGCTCCCCAAGTTTGTGTGGGGCTGTAGCTTGGGGCTGGGAGCAGTGGAAGCTCCTACCCAAGTGCAGGATGAAGTCCTGATCCCAGCTGTGATGTTGTTGCAGCTTTTGCCCCAAACAGGGAAGAGTCAAATGAAATGCAGAGTCTGTGTTTGTCTTTGTTCCCCAGTGTCATCTTAATCTTTGTTTGTAGGTTCTGTCTGTCCTTCTTTGTGGTAGGTGGCTGTAGGGGTGTACCTGTTTATGAGGTTTGGAAATCAGGGATGCTTTCCTCCTAATCCTATAGCACAATGTGTGAGAACCCCCAGAAACAGCTTTAAATAACCCATAAACCACATGTTTATTACAGCAAAATGCTCAGTGAGAGCATCTGATGTAGATCCTTGCTAATTTACTGCTTGTTTCATTTTAAAAAGGTGAATTCTGGCCTTCCTAATGGATGTATTAGTGCCCTGATGCTGATCATCAAACTTCTCTGAATTCCTGTGGCCTCCAGCCAGTGTGTCTGATCCATCAGGAAAAGCAATAATGTGAGGACCTTGAGGAGGAGCTGAATTTTGCTTGTCCAGGGCTTCATGTTCTGCTCATGTGAGGCTCCACCTGCAGAGCTGCCTCCAGCAGCAGCAGGAGGAGGAGGATGTGGAGCTGCTGGAGCCAGCCCAGAGGAGGCCATGGAGCCCCTGTGCTCTGCTGGGAGAGCTGGGGGTGCTCACCTGGACCAGAAGGCTCCAGGGACACCTCAGAGCCCTGGCAGGGCCTGAAGGGGCTCCAGGAGAGGGACCTGGGACAAGGGAACTACTTCAATTAAATACTTGATTAACTCCTGCTTTTTTGGTTTTTTTTTTTGGTTTTTTTTTTTTTTCTTCTCTGTCTGATATCAATGTTTTCAAAAAACTACAAAGCCTGTGTTTCAGGTAGCTGCCAAGAACTATTTTTAGTGGAGCTGTCAGCTCTAATTCAAGAGATTTTTTGGTACTTCTCACATTGTGAGGCAGCTTTTGTTTTTGGTTTCAAGTCCTGATGCTTTCAGAACACTCTTTCTTAAGTTTAAAAGCCACTCTTGTGTTGTGGCATTTGCCTGACAGTTTAATTTTCAGATAGAATATATTGGTTTGTGGTTCATTTAAATCCAGCATCCTATTCCTGCTCTTGCTAGTAAATTATCATCATCTGTGGGCTGAATATTTTTTATAAACATGGCCTTTAGAGGAAAAAGACTATTTTTTTTTCTGTGAACTAGTTGCTGAAAGTCTTGTTTAAAGTATGACTCATCCTGTTTGGTGTTTGTTTTAGTTTTGGGGTTTTTTTGGTTTTTTTCTTCCTTTGTAAGGTAACTAAGCCAGATCTGGCAGTACAGTTTTAATATTGTTTTCCTTTTGATCTTTGACAGCACAATTCTTAGTGCTCTAAGATCTATTCCTTGTGCTGCATGTGCTGTGCAGAGAATCTAGAGGTTACTATGAGCCTTAAATCAGTCTCCAGTTAATAGAACCTCGCTCCTGCATGGACCAGGATGCTTTGATGTTGGTGCTACAGGATTTTCAGTAGTTCTACATTGAAAAGGAACTAATTTTGGGGGATTTTGAGCTGCTTGGTTTAAAGGAGTGGAGGGCACCTGTACAGTCTGGCTACAGAGATCAAATCCTGTGGGATCTCAGCACATCGTTCCCGATGTCCAGAGATGCCAGGAGAACCCTTGGGGGTCTCAGAAATCCTGGAATGTTGCTAAGAGTGTTTGGTGGCTTGATTTTGATCCATCCACAGAAGTGACAGCAGTTTGAGGACATGAGAATCACTTTAGAGTGAAGGGTGTAAAAGGGACACATTTAGAGGGTGAAATATAAACTTTAAGGTTTTTGGTACAGGGGGGTTATGGAGACAAGATGGAGGGATCAGGGCGTGTCTCGTCCTTCTTCTTTCTTCTTCTTGTCCTCCATCTCCTGTGGTGATGTTGGCACTTGGGGATTGGTTTATGGTGAAGGTGCACTTGCTAATATGGGTGAAAAGTATTAGAAAATAAAAGTAAATATCACGTACATAGATTTTAGTATAAAAAGACATGACCGCCCCGTGGATGGTCAGAGTGCCCTTGGCTGCCTTGCAGGTCAGACCTCTGTTGGGCAGACAGAAAATTTTGTAGATAAGAAACAATAAACAATCTGAAGAGTGAAAAGCTGAAGAGTCCAGACTCGTCCTTTGAAACACGGGCAGCCCAAGAACCGCCCTGCCCGTGTCTGGGCAGAGACAGACAGCCAGACCCGACAAAATCCCTAAAATATATCAATTATTTATAAATTATTTCTATTATTCTGGTAAAGTCCTTAGATTATTAAATATCACTAAGCTGTTTGAGACCCTGAACATGAAGAGGAGACAGATAACAAATGGCATCACCTCTTACTTAATATGAAACTAAATCCAGGCAGGAGCAGCCTCTTGATTTCCTGACGCCACTGCAGCTCCTGCTGCTGAGGGCTGACCTTCATTGAATGCAGAGAAGATGATTCTCTGTGGGGAAATGATTTCATCTCCCATGGAAAACGGGAAGGAGGTGCAAGGACGAGAGGCAGCTGAAAGGTGAAGTTAGTTGAGGATTGCTTTTGTTTAAGGAGGATTTAAAAGAATGAGGATGGGCTGGAGTGGAAGCTTTGGGTATTTTGTTGGGAAAATTCAGACTTGTAGCAGAAGAAACCAGCAGCTGCAGGGGCACATGGCACTGTAAGATCATGGACTCCCAAAAATAACTTGATTCCTGTTCAGATGCTTGAGAAAAGCTGGATTGTAGTGTCACTTAAGAAGTAGGAGACTGAGCTCAAAAATTGGAGAATTGTTCTTTTAAACTCTCATTCACTAACAGGTATGTTCTACCTAAAATGGGAAAAATGGGATTTGTCTGCTGCCCAGCCAGAGTTAATTTGTATGGTTCATTTTGATCTTGAACAGTAAATGTCCTGTCAGGAGGAAGGCTGGAATCTTCTTGGCAGAAGAGAAAGCTCTTCCGGGTTTGTGTTGGTGGATCGCAGGTAATAATTCTTGTGAAATGCAATAAAATTGTGTAGGGAACACTGGAAAATTTAATTTGAAATGGACTGTTTGCCAAAAAGAGTTTTCTGTGAGAAGGCTTTAAAACCATCCCTGCCTTGCTATCGGTCATGGTCCATAATCCTCCATAACATGAGGAAAGGGAGATCAGTAACCACATTATTACATCTTCTCCTGGTGCTATTGCACTTAAATTTGACTTTGCTCCTAAGCTGAATTATCTTCAGAATAACTTCAAAGCTCCTAAGACTACAGGAAAAACATCTGAAATGATCATTATTTGACCAAATATTCAAAAATAACATAGTGACATTCAATTATGTAAATTGTCCCTAATTTTATATTTTTAGGGAAATACAGCGTAGGTATCGTCACTTCCATAGTGATTTAATGTTTATTTTCCTGTGTCTGTGGATTCCACAATAAGCAAGGCTGAGAGGTGTCTGTGTTTGGTTTGTCTGGAAGTGGGTTGAGTTTCCCAAGGATGGAGAATGTTGAGGAAGGATCCATGCTGAGGATCTGTGGGAGGACATGATTCTTTAACCCAACAAAATCCTTTGACATGGATTTATATACTGATATTTATCAGTCTATTGATACATGCAGTTGATACAGATCAATATATATCTATATGACAATATTCAAAATACTCTGCCATTTCATCATAAAGGTGAGAAATAACTTCTTGGTGATAACATAGAAAAATATATTTTTTTTAATGACTTGCCTTTTATTTCTGTTATCTTTGGAAACTTCCTAATGCAGCAATTTTGTGCATTCAGTTGCCAGCACAATGCATTTGTGCAGTTCTTGGTGCTTCTGTAAATCCTTCTGCCTTTTTCTCACCTTTTATCTCAAGTGTGGTGCTTGTTGGAGCTGGAAGTGGTCCTGGAGTGCCTCCACATCCTTCAGCAAACTTCCTTTTGAGCATGGCAGTCCTCAGCCTGCTCCCACCACCTTCAGCAGTGCATTAGGAGGAGAAGGATCCCTTGATTTCCCTACCCAGATTTTCTTCTCTGAAGCTCTTGAGCTCCTCTAGGCTAGAAGCACCTTGTCCTTAACACTGGTGTAATTCCTCCAAAAGGTATTACAGTATTGTAATTCCTCCAAAGGCTACTGAGCTCTCAAAAGGTATTTTCTGCAGCTATTTTGGGGCTGGGAGATGCTCCTCGATGTGAATTTGTTTGGTCCTTGGCAACGTGGCTTACACTTCATATCCATCATTTTTATCAGCTTCAAAAATGGTTTTATTGTAAGGGCTGCTGGTTTTCAGGCTCTTTATGTGAAATTTTAGCTGCAAACTAAAATATAAATTGCTGGGCACATGATTGTAGAGCTAAAAGGGAGATCCTGAATCGATTTCCAGTTTCTGCAGCTGTGCCTGTGCTCAGTGGCTCTGCTCTGTGCCTGCAGCACTGTGGGATTGGACAGTGATCTGTGGTTTTGGGATATCAACTCTATCACTTTGTTTCCAGTCAGATTTCCAGAGGCTGAACTGCTCTGGATCCACCTGTGGAGAGCAAATCCAGCCAGTCAAGTTGAAAATCTGATATTTTGGCTGTTGATGTGAACAGAATTGCTGTGTTGGTGGGGGATGCTCTGACTGAAGATGATGCTGGAGCCTGGAGTTAATCCAGGAAAACCTGAAGGGGCTGTAAATGTAATTCTATCAGTTTATAAAGGACAGGTTTTTCTTGGTGCTTGGAACAGGCTTGTCCCACCACAGGGTACTTCATTAGTCAGTAGAAGCAGCAAAACAAAATGTAGCAAGGATTTGTTTCCCTGCAGGACTCAAAACACTCACAATACACCAGGCTCTTCCTTAGTCACTCTTTTTTTGTTAATTCTTGCCAGTTCTCATTAGCCATATAGGGAATTTGGGAGCAGCAAATTAAGTTAAAGAGGTGCTACCTGAGAGAGGATCCAGCAATTCCTTTGGTTTCTTTAAATTTTATTTTTTATATTACCATTTTGTTGCTTTCTGGCAAAAAAAAAAAGGCCAAGGGAGCAGCTGGAGGATCCTGTTCTCTGTGCAGGGGCATGTTTTGGGAGAGCAGAAGTGCTTCCAGAAGTCAAGATTCAGTGACTCAAATCTGAACTCAAGAAAGAGGAACACTCCAGGGCAGGATTTTCTTGCAGCACTTCTTTGGGTTTCCCAGCATCAAGCTGAGATGCTGTGGCAGAAGTGAAGATGGGAGTCACTTCTCCCATGCAGCTGTCCCAGTCAAGACCTCACCAAGCCTTTTTGTAGTTTCTTTATTTAATTTTCATTTCTTTGGCACCATAGATGATGGATCTATGCCTTTGGTAGCATCTCAGCCAGTGAGGCAGGAGGTTCATTCACTGCATAGCCCAGGTTAATTCCTTGGCTGCTGACTCATTCCCTGCACAGAAAGTGCTTTGACCTCCAGGGAAAGAATAAGTGATCGTGCTCTTATTCACATCCTAATTCAGTTCCTCCTTCACCAGAAATGTTGTAACATATTAGGAGCAACTCATTTCACAACAGCTTTTCTTGTAAATTTTTTTAGGTTTTTTGTTTGTTTGTTTTGGGGTTTTTGAGGTTTTTGCTTGGTTTTGTTTGTTTCTTTTGTGGTTTGTTTGTTTGTTAGGTTTTTGGGTTTTTTTTTTTCTTCCCATTTTGTCTCAGTTGGAAGGTCTGATAGCAGCTGAGAGATTTCCACAGGAGATGCATCAGCAAGAATATAATGGAGAGCAACATCCTCACCACCTCCAGTTTCCAGAAGAGGAACCTCTGAGTGGTTGTCACACCATAGGGAAATACCAAAACCTCAAGACAAGGGGATTCCAGGCTCAGGGAAGGGATTATTGTGCACTAAGGTGCTTTATTTATTCATGGACTTCTTAATATCTGTGTCTGATTAAAGTATGGGGGAGCCAAATCCATCTCTGAAAGAGAGGAGGAAACACCTCTGGTGCCAGCAAGGAGCTCCCAAGTGCCAAACTGAAATTCAAGTGTTATCCTCCACTATAGAAGGGAACAGCCAAGGAGGTGACAGATTACTTAAAGTGCTGAATAAAACTGAAAGACACAGGGAAAACCAGTGTGATATGACTTATCTCAGACTTTTTCAGGTCATGGAAGAAGCTGTGGATCTCAGAAACAACTTACAGAATACTATTTTAGCCTATTTTAGTTCCAGTGTGGGCAACTTTAGGAATGATTTACATAGGCTGAGCTGTGCCACTGCTTCTTTTGCATTCTGGGACTCCCCCTTGGAGGCTGAGTAGGCATCTCTGGCTGTACAGGCATCTTTACTTGCAGAAAAATTCCCTTCTGCTTGAGGCAGGATGGTTGACATTGTCCAAGGGTTGACACTCCTTTCATTATGGCTCATTATGATAATAACAGCCAAGCCCCAGTTTGCAAATCTCACTTGGACTGGGGACATTGAGGAGGTTTAACTCAAAATCACTTGGGTTTGCAGAAAGTGAAAGGACACCAAATTTTTATATTCACTCACATTTGCCTTGAACTCTGAGCAATACAAAGCAGGTTTAGCAAAGGGGAAGAATTTCTTTCTTTCTTTCCAAGGAATTGTGACCAAATGGAGAATTTTAAGGGGGGAGGAAAGAAGCCTCTGGAACAGTCAGATGTGTCATTGGGATCTTGCTGCCATTGCCTCTGTGTCTTCACTGTTTGTTGGTGCCTGTGGGGTTTTGTTTTGGTTCAGTGCCAGGTCCAGCAGGGTCCTGTGTTGCTGCAGAGCCTCTGAGAATGTGTCTCCACTTCTGCTTTCATTTTCTGTTCTAATTTAATTTTTCTCACTGCTTTGGCATCTTGCTTAGCTACCTCAGTCCAAATAAACTGCTCTGAAATTCAGCCAAAAGACCTTCCTTCTGTATGTGGACAATCCTGGAGTGCTAATGGGTATGTTTTTCTCCAGCCAAGCTTATCATCCTTCAAGAAGTAAATTTGAATTGTGATTACAAATCAAGTTGAAGACATCCCTGCTCATTGCAGGAGGGTTGGACTAGATGACCTGTAATGGTCTCTTCCAAAACAAACCATTCCAAGATCTCTGTAATGCTTCCAAATCTCAGTGATAGAGATAGAACTCTCTGTGGTAGAACTTTCATTCTTCTGGATGAAAATAATTTGCATAAATCTGTGTTTTGGGTACCACCACTCCTGCACACAAGGTTCTTTGAGAGGGACCCACATAAGTGGTGAAGTGACAATAATTACATTTCTCTCCCATCAGCAAACAGTGGGAAGAGGAAAAACATGGGGAGCATGGAAAAGGAAGGTGATAAAATAAGAGGGATAAGTGTTATGCAGATTCTGAAAGGAACTGACATGTGAGAAGGTGCAGTGATACCCAGGTGGAAGCTCAACATCTGGGTTATTTCTCCTGTGTGCAGCTGGCCCAGGTGTGTGGGTCTGGTGTCAGATTTGATGTCACAAGGTGTTATTTTGATGTCACAAGGTGTTATTTTGATGTCACAAGGTGTTATTTTGATGTCACAAGGTGTTATTTTGGGTGCCAGCAGCACGGGGCTGTTGGCTGCTACAGCAGAAACATCTTGTGCCCACAGGTTCAGATTTGGCAGTGAAATGTGTTTAGATTGGCACCCAGGAATTACTGCCCTGCACAGAGTGTTGGGAGGTGCTGCTGGATGGGTAAGAAACAAACTGAACCCTGAGGATTGGGAATAGGGAGAAAGTTTCCCTGTTTCTGTAGTGCCTTGCCAGGTTAGGGGATGTTATAATAAACTCAGTGAACTTTGCTTCCAGAATTGCCCCTTTAGCAGCCTCAATGCTGACACTGATCCCTGTTTTTTCCAAATCATTCGGTATTTGGCAAACTCTGCACATGATTTCAGGCTTTAGCTGTCACAGATTATTTATGCCGGCTTTGGATGCTTCCAGTGGACTGTTTGTTTTGGATTTTTGCCACGTGCTGCTAATGCTGTCCCTGAAAATGAATGTATTGAGGCTGGTCTTTCTGAATCTGTATTAAACTGTGGTCATATAGCAAAAGATCACATAGAATGTAAAAATCAAGCAGTATTTACATGTTTAATGTCTGTACAAAGCCTAATTGGCAGTCAAAGTTTCAGTATTTTTCTGTCAAACTGCTAATAATCAGATGATTATTGTCAGTTTTATCAGGACCCTCTGAGCCTTCCCCTTGCAAACAGTAATTGATTTTATTATGTAGAACCCAGGTAATAGAATTAATTTGTAACCATATTTGGAGATTGTGCTTTTTTATGTTGGAAATAAAATTACGTTAGCATAGTAAAATTGAGCAAAGTCAGCATTCAGGATTAATTTGAGAAGAATCTTCATTCTAACATAGAAAATGGAAAAGGAAAATAGAAAATATTAGGCTGAAAGTACATGGTCAGAGGGCTGGAGCCAGGCTGGGAGAGCTGGGGCTGCTCACCTGGACAAGAGAAGCTCCAGGGAACCCTCAGAGCCCTGCCAGGGCCTGAAGGGGCTCCAGGAGAGCTGGAGAGGGACTGGGGACAAGGGATGGAGGGACAGGACACAGGGAATGGCTTCCCACTGCCATTGGGCAGGGATGGATGGGAGATTGGGGAGGAATTGTTCCCTGTGAGGGTGGGGAGGCCCTGCCCAGAGCAGCTGTGTCCACCCCTGCATCCCTGTCAGTGTTCCAGCTGGGTTGGATGGGGCTTGGAGCACCCTGGTCTCGTGGAAGGTGTCCCAGCCCATGGCAGGGGTGGAGTGAGATGAGCACTAAAACCTTTTCCAGCTCACACCATTCCAGGATTCTGTGCTGACTTAAAATGCCTTAAATGTTTCCTTGCATAGGTGTGCAGAGTCCACGAATTTTTGGCCAGAGTGATCCCAGGAGTTTGCAATAGGCAAAAATGTATAAATGACTGAAGTGTAGCATCATTTTTATATGTTCACCTGTAAGTGTAAGTATGTAGTAACTCAAAAGGCCTTTAATTAAAATAGTGCACAGAGGAATTATTAACAGGTGACACAATACAAGCTTTGTGCCATTCTTTTCATGATCCTATTTAATTTTTTATGTCTAAATGCAAAAATATTAATTTTTCAAGTAATGAAGTAGTGAATCCAACAGCCTGCTGGAATGGTTGTTGTTAGGAGACCCTTTCTCCCTGCCATATGCTAATTACCTTAGGATGGATATTTCATTGCATTATTTTCTCCAAAATGCTTTGGAAAACTGCCTGCATGCACAAGGTGTGTTGGACTCTGAGCCAGGGCCAGGCTGATGTGCAGCAGGGCACGGGAGACCACGACCAATTAACTTCATTAACATTGCTTTGACCTCTCCCACCACTCAGAGCCACGTTTGAGGTTGTTACCAGTAAACCCCGTGGCACCCTGGGATTTACAAGGCTCCAATTAACACCCCTTTGCTTTCTGATCTCAGAAGCTTCTGGTCTTTGAGTGGTTTTGTGGGGGGGACTTGGCTCTTCCATGTCCCCAGAGCTGCTGAGACTTTTAGCATCTCCATGGGGCTCATGCTTGGCTTGCAGCCCTGCTGGATTCAAGTTGTTTGGATGCAGAAGGCACAGGTGTTTGTTGTTACCAATTCCATGCAGAATAAACATCTCTAGAGATGTTTGGGTGGGTGGGGTGGAGTGGCCTGGTGCTTTACAGCAGATTTATTGAGTGTGCAGGAGGGAGGAGGCAAGGTCAGTTTGCTCAAGGTAAGCAACTTAAAGTCCTGTTTGCACTTCTCACGTGAGTCAGCAGTCTTGGATACGCTCTGATAACATCAAGAAAAAGAGCCAGTCCTCTTGGCCTCAGCTTTGAAGTAAAATCTGGGTGAGGAATTACCCAGCTTAAGTACAGTGGGGGGTTTGTTCACCCCTTCTTGATGAAAAGCTGATGCTGAGCTGCAGAGCTACACAAAGCAGGCCCAGCCCAGCACTTCCCTGACATCATCCATGCTGCATCTGTGCCTGTAGTAAAGCCATAGGAGAGCAGCTGGAACACTTCCCGGTGCATAATGTATGTCCTGCTACCAAGCAATGCAGCGTGAATCTCTGCCAGATGTATTTCACTGGGACAAATTCGTTTCTGGGCTTTGAAGTGCACGTGCCTGGGGATAATATACTTAATGAAATATTGGAGAGAGAAACAATACAGCATAAAATAGTGCTGCTCATTTGAGGGCCTCAGAAATGAAACAATTCTCCAAATCCCAGCCTTGGAGTGGATGTAGGAGATGAGGGTGGCTGTACTTGGACTGAAGGTCCTGGATCTGGAAACCTGGGGGAGACTGCAGGGCCAGGGTGACCAGTGAGATGCTTTCCCTGAATACTCTTGCCAGCATCAAGTATCTGCAGTCCCCTAAACCTGTTGTGGGTTTTGACTTCATGGTTTTTTGACCCTTCTTGAACATTTTGTTGATGCCAAGAGAGAACTGTCATAGTTGTGAGGTCTTGCTCCAGTGGGCCAGTGCTGAATGAAAAACTCAACATTACAAATGACATTAGGATGTGTGTCCATGTAAACTTTAATCTGTATGAAGCATCACTGCCACCTGATTGCCCAGATCCTGGTTCTGAGGGTCCTGCTTTTCTCCCTAATTCCCTTTTGTCTTTCTATTGGAGTAACTAAACATCTTCCGCAGCAGTTTGGAGTTTGCTAGAACTGGTGGAGAGCTGGTGCCCTTTCACTCTGAATGTGCTTTTATCTGGGGCTGCTGGTGGTGTGTTATCTTCTTGTAGTGATGAAGTTTGAGAAATCAGCTGCACATTTGATGTATCATTGCCAGAGAGATGGGTTTGTTTGGTTTTAAGCAGTATAATAGAAATAAAAAGTGCAATGTACAAAGGAGCTGGTTGCAATAACTCATATCCAATGTGAGATATGCACATCTCTGAAAAAGGGTGACTTGGTAGGGGAAAAAGTGTTGCTGATTAAATCATCATGGGTTCAAAATCTCCTGGACAGGAAGGAAAGAAATTTATCTCCTCTTCCCTGGCACAGGACCGTGGAAAAATGCATCTGTAGCAAGGGCCAGGTGTGCAGGGGAAGGTGATGGTCATTTTGTTTTAGCAGCTAAAATTTGTGGGTGCTGAGTACCACACACCCATGAGATGGATTCAGGAGGTTTTCTGGTGGGTTGCTCACAAAATTTTCACTGAAAACCAGAGGGTCTTTCTGATACCTCAGACTGGGGGCAAAATCAGGAAAAGCTTGAGGTGCTGTGGAGGGGGAGTAGGGGGAGGCTGTGTTGTGTTTGGATGTTGAGTATCTGCCTAGCTATCTGCTACAGCTTTGGGGTATTTGTAGGATAACACCTAACTGTTTTTATTTTGTTTTTCAGCCTTGCTAACATGATGACCTGACAAGATACAGCACACAGTCCTGACTATGCAGCCCAGGGACTGATGGGCCAGGATCCAATATGAGTGTAAATGATGTTGGAGGCAGACGACGCTTTGAGGATAGCGAGTACACGCTGCACATCTACCCCGGGAGCATCGCAGAGGGCACAATCTACTGCCCCATCGCCGCCAGGAAAACCTCCACGGCCGCCGAGGTCATCGACTCGCTCATCGACAAACTCCAGCTCGAGAAGACAAAATGCTACGTGTTGGCCGAAGTGAAGGAGTTTGGAGGGGAGGAATGGATCCTCAACCCCACGGACTGCCCGGTGCAGCGCATGATGCTGTGGCCGCGCATGGCGCTGGAGAACCGCATCAGCGGCGAGGATTATCGCTTCCTGCTGCGGGAGAAGAACCTGGATGGCTCCATCCACTACGGGAGCCTCCAGTCCTGGCTGCGGGTGACGGAGGAGCGGCGCAGGATGGTGGAGAGGGGCTTCCTCCCCCAGCCCCAGCAGAAGGACTACGATGACTTGTGCGGTTTGCCGGACCTGAACGAGAAAACGCTCCTGGAAAATCTCAGAAACCGCTTCAAGCAGGAAAAAATCTACACCTACGTTGGCAGCATCCTCATTGTTATTAATCCCTTCAAGTTCCTACCTATTTATAACCCCAAGTATGTGAAGATGTACGATAACCATCAGCTGGGGAAGCTGGAGCCCCACATTTACGCTGTGGCAGATGTGGCTTACCATGCTATGCTCCAGAGGAAGAAGAACCAGTGCATTGTGATTTCAGGAGAGAGCGGCTCGGGAAAGACACAGAGCACCAACTTTCTGATTCATCACCTCACCGCCCTCAGCCAGAAGGGATTTGCCAGTGGAGTAGAACAGATTATTCTTGGAGCTGGCCCAGTGCTTGAGGTAAGATGGAAACGATAGTAGTGTGGAAATGTTTTAACGGTGAAAAAAAACCAAACCTGAGTAGTTGGGATTTTATTGTGACACTTAACTCTATGGTTATCTGCTAAATACTGATAATAAAGTGACAACAGCGTTAGCAATGAGAGAAGCTTGTGTTTCCACCTATAGAATATTACTTGCTTCCAAAAAAAAGAGGAAAAAACAAAAGTACAGCAGATGGCTTGCTGCCAAATTTGTTAATGCTTTGTTTTCACTCAAGTGTTTCTCCGTGCAGGTTTATCTCGGTGGTTTCTCAGTGGGAAAATGGAAATGAGAATTATCAGTAGCAATTTTCTAGTATATTGAAAAAGGATTTCATTGCACACAATGTATTGATAATATTGTATTTATGGAGCTTCTGTGCAGTCAGCTTCTTTGAGCTGGGGAAGAAATCAAAGGTAACTTTCATGGTCAAAATTGTGTTTTCTAACCATGAGTGCTTGATTTGGCTACTTATTGGTTGCTTTATGAGGACTCTTCCCGTGTATTAGAGGTTAGATAAACTTGGCTATCAACTTTTCAGGTATGAAACTCTGAAGTGGGATACCAGCATGTATTCCTTAATTAATTAGCCATGAGTTTGCCCCATAGTGGTTGAGATGGTTTTCCTTGGAACTGACAGCTTTGCCAGTTAGAATTTTGTTGCTTGAAGCCCATCTGCATGTGGGTGATGTGTCAGCTTCAGCCATGCCATTGTCCTTGGAAGCCATGATACAAGGAGGTTTTTTGGTGCGTGCATCCTCCCCCTCTCACTCTCTGGAGTTAATGAGAAAACATCAGACCAGGCTCCTGTAATTAATGGTGGTTACTGTGGTGACCCACATTGGTGACCACATTAATTTCAGAAAACTGGCATGAAGACTACTGCATTCCACCTCCAGTCCTGTTATTCCACCTGCAATCCTGTTATTTATTTGAAACACTTCCATGCTCTTTAGTTTTTGATAGGTTGCTTAATGGGTCATGTTGGACCAAGGTCATTTTAGAGTTCTCTTTAGCGGTGTCAGAGGGAGCATGTCTGTCTAGGTTAGATTTCTGGAGGTGGGGAAGAGAGATCTCTGTGAAAAAAAAGGTAGAGGGAGGTTTGGGGAATTGATTTTTTCTTAGATTCTACTTTTCTCAGGAATAGGTTGTCTATTTGCTTGGCTCTTGGATGGAGAGAGGCATCACAAATGGTTTGCTGGGAATCCTGTTCTGGTGGTGATCACTCACTTCTTCTGGGGACCATTCACAGAAGGGTTTGGGTTGGAAGGGATCATCCCATTCCACCCCTTGCCATGAGCAGCAACACCTTCCTCTGTCCAGATTGCTCCAAGCCCTGTCCAACCTGGCCTGGAGCACTTCCAAGAATGGAGCTTGGAGCTTCTCTGTGCCAGGACCTCTCCACCATCACAGGGAAGAATTCCTTCCTCATTCTTAATATTCTTTTCCTTTAAAAAGCAGCTTTGTCATTCCTCTCCTTGGTTCCCTTTCCTCTAGCTGAGGTTGCTCAAAGCCCCTGTGTCTGGCAAGTTGTGTGTGTTGGGATGAGGTGGAGGGCAGGGATGCACTCCAGCCTTTTGTTTTCCTTTCGCAAGATCTGCAGCTGTTTTTGAGAGAAAAAAATCCTGAATCATATCTGTTATATTTTTTTTTTTTTTGCTGTTGGAACAGAAGTTTGCATTCCTTCACTCCAGCAGCTGGATGGCTGCTGTTGTGCTGTGTCTGCTTCCAAGCCTCTTGGAAAAAGTGGGGGTAATCCAGAATTTCTTCTGCTCTGCCAGCACTGGTCCCAAATAGTCACAAATCAGGCAGCCTGAAAGATAAAGTGGCTATATTTCTGCTTTTCCTTCTCTTTCTAGAGTTTCCCAAGAAAGGGATCTTCAGAGCAGAGCTTTGGGTTGCATTACTCTGCAAAGCGTTTGCAGATTTGACCTTTTAAGTTGTGGTTGAAATAAATTGAATAAACTCTGGAAGTTTAGATGCCAAACTTTTGGGGTTTTTTTTTTTCTTCTTTTCCTTTGTCGTTCTTCTTTCCTCCAGACACCTTCTGCATTCCCTTTGCATATTTAAGATCAGATGGTGTTCAGCTCAGGTTTGTCCTTCAGAGGCAGCGACACAGCTCTTTGTGCTGCGACTTCTGATTTAGAAAATGGAGCAACCAACAGCTCACTTGGACCCACTGATCTCTTTCTCTGCCTGAAAAGTGTCTCTGGCAGGACAAGTGCATGGAACCTCCTGTTCCTGGGAATGCCTTTGCTGTCATGCTCACACAGCAGGAGCGGAAGTGGAGCAAAATTAAGATTTTTTTTTTTTTTTCTGCAGCTTCTCTGTTTTCCTAATTTACCTTTCATGAACAGCTTTGGGCTATTGTTTGGGATTTTTTTTTGTTGTTGTTGCATGAGATTCCTGAGTCTTGTCCAAATTGGACTTTTGGGGATGGCTGTCAAGACAAGCTGTTACTGCCCTCTAAACACAGTGACATCATTCACTGGTTGCACGTAGTTTGAGGTGTGTACTGAGGCCAGGCGTGTCCTTTTAAAGTGTATTTGATGTAAATCCTATGGATTTTCTTTTTCTTCTGCTGGGATTTAATAGGAAAATTTTGTTGTAATGGGGCTCCTTGGAATGGTTGCAATATGCTTCTTTTGGTGATAAATGATATTTTAAAATACTTGGCATATTTATATATGATCTTTCATAAGTTATATTCCTTAAATACCATACTATTTTTTCTAATAACAAGATTCCAATTTTTTTTTAAAACAGGTGATTTTCTTTATAGTTTTCCTCAGTTTCTCCCCATTTTCTTATAAAACACATTATGCCCTATAAGGACTTGCTTGCTCAGCAGAGCTGAGCTTACTAAAATTTTGCACTCTGGCTTTAGTTTCAAGCCTGAGCTTCTCAAAAGCTGTAGTTTTGTGTAGTTAATTAAGGAAGAGTTCCACGTGCTGCAGTTCCATTCTGTTTCTGATTGACTCCATGCAATATTTGAGGTGAAGATGATTTCTGCTCATCCTCATCCTCCATCAGGAGCCCAGAGTGCCACACCTCAACAAGACATTGAGGGGCTGGAGCACCAGGAGCAGCTGGGGAGGCTCAGCCTGGAGCAAAGGAGGCTCAGGAGGGACCTTGTGGCTCTGCACAACTCCTGACAGGAGGGGACAGCCAGAGGAGGTTGGGCTCTGCTCCCAGGGAACAAGGGAGAGGACAAGAGGAAATGGCCTCCAAATGTGCCAGGGGAGGTTTAGGTTGGAAAAATTTCTTCACACTGGAAAAGATGTGGCTGCTCCATCCCTGGGAGCATTCAGGGTTAGGTTGGAGAGGTTGAACAACCAGGTCTAGTGGAAGGTGTTCCTGCCCAAGGCAGGGGGTTGGATTAGATGACCTTTGAAGTTCCCTTCCAATCCAAATCATGCCATGATTCAATTTGTGCTCTGCCTGGAGAACTGTGCTTTATCCCTGCAGGGATATTTTATCCCAGATCTAGGGAAGTTGTTGATATGAAGTTGGAACAGTGTTTTAAAACCCTCTTTTCTCTTTAATTATATTAGCTAGAAACATCCAGATGAACTTTATGTTGGAATCCCAGCTTGTTTTTATGGACTGTAACCCTTAGAGGTGGGATGTGGATGGGATCATCACCTTGTACTGGTACATGGCACAGCCTGTGAGGATCCTCCTCCACCCTCCTGGACCATGCTTCAGCTTTCTGGGGAGCTCTGAATGAAACTTAATTTATTACATCTTGCTAATTTCTTTTTCAATTATGCATAAAACTGCAAAAGTAGGAAAATCCTCCCTGGCTCAGGTATGCCCAAAGGCCCTCAGACAGGTATTGGGTGAACCTTGGTCTAAAGGAGTCTACACCAGATTGTTTTACCATCGGTCCCTTTCTCAGCATCTCATTTGTCACAGGAGTACAGCCATGGCAGCCACACACAGCAGATGTGTTGTCTGAGCAGCTGTTTATTTGCCTTTTCAGACATCCCAGTGGGGATCTCTCAGTTGCTTTTTAAAAAAAATTACAAAAAGCCAAGAGCTGTGTTCCTGGGAGAGGCCTCGAGCACAGGCAGTGGCCAAGGGGAGCTGCTGCTGCCCTTCACAGCTGATATGCATCTGCAGCATCTCTGCCAGAAAAAAAGGAATGGATTGCTTGAATTGCTTTGGAGAGAACTGCAGGGAGCTTTCTGTAGACATGGCCCTGCTATTTGCATTCCCAGTGGTGGTGGTTTGCACAGGAACCTTAAGAACATCAGCTGGAGTTGCTTTTTGGTTTCTGAAGCAATGTTGTGCAATGTGTGTGTTTTGCTTTTGTGGGGAAGTCAGAGTTGCCACCTGAAGGCCTGGGAAGCTGAAAGCCTTTATTTTTTCTTATTTACTTAATCCTGATTGTAGGGTTGTTAGAGGGAAATACAGGCAGCATCTAGAAGATTTTGGATGTTATTTTCCAGGACTTTGTGCTAATGTGCAGGATCCTCCCAGCTGAATTCGGCCCTGGAGGTGCAGCCCTGGGAGGTGTGAGCAGAACGACTCCACACTGCTGGAATTGCAGTGGATGCTGCTGAATGTTTCCAGAGCCAGACAAAGAGCCATTGAGTCGAGTTAGAAAAATCAATTAACTGGAATGATCAGGCGTGTCCTGGACTTCCAGTAGGTTCAGGCAGTGTTGGACAGCACGGAGGGGCCAAAGCTCCCTGTGCATGTGGCCTCTGCTGCTTCTCCTGTGGGTGCCAGACCTGCAATTATCCTGGCTAGGACCCAGCGCCACTGCAGATCCCACACTCTTAACTCCTGCACAGGAATGAGGATAAGGGGCTGCTTGATTCTTATAGAATTAGGGCACCGTTATTTGCCTGTGAGAAATGACATTTGCAAATGGACCAGATTCATATTTTTACCTGGAACAATGCTAATGGGATGTAAACTTTGATTATATTCCCTTTTTTTCTCTATTCCTGCTTGAAACGGTATTAATGGGAAATAAAATTTAAGTATATTTACATTTTTGCCCTCTGTTTGGAACAGTATTAATGGGAGGTAACCAAATTCCATTAAAATGGACTTAACAAAAGAAAATAGATTCTCTGATTCAGTTCACAATGTTCAATTTCCAGTACACTGATTTTTAAGTAATTGGCTTGTATTGTGTGGCTCTAAAAGTTTTATATCCAAAAAAAAAAAAAAGGATTTATATGAAGGGGGGAGGGAATATTTATTCTTCTGCTCGTTATTCACTTTTAATCATTTTTAACCTATGATATGTGCAATTATCACTGCTCTGCCATCTGAGTTTGGGGTAGGTGTGAACACAGCAGCCAGGATTTTTTCCCCTCTGCATTCTTGCCTCCCCAGTGCCTGGAAAGGTTAGAGAGAGAGCAGCACACGGAGATTATCCAGCTGATGCCTAATGTGGGAAGAATTTGTGCAGGCCTGACAAAGGACTCCCACAGCAAGGCTCAGGCACCAACTGCTTTTCACCAGTGCTTGCAAAATGCTGGGATTCTTCAGCTGGGGAGGTTTTAGACTTTCAGGCTATGTATCAAATAGCATCTTGTTCATCCCTATTTCTGACACTGAATTATTCAATATTTTCACTGTAGGGTCTTCCTGCCATATCCAGATGGGCTGTATCAGTGCCTGGGTCTAATATTGTTATTATTTTTCATTGCATGCTATCTTCAGCAAATATTTCATTACTCCAAAGTCCAGATTATTGCACTTGAATGACAAAAAATGCTGTTTCTTCCATGAGATGACAGTGGGGAGATGGATTTGTTATTAAAGCAGGTTTATATGAAGCTGCTTTTCTCCACCCTTAAGAATTAGGAGCTATTTTGTTTCCAGGAGGGAAATGCCAAATAAACCCTGCCCTTGTTGGGTGGAGTGCTCACCTTGCAAGACATCCTGACTTTATGGACCTCTAGATAGCCAGGCTTTATGGATCACTAATATCAGGATCTCTGGCTATCCAGGTTCTATAAATATTTATGTATCTATACAAAATAACCCTGAATCTGACCCTGGCAGGGACCAGTGTTCATTCAAACTGAGATGATGCTCAGTATCATATGGTATTAGAGAACAATTTACTTTCTAATACCATTTTTAAAATATCTTTCTCTGTCTTACTCCACCAGTGTTTCTGTTATTTGGGTTTGTATTCAGCTTTTCTGGTAAAACTTGATTATCAAGGTGCACATTTAATAAAACATGAAGGAAGGGCACATTTTCTGACACCTTATGTTTTCCTTTTTCTCTCTATTTAACAAATGCTGTAATTATAATGTAGCACTTAGTCTTTGATTGAAAACATTATTTATCAATGTTGCTGCTGTTCAGTAAGGCTTCCATGAAAACTTAATAACCAAGACAAGGACTTTTTATTCCTAACGTGCATAGTTAATACAGCACCATGTTTTTCTAGTCATGGAGTGAGAAGTTAATGCCTTAGTAGGGATTTTGTTTCTTCCCCCTCCCCCTTCTCCCTGTCAAAATACAGATTTTTTTTTGTTTTCAGGAGCACTTACTGAGACCTTTTTGACTTTTTTCGTGGCTGGTAGCCTGTATGGGAATTGACACGCTGGGCTGGGTGCTGGGTGGATGCCAGGTGGGTGCTGTGCTGCAGCCCTTGGTGGGGAACAGAAGAGCCTGGGAACAAGGAGCCTTTGTAGGACAGGGACTACACCCAGCTTTGGTGGTAATTTCACAAATTTGGGCTTTTTTAACGGTTTCTGCCATCCCTGTGGCTTTTCTGGGCCCAGAATGAGAGTGCTGTCCCCTAAACACCTCTGGGAGAGCATTTGGGTTTGCTGGCCCAGGAACAAATCCCTCTTCTGACAGCTCAATGACAAAGTGTGCTACTGAGCTCAGAAATTGTATCCCAAGGGAGCAGATAGGATTTTCTGACTCTGTCCTCCGTGTCTTCAAGGGAGAAAGGCTCCCCCTTCTTATTTATAGGGCAAGAATTGCTACTTGTAACAATAAATTGTTATTGCCAGTAATTGAATAGGGTGGGGTCAGAGAAAGTTATGGCAGGAAAGTTATGGCAGGGAGCACAGTGGTCACCTGGTCCCAGCTCCCTGCTCAGGCAGGGCTGTTCCAGAGCACAGGGCAGAAGATTGTGTCCAGACAGCTCTGGAATATCTCCAGAAAGGGAGACTCCACAGCCTCTCTGGACAGTCTGTTCAGTGCTTGGTCACTGCACAGTGGAGAAAGTTCTTCCTCCTGTCCAGGTGGAACTTGCTGAGCTCAGTCCCTGCCTGTGGCTCTGGTGCCTTTGCTGGGCCTGGAGCAGAGCCTGGGCCCTGCTCTGCCCCTTCCTGCACCCAGGGACACCCAGGGACACTGAGGGCCCCTCTCAGCTGGGGCTCCTCTCCAGTCTGAGCAGCCCCAGCCCCCCCAGCCTCTCCCTGGCAGGGAGATGCTCCAGGCCCTTCCTCATCTCTGCAGCCTCTGCTGGACCTGCTCCACTCTCCACAATTCCCTGACAGGAGGGTGCAGCCTGCTGGGGGCTGGGCTGTGCTCCCAGGAAACAAGGGACAGGACAAGAGGACATTCATTGTCTTAAGCTGCCTCAGTGGAGGTTCAGATTGGACATTAGGAAGAGTTTCTTCACAGAAGGTGTGGTTAGGCATTGGAATGGGCTGCCCAGGAAGGAGGTGTCCCCATCCCTGAAGGTGTTGAAGGAATGACTGGACATGGCACTCAATGCTATGGTCTGGTTGACAAGGTGGTGATCACAGGTTGGATTTGATGATCTCAGAGGTCTTTTCCAATCTCAATGATTCCATGATTCTGTGGTAACTACAGCCCTGCAATGTGTACATCTTCTTTCCCCATATGATTCCTATGGGAATAGACTTGATAATTCCAGCAACTGAGGGACTGAGACAACTTCATACTTGGGTTGATTCATACACTGAGGTGTCGTAAAAAGAAGCAAATCTGATATTTTGGTCCATCTATGCAGAGATGTGCCAGCTGCACCAAGAATACTGACATATCAGGACTAGGAGACCTCCAGTTGAGCTGGTGTTCATGCCTGGAATTGTTACTTTCCAAGTCAGAGTGTTCACTGAGGAGAGTGACAATGGTGGCCACTGAAAATGCCTCAAGCCAGGAATTGCTGGGATGGGCGTTGTTGTCCACCTCTTCTACAGCAGGTGGATTGCAGTTTTCTTTCAACATTTTAAGGATATAAAAGTTTAACCAAATGCCTCCTGATTTGCCCCAATGGCTTTGCCAATCCAAGAGGACTCAGTTAAAAGCAATAAGGCACTTCAGGGAGGCAGAGGCAGGGAGCTGCTCCCATTTGTTTGCTGTTTAAGGTTAAATATTACGTAGAGGTTAAGTTAAAGCTCGGCGGAGGGCGGTGGAACAATCCTCTCCCAATCCCACGTTGCACAAGGCTCACAGGAGCTCATGGCAGCAATTCAGGCTAGGCAAATAAAATCATTGTTTGCCGTGTTTGCGGAAGGGATCTGCCTTAACGGCAGCAGCAGATTGCAGCTCCCTCCTATTCCCTTAATTAAGATGGATGAGGAATCAACATTGTGCCAGACAGTTGAGCCTTTGGCTTTGTCACTGTGACTGGGGATTTGGACTTCTGAAGGGAAGATGAAAGGGCAAGCAGAATCTGAAGAGTTTCAAACAGTGGAGACCTTTTGTAGATCATTTATTTTCAACACATAAAGTATAAAAACCAAATGATGTCCATTTTGCATCAGCAGGTTAACAGAGCTCTCTGTCCCTGGGTAGCTGGTGTCCCACCATCGCTCCTGTGAAGCCTTGAGCTGAAGGGAGGCACCTCCTGTGCAGGAGTGGAGAGCCATGGAGAGCCATGGAGAGCCAGGTCTTCCCCTGTGCTGCCACAGATGAAGGCTTCACCTCATCCTCATCCCTCGGAGGACACGAGGCAGGGCAGGATGAGACCTGTCTGCTAGTCCCACCACTTGCAGGCAGCTGTAGCTCAGGCATCTCCTAAATTGGCACAGTCTTCATCTGCTAAGTCTGAATGGGTGTTTTTGGGGTCAGCTTCACTATCAATGGCCATAAGGAAAGCCTGAATAGAGGAAAAGATGTTACAATATTGATTAAGAGTCAAAATAATTGAAAATGTAGCACAGCACAAGACAAATCAGGATTGTTGGCTGTTATGAAAAACATTATTTATAGTTATAGAACATATATATGTGTATATATATTTAAAAAAAGGAAAAGTTTAGCAATTTCTGCCCATAATGTAATTTAAAAAAATATAATTATTTTTGTCAGTGTTGTCCAGATCCACACTATTCTCATTTGAAAGGAGGAGATAAGAACAAAAGAAGGCAATTCCTGTGCACTGACTTTGTGGTAGAGACCAAAGATTTACTGATTGTCCCAAAATGGGCAGATTGACTTCAGGTTTTTAATTGGGAGAAAAATCTTAGCCAAGGATCTCAGTGAAGGATATCAAAGGAGTATGAAAGCAGCTGGGTAAAAATGCTCATGTCCAACATAAGGATAAAATGTTTATACTTACTTTTTAATTTCCTCAATGATAAAGCAAATTTTTTTTTGAGAAACAGCGGGTTTGGGGAGCAAAGTTTTGGTTTGCTGGGTTGGTTGGGAGCTGTCTCCCAAATATTTGTTGCTTGAGTGCTTTCCAAAGCAGAGCAGATCCAGACTTCAGTAAAGCATCTGATGTGCTTGGAGAAGAAATGGAAAAAAATAAATGAAGAAACAAAAGAAAAAGATACAAAGCAGATTTTATAACACAAAATCCCTTTTTGAAGAAATTTCAAATATTCTACATTCAAGGATTCCAAATATTCTACATACAAGCTGGTAGGTGTAAGGAGTAGTCCTGAGTCTCTCCTGTGGGAAATTGTGGGGTTCAGTTGAAGGTTTTCTTCTTATATGTACAAAGTGAATTAACCTTTTTAATTAACCTAATTAAGGAGATTTGAAAAATAGTCTTAAAGAGCAGAAAATGCACTTTTTTTTGGTTGTTCAGCAAATACAGGGAAAGTGGTTTCCATCTGATGGAGATGAGGAAGGTTTGGTGTTGTCTCCTTAAAACAACCTTCTCTACAAGGCTCATATCCACCTCTTCATTGAAAGAGAACTTTGCAAACTTTGGAAATACACTTTTCTGGTTTAGTTTAGGGCTCTGAAAAATGTGGAGTTGGAGACATCGGAGTTTGTCTTCATCTCCAAGGCTACGGCCGCGGAGCTGGCGATGCTCGGAGGAATGTGTTTGAATTATTAGGCTGAACTCTGCATTTCTGGGCCAGAGTGTTCCTGGTATTTGGAGGCCTCTGGGATAGAGGTAACCTTGCCAGCAGGTCATAAATTTGAGCCAGGTTTTTTTTTTACCTTAGTCAGGAAATTCACGCTGGAGCTTTCCTTAAGCCAGGATTGGCAGTGATCTAATCCCAGCCCACTGCCAAAGCTGGGAGTTGTTTTCTGGCGTTTGTTCCGTCCGTCGCGTCCCCGATCGCTTGATTTGCCCCGCTCCGTGCTGTTCCCCAGAGCTGTGAATCAGGAGTGGATGAATGCACACAACCAGCCTGCAAAAGCCTCACTGCTCCTTGTGGGTGATGGCCAGCACCAGGATGTGCTGTCCAGGGAAAATTAGAATGAGCAGTTTGTTTTAGTTTCTCCAAATAAGAGCTAGAGGAAAACCTGCCATGGGATTTTGGAAGGTTTGGGATGCTTCATGCACAAGCAGGTAGAAATCTGCATTGCAGGTGTCATATCAAAATCAAATAAATAACAACAACAACTTGTATAATAATATATGCTAATATCTCCTTTAGCAATAATAATGTATATTAACATCTCCTTTAGTAATAATAATATATATTAATATCTCCTATAGTAATAATAATATATATTAATATCTCCTTTAGCAATAATAATATATTAATATCTCCTATAGTAATAATAATATATATTAATATCTCCTTTAGCAATAATAATATATATTAATATCTCGTTTAGTAATAATAATATAAGTTAATATCTTCTATAGTAATAATAATACGTTAGTATTTCCTATAATACTGACATATATATTAATTATATGAATACACACACAAATCTGCATTGCAGGTGTCACATACATATCCAAAATAATATATATATTATAATATCTGCCATAATAATATATGTAATAATAATTATATGGAATTACATATATACACACACACCCCAATCTGCAGTGCAGGTGTCAAAGTATAAAATAACATCTGTAATAATATTTGTTATATTAATATATGTAATGTAATAATAGTGTAATAATATAGTGTAATAGTGTAATAAACAAAGAAAAATCTGCATTGCAGGTGACTCAAAGTAGTCCAAATTTATATATATATTAATATGTCCTGCAATAATCTATGTAATAGCAATACATCTACATGCATATATACAAAAACCTCTGCATTGCTGGTGTCATGGGTGTTCATAATTACAAATAATAATAATAATAATAATAATACCAACAGCAATAATAATGTAACATCTCAGGTGTCATATAGAATCCCCAAACAATTACTCAGGTAAAACCCCATTGCATTCTCTGGGTCATGGCTTAATGTGAATGTAAAAAGCTTTATTTTAATTTAATTCTCAAGCTATAATAGAAGTAAACCCTTTATGCTATGGAAAAGCACAGCTGTGATGGATAGTTAAAATATTTTGGAGAGTATTTAGCAATGGAAATTTGTCCAATATGTTAATTATTGCATCTGTTAGTGAAATGTGAGGTATGTTTGTTATATATTTGGTATGAGCAGAGATGCTGCTCCAGTCCATGGCTACATCACTGTGATGTGAAATTCATATGAATTAAGCCAGTTTTAAAGGAATTTCAGTGGATTCCTTGGAATAGCAGCTGCTCAACACTGGGATGCTGATGATGTGTAATTCCCAGCAGTGCTGTCAGTGTTGCTGGGCAGTGATTTTTGTGCTGCAAGTCCAGCACAAGGTTTATTTCCCCCCTTCCTTCTCTTTTCTTTCCTGCAAATTGAAGCATGGAAAGACCCGCTCCCATGTCCTGTCCAGATTGCCACCGGATGTTTGCTTTAAATCAGAATATTCTATTGCTAGACATGTTAGATTAAAATGAAATTGTTAAAAAATAGTATTGTGGAAAGGGAAAGAACTTCAAAGTTCTTTCTGGCTAGGGGAATATGTCTAAAAATTCAGCACAGGGTCACCTGCCATTTCCATTGCTGGTGCATATAGCCAATCAGTCTAAATGCACCAATGCTCCCTGTTTTT
The DNA here is from genome assembly GCF_051311805.1 of Agelaius phoeniceus. NCBI lineage: Eukaryota > Metazoa > Chordata > Aves > Passeriformes > Icteridae > Agelaius > Agelaius phoeniceus. The sequence continues at coordinate 18,234,474 of NC_135277.1, forward strand.
GCATCATGTAGCTGCTAAAAATGATAAATAACCCAACTCCTGCTCCTCCAGCCTGTGCTGCAAATCAGGGGAATGGAGGTGCCCCTTCAATTTTGCACAGTGAAACCTCCTAAATTGCCTTGTGTCCATGCACACAAACTCCTTGCCTTCTTGAATAGTCTCAGTGTAACAAGTGGGCATCCAAGAGCTGTTAAACCTGGATTAATCCTGGGTTTGGGCTGCTCCAGGAGGGATTACAAAGCATAATATTGGCATTAAGGCTTTCCAAAGTGCTTACACAGCACAAAGAAACTCTGCCGGCGCCTCTCGGCTCGCGTGCGGCCCTGGGCTGCGAGGGACGACCCGGGGCTTTCTAGAGTTACATCACAATTATAATATTTGTAATCACAGAGATGCAATAGAAATAACCTCCTGGCAGAAGGGAAATATGTGGGTAATGAATGGGTGCGACCTGCCTGTTGCAGTCCTGGGTTTTCGTGCTGGCTCGTGCAGCCCTTTCCGCTTTGCAACATCTGGTTTTCATCTGCTGCAGGAAAGCCAAATCATTTCAATGAAACTGGAAGAAAACATAATGCTTAAAAAAAAAAAAAAAAAAAAAAAAGAAAAGACAGCTCTTGATGTTAGCCTGGTTTTCAGCTGGCGTTAATTAGATTTATCAGCAGGGTTTATCGACAGAGTGGACGCTCACTTGGATGCTTGAGTTGAGGCATCATCCAGCGGACAGCGCGATCCGCGAGGGCCAAGCGCCACGTTTTTCCTTGGAAGAGCTTAAAATGATAAATGACATGAGTTCAGATTACTCTGATTTTTGGTGCATCCCCCAGGTGATGAGTCAGGAGGGAACTGGGGCACAGAGGGGGTTTTACTGATGGGGGTGGCCTTGGTTCAGTGGCTGTAGTTGCTCTGGGGTTAAGGATATGGCAATTCCTGCATCATGTTAGCCTACAACAAAAATGTATTCCCTGAATTGTCACATATTAGATATATTGAAAGAAAATAAATGTACAATAGGTGCACAAGATATATTAATAAAATCCAACATATGAGATAGAAAAATATAAAATAGGTATAATATATGCATGAGTTATAGAAATATGAAATAAAATGCATTATTTTCTTTCTATCTGTCCCACTAAATCAGAATGAGGTTGTCATGGAGGTCCATTTTCAAGTTTAGAGCAGCATGGGTCAGCATCTGCTTAATCCCCATCACATTAGAGCCCCCCTGGATGAAGTTTTTTAACTGCACTTTATTGATCTCTGGGCTTTTAAAGACATCCACGAGCTCTCAGCAAATGAGTGTTTGTCCTGCTCTGTGCACATTGACTCTCTTGGGTGGGGGGCACTTGAGGAATAGGCAGGCTTTTTGTTCCATCTATGCTGCAGCACTCTTGTGGGTTGTTAGATTGTTTCCCCTCAGTGGGTTTTTGGTGCTGGGAAAGCTTCATTAAGATAGAATTATGAGTAAGCGAAATATTTCTGGTTTTCCATGTTAATTGTGTCCGTTTGGCAAGAGAAATGGAGCTGGGAGAAGCTTTTTGAATAAGCAGGACCTCTCACCTCCTGGCTTAAGGCATGAGGATCTGTGAGAGCAAATACTGAAGGAGCCATAAGTCTATACTTTGATTTAATGGTTGTAATTTTTAAATTGCTTCGTGGTTATCATGTCATAAGATCTTAACCACTAATTTTTCCAAGGAGTTTAATTAAATTTCAAGCTTTCAGCTGGAAATTCAAAATAGAAAATAGGTTTGAGCTTACTAATAAGTTTCTTGCTTTGAGAAAAGTCACTGCACTTAATAGAACTATGGAGTGGGTAGGGTTGGAAGGACTTTCATGTATTTGACTGGCTTCAAACCACAGTTAATTCAACTTCACCCCTGATTGCCAGATCCACACTTCAATTTCTTGTGAGCCAAATTTCTCTGGACAAGGATGCAGTCGGAGCAGGGCACCTGTAATTGCTCAGAGTGTTTTCAGGAAAAATCATGGTGTTTTATTTTTTTCTCCCACTCCTTGCCATGGAATCAACCCAGTTTAATTTTGTGTGTCTTGTGGGGGGCTGGTGCCAGAGATGGGGTTAAAGGGATGCAGAGGGTGAACAGTTCAGTGAGTCAGGACTTCAATGTGTGGATAATTCAGTGTGGATATTTCCCTCCCTCTTTCTGCCTCTCACATGAGTTATCTTTGATGCTTTTATTTTCTGAAGTGGCAGTGGAAGGATTGTAAATGCAGCAGCAACCCCCAAACCATTTGTTTGTAGGCTGGATCAGGATCTTGATACAGTTGGGAATATTTCCCATGTATTTCTTCCAAATGTCCCAGGGAACAGCAGAGTACAGGTGGAAATCTCTGAAGATGATGTTGATTTTCAACATCACTGATCATCAAACTTAAGATTTTAGAGCTCCTTAGCACCAATTCTCTCCTTTTTTCCCCTTTTTATTTGGTCCAGCTCCTGATACCGTGGGATTACTTTCCATGCCTTGTTTCAACCCCCACGTGGGTTTTAATTATGACAGTGACTTCAGCCTGGGAAGCTGGTGAATTATCAGTAGCTCCCCTATCCTGGATGCCATCCAAGGGGGGAGATGGGGAAGAAGGAGCAGTAAAAAAGAGAGATGGTCAGGGAGAGGCCCCGCTCTTGGCTGCCGGAGGCCGGCTGAGCGAAGCCTTCCTGCTGAAAGCCGGCCAGCACGAGGTAGGACAATCGTGCTGCTGTTCTCCTAGGGAGTTATAAACAAGAGGATGAGGCTCAGCAAGAGAAAGAAAGGTTTCTTTCTGTGGTTTTCCTTTCTATCAGTGTTTTAGTTTCCTTTTCCACCCTCCTCCTGAACTGCAAGCAGATCTATTTAGAGTAGAAATGCTGTTTTCACATGAGTTTAATTTGTTAATGTAGTATTTTACTTGCTGATTAAGGTCAATAAAGAAATACATTTAATATTCTCTTGAAAGATGCAAACAAATCCCTCCTTAGTTAGCACTGATGGTGTTTTTGTTGGGGTTTATAAAGCTGCTTTGAGTGAGCCAGCGGGAGCAGCATCCCCATCTTCCCCAGCCAGGATAAACAGATGCAATCCAGTGATTCCTGCTACATCCCACATGCATTTTTTATTGCAAAATGGAAAGAAATAATAATAAAGAAAGTTGAAAAAAGAATAAATTCACATCATCCCAAATGCAGCAAGAGTGGTTGAGCTCCTTGCTTTATTTATTCCCACTTTCAGGATGATGTGTGTGTTGTTATTTAAGGGAGGGATCTTTTAGCTCTACACCTACAAAATCTTTCCAAGATTTTATCCCTCTAGGAGATACTTGTGGAGATATTTTGACCACTTGAGTGATCATGTCCTTGTTGTTTTCATCATATTGAGAGTTGGGTGGTGTATGAAGTTGTCACCTCTCAGCAGTAACTGATTCCATATCTATGGAATAATGGTTTTGGAGGTGGATAATCGGTGCTGGAAAATGTGAGATCTGGATCTGAGTTTCCCTCCAGCCTGTTTTTCATTGGCAGGTCTGAGCTTGACTAAAATCCTGTAGTTCTGCCATATGAAGGGACATTTAGGACATCAAAACAACGGGTTTGGATGTGTTCTTATATTTTTTATTGAGAACACAAACTTCTATCTTGGATCAGTCATTGTGATCCAAGGCATTCACGCTCTGGAAATGCTCTATCATGCAAGGGTGATGGGGCTGTGCCTCTGGGCTCTGTTCTGCCCTTGGCCCTGCAGGGAGGGATGCTCCAGCATTCCAGCCTCGCTCCTGGAGCAAGTGCCCGAGTGCCAGCAGCTCCTTTCCTGCAAATAACCAATGGTTCTCTGTTCATTTTTACAAACCAGGTGTAATTAGTAACGGCTCACTCTTCATTGTGCTGCGCTGCTGCGTGTTAGGTCACCCCTCACTTCAAATAATAGATGGAAATGTGGTTTTATTTGGGTTATAAATTATGTATTGCCACTCAGCACAGGGAGTGCTTGTTTTTCCTCTGCCTTTTCAGATCCCTGGGCTCCTCTGGTTAAGGATCCTTTTCTCCCATTAAGTTCAACCAATGAATCTCTTGCTACATTGAGAAGAAATATTCTGAATTTGTACTTGGGCTTTGCAGTTTGTCTCAGCCTGGCAGAAGACACGTGCTCAAATCCTGGTTGGGTTTTCCAGCTATTCCAGTCAGGCTGGTTAAAGATACTCTTACATCTGTCTACAAAATTTCCCACCCCTTTCTTTGTCCTATCACAGCTATTTTGATGCCAACATCAGGTTGTGATTTTAGTTTATTCGCTATATATTTAATTACAGAAGGTTTACTAAAAGGTTTAAACACACTGTAGTGATTCTTCAAAGGTTGAACGAAGAAATTATGTTCTGAATTTTACTCTTGAGGGGCTGCAAATTTTTACAAGGGGAGTTGTAAATGTTTTTACTTAGACCAGAATGGAGAGGGACTGAGTATCATCAGAGTAAAGAACAATCACAGAGGGTTTGTCAGGCTGTGTGGTGGCAAGGAAACAGAAAAGGTGTTAAAAGAAATGAGATGTACAATACCTGTGTGCTGGAAACCAGAGGAGAGGGAAGTTAATGAGAGTGTGCTCTGACAGAGCCTTGCATATTCACATGAAATTAATTGGATAACGAAGCCTGGTTTGCCGTTTGCTCCGGCAAGCAATGCCCCTGTGGGCTCTCCAAGTGTATCTGCTGTGCTTCTCCTGCTGGCAGCTGTAGTGGGAAACACTTGTGCAGAGCTCCCAACACAGCAGGTCACCAGCACTTCATCCAATGCACCTTTCTTTGGAATATTTGTACTATTTATGCATTAGTACACATACACGTTATCCTGTGTTCTTCTGGAGGGCAGGGAGGTTTGAAAAGCTGATCTCTCCTAAAATATTATGCACATAGACTAAGGAGATGGCAAATTTAAATGCTCTTAAATGCCTTTGGAGGCTTAATTTGTTCTGACATTCTCAGTGACACAGCATCCTCCTCCTGCTTCCCTGCCCTCCTCACATCTGGAAAGATCTCAGCAGCTGGTGGGGGGAGATCCCAGATGGAGCTTCAGCGGCACTTGGGTGCTGCTGTCAAAATTTGGACTGCATTCCTTTCTCTGGTTTGCTCCATTTTGGGCAAAATCAATGCAGAGTGGGTGGTTTGGGCTGGTTCTTTGCTCCTGGAAGTCTTGCACTGAGGTTGGATGTGTAAAAATTTATATTTGAAGTGTTGTTAAAAATCCTGCCCCTCCATGGAATATACAACCTCAAACTACATTTCTTAATACATACATGGAAACATGGAATTGAAGGAAGGTGCTTTGAGCTTCATGGTCTCTCCTGCTTGGCTGAGGTGGATGGTGAAGAGCTGCTGCTCATCTTGGTGCAGAGAGAAGGAGCAGAGAGGCCTCTGCATCCTTGGCATGCTGGCAGCACATCTGCCCTGGCACACCAGGCCTGGGCTCGCTTTGACTCCTGCCCTTGCCAAAAAGGAAAAGGAAAACACACTCCTCACATCCATCCCAACCATTTGGCATTTTGCAGAGCCAGGCTAGGAAGAGGTGGACAGCAGAAAAATATCTGTGTTTGTTTTGAAACGTTTTCTGCGATGTGGAAAGCTGGAGTATAAAATCTCACCACGTTTCCCCTAATTTCATTAATTCAGGGCTTTCCTTTTTTGGTTGGATTTTCTTGTCCTTTAAACCCCAAAGCTCTGTTCTCAGAAATACCGGCCTTGGCAGTGCTAAGGAACATTGTGCAAAGCTGAAAAGGTGGTTTTGGCAGGATAACCCTGGAAGTGCAGGCTCCTTCCCTGCCTGCAGACTCTCCCATGGCCAGCAGAATTGCAGCACCGTGCCAATCTCGTGCCACAGGGCATCAGCTGCTCCGTGCTCGCCTCGCAGCTGTTCCTCCTCTGCAGGGAATGGATGCAGTGGTGTCAGATTTACCCCCAGCCCAGGAACCTGGTTCAGTTCATAGGAAACCTCTCCATGGTGGCCTCAAGGAAACCCCCAGCTGATTCCTCTGGGAAGGTGACAGGCGGTACCTGTTGAATTCTCCTATTTTGCTTTACCTAAGGGCTGGAAACGACACCCTCTCCTCCTAACACAAATATCTGATAGGAACACGCTGATTTTTGAGACTTCTCTTTTGCTCCCTGAAAAAACCGATGCCAGCTCTTGTTTTTCCTGATGCTTATCAAATATTCTGGTCCCTGATAAGACAATTACTTTTCAATGCTTCCCATTGATGCAATGAGATAATAATTTTTTCACTGCTATGCCTCGGTCTGCAGGTGTTGTGGTCCATCCCAATGCTTACTAATAAGTCTTTTCAAGCTCTTGCTTCACCATTTGTACTGTGTAAATAAGGGAAAAAGATGTTTTTATGGATCAGTCAGACATCTGAAGCTGCCTGTGGCTACTGAGACATTCCAAAAGCTGGAAAAGACGAGCCCAGCAGCGTTGCTGCCGTGGAAGGGACTCATCCAAACTACGTACAAGGCACAGAAATTTTATGCTGCTGCTCAGTGGCGCTTGAAATTTTGGAATCGTGTCAAGAGGAGTTGTAGATTATTTATATAATCCCACAGAAAAGCAAGGAAGGGCTGGAGATGTGTGGATTCACGTTTAACCTTCTCTTTACGCAAGAGATTTTTTACGTGGCAGAAAACAAATGTGGGTTTTATTGTGTTGATTTAATGACAGAGCTCTGATTTGGTTGGTTTTTGTTTGTTGGAGGGGAGGGCGTGGATGATTTTTTGTCTGTAAGAAGCTGAAAGTGGCTGAGGTCTGAGAGGAAGGACAGCAGGGGCGGGAGCCAAGCTGAGGCTCGGGTTACACTGGTATGTTTTGGTTGCTGCCTAACGTGTTTTTGTTTTTCTTCATTACACATATTTCTCTTGGGAAAAGCAGGAAAAACTGTGTGTCAAATATACATCAGGGCTCTGTGCCTCTGCTAAGAGGTTCCAGATGGGGAGTGTTACGATAGGGACACTTTTTCCTGCCTTTTACTTTGTGGCATTAATTTTGGTGACAAACTGCAGGAAAACTTATATCAAGCCTAGAGTGTGCAGTGAATGCTTCTTCTTTTTTTTTTTTTTTTCCCTTTTGAGCATTTTTTGGGCTACCCAAGTATGCAATAGGAAGTTGAAACTTCATTTCCAAACATTTATGGCCCCACGTCAAATCATTATATTCAAAAAAAAGGGTAAAAAATGGAGTTTTAAAGGGACTTAGAGAGGCTTCCTCCAGGGGCTGGAGAGTATCCAAGGCTTGCCCACCAGACCAAATCCCTCTCCCTAAATTTGAGGCTGATGCCTGGGAAGGAGGGGGTGGAAGCTGGTGAGGATGACCCTGCAAGGGATGAGCCTCTTGCCAATGGGCAATGTTTAATTTCTGTGCTGGGCAGGGGCTGTGCCTCCACCTGGGGCTGGCATTGTGTCTTCTTCAAGATGACTCCCAGGACTCTGATGGATTGTGGACTCTGGAGCCCAGGCTGAGGGTCCAGAGCTGCTCCACCTGGAGTGGTGTGGCAGTGGGGGCCACATTCAGGCTTGGGTGATGGCACCTTGTCACCACCAGCCCCTAAAATCCGTGAGTCACAGCTTCAGCAAGGCTGAGTGCTACCAGAGCTGTCAGCAGGTGACAACGGCGACAATAGCGCGGCAAAACCTTGTCCCAAAGTGTTCTCAGGATGTAGTTTCCTTTGTGGATGGTTTTGCATTATGAAATTATATCATAAAAAGCAGCACTTGGTTTGTGTATTGTGTCATTTGAAACATCAATGTTTCCAAGACAACAGGCCAAAAAGACCCAAATCCTGTTACTTTGGGAGGGATGTGAAGCCACAGGTGAGAGGTGGCTTTCTGCAGCTGCATGTAATGCTCCATGCTCTAAAACCAGGAGATGTTTTGGAGACAGGAATTTACCCCCATCTTCTGCTGAGCACTGGAAATATGTGACTGTTGAAAATGGTTGACTGAAAATAGAAAAGTTATATTTTCTTTATCAGGGGCTTCAGGGCAGATGAGACTCAAGTGATCAGGAGCTCTGGAGACTCAAAAGCCTCAACCTTGAGAAGAAAAAGGCAAATGTGGTGCTGAGAATGTTGTTACCTGTTCATTATCATGGAATTGCAGCATGGTTTGGGTTGGAAGGACCTTAAAGCCCATCTTGTTCCAACATCTGCCATGGGACAGGGACACCTTCCCTTAGACCAGGTTGCTCCAAGCCCCATCCAGCCTGGCCTTGGACACTTCCAGGAATCATCCAGGGGTGGACACAGCTGCTCTGGGCACCCTGTGCCAGGGCCTGCCCACCCTCACAGCCAGGAATTCCTTCCCAATATCCCATCTAACCCTGCCCAATGGCAGTGGGAGGCCAGAGGCCATTCCTCCTTGTCCTGTCACTCCATCCCTTGTCCCCAGTCCCTCTCCAGCTCTCCTGGAGCCCCTTCAGGCCCTGGCAGGGGCTCTGAGGGTTCCCTGGAGCTTCTCTTGTCCAGGTGAGCACCCCCAGCTCTCCCAGCCTGGCTCCAGAGCAGAGGGGCTCCACCCTCAGAGCATCTCCATGGCCTCTTCTGCACTCACTCCTGCAGTTCCACATCCTCTCTGTGCTGGGTACTCAGGGCTGGAGGCAGCTCTGCAGGTGGGGTCTCACCTGAGGGGGGCAGAGGGACAGAATCCTCCCCTTTTCCTGCTGCCCACACTGAGAGTTCAGCCCAGGCCATGGGGGATTTGGGGTTTGGGGCTGCCAGGGCAGGTCTGTCTGCTCCTCCACCAGCATCCCAAAGCTCCCCCTGGGGCTGCTCTCACTCCATTATTTGCAGTATTATTTTATTATAAGTAAAGGAAGGCAGCAGTGCTCCTGGCCCTGTGTGAGTGAGGCTGTTTCTAGCAATGGCAGACAAGTTTTATTTGCTGCAGCTGCAGTTTGTACTGCATCACTGCACTTCACCCAGCTCTGCATAAGGGGATTATGAAAGGTGAGAAGGAAATCATGATATGGCTTGATGTTGCAATGCATAATAATATAACCTGTTATATAGGTTCTACCCTCCTCAGTCATCACTTGGAATATATACATGAATGGGTCACCATGGGTAATCTGTTGTCATTCTGTCAGTGCTGCTTTGTTCCCTGTGCAGTGCTTGTTTACAGTACTTTACACTGGCAGAGTGTAAAACCTCCTCCTTTAGCTATGATTTATTTCCAACTGGTCACTTTATTGCTATTACTCTTTTATTGTGATTATTTTATGTCTTTATCCTATGAAAAAAATCATTTGAAGCACCAATAAGGAGATGTTGCTTGTTCCTGGCACCTGTTAGACACTTGCTGCCTGCATTTGACAGAGTAGAATTTGTTCTTTGGCTGCAGAATATGAATGTTGGGAGTTGGAGAGACATTATAATAACACCAAGTTTCCCAACTTCATTTTGGGATGCTTCTTTAAATCCAAAGCTCAACCTAGGATGAAGATTTCTTTTCCACCCAAATATTTGCTGGCCAATGTATGCGAGTTAGCTGGAAAACATGAGCCTTTGGCTGTTCTTCCCAGGGCTGTCCACCCTGCTCACAAAAACATGAATGTCTGAGCAGAGGAGCAGGAATGTCGGCCAGACCGTAGGGATTTGGCAGCCTGTGCCTCCAGGATCTGTTGTAGGGGTGTTTGCTGGTGGCTGCCAGCTCAGCTGGGCTTTTTTTCCCATTATTGCACTTGTGTAGGAAAACTGTCCCTGTTTGGGAAGAGGACTTAGGTCAGAGGCTTTGCTTGGGTTTTGGGGTTTTGTTTTCTTGCTTTGTGGTTTCATGGCAATTCCTTTTTTTCCAGTGCATCACTTGAAAGGAAGGAGCTGCAGTGGTCTGATGCTGTGCTTAAGCATGGGAAAAGGAGCAATATTCTGCCAACACTGAAGTGTTTCCTGGGAATGCAGACACTAAATCCTATTTCTTACATAGCTGATACAGCCTCTGCATCATATCTCCCAAACAAGGGTGTGCTGTAGTGAGGGTTATAGGGTTTATCTCAGGTATTTTACCCCAAAATGGTGCTCTGGATATTTCCATTAGATTGGCACTTCAACTAAATTGACTCCTAAACCTTCTGTAAGTTACTGCTCTCCCATTAAAAGTCCTTCTCTTCCATATTTGTACTGGGGGGTGTGAACTCAATGTGCACAAAGACATGTGGCCATACCTGAGCCTGGATTTTAAAACTTTGTTGTTTAATTTCTCCAGGCACTGAGCTCCTCTGTGGTGACCAGGGACAGGAGCTGAGGGAATGGCTGCAGCTGTGTGGGGGAGAGTTAGGTTGGGTTCAGGGAAAGGCTCTTCCCCAGAGCAGGCTCAGGCTCCCCAGGGAATGGCCATGGCCCCAAGGCTGCCAGAGCCCAGCAGTTGGGACAGAGCTCTCAGGGACAGGGATTTATTGTGGTGTCCTGTGCAGGGACAGGAGTTGGACTCGATGGTTCCTGTGGATCCTTTCCACTTCAGGCTATTCCATGATTCTCCATTCCAGGATGTTGACATATTCCCCAGAGGGGAAAAGTGCTATCCTTGAATAATGTCAGTCTTCACCCCAGGTAGGGTCAATGCAGGTGTCTTACCATGACAAAACATATTTAGTTGATATAAACTGTCTGTAATGAGAAAAAAAAATTTAAAAGATGTTTTATAGTTTGTACCATGAGGATTGTATTTTACACATTAGTTTAATCACAAGAGGGTTTGTCTGGTAATGGGTAGAACTCACTTGGCTGCTGTTCAGTAATTGTAATTATGGAATGAAGGATTTGCTGTGCTTTTTGTTGGAAGAATCCTGCCGAGTTTAATTCCATGTAGTGGTGGCTGCACTGTCATTGACAGTCAAGTGTCAGTGAAGGGATGAAGAGCATTTTAAACTTCATAAATGTAACAAATTGTATGTTTGGTTGGTGTGGGGAGGCTCCTTAAATAAGGTCTTGGCCCTTTGGGCAGTCTTTGCAAGCCTTTTGGACCTGTTCTCCATGTCCTCCATAGGGGCAGGAGGGAGAGGAAGGGTCTCATCAGCACTTCCCTGGTGTCTGTATCCTCTGGACTTTCCCCATCTGAAGTATTTGTAGGTCATGTATTTGAAAGGTTCTTTTGTGGGTAGCAAAGAGCAAGGACAGGACAGGTGTGCACCTTTTGGGTGCTGCACCTGCTTAAAAATTGAGTATTGATTTTATGGGAAGAAAAAGGGAACTTCATGGGTTTGAGAAGCTCATAAGCAAAAATCCAGCTGCCACAGGAAGCAAACACCACCAAGGAGATGTTCTGCTGTGTTTGCTGCCAAAGGTGTAGGATTATTTCTGTTCATGCCCACAGCCAGGACATGCTTTCTCTAAAATGTTGGACACAAATACCACCAATTTTTAAACAAACAAACAAACAAAAAAGGTATTTTGTCATTATACACCTTAAATTTAAGTTGCTTTGTTGTGTTTTAGTTCAAGGGTTCAGAGGAGGCCATGGAGATGCTCTGAGGGCTGGAGCCCCTCTGCTCTGGAGCCAGGCTGGGAGAGCTGGGGGTGCTCACCTGGACAAGAGAAGGTTCTGGGGAGAGCTCAGAGCCCCTGCCAGGGCCTGAAGGGGCTCCAGGAGAGCTGGAGAAGGACTGGGGACAAGGGATGGAGGGACAAGACGGAGGGGAACAGTTTTAAACTAAAAAGGAGATCTTTAGATTGGATGTTAGGAAGTTCTTCCCTGTGAGGATGGTGAGATCCTGGCTCAGGTTGCCTTGAGCAGCTGTGGCTGCCCCATCCCTGGAAGCATTCCAGGCCAGGTTGGATGGGGCTTGGAGTACCCTGGTCTAGTGGAAAGTGTCTCTGCCCATGGCAGGGGGTGGCTCTGGATGATGTTCCAGGTCCTTTCCAACCCAAACCGCGCTGTGGTTCTGCCTTGTGGGAAGTGGAAACCCCATGTTTGCTCTTCAAGGTGCTGCAATGGCCCCTTGGAGCAGAGAACAGCAAGGTAGGAAAGTTTTCAGGTCTTTAAAGGTCAGTGTGGGGCAGGCTTGGGCTTTGCAGCACAAACACTATAAATAATCTGTGGTTTGTGCTTTTGACCACAGAAACACCGCTGGGTTCATCTGTCAGTGTGGGACACGGAGCCACAACTGAGAGAGCAAAACCCTGAGGTGCTGGTGCTTCAAGTCGTGTTTAGCTGCTGTAAATTCGATTTTCAGTGTTACTGTTGAACCACAGCTTGAGGGGTTCCCAGAACAGCTATTTTTTCTTTGCAGCTATTGAAGTTGTACCTCGTACCTTTGTGCTTTGGTGCTTCCTTAGGGGCTGTGATCTCTCTGCATCAAGGTGGCTCCTCATGGGAATTGAAAATCAGAGAAGTCCATCAAAGTGGGGTTGTTTTAGCAGATCAGTTTGGGCTGGAAGATTTTATCAGGAGGTGGGAGCTGCAGGTTTAAAAGCTCTTCCCAGGGCAGGAGCAATAATGGGAAGAGATTTAGCACGGCTCTAACTTAAGTAGTGTACGTGCAGTTTATGTTCTGGACATAATTCAATACATTTCTGTTAAAAAGCAATATAACAGGGGAAGGAGAGTGCTGGGAGCTTGGTTTCAGGTGGAATGAAAACTAGAGAGTGATCTTTATCATCCTGCAGAAGGAGGAAGAAATTTGTGAGTGCCCTGGACACATAAAAAAGACATTAAATTTCAAAAAATTCCAATACACTATTTTCCTTCCCTGTGTGTTTTTTTTTTTAAATTTGGAATGAAAGCGTCTATGGATCTTTTTTTTCCCAAACATAGCATATAGAATATTGGGATAAACAGATCTGGAAATCAATTACAAGGGATGTTTGACTCCACCACTCTTTGTGGATGCACATGTTGTGTTTCTCCAACAGGAGCTGTGGGAGTTGGGAATGCACATCTGATGGGCATCATGGAATCAGGGGGGGTTAAGGTGGGAAAAGGCCTTGAAGATTTTCAGTACAACACCCAGCACCATGTTCACCACCAAACCAGGTCCCCAGTAGTGCCCCATACAGTCATTTTTGAGCACTTCCAGGGATGGGGACTCCACCACATCCCTGGGCAGCCTGTTCCAATGCTTGGCAACTCTTTATGTGGAAAATTTTTCCTAATATCCAACCTAAACTTCCCCTGGCGCTACTTGAGGACATTTTCTCTGCTCCTGTCCCTGTCCCCTGGGAGCAGAGCCCAACCTCCCCAGCTGTTCCCTCCTGTCAGGGAGTTGTGCACAGCCAGAAGGTCCCTCCTGAGCCTCCTTTGCTCCAGGCTGAGCCCCCCCTGCTCCCTCAGCCCCTCCTGTATTTATGTTATTTGGTGGGAAATAGATTTTAGCAAAGCTGTTCCCAACGTGCTCACCCAGTTAGAAGTCATTCAGACTTTGTGATTACATTTGATTAATGAACTCCAAATTTCACAGTAAAGCAGGGAATTTGAATCCTCCAGCACTGTCTTGTCTGATATTAACCTGTTTCTTCTCCCTGGCATTAATGAGCTTGATGGAGTTTTGCTCCCAGTCCCTTCCATGCCCCTCAATGGAATATAACTATTAATATAAGTATTCCACAATGGCACAGCTGAGATTCAAGCAGTCAACTTGCTGTTCTCCTGGCATATTCATGGTATGACTTTCTAAAAAATTCAATTTACATTTCAGGTTAGTGAAAAAAACTCTTGTGTATTAATATATTTTTTAATATATTAAAAACTCTTGTGTATTAATATATTTTTTATCCTGTACAGCAAAGAGAAGATGATGTTTTTATTTTTCCCTCGAAGGGTGAGGGCTAAAGGCTCCTCTTAGGCCTGGGGACCTAAAATATGCTGGCAAAGGCCTCTATTTCCACTTGTTCTTTTACCACAGAAGCTGTTATTCCATAAGGGAATGCAGCTGTTATTCTGTAGGAGAATATTGCTGTTTCTCTATGGAGGAATGACATTCAGTTTGGATGATCTATTGAACAGTGTTTTATTGCCAGATAAGAACAAGTCACCACGGTGTTTTCCCAGTTGCTGAGGTTTGGAAAATAACTTCTTTTCAGGAAAGACATAAAAAATAATCCTTATTCTGACTGTCATCTGGAATTAATCCAGATTGCATCAATATTCAGTGGAGAAGGAGGAGGCTGCAAGCCTCTGGGCTCAGGAGGAACATGGAGCATTTAGCCAGGAAACTGTTAATCCCTTTTTTCCCTCATCCTGATAGGCATCTCTTTGTGCAGGAGGAGGAGGAATGGAGCTGCTCTCTCCTGCCTTCTCCAAACTGCTGGATCACCCTCCGGCTCCAGAGGGACTCCCAGCTCCTACAGAGGAACGTATTGAATTTTGTTTCCTTCCAAATGTTGAGCCCTGGCCAGTAAAAGCTTTGGTCTCCCCAAGAATCCTTGGAATGCTGTTATGGAGTTTTGTCCGTTGAGCTGCTCAGCAGCCTCGAATCAATGAGTCAGTAAAGGGCAATCAAATGAACAGAAGATAATTTGTTTTAGAGAAGTTCAAACTCGTTTGCTGAGGTTGAACTATTATATTCTGCCCCGTTTGCAAGGGACAGGGTGTTCTGGTCTGGTCTGTATGGATTAGACACGTATAAATTGAATTAATAGCACTTTTTTATAGCCCAACAGTCCTGCTAAAGAAACCCTGTGAGTAAAGCAAACAAAAATGTATTAAGTTGTCTCAAATCAAACACCAGACGTTTCTCCAGCTACTTCTTGGCCCATTCCCAACGTGCCAGGCCTGGAGTCACCCGAAGTTTGCACAAGAAGGGATCCAAAGACCTTTCTCATTTCTATCAGCACGAAAGAAAAATGCATGAAAGAGGAACATTATGGGCTGTGATTTCTGGAGGCATTTGGCTTATAACATATCATGTGGTCTGGCACATTCATCCCCAAAAGAGCTCATAAAAAAGGAGGAATCTTGCTGTTCCCCACTCCTATATTTGAAATGTTTTCTCTTAAATTTCCTTGCTGTAGAATAAGAAAGATTGATTCCTGAGCAAGGCTTCTCCCCAAAGAAATCCTAATAAATAACCTTGTTTTTCTCTGTGAGTGATTACTTGGGGTAGAAATACAGGGAATCACACTAGAAATCTTCTTAATATTGTTCTTTGCTTAAATTATTTTTAAAATTTTATGAAAATGTATTATATGAGATGATAAAAAACTGTGCTGCCTCCTGTTTGGTCTGTTCAGGTTCATCTTGCTGCTTCTCTAACAAACAATGTTAATTAGGTGTACAGAAATTTTATCTCATTGCCTTAAGATGGTTTCCTGGAACATGAGTGATCCCATAGCAGAGAAATGCTTGTAACCTAATTAATACAATTTAATACCTAAATATAAGGTGATGCACTTGCATGTCTTGAATATTCTGCTTGAAAGCTTCTTGTTGTGTCTTTGCTCACTGAAATACCTGGAGGTAAATCCTTTGGAAATCTTAAACACCATCCTGCTTTTTAATATCAAAATTCCTGGTTTGGGGAGAGAATGATTGGATTTTCATCTCCAGGAGAGATTTGGGGCTTCAGGGGAGGTGTGGGCGCCTTTGATGTCCTCTGGAGGGTGGGTTGAGGGGGATGCTGGGTGCAGGGAGGATTTTTGGGGTGAATAAGCAAGAAAAAAGTGTGAACAGCTTGAAAAGATGTGAATCCTGTGCAGGGTTCCTGAGCTGCAGCTCTGGAATGATCCCTCCAGAATAACCTGTTTGCTCGGCAGGTTTCAGCTCTCCCAGAACCTGCTTCAGTCAACTAAAGCAGATTCATATGCAATAGTTGGAGTTTAAACAAATCCCTGTATTCAGATAGGGGGGAAAATCCCATTGTTATTCCATGGCAAACCTCTGTGGGTTTTTAAATCATTAAATCTGAGCAATTTGGGAAAGAAATCAGCCTGGGAAGGGAACTGGATCGTGCACGGACGGGACATGTCCAATACCCTTTCTCCAAGGTCTCATTTTATTTAGCCTTTATATTCTGCTTTTAGTTGGGAAGTTAAATCCACAAAGGTCATTTGAAAAGCTTCAGATTATAGATGGAAAGCCCTTTTAATCTTTTCTAATAAATAGCTGAGCAGGGAATAAATCTATTGGGAGCTGAGCTCTGATGCTAAGCCTCAGCACAAAATGCCCATACATGAGCAACACTTGGAAATTATCTCTGAAATTATAATTACCTTAAATAAATTTGACTTAGAAGAAAAGGTGTGTGATTATGAAAACTGCTTTAATAAATGAAGCATTAATTGGACCTGGTGGCTTGGCAGATTCTGTCACTGTGGTCCGGATGATTATGAAAGTGATTTAGGCACAACTGAAAACAGCAGTTTCAGTTCAGAGATTTCTTTTAAATGGCAAAAATTACTCTCTCCAGTCAGTGCTTTGGTAAGGCAGGGTTGGAATAAAAGCTTTGCATAATAAAGACTTGAAAGCATTTTGATTTTGGAAAAGCAACAGCAGCAAATGGAAACGAGGGTGTCTGAAATGCAGAAAATACTCTGGGTTATGCCAATGCTGTGTATGACATTATCTAGTCTGAGTAGCCTTCAAAGCATTTTCCCCCCTAATTCCACATATAATTAAAAAGCAGCTTCCTCTAGCTCATTAAAATGTAGAGTCCTGTTGGAGCAGTGTACTTGTATATTTATTTAAATGAATAAAGCAGAGCTTTAATGCAGACTGTAATAACTTCAAACATTACATTTCTTCTATGCAGCTCACACTTTATTTTTAACCAGTGTTTAGCTTCTCTTCATGAACACCAGCTTGCAAAGGAGCATGGTCCCCAGCAGCTTGTTAGATTATTTTGTGAAACACTCAAGAAACCTTCCCCATCCCCTGTTTTTTGATGTGAAATGATAGGAAAATCCCCCAAGTTTGGTTGTGAGTGACGCCCATGGAAATCAGGCTTTTCCAGCATAACCATGGCATCTCCCTCTTTTCACAGGCATTTGGAAATGCAAAAACAGCCCATAACAACAACTCCAGTCGTTTTGGCAAATTCATCCAAGTGAACTACCAGGAGACAGGCACCGTGAGAGGGTAAGTGGGAACGGGGTGGGGGTGCTGGGTGTACCCACACTTGAACAGGGTGTTCCTTGCTTTGGTAATATTCTTCCCAAAATGGAGATAGGAAATAAAACTTCATAGGTTTTAGCTTATTAAAATCTGCTGGTATGGAAATGTTGGTGCATCCAAGATGGGTGCTGAGGTGTGGATACACCTGAGCTGCCTTCAAGCCAGCTGAGCCTCTCCATAATCCTGATGTCAATTTTTTAATGAACCTGAAAAGCAGCATCTCCTCCTGAGACCGGAGTTAAGGCAGAAAAGGGGAATGTTTTAGCTGGGGTGGGTAGGGGCTGAGCAGTAGATGTGGAGTGGAACGTTTGGCTCAGGATCCCAGGGAAGGATTTAATCTCTGGCTGGAGTTCTGGAGGCCATTGAGCCACACTCTTGTTGTTCTTTGCCTGATTCCCTCCTTGCAAATCTCTCCCTAATTCAGCCCTTGACCAGGGAAGGGCTCTTCTTCCTCCCAGGTCATTGCAAGGAGATCCTTGTCTGTCTCCACTGTGCTTCTCCTCAGTTTATTTCAGCTTTGGAAATTTGAGAGCAGACTTGAGGAGAAGAATTTTGGGGTGATGATTGATGAGAAGCTCATGGACATGTGCACTGGGGACCCAGAAATCCCCCATGGCCTGGGCTGATCCTCAGCATGGGCAGCAGGAAAAGGGGGATTCTGCCCCTCAGGTGAGACCCCACCTGCAGAGCTGCCCCAGCCCTGGGGCCAGCACAGAGAGGACACAGAGCTGCTGGAGAGAGCCCAGAGGAGGCCATGGAGATGCTCTGAGGGTGGAGCCCCTCTGCTCTGGAGCCAGGCTAGGAGAGCTGGGGCTGCTCACCTGGAGAAGAGAAGCTCCAGGGAACCCTCAGAGCCCCTGCCAGGGCCTGAAGGGGCTCCAGGAGAGCTGGAGAGGGACTTTGGACTGACAAGACAAGGGAGAATGGTTTCCCACAGCCAGAGGGAAGGTGGGATATCCCCAGATGGGATATTGAGAAGGAATTCCTGGCTGTGAGGTTGGTGAGACCCTGGCCCAGGTTGGCCAGAGCAGCTGTGGGTGCCCCATCCCTGGAAGTGTTCCAGGCCAGGTTGGATGGGGCATGGAGCACCCTGGTCTAGTGGAAGTGTCTCTGTCCTGCCTAAACCCAACTTTCTCTCTGGCTTCAGGTAATTTCCATGGCACCAAATCATCACCAAGGAGCTGTAAATGGGCAGGGCTTTGTAAACTCCTCTTGTTGTCCAGGTGAACTGAGTCAGTTGGAAAAATGAGGAGTAGAAGCAGCATTTCAGGGGCTGTATAATTTCTGCAGCTGGCTAAGAGACCTCTTGCTGGGACTTTGTTGTTATTTTAGAGAATCGCTTTTAAATTTTTTTGCTTTCTTTTTTTCCAGCAGAACAGTATCACACAAAGAGCTGCCATTAATTTTTCAGTGAGCTTGGGTACTCCACGTCCTTTCCCACTGATTTTGCATCCCACATCAAACCTGATGCTCTTTTTTCCCCTTATTTAATTCTGCTGCACAGTTCTCTTACAAGGATAAACCTCATTTTTTTAATACCTCCTGGGTAACAAGAATCCAACAAATGCCTTAACTATGTATTATCTTGGCATGATGTAGCTGCACTGTGGTTGTGGCCTCTATTTTTATTTGGCAGAGATATGCAAATAACATTATATTCCTGTATTCTAGTTCATAAAGTAGGAGGAGTTTTCTTTGCTTTTAAAAGAATTATCTTTCTTGGTCTTTGGTTGCACAGTGTGATGTGAGTGTACTCTGCTATGAGCTTGCAGTGCTCCCCCAGTGAAAAGAAAAGATGTTTAAAGAAAAATATATGCATTTCACAGGGAAAAAAATGGGCTTGCATGCCATATTTGCATTTTGTTCTTGAAATGCATACATTTTTCTTTAAACATCTTTTCTTTTCACTTAGCCTATACTTTTTTAGTACAACCCAAATCAATTATCACCCTGTGTTCTGCATATCAGTAGCTTTGGTAATGGAACTATAAATTGCAGCCCCTAATAAGAGATTTCCTCTCTTCAGAGGTTGAAAATAGCAGTTGAATATTTGCTTACAGCCCCTCTGAGTATAATCACCCAAAACTTGATGAGGTGGAACAGGCAGGAGGTTGAGCAGGACCCAAGCCCACCCTGTAAGGTGAAGTCTTGGATGGTCTCTCAGACTGATGGAACAGGAGCTGTGCTGCAGTTCAGGGCATTCCCAGGAGGCTTCCTGAATTTTGGATGTACTCATCCATGATAAGCCAGGCCTGGAGGAAGCTCTTTGCAACCTGCTCAGTCCTCATGAGATGATCCAAAGCCCTGACATCTGACATGATCCATGAAATGGCACAAGAGCCAGACAGGAGAGGCTTTAGAGCCAGCTAGGAGGGGTTTAAATCAAAGCCCTGTGCTTAAATCAGTGTTTTACACAAGATCATTCCCTTACAGCTCCTTTTCCTTGCTCTTAAAGGTCAAACTGACATAGCTGACAATGGTAAATAAAAAGAAATTTGGAGACATCAACTTTTTAAGACAGAAGCTGGTTTTCCTGCTCACTATCCTGTTGCAAGAAGGGACAGATGTTGTTCTTGGGACATGGATTCATTGTGACCTTTGCACTCAGCAAGGGAGCATTTTACCAAAATAGCATTGTAATTGCATCTATAAAAAAATTAAAATAAAATATAAAATTTAAAATATGGAAACTTTCTAAAATAAAATTTAAAAAGTAAACCTAAAATCTTTAAATAAATAAATAAATAAATAAATAAAATTCCCCTGATTTAAATAGTAGTTGGGACAAGATGACATCCAGAAGACCTTTCCAATCTAAATTATTGCCTAAGAATGATTTTTGGGGTGGTTTATAATGAGAGCAGAAATGATAGGGGTGGGGAGGAATGCCAAGGGCATGGACATGGTGCAGGTTGTTGTACAGGAGTGTCTGAGCCATTATCCTGTAGGATCTGGGATCTCTAATTCATGTGTTCCCTGACCCTGCAGTGAATTCATGGCTTGGGAAGGAAAAATTTGGTTTAGGTTAGAAAGGGAACGTAAAAGCCCCATCAACCTGTGGGTGAGGAATATCCATAGAGTGTTCCCAGCTTCCTCCCAGGGAATAAAGAGGAATACAGCTTTGCTGTCTGTCTTCCTTTACTCCTCCTGTCCAGCGAGATCATCCAGGGGCGAGTTGGATTTGCCACTTCCAGTTCCTCTCCCAAGAGCTGTCATCAGAATTTCCACAAAACCTCTGCAGCATGTCCAAATGATTTCTAGTTTAGTTTTTATGGAAGGAAGGGAGAAAGTTGTGCTGGAGGTAATAATTAGATCTGGCTTTCCCATTTATGGTGGAGGAAAGCACCTCCTTGTCCCACCATGCCTGAGGTTTGCTGGATTTCCCAATTCCTCCCTAGCTCTGACATCTGTCACCAGCAAAGCACAGCTCCAGCATCCAAACTGCCACCTAGAACTCCAGCTTCTAAATCCCTGTCATTACTGGTTAGGTTTGTTTGGAAGAAAAAAAAACCTGTGGAAGCTTTGTTTAACTTGACAAACCTGAAAAAAGTATTTAATATGTAGATTGAGCGTGTTTGTTGTGGAGGCTCTTAGGAGAAAATGTAAACTGCAATGAGGAGCTTTCGCAATTGTTTATTTTTTTTGACTGGAGCCAGAAGTTAATAACCCAAATTTTTGGTGAGAAGTGGCTCTTCTGGAAGAGGGAATGGAAGAGGAAAGAATCCATTGGGGACTGATTCTGCAGCTAAATGGCTTCTTGCACACTTCTGCTCACAGATGTATTTCCACGTGCACGGCTCCTGGGCTGCAGGCAATGGGATTTTGCTGGCTTTGGATGAAATAGGGATCCCAGCTCCTTCCTTGCAGACAACATTTCTCTTGCCCATAGGCTGAGGCATCTGAGATCATGTTTTTCAGATCCAAGTTAGTTTTGGCTTGGTATCAAACCAAAAAAACCTCAAAAGCCAAACATAATATTGGGCTTGTTCTGCTGAGGAAGAAATTTATATAACTAAGTGAAACAAGGCTGAAACTTCTTTGTGTGGGTACTAAGGCTGAAGCCCCTGGTAAAGCTGTGCTAGCTGAGTATCAGGTCAGTGAATGATGCTTTGATTTTTTTCCTTGCAGAGCTTATGTTGAAAAATACCTCCTGGAGAAGTCCCGACTGGTCTACCAGGAGCACAACGAGCGGTGGGTGCCTCTGCTTTGCCCAAGGCTTGGGTTTAACTCCTAAATGTGGCACAGATAACTTAAATCCCTGGTGGAGCTGGCACAGGGGATCAGGATTTTCATGCTCTTAACCCTGTGCTGCAGAGATTAATGATGCATTTTATATTTCAATCTTTTGTTGTTTAGGGAGAAATGTGCTAATGGAGGGAATAAACTCCATTATTTTATCAAAAGTCTTTGACTTAGCCTGGAATCATAGAATAGGTTGTATTTGGAAAGGGACCCTTAAATATTATCTTGTTCCAAGCCCTGCCATGAGCAGGGGACCTTCCACTACAATATTGTTACATTCATTTAATTTTCATTTTCTTTATGGCAGATAGATTATTAAGTACCACTTCATTCTTGTGCAACTTGTGAACTGCTTAATATGTCATTTTAGGAGAAAAACATGGTATTTTCATTCTTCTTTGCAGTTCACTGAAGCCTTCAGAGGGGCCTCTAGAAAAAGCCAAAATTATATAGAGGATGAACTTATGTGAAGTGTGTTCTTTCCTAATTTGATGCATATTCTTTGTTGCATATTCCTCTCCCCTCTCAGTAATTATTATTCCACTTTTAAATAATTTTGCTGCCTTTAGTTGCCTTTCAACTCTTGGCACTTCTGGCTGTGTTTCCCTTTGGAGACAGATGTGTGAGTTTTCTGGAATGCTCCAGGGCTGTTCCTGGAGTTAAAGAGCATCTACAGCCTTGACAAACGTCCTCTTGGGTGTTGCAAGATGATTAAACTTGGATCCTCTTGGAAAACATCCAACATAAAAGCACAGCTTTAATTTTCGAAAAAAATGGTGTTAATCTGTGTTAGAGTTGTCTGGAAGCAGACCAGATGAGTGTCCCTTGGGCTGGGTTTAGCATTAGTGATATTCAGGTATTTTGAATACTTGAGTTTTTGAATACTTGAAAAATTTTCAGTTTGTCTCATGAACTGCAACTGCAAAGTCGCTGCCTTTTTAATGGTAATAAGGTAGGAAAAGTCATAATTTCTGCATTGCAAGGAAATATGTTGTGATTCTAAGAAAAGAGGTCAGGCTCTAATAAAGGAACTGGGGACAGTCAGGACACAAGGTACAGGACAAGGGGAAACATCCTCAAGCTGTGCCAGGGGAGGCTCAGGTTGGATATCAGGAGGAATTTCTCCATGGAAAGGGCTGTCAGGCATTGGAAGGGGCTGCACAGGGAGGTTTGGAGATCCCTGGAGATGTCCAAGGAATTCCTGGACATGGTGCTCAGTGCTCTGGGCTGGGAACAAGGTGGGGTTTGGGCACAGGGTGGGCTCAGTGGTCTGGGAGCTCTTTTCCCACCTAAATGATTATGGAATTCTGTGAAATATGTGGGCATTGCACATGGTTCTGAAGGAAAACCTGAGCATCCCAGCTAGAAATCCTTCAAGTAGATTCTAGGGCAGTGGCTGTCCTTGGATGGAGAAGAGGGATCTCATTCATCTCATTCTCCATGACATAATTAAATCTGTTCTATCCCTGCACAGCAGGTACAGACCAGCTCTCAACGGTGTCAGGCCTGAGCCTGGGAGCTGGAAAATCAGGTTGGGAGGTTTCAGTGTGCCTCTGCTCAGTGCTGCTGCTCATTTTCGAGTCTAACAGCTTTTGTTTTTCATTTGTCACCAGGAACTACCATGTATTTTATTACCTCCTGGCAGGAGCAAGTGAGGAGGAGAGATCAGCATTTCACCTGAAGCAGCCAGAGGAATATCATTACCTGAACCAGGTGGGAGTTCTATACAGGAATGCAATCCTTGGTCTTGCTTTTTCTTCTGCTGATATTTAATGCTAATAAAGAAGAGGTGTGGAGTAGTAAAAGTGGGGGTTTTTAAAGGTGTGGAGTAGTAAAAGTTGGTTTTAATGGTTTAGAGGAAGTCTTCTGTCGTTGGAATAATTCTGCATTAGCAATCTGAACACCTGGTAGTGTTTCAGGGAAAAAATAATCAGTGTTTTCTGTACCTGGGATATGTTAAATGTATTGAGTTTTTGATTGCTGGAGGGAGAAACAGTCAGAATTTCCTGCTCTCTGTGTGAATGCCATTTACTCATTAATATCTGCCTCCTGAGCAGAAGAGGGGAAGATGTGGCATACTGGGATATAACATCTTGCATGAGGAAGTCCTAATTCTGTAGCTTCTGGCTGGCTTTTAGCACAACCCTCTGATTTTAACAATAGAATAAGTCTAATATAACTAAAACCACAGCAGCCATTGAAAACCTGGGAATGAATGATGGATGAGGTGTTACCAACAGTCAAATAAACTCAGTTTACATGATGATAATTTTATAATAAACTGATTTACTTGAGGTATTTAGGCACTTATCCAGTGACTCTTGCAAGCAGGAACTTCAAATGGACCAAAAAGAGGAGGAATATGTGGAAGAGGAGTTAAGTTACATGTTGATTTTAACTAATTTCAATTTTCTTGGTGCTGAAACATGAGGAGCAATAAAGAGTGATTTAACCCCTAAACTGGAAAGAAACTTGGAACCACAGCCCAACCCAAAGAGCCTTTAGTCTTTTTAGAAATAGAACTTCATTCAGGAACAGCTCTCAATTACCAGGGACTTTTTAAGAATGTTTTTAAAGCAGGCAATCAACACCCAAATCCATTGTATTTTAATGACTCCCACACACCCCTGGCAGGATTGGGAAATGTTCCCAAGTGAGGAACACTCCGAGGGCTGGGGGCTCTTTGCTGGAGTCTCTGTGCCTCAGGCGTTGCTTGGAGAACGTGCTGTGATCTCCAGCACCATCTGTGCCACGGTTTTGCAGTGGGAAGATGCCAAGATGGAATGTTTTGTTGGATTCCCAGGTTTTGTTGGTCCATCCACTCACTTTCTGTTAGTTGAAAACATTGCTTTTAATTACAGTCCTTTTCTTTTACATAGCAGTTTAAGAGCATTTATATTGAAAGGAAAATTAGAACTCTAATGGCATGTAATGGGAGGAACACATTATTCTAGTAGGAATATTATAATTTAGGGTGAAATATTCCTATTCCAGTAGGAATATTATAATTTAGGGTGAAATGTTTCTTTTAATCTAAATTAAGGTGCTGTGGGGTAAGTTAGCTGGAGAAAGCTGCTAAAATCAGTCCAGTGGATCAGGGAAGCAGATTCTGGATTTCCCTGAACACAGTGTTTGGACAGCAGTGACTCTCTGAGTTTTTGGGAGGTTTTAAAATAATTTTTAGTAATTAGGATTAGAGTTAACACTGACGACTGTGGAAAAACAGCACCTTTAGATGTGGTCTGGGCTTGGTTTCACATGAAGACCATCTGACAGTGCAGTAGCAGCTATACTCTGCCCTGCAGGAGAAAGAAAAAGGAAAATAAGGAGAAAAAGGAAAAAAGAGATAGTGGAGAAATGGAAAAAGAAACTTGGGAAACATTTAAGAGAAAAATGATAAAATGACCCTTGAACATTTGCAGTCTCTTCTTAAGTGTGTCCTGGAGAAGACCCTGCCTTTTTAAAAGGAAAAAGAACCAGCTCAGACATGAACTGAAGTGTTTTACTGAAAATTAAATATTCATATAGAGAAGCCATAAAATATTGAACCAGGCCCCTGAAGTGAAGGAGTGACTCAGTCCTGAGTCAGGCTTTACTTTCCTCCTCCCAGGTTCCTCTGCTCTTGTTGTGTTATGCAAAGCAAAAGGGGAGTTTGCTTTGCAGATGAGAAATAATCTACTAAGATACTTAACCAAAATCTGCTCTGTAAATGCAGGGAGCAGATTGAAAATAAAGATTTCAATTTATTTTTAAATGCAAATTTACTCAAAGTATCCCCTGAGTATGGAGGACTTTTCCATTCCTCCCCACCAGTGAGAGGTGTACCTACCCCTGCACACCCTGCAGCTCACTGTGCTGCTCATTAACTTTTATCCATTTTAAAAACAGCCATTTGCAAGTTTAGATCCTTATTTCCAGCTCCTCAGGAGCTCCAGTGCCATCTCTCTCCCTCTTGGAACTGGTAATGCTTTGACTTCTCTCAACTCCATCTCTGTCTGATTGGAAAAGACACAAATTCCTAAAAAGCTTTGGAGTATTGCTCGGAAGAATCTCAAAATCTACTTTTGCTGCACTTGTGTTTGTCTGGAGCAGAGGTTGAAAGTAGGAACAAACCAAATCTGTTCTTCAGTGAGATTTTGGCATTGGAGGCTCTTCAGCTCCAGGTAAACCAAGGGTTTCCTCAGCTCTGTAAGAGAAGAAGAGATTTTAGTATATCCATTAGGATCATTGATGAGAGGGCCTCGCTCCATGAGGTGCACTGTGAGCAGGAACCAGCACCAGGAATGCAAAAGCATCACGAATCTTCCCTTAAAACAAATAAAACCAGGCAGTGACTCTGCAGAATAACAATTTTCCTGCTCAGGGAGCAGGTGGTGGGGGTGACTGGGGTGGGAACACCACTTAACCCGCTCTGCCTTGCTTTCAGATGACAAAGAAACCCCTCAGACAGAGCTGGGATGATTATTGCTATGACTCGGAGCCGGTCAGTACAAGAACCCGCCTCTCCCGTCTTGCTGGTGCAGGGCTGCTCTCACTTGAGTGTTTGAGGGACACAAAAAAAGCCAAATCCAACGAAGTTTAACCCATTAATCACCCTTTGCCCTGCAGTGGTGTTGCTTGTGACAGTACAGATTTGGTTTTTTCCCCCTTGCCTTTTTATGGTTCCTTCCATTTGGAAAGCTTCTTCAGCAGTTGGAGATGGTCAGCTCTCTGCAGGCCTCTCAGTTTTAGGAAGCTGAGGTGGTTTTCATTCCTTCCTGATGGAATACGTGATGATCTATGGAAATTGTGATGTGACAGCAACGTGAAAATTGAAATTCCATTCCAATAAACCAGCAAATCACTGTCTTGAAGCCCCAAGAGAGGCATCAGTTCATGCTGGTTGTAGTGGTGTATCTGCTCTCCAGCTTCCAGGAAAAAACAGACAAACCCAAAAGCATCCCCCCAGCCATCTGTGAGAAAATCAAATCCTGATATTGTTCAGAGTGCAAAAACAATTCCTTCTCCTAAAATCCTTCTGCTGACATGATCATCCTTTCCAAATGGATCGCCCCAAAAAAGGGAATGGTGAAGCTTCTCCCCCTTCCCCAGCTCCTGCTGCGCCGCCATCGTGCTCTGGGTGTCTGTGTGTCCCGTGGTGCTGCCTGTCAGTGTGTCCTGCATGTGGAAGCATGTTTGGCATCAGCTGCTTGTCCTTCCTGCCTGTTTTCCTGTGTGCTTGATGATTGCCAAAGTCTTGCTGATGCATCTGGAAGAGTAAGAGGTGATCTGGGGAGGAGCTGGGATTCACTGGGGCTAAACAAGTGTCTTAACAGCAACATTTCCCTGCAAATCCTTAGGAGGGGAGGAGGGAATTTCCCTCACAAGGTTAAAAATATTGAGTATTGGATTGGCATCCTTAATCCATCAGCTTCCTTAGGGGCCCTGCAGGAGCAGGGAGTGATGAGCAGATGCTGTTCTAGACCTTAATACCCTCTATAAGTTGGAAAGCCCTTAATTGCTTTAGGAATGGGTTTGGACAATTTGCTGAAGGAATTAAAATTAAAACAACCCCAAAATTTGGTACCTTCTCCTGACATGACCAAGAACACCCTGCCAGCCTGGGGACTGCCATGTCCATGTCCTTATTCTGTGCCACAAAACCACGTGTTGTTACCATTTGGCTGTTTATTTGCTGATTTATTTAAGATAATTTTATTTGGGATCATTTTCTCTGACAGTCCTGGTTGCTTCATGATTCATTCACTCTTAAGCCTACCCTAGTCTTCTCCCCATACCCATGGACTCAACCTGCTGCAGACTTCAATCTTCTAAAGAAACTCTGTTTTATCCTCTTTAAATTTTCCATGGAAATCCATGGATTACTTGGATGTGACTGTAGGAAGCAGGGAACTCACTTTTGCTGGGAAACTAATTGCTCTGGCAGGATATTCACAGCGAGTTAGGTCTGTGGGGATGGATTTTGTGATGCTTGTCTGCTCTAATATCAAGGACACTCCTCTATTTTATAATTATCCTTCATTTATCATCCATTAGGAAGCGGTTCCGTGCTGGAACACTGCAGAGAGCATCCGCTTTTAAGCAGGGAATTTGCTAAAAGTCTTTCCATGCGGATTAATGAGTCGGGCAATTGTTATGTAAATCGTTAATTAAATTGCCTTCGGCGTAGATTGTGCTACTTCGGAGTCGTCCGGGGTATTTTGCTGTTGACTCGTGACTTCATTTTGGAGGAATGATGCCAGAAAATGAAAATGTCTCCTGGAATGTGGAGTGCCACTAAAAGCACCACTTGGTGTCTTTAAAAAAAAGCTTTAAAGCTGCCTAATTTGCAGGATTTGTGGCTGTGTTGCTGTCCTGCCAGGAGGAGGGTGGGAAGTTCTGCTGGGTTCCCAGTGCAAGTGCAGAGGCTGAGGAAGCCAGGCCTGGAGCTTAGGAGGGACAAGGTCTTGCCCTGATGTTTTATGGTGTGAATCATCAATGCTGGTGCCTCTGGTGGCCCTGCTCTTGGTGGTGTCATTGTTGTGGCCCTTTAAATGGCTCTGGAGCAGGGTTGTTTCTGATCAGCTCCTCATGGAAGGTGAAAATGCCCTTTTCTAATGAGTGTTTCCTAAAACAGGCTGGTATTTTCTCCTGGAATTTCAGTCCCCACCTTCATCGATGCTCTGTGTGGTTTTAAATGGTTTTACTGTTCAACAGCTCCAAATTCACTTTGCCCATGGAGCATTAACTTGTCCCTGAGGACAATTGATAAAAAAATTTCGATTTTCTTGTCCAATTGCACTTCTCTGGCTTTTAGTGCAGTTGTGTGGGTGCCTCCTATGTTGCAATAAATATTTGAAATATGTAAACAATATAATAAATAATATATAAATAAATATCTTAAATAAGGGTTTTCCACTCTATAATGATGTCTGTAATGATGCTCTGGAGTGGGATGAAGAACATTGATGTTGTTGTGAGTCTTTAAATGCTGTAAAACACAAAACTGATATAAAATAACTTCATTCTGTATATTCTGTATTTGTGCTTAATCTTCTGTACTACCAGTGAGTACAAGTGGCTTTTCAATGATTTACATAACCCTATTTAATGCAGACTTTCCCAATTATTTGTGCAAAATTTTTTGCACATTTGCTTGTGTGATAAGTATGATGTTCAGGAAATTATCAAAATAAACTATGTGCATTCAGCTGCTTAATAAATTCCAACTGCAGCTACAACTTTTATTTGTATTATTTTAATAAACTTTTAATAGAATTTTATATAATTTTATTTGTATTTACTTACACTTGGATTAACTTGTTGAAAGTCTCTAATTACTTGTAGAAAGCCTTGATTTAAGTGTTAATAAAATAGTCTGAGGTTTAAAATAGCACAACATTGTGTGATACACAATAAACTAATTTTGATTTGTAGATGGGTAGTTTTTATTGGCAGCAATGGGTAGAATATTAAATATAGGCTAGGAAGGCAGAGAGAAGAATAAATAATCCATGGGAGGCCTACAGTGAGCCAAAGCAGAAGATATTTAGCATTAGTGGTCTATATATTAATTTAAAGAGCATTTCTGTTTCCTAAATATTGGTGCAGGACAGCTTTGGTTGGGTCTGGAATGTCACTGGATTTTTCCAACATGTCAGTGACTGATATCAAGGAAAAACTAAACTGTTCAGGCACGTGAGCCTCCAAGAAGTATAAAATATCCTGGATTTCAGATTCTCCCAATTTTGAAATAACTTCTTGGTGGTTCAAATAAAGTTTCTGAGAAATATATTTAAAGCTTTGCCATTCCCACACAGGATTTAATGCGCTGATAATTTCCATGAAGTTATCTGAATTCTATTTAAAAACTGAATTTCCCTCCTTAGGTATAGGACTGAATGTGGAATAAACTGCCTGTAAATGTGGAACAGATTTCATCTTGTTGTTATTTCCCATCCTTTCTGTGTAGGGTCACGCTGACCAACTCTCACCATACTGTTGGAATTGGGGGGCTCACCTCTTTCCTTTGAGGTTAAACCTGGGAAACAAGGATGTATCTCCAGAAAATATTAGCCAGAAATGTATTTCCAGTGCCAGGTTGGAAATGTTGCTGATAAAGGACCTGGAGATCACTCAGTGCTATTTAGGGAGTGCTGATTTGGCCACCTGGAGCTGATGTGGTGTTGATGGTGTCAGTGCTTCCTCTGTGTGTTTGATCCACAGGATTGTTTCTCCGTGGAAGGGGAGGACCTCAAACACGACTTTGAGCGGCTGCAGCTGGCCATGGAGATGGTGGGGTTCCTGCCCAAGACACGCAGACAGTGAGTTTATTTTCATTTTAATAGCTTGGAGATTGTCCTGGTCAATGCCACCTCCACTGGCAGGACATTCCAGAGATGCTGCCCCATCCCTGGAGGTGTCCCAGGCCAGCTTGGAGCAGCCTGGTCTAGTGGAAGGTGTCCAGCCCATGGCAGGATGGAGCCAGATGAGTTTAGGGTTCCTTCCAACCCAAAGCATTCTGTGGTTCTGTGATCATTGCTGTACTGAACAGTTCTCCTCATGCAAATGGAGCGTTGGCAGGAGCTGACATCTTGAAGTATTTCTCAAGTGTTCATGAATAATCACGCCTCACTCTGCATGTCATGAATCCAGAGCTTGGTTTAATCAGAAGTCCTCATTATCCCTCATCAAACTTAACCCTTTGTGTGCAATTCCAGGTCTGTAGACTCATTTCCAACTGGCCTTTGCCATTAATTCACTGGACATGCTGGTTTGAAAACTGGACTTTAGCAACACCACTGATACCATGGAATTAGAGGGTTCCTAAGGGTCATCTCCAACCAAACCTATAAAATAATCCCTCCTGTGTTGATTTTTGGCTTGAAAGGCTTGAGTAGGTTGGGAAGAACTCGGCATAAAAAATTACCTCAAAGATATTTTCACACAACTGAGAAATTTTGGAAGCTCATTCTTTATCCCTCACTTGTAAATCAATTATGAAATTTAAAACTGCTTTTTCTCTACCTTCCACACACATATTGATAAACCCAAGGATCCAGACTTGTGTGAATATGTTCTGTGTCAGAGGCTGCTTTATCAGCCTTCAGGATGAGGTTTGTCTAAAGCCTGTTGAGGGGTTTAATTGCCTGAGCAAAGCAATCAGGAAGTGTCAGGACTGAGCAGAGTCGGGTGATGCAGTAAATTCTCACTTCTGATTTACTGTGCAATGATTTTTCTTGGCACACAAGTTTCTCCTGGTGAATTTTGCGTGTCAGAAATAAAGTGGATTCTTCACTACACGAGCAGGTTTATTTTGCTTGGTGTTACACAACTGCAGCACAAATAAGGAACCACCTTCAGCTGAGGCATAGGGAGGATGTTTTAAATACTACTATACTTTTAAAAGTCATTTCTTTGTAGCAAAACATGGGGTTTCACCTTTGTAGAAACAGAGAAGAGAAATTTTTATAAAATGGCATCCTGAAATTCACAACAAGGGGTTGGTATCCTTGTTTTGGAGATAAGGGAGGACTTGGAGGGGTGAAGGTGTGTTGTCCAGACAAGCTGGTGGCATAGCTAGGAATCACATTTAGGTTTATTCATTTTGAGTTCCCAAGAGAGTGTAGAATTAGGGACAAACAGGATTTATAGCTGAAGTCAGCCATGGCTCAGGAGCTGGGCTTGTTGAACCTTGTGGATCCCTTCCAACTCAGGATATTCTTTGAGTGTCTGATCCTATTTTTTTTTTTTTTGAATGGAGATAACTTAAAAATGACCAAATTCCCTCCAAAACAGAAAATTTGGTTGGATAAACTTGAAGTGTAGCATCTTTTCTTTGCCTCAGTTACTTAGATATGATAAAAGCATTTATGCTGTTTTGTACAGTCTTTTGTTCATGGCTGGGGCTAGATCCAAAGAGGTGACAAAAAAATGTGTCCCAGGGGACTAAGAGGGATCACCTGCATGTCCATGCCCACTCTACCCGTTAATTTAGGCACTTGTATGATAAATATTTAATCTGGATATCAAGATTACTGGAGGATTTCTGGTTTTCTTAGGATTTCTGGTTTTCTTTGTAACTGTGGGTTTGATGTGTTAAAGAATTTTCAAGCAAACTTTTCAGATACAAGTTTGGTACCTGACTAAATAAAAAACTTCTTCACATGAGGCAAAGTGGATTCTTTGGATTGAAAATTAGAAGAATGAGCCAAAGAGGGACATGGCCCTTGGGGGTAGGGTAAAATTTATTCTTCTTCATTCACTTTATAAAAACCAGAATGAAAATGAATTGTTTCTATTTAGGATTTTCTCTCTGCTGTCGGCGATCCTGCACCTGGGGAACATCCGGTACAAAAAGAAAACCTACAGGGATGACTCCATCGATATCTGCAACCCTGAAATACTTCCTGTTGTGTCAGAGCTGCTGGAGGTAAGGCTCTGCTTTCCCTCCTGGAACTTCCACACCAAACAAGCCACCTCTGATTTAGGACACAAAACATGTGCAATTTATTTCCACTTTCACCAAAGAGTAAGGTTTTGTGTGTTTCCATTCTTATGGGCTGTTCATGTTTGGCAGGGAAAAGGTACAGGAGCATTTTTTAAGAGGTTTTTCATGGAGGGTTTTTGCCCCTACTCTTCAGCTTTAGGTTTCATTGACTGAAAATCCTGTTTCTGTGATTAAATGTGAAATGTTGCAGGGTGTAGATGCAAAGCAATCCTGCTGTCCAACCCAGCAGTGCCTTCAATTGCCAGCCTTCAGCTGGTGCTCCTCAAATCTGTTCTAAAGTCTGTCTGAGGAACTTGAGCAGTTGTACAACCATAACCCCATGTTTTTCTTCTGTGCTGGCTGAAGGAGGTGCTGAGCTCCCTCACTGTGTTTTTTGTCTGTTATTACCTGCCAGATTCCACAAGGGAATCTGTAGGTCCATCTCACCCCTCTAGTCCCTATTTATGGGCCTGTTATGGAGTTCTTTGGTGCATCTATTGATTATCTGCAGTTTAGGACCTGATACCTTGGCCTCTGTGAGCCACTGCTGTGCTGGTGTCCCTTGGGAAGGGTTTGTTGGTCTCCACCTGTTCTTAGGAGATCTGCTCTGTCAGCCCAAGCAGGTTATGAAGTTGTGGTCCTTCTTTTCATGAGAAAAGTCTTGAATGAGCCAACTTG
This sequence comes from Agelaius phoeniceus, assembly GCF_051311805.1. NCBI lineage: Eukaryota > Metazoa > Chordata > Aves > Passeriformes > Icteridae > Agelaius > Agelaius phoeniceus. The sequence continues at coordinate 18,266,932 of NC_135277.1, forward strand.
TCCTACTGGCCTTCAGGAGCTGAGCTCAAAAACCTCCTGGCATGGATTGAGGTGGCCAGAACCTCCCCTTGCTGTCTCACTTCACTTGAAATGCTCTAAACTTCTTGCAGCTGAACTGTTTTTCATCTAGTTGATTATAGCAACACTTATCTTTACCCTTTTGTACTCCCTGGATGGTCTGGAAGGTGAATTTGTGCTGATTTTATGGTGGAATCAGAAGGCAATTTGTCCTTTTGTGTTACACATAGTGCTCTTCCCATTCATTCCATTAAATAACTGTTGTGTTATCTCCCTACCTACAGAACTTGGGAATTGGCTCTCAGGGATTTTCATAACACTTCATTAATGCTTTGAATTTAGGGAGGGGAAAGCTTCTGTAAAATATGGTTTGAGCAGCTGGATGCTCTTTGCATCTTGGCCTTGGAGATTGCAGAAATAAACAGAAGGAAAATATAAGTGGGGAGGAGAATGTTGTTGATTTTACCCTGTTAAATGTGGCCAAGTCAGTTAAGTAATTGTTTTTTAAAAAAGTTTTGAGTAAGAGAGTGACTTAGAGAGCTGAAAAAGTTCCAGGCTTTGGGTCTTTGCCTTTGCAAACAAACCCTTTTGCAACATCTGCATGTGGGGAGGTCGTGGGGTGGTTTTTACACATGATTATGTGAAATGAGGCATTGGCTGAGCCATGTCAATCCAATGGTGCCTTAATGCCATGGGCTGGAACAGCACCTCCAGGTAGTGTCAACAAGATTTAAAAATCAATAAATATGTTTATTTTTCACCATTTGAAAAAAAAACCAAACAAACCTAACCACTAAGATCTGAAATATCTGAGCAAATTGATAGATTTCTGTTCATTGTGGTAATTCTTTTTGCAAATTAAATGACCATCTAGAACATAGAATGCTTGTTAATTAGATTGGGACAATGCTTGCTGCATTGGGGTAGGATCTGATGAAATGCATCACTGAGTTTGGTAAGTGGTGTTGTTTGTCCCTTAAGTTGCATTTAGGTGATAATTGGTCCATGGAACTGGAAGCATTTGCTGCCTCCAAGTGCAAACCTTTCAACAGACCCACTGAAATCAGCTGAAATAAAGCAAATAATCTCATTTTCAGGCTTGATTTATCTCCATGAAACGCCACATTTCTCTTTGCAGACCTCAACAGATGTTGCTTATTCAGGTTTGACCCAAAGGAAGAACCAAAGGGTTCAAACAGTTGAAGCATCATTACAAAGAGCAGCCACCACTCCTTATTCATTACAGCTCTCCACATTAAGTGCAGTGAGTTTTACTCAGCCAGAGATTTAAAATACTGGTTAAAACATTTGACACTTTGTATTTTGTCTCATTTGGGTAATTGTTTTTATTACATTCTTTTTTTTTTGTGGTCACTGAACAGTTTTGCTTTTCCCATTGTTGCTGAAATGATGAATTGGCTTGAAAAAGTTGTTAATCCCCTCTCCAGATCTTGGCATTAGACACTAATAAGTGAAAAATCATCTCAGAATAAAAGTAATAGGAGTTGACAGGGAGTTGAACTTCCTTTCCTGTGGTCACTGGCTCTTTGGTGGGACCATCCAGAGCACAGCAAAGGGAGGGAAGAAACTGGGATCTGATACTTCCTTGTCTTGGAGGAACTTCTCAGTTGATCTTTATACTCAGATGACTCATTGGATTTGTTCAGTCAAGGATTTGACACAGAAAAGAGAAGGAAAAATCCAGCTGGAGCTGCATTGGCCATCCCTGAGAGCAGCCAGGAGGGGATGCAGAGGTGCTGCAGCATGGCCTCCATGGGGATGTGGCCTCCAAGGGCAGCAGGGGAACCACCAGCCTGGCTGAAATCAAAAACTTGGGCAAAATTAGGGTCTTCTCCCACTGCAAAGGGGAATCTGGCCCAAATTTTTGTGAGCTGGTAGGTTTGTGTTGGGACCTCTCATGATAACTGGGGGAATTTCCCTGCTGCACCAGTTAATGCAACACCACTGCACAGCTCTCCTCCCTCTGTGTAATGAGATTGGTGTCCCTAGAAAATGAAGCTAATACTGAGATTTTTTTGAAGGAATCTGGGAGGAGATGATGATCTGCAATGGATTTGCTTTTTCTTAGATATCAACAACCTCATCCAATATGTTTTTGCTTTATTAAACCATCCAGAGCAGCATTTGTTGAAACTGCAATATAGGATTTTGGCCAGACTCTGCAGATCATTGTTTCATTTACAGTAAAATCCCTGATTCCATTTTTTTTTTTCAGGAATAGACATAGTGTGTGGATTATGTGATGCTTTTGGCAGATTTTTCAGGGCCTTTGTTTAAACTCTGCTGAAATGCTGTGCTGGGGAGTGATGTCAAGGCTGCCTGATGGATCAAGCAGACGTGGAGTCCTGTGCAAGCACTGCAAATATCCCAGGGCCTGGGCAGAAATCATAGAGGGTTGTGTAAAACTGGGTAAAACCTTTGTGTTTCTGGGGGAAAAGCTTGGAAAAGCTAATTTGTGGGCTTATTAATAAAAATAATATATTAGAGCTTATCGAGTTGACCTTAAAAGAGACTTTTTGTTTTCCATTGGAACAGTAGGAATGTTTTAATTGTGTGTGTTTAATAAAATGGGGAATTATTTCCATGGATGGAGCATTGAGGAAGGAGATAAATTCTGTCTTTGCCCAGTGGAGCAGTTTTGTATTCAGTTTTTAGGTTTAGGTAACCAATGCAATACCTAACCTCAATACAAATAAAGGTAAATACAAGTTATCAAGTGACCTTAATAAGTTTTGCCAGATCTCCCAGTGCACATTTTTGTTTGGAGCTAAAGTTGGCCTCTCCAGGAGATTTATGTGCTCAAGTTCTTCTTCCACTAAAAAATGGCCTTCAGCTTCCCAGAGGGATCCCACAGGCACTGGGGCTCCTCCTGTGATAAATGTCTTGGAAATTAATTGAGGAGTGGGTGAGGATTATGGAGCAGACAGTGCTTGCTTCCAGCTTTTTCTTCTGGATTTGTTTTTCAGATGATGTTTTGTAGAATCACAAAATGATTGGGGTTGGAAGTGACCTCCAAAGTTCATCTGGTCCAACATCCCTGCAATAAGTAGGGATATCATGGTTAGATGCAAAATTTTGAACCAGAATTAGAGTCAGAAAACTTGAGAGAATCACAGAATATGCTGAGTTGGAAGGGATCCACAAATTCCATTGAGTGTAACTTGACAGCCACAGGCCCTGCCCAGACACCCCAACAATCCCACCCTGTGCCTGAGAGCATTGTCCAAACTCTCCCTGAGCTGGGGCAGCCCTGGGACCCCGACCATTCCCTGGGGGGAACCTGTTCAGTGCCCAGCCACCCTCTGAGGGAAGAGCCTAAACCTCCTTCACACAGCCCCAGCCATTCCCTCTCATCCTTTCTAACTCTCTGGTTATTTGAAAGAAAGTCTGAGGAAAAGGTTCAGCTCTTTTCCAAGAAGAGCTGATAGAAATCTGAATTTATTTTCCGTTACTCCACACGAGGCGTCTTTAGAACGAGCACTCAGCACTGGAATCCCTTTCTCAGATATGGAAGGAGAGACAAAACCTGATGTTTTCTTGTTCTCCAGCTGGAAATGGTTCCTTTTTCTTCAGCTGCTCTAACATAATACCCCAGAATTACTGGAGGAGCAGTCTCTGCCTGCCTTGGCTCCAGCCCAGCCCGTGCTGGCTCCGTGCTCCGCTGACGTTCCCAGCTGTGGCACTGCTGGTCACCCCTCACTGCTCATGGAGTGGAGCCTTCCAGCCCTCTCTGGGCCCACTTGTGGCAACAAAGTCTTAAATCTGCAAATCTGCATTTTGTCCCTGTAATTAAGATCGAAACTCCTGCAGGCCGTGTTTAAGAGGGAGAGCACCAGGAAGCAAAAATCCATGAAATGTGACCCAAGAGTGAAACTCCTAGGGCACAAAGTAAAGGAATAAGTGATGTTCTCCTCTTTGCTACTCTGCACCAATGGGTGTTCCTATTTTAGTGTTTCACACTTACTGGAGGAGGAGGTGTAGGATGTGGGGAAGCTGTAAGTGCCTCCATGGCCTTAGTCATCAGCACGTGCTGAGTTTTTATTTAGAAAGCTCCAGTGGCTCCTCCCTGGCATCAGGAGTCAGCTACTTTCATGCTGTGACCTTGAATGCAGATCAGGATGATTTGGTTGCCCCTGTGGTGCTCATCAGAGGTGATGAAGGAATTGAGACCAAGCTCCACTGGGTGGTAATTGCAGAGAGGGGCCTGGGGAGATGCAGGGATTCCCATCCTTGCCAAGAGTGTTTTTGTACAAGATGATTTAATGGGATCTCCACAGGGCAGGAGAAGAAGGATGCACATCCCCAGGTTCCCTGCTCCAGAGAGCACGGAGAGAAAGATCCAGAGTGACCATGAGCTGGGGATGGTGAGGGATGGCGTGGGTAGTTGTTTAAATTGCTTAAAATCCCTGTGTTTGCTGACAAATCTGGGACTTGGAAGTGCTTATGTTGTTGAGGAATATTTCTTTGGACTGTTTTGATTAGGAACCATCTGACACCCCTCTGCCTTGCTGCCTTGGATAATTTAAAAAAGCCAGCATGCTGGCTGTGGGTTTGCAGCATCCCTGAAGGGGATAATGGATGGTGTGAAACTCACTTTTGTTCCAAGTTGTGCAGTTGAGGGAGAGCAGCTGATAGTCCTACAGTCAAGAGCTGCTGGAAAAGTGTCCACAGAGCTGGAAATTACAAAATCACATATTTTGGTGAATGTAGAGGAATAGAAACCAAATGTGGAATCTTGCTATGGATCTCTGGATGAACCAGAAGATTCTTTTTTTCCCTGCTTGATTTTGAAAGGTAAAATCAGATTGTAGGAACTGGGAGCTCCTGAGTAGTGCTGAGCTCTAAAGAAATGAACCTTGAAGTGTCATTTCCAGTGATAGAGACCTTGCTGGCAGGTGACATCATATACAGGTGACCTGATGGATTCTGATTTCCACAGCAACAAGTTCTTGTTTCAGGAAGAATCAGTTATATAAAAACTCCCTGGGTTTTATCAGGGAGACTCACATAATGGTAGTTTTGGCAGAAGGAGACTTTTGTACAGAAGGGCATCATTATTGCTATGGTTTGTGAGATTCCTGACCTTTCACTGTCTTGTTTGCATTTCCTCTTCATACTAATTCCTGGATGAAACCTTTAAGTCAAAGTAGGTACATAGAATTGTTTTAGTTGGAAAAGACCTCGAAGATCATTGAGCTCAATTGATAGACCTCTATGTTTCCCATTTTCCTTGTCAAAACATAAATGGTTTCCCTGTGATAAAAATATGGCCTTGGATGGCTTCAGGAATGTGAATTTTGAACAGTCAGAGATGTCCAGAGGAGGTCTGGTGTCTGCATGGAGTCCTTCAGGTAGGATAAGCAGTTTGTAGAGATTTCAGTTTAGTTTCTCTGTGTCAATCCACATCCATTAATTCTGGGCTCCAAGATTCCCACCCAGCCTCATGATGTCTTTTTTGACTTGGAAATTTAATGAAGATCAGTCAATGACTCAAAGTCTTTAGGTCTAACTCATTTATTCTGGGAGAGAGGACACCTGAATTCCTCAAAGTAAGAGGGTCTTGATTGGGAAAGTGGCTTTTCCCCAACAGCTGCAGGTACCACTTAATTTGTCAGCACTGTTTTCCTCTTTGCTGAAGTGTCTGTGTTTGCACAACTGAGTTTTGTTCTGCAGACCTGTGAGGGCTGATTAGAGACTGTCACCTCACCAGGAACTGGGGCTTTAGGAAGTAAACATCCAGTGCCAATAGCAGAGTAAATATCAGGTGCTTTTCCAAGGGTTCCTTCCTCCTTCTGACTCCTCCCCACCCTTAAAAGCACAAAAAAAAACCCTCCTTCACTTGGATATCTCTGAAACTGATGACACTGCTTGGCTTATTCTGGAGTAATTTGTATGATTTCATCTTGACAATGCTGGAAAGTTGACTTATTTTGCCAAGAGAAAGTGTGGGAGGGAGGAGCTGTACCGGGAATAAGGAAACCAATGGGAAATTGCTACAATTGGGATGCTGAATGCAGAAAATCAGGTTCCTTTGAATACCCTGGTGTTAGGTTTCTGATGCTGGGTTTATGTGCTGAGTTGGCTCCTCCCAATGGCATGTTTTTACCCATTGAACTTAACTCTGCAAAGGCTGGCAAAAGTGTTGGTGTTTTTTTTTAAATTAAATTTTGCTATCTGGATATGTTTACACTGAATTTTATTTTAAGTTTAGCATTTTTTAAACTGGATTTAAAATTAAAAAAGATCACTAGAATAATCATTAACATCTGTACTTTTGTTTTAGGTGAAAGAAGAGATGCTGTTCGAGGCCCTGGTGACCAGAAAGACAGTGACAGTGGGAGAGAAGCTGATTTTACCATACAAATTGGCAGAGGTCAGTACATGATATTTGTTATTAAAAGGCAACTCTTGGAATGGTTTTCAATACTTTGAGATGCACACTCAGAGTTTTCTTTCAGTTTTTATTTATTTATCTCAAAATAATGTCGGAGAAGCTAATGGGTGTCCTAATCTAGGAAATTATTGACTTTTCTTCAATTCCAATCCTGGAAGGCAGGTTTGTACTTTATTCTGATGGTTTGTAAGTGCTTTAATGACTTGTGGTTGTGTGAGAGTTGTCCAAAGCAGAGCTATGCATTGCTGAGTGTGTGTGGGTGCAGGTGTTCATCTCCAGATGTCATTCCTTAAGCTGGAGAACTGATTCCACAGCACAGTGCTGACCCAAGACTCCAGGGAATTTTTGCTGCCTTCTCGAGTGCCTGTGGTAGTGTGGCTCTTCTATGGCAGGAGGTGCAGATCTCCATAGGAGATTCCCAGTAGCTTTTCCTCAGACCTCTCAAAACCTGGCCCCTTGTGTGATGCTTTGGAGCAGCCACAAATCCATCAGCTTCTCTTAGACTCCAGTGTAGTTATGTGGGATTTTCAGAAATTCTGAATTCTATTCTGTGGCTGGTAAAGAGAAACAATTTTTTTCCTCTTATATTCTTCAAAATACATCAGTTCTGTTCTGCTGAACTGCTTGTTTTGGCTATTTCTGCCTCTAATCTTCTTGTATCCCCCAGATTAGGAACACTGAGCATCACACCACACTTGGTCCCTCTGCTCCCTCTTGTTGTAGGGTTGTGTGAGAATTCAGAGCACCTTGAATAGCATCTAGAGCAGCTGTTGTGTCACAAATAACTAAACACATCACGTTGTCACTGGGGGTCTGCTGGAGATAGTTTGACTCCTTTTTCCAAGGGGGTAAAAAATACATTTTCTCCCACTTTGAGGGTGTGTTTGAGCTCAGTAACTGTTACTGAGCTTTAATCTTTAGAAATGAAGTGTTGCCTTTGTGCAGATGTGAAATGTGCCCTAACAAAGGGCACACAAGGGCTCTCTGGGTCTTTCTGATGGACATTTAATCAATGTGGTGTTTCTACTTTTTTCCTTCATCTTGGGCACAGACATAAAAAATAGCTAGAAAAGTTTAGAACTGAGCTATAACTGCCCTTCTGCTGGAGGGTCCTTAGAATATCATAGAGTGGGCTGGGTTGTAAGGAGCCCTAAAGATGGTCTTGTTCCAAGCTCCTGCCTTGGGCAGGGACAGCTACCACTGGACCAGGTTGCTCCAAGCACCATCCAACCTGGCCTGGAACACTTCCAGGGATGGGGCAGCCACAGTTTCTCTGATCAACCTGTGCCAGGACCTCACCACCCTCACAGGAAAGTGTTTCTCCCCATGATCCCATCTCTGTCAGTTTGAAGCCATTCCCTCTTGTCTTGTCCCTCCAGGTCCTTGTCCCAAGTCCCTCTCCATCTCTCCTGGAGCCCCTTTAGGTGCTGGAGCCTTCTCTTCTCCAGGCTGAACAACCTCAGTTCTCTCAGCCTTTCCTCACACCAGAGCTGCTCCATTCCTCTGATCACTCTGGTGCCTCCTCTGGACTCTCTCCAGCAGCTCCTGTGCTGGGCTCCAGGGCTGGGGCAGCTTTTGAGGTGGGGTCTCACCCGAGCAGGGCAGAGGGGCAAAATCCCCTCCCTTGCCCAGCTGCCCAACACCTGCAGTGTATTGACACAGCTGGGAGCAGTCCTGCCTTCTGCTGAGCTGGAAGACACCTCTGTAGAACTAGAGTGGCTCAGCATGAGTTTCTCAAGTGCTTTCCCAAATGTTTTTGGTGATATGGCTGCACCCAAATCCCACGTGTCCCCCTTAGAAAGGTTTATCACCACTATCAGCAGAAGAAAGGAAAGATCAGGGTGTGGTGGCTGTGGGGGAAGAGAAGGAGCCAGGCTGCTTTGGGAATGGTTGATGTGATCTCCGTGACAAAATCATTTTGGAAGAAGCTGTGAATTGTGTGAAGATGAGCACCTCCCGTGCCTTTTGTTTACCTCCTTACTTACATCGTCAGCATCCTGACCACCAAATTTTATCCAGCAGTGACCTCTCTCTGAGAGCAGGTTCACTGCTCACAGAGCAGAATTTGTGATGCTCCAGCTTGAACCTCCCTGTGGTAAGAGGCCTTCTCCTGGTCTTCCTCTGGCTCAGGGAGTAGGAGGAGTGACTTAAATTCAGATCTGTCTGAATCAGGAAGGAAGAATGGGATTCATTTGACATTTGGGACTTCACAAAGACTGCTGATGTCTGATAATCCCCACTCATGACTCACTGGGCTCTTGGGAATCAACGGGCTGGTTATTCCTGTGTATTTAACAAAGGAGCATTATAGTTGGCTCCAAGGGATGGAGCCATTGAGGGTTTGAGGATTTGCAGACATGGGTCTCCCACCACGACCTCTGTAGCTCATGGGCAGCTGCCTTTCCTGATGGATACAGCAGCTATTTTATTCTTCAGATGCCTGTGGGTTTTTTCATAGCTTGGTACACTGAAATTTTCAGTGGGGTTTGTCTGGAAAAGTCTCTGCTCCACAGACTCTCACAGAAAGGATTGCATAATGCCATTTTGGCATGTCCTTGCTTCTTCACACCACCAAGAAGAGCAGGTGGGATCTGCCAGTCTTCAGGTTGCAAGAGAGGTGGGAGATGCTACATCCCTGGAAATGTCCAAGGCCAGGTTGGATGGGGTTTGCCCATGGTATGCAATGGGTTGAGACCAGTTTAAGGTCCCTTCCAGCCCAAACTGACTGGGATTCCACATAAAAAGTTTGAGATTTAGGTTTGGGATGGGTTTTGAGCTTTGATGAGGTTCCCATGTGCATCTGCTCCATTCTGGAATGTTTCACTTTCTGTACTCGGCACAGGGGCCGACATTTGCCCATCCCTTTCATCAGTGTTGGAGCATGTGGAGATGACAACTCTGTGCAGAAATGCTTTTCATGGAAAGTGAGTGTGATCATTCCATGATCCCAGCCTGGCTCCTGACAGATTTGTGCCCTTAGGGTCCTGCTGTGACAACTCTCACCCCCTTTAATAGTCTTGAATGGGCAGAGTTGGCCTGAAGGGATCCTTCCCTTTGGTATTTTGGAGTTTCAGAGCTGAGACTGGAGTTTTATTTTCCAAGCCAAGCCTTTTCTCTTCCCCTTCTCTGAGCTGCAGCCCCAGAGCACATGGAGAAGCTGACTTAGTTGGATTTGCAGTGATGTCACATTCCTGGCTGGCTGCACGCTCCTGCCTTCTTGTGTGCTGATTGGAAACACAGTCCTGTGGTTTGGGGTTTCTTTTTTTTTAGAAACAGTGGTTTGGACGCTTGGCAGCTTGCTTGAAACATTCTCTTTCAGTTCTGAATTGATACCAGACTGACTGCTCCTGGTTCTGTTCATCTCTGCAGTAATTTGGGTAAAACTATATCTTTTATTCTGGCCTGTTTTGGGTAGAAGGTACTGCAAAGTGAGGACAACTTGTGGATGGACATCATGGAATCACAGATGGGTTTGAGTTAGGAGGGACCTTAAAGCTCATCTCATTCCACTCCCTGCCATGGCAGCAACACCCTCCGCCAGCCCAGCTTGCTCCAAGCATTGTCCAGCCTGGCCATGGACACTTCCAGGGATGGGGCAGCCACAGCTGCTCTGGGCACCCTGTGCCAGGGCCTCCCCACCCTCACAGAGAAGAATTTCTTCCCAATATCCCATCTATCCCTGCCCTCTGGCAATGGGAAGCCATTCCCTGTGTCCTGTCCCTCCATCCCTCGTCCCCAGTCTCTCTCCAGCTCTCCTGGAGCCCCTTCAGGCACTGGAAGGGGCTCTTGAGGTCTCCCTGAAACCTTCTCTTCTCCCAGCAGTTGGAAACCTGCAGTGTTGAAGGTGAAGCTGCAACTGGGAACCACCAGTAAATAAACCTGTTTATTCATATTGTGCTTCCTCTCTTAGGACTTCTTGATGGTTTTGCCCCAGGAGTTAAGTTGGGCTTTTCCCTCAGGAATAATGTGCCATTTTAAAGTTAGGCAGAAATATTGATTTTGTCAACTCTGTGTTTCTTTTAATAAAATCGTGACTTTTTGATTCTTGCCCACATATTATTATTCTGCTGGATGATCTTGGAGGATCCAAGGACTGGATTCTAATACCTAAAGGGGAAAGCTCCAGAGTGAGTTTTTACAAGGGCCTGGAGTAACAGGACAACAGGCTGAAAAGAAATGGCTTCAAACTGAAAGAGGGCAGGGTTAGATGGGATATTGGGAAGGAATTCTTCTCTGTGAGGGTGGTGACGCTCTGGCACAGGGTGCCCAGGGAAGTGTGGCTGTCCCATTCCTGGAAGTGTTGAAGGCCAGGCTGGACAGTGCTTGGAGCACCCTCACCTAGTGGGAGGTGTTGCTGCCCATGGCAGGGGGTGGAATGGGATGGGCTTTGAGATCTCTCCCAACTCAAACAGTCTGTGAATCTTTGATCTAGATCAGGTATCAGGTTAAATGTAACACTGAAGTCCAGTGAGGAGGTGGGATTCCAGCAATTAAACCAGGGTCTCCTGTGTGCCAGCAGTTGCTGGTCCCATTGTCTTCAGCTGTGCAAGTTCTTCCCAGCAGAGAGAAGATTTCATTTTACTTTATTTGACCCAGGAGTGTTCAAGGTGTGTGGCAACAGCACCTGCACGAGCAGGGCCATAGGTAGGAGCAAATAAATAGTTGTGAGCCAAATGCCAGGATGGGATTCTAAGTGTCCCAGTGCCCATCCTTGGGGTGTTACAGGGTTTGTGGGATGAGCATGTGGTTTTTCAGGAAGACTCCACAAAGCATAATGTGCTTTTCTCATCGTTCAGTAACTCATGGTTTATTGTTTAGAGGTTGTGTCTGACCATGGTATTAACATTCAAGTACATTCCCAGGTCACTGGAGCTACAGCCCTTTCTGAAATTAAGGAGAGGGCAGACAAGGGGAGATCTGGTTTTACAGGGAAAAAAAGACTATTTTGTTTTGCCTCTCGTGGCTGTGGCACCGATGGCAAACGTGCTTGATTTGGGACCCTGCAGGGAGCTGCCATCCTCTCTGGCTACACCTCTGGCAATCAACGACACCACATTCATAAATAATGCTTGCACTCATCTCTGGCAGCTGCCTCTTATCTCCTGAGCCACAGTGGCTCATCTGCCATGGAGCTGCCTCTGGAACCATCCATTTTCCCTTTTATAGCACTGGATGGTGTTTTAATGCAGTGTTTGAAACAACTACACAGTTTGGGCGAGCACAAAGGTTTAGAAGCTTTAGGCTATAGATAAACTTAGGGAAAAGGCTGCACAGACATGAAAGGCTGCACTTGTGTGCTGAGGTCTTGGGCTGTTGTCCAAAACAGCTGCCAAAGACTTTATGAGAAGTGAGATGGTGCATTAATGGAGCCAGCAGCACTTCATGGGTTTGCAGAGAAATCACAGTGCAGCGTGTGGTAACAGTGAGCTGGAAAATTCCACTTATCATTTAGCAATGGGGAGGACCCTTGGAAAAGGTCATGGGTGCAATCGAGCCATCAGTGGTAGTAGTGGTGCTTGGACTATTTTGATTCAGATCTGCCTTGAGAATTGGGCATCTCTGCAGCCCCAGCCATCTTCTCCTTGATAAAGCAAAATACAGCAGGCATGTAGCTGAAAAAGGGAGAAATGGGATTTTAATGGCAGCAAAGTAACATGCTGTGGGTTGCTGTTGCCCCTCTCGAAGTGCCCCTCAACTCCAGACTCTGGGCTCTTTTTTCATACATTATTATGTGCATTTTTGCAGTTATACTGAGGTAGGAAAGTTTCACAAGCCACAGTTCAGGTGTTCAAAAAAAAAAAAGATGCTCTAAATATCGAGTGATTTGACTGATATTGGTAGGAGACACGAGGGAGCAGAGCACTTCAGTCACGTCTTTGTGGAGAACTTGGGGGTTGTTAGAAATCTTTCTCTTGATCCTGTTTGTAATCTGAGTATCATCTTAATCCATGCAAGGAACTGCTCTCCTGGGCCACATCTGTCTTCCTGCTTCTATCTAAATAATCCAAGGAATTCAGGTTTTTTCCATCTCTGCTCCCTGCAGGTCTCCAAGGCCATTAGAACATGCCTTGACTCATCCACTCAGTTAACTCTCTTAAATCCATCTTGGTTGGTGGTTCCATCCCTTTCCATCATGCTGGAGACAATCCTGAGCTCCACAAGCATCCCTGCCTGGTTTCCATCCCATCTGTTCTGTTTATCAGGCTGGTGTCCAGCACCTGCTTGTCTGTTTTTCACCAGTCTCTGCATTTTTTCCCTGTTTTTCATCCAATGAGACAAAATTCATTATCAAAGTAAATACATCTGTTAGCGAGCTCTGTTTTACATTCCTCCAGGAAAAAAAATAAATTCCATGATGTTTTCAATTCATTAACCTCATTTAACCAATACGGTTGATATTTCTTAAGCAAGTGACTTTGCTAATAGACATTATTTTAGCAGATCTTTATTATTTTAAGCCATTTGTGATCAAGGACATTTTACCCTAAGGGTTAGAAAGCATTAATTCACACTTTTGGGAGAAATCTGATGCGAAATTGTGCAACAGAAGGGAAATAAAAGATGTGAGACAACTTCTTGGTCAACAACTGACCTGATTCTTGCCTTCCTTCAATTCTAGAGAGCTGTTGGGAGCTGGTTGTTTGTTGTGATGGATGTCACTATAAGCATGCCCTGTATTTAACTGAATGTGTGTTCAGAATTGTAAGTGGAAACAGGGTGTCTGAAAACTCAGAGGAACTGAAAGGGACTGAGTTGTACCTCCAGCAAGGCACTGCAAGCAGCTCTTGGGGAGCAGATGTTGGGCCAGCAGCCCCAAACTCCCCCAGAACCAGGGCAGCAGGGAGAGGGGGGATTCTTCCTCTGAGCTGCCTCAGCCCCGGGGTCCCCAATATCAGAAGGATGTGGAGCTGCTGGAGAGAGTCCAGAGGGGGGCATGGAGAAGCTCCAAGGGCTGGAGCCCCTCTGCTCTGGAGCCAGGCTGGGAGAGCTGGGGCTGCTCACCTGGACAAGAGAAGGATCCAGGGAGAGCTCAGAGCCCCTGCCAGGGCCTGAAGGGGCTCCAGGAGAGCTGGGGAGGGACTGGGACAAGGGATGGAGGGACAGGACAAGCGGGAACAGTTTCCCATTGCCAGAGGGCAGGGTTAGATGGGATATTGGGGAGGAATTCTTGGCTGTGAGGGTGGGGAGGCCCTGGCACAGGGTGCCCAGAGCAGCTGTGGCTGTCCCATCCCTGGCAGTGTCCAAGGTGAGGTTGGACAGGGCTTGGAGCAATCTGGGCTGGTGGAAGGTGTCCCTTTGCATGGCAGGGAGTGGAACTGGATGACCCTGAAGCTCCTTTCCAAGCCAAACCTGTCTGGCATCCCATGATCATGTCTTTGTTCAAATGGCCAGGTGCTCTTTAGCAGCTGGGTGCTCCATGCTGTTACATGGCCGTGGAAGGTCACCATGGAACTGTTCTGTGACTGTGTCCAGAGCACCCAAATTACAATTAAATCTGTGAGATGCTTTTCATTCTGCATAAGTAGGTGCAGCTGTAAGTGCATGTGAAATCAGCTCATGATTAGTTGGAAAAGCAGTGATGCAGTTCAGGTCAGATTTACAAACCAAATATTCAGGCTCCTGACAATCTGTGCAGGATTAGGCAGGGGGTGACAAGCACTGAACCTTGTGTTTTGGTGACAGCAAAACAGGAGAGAAAAGTCCAGGTGTTCTGGAAACATTTGCTGAGGGCTCCACAGCTTTGCTTTCATTGTCCTTTCATCCTCTCCTGTTCATTGTCTCTGGGTCTGTGCTGGCTCAGCAGAGCCAGAGAGACTTTGTGGAGTGGGAGGAGAGTTGGATTTGTGTCCTTTGGGAGAAGGAGAGAACCTTTGGCCAGGAGTGGTGGGCCAGACACATCTTTCTCTTCTGGTGCCATAAAATCATTAGATTTTATTTTTTCACGTCACCAAGTGTCATTTTACCTGGCCCTTCTTCAGCTGGGATGAATTTTTGCTGAGGAATACAAGACACTTGGAATGACCATCACAGGATGGTTTTTTGGGATGATAAACTCTGCTGTGTTAGGGACTTTAAATCAGGGAGAACATCTCATTTTCAGCACAAACACTTAATTTTCAGCCCCATAACACTTAATTGGCAGAGACACAAGGTAGAGAAGCCTTGTGGAGTGAACTGTAATGAGTCAAAAAGTATTTAATTACAGCTAAGAACTGAGTGATGTTTCATTCTCTATATCCTTGTAGTGGGACTGGCTGATGCCTTTTGCAGCCCATTAAAAGGGAGAAGAAATTGAGTTCCAGGGCCAAATGGCAGAACATTACCTAAGATATTAAAAAAAACCCAAAAAAACAACAAAGGAAAAGATCATAGTTGCAATTAATCACAAGCCTGAAAATATTCAAGGAGAGAAAGTGGGAAGGAGACAAAATAATTAATAGCATGAAGAAATGAAAATTCTCAGTCCTGAGGTACGAGGACAGGGACACTTAATGGAACAGAAAGCAGCAGAACTGCTGGAAGCACCTACTTATCCCAAAACCCATTAGCTGAGGAGACTCATTGTCACCACAGGTTATTAACATGAGGAGCTCAGCAGGAGCCCTTTGAAGAGCTGCTATGTAGATGAGTGGATTCAGAATTCACAGAAAAAAATATTAATGGAATAAAACTGAAAGCCCACAAAGCTTTTAAGAGCCAAGCAACTGTCTCTGCTTCAGGACATGAGGGCAACCTGGGAGGGTGGAACTTCAAAAGAAACCTATTTGTGGGGTGAGGTTTCTCACTTTTCCCTTGGAAATGCACATCCTCATGTGCAAAAGCTGCTGCAGTCACTTTTCTGCTCCGTGCCACCATGGAAATTCCTGTTTGTTAACTGTGTTCCTGCTCTTGATTTGGCACTGATGTCTGGGAAAACAAGGAAGACATTGGGATTCCAAGATTCCTGAACTAAGTCCAAGATCAGGACTTGAGGAAGGGAAGTGCTGACTTTTCATGGATTGCTCTGCCTATATCCCCCTCCAGCTGCCAAAGCAAATCCATTCTCAGCTCTTTAAAGGATTCTTTTAATTACATCTGATTACTCAAAAGATGCTTTATTGTCACAGAGTTCCTTTAGTTACTTAAATTTCTACTAAAATCATGTGAAAAGTTTTCAAGGAATGCAGACAAACCATTCCTGTGTTAGTTAGCCAGCTCTTTCCACAAGGGGTGTAGTTTTGGTACATTTGCTTGGAATATGGGATTTTCATGTGTAATCCCAATCTGAATAAATTCAGGTTGATTTTTTTCCTCAGCCAAGGGCTGTTGGTCAGTGGCTGAAGGAGGAGGAGGTGTGGAAGTTCTGTGGCTGGATAGGGTCTGTTGCACAAGCTTTGCCTCTACAGGGGTAGCAGCTGAGGTGTGATGAGAAACAACTTCTCTTTGGGGAACCTTGCAAAAAAAAAAGGTGAAAATAACCTGGAAGGATGATGATGATGATGCACTGGCAGAATGAGTTTGTCTACACTTGCCCTCTGCTTGGGAAGGACCAATCTCAAGGCAGGATTTGGCTTTTTTTAAAAAAAAAAGGTAAAAATAACCTGGAATGATGATGATGATGATGATGATGATGATGATGATGATGATGATGATGATGATGATGATGCACTGGCAGAATGAGTTTGTCTACACTTGCCCTCTGCTTGGGAAGGACCAATCTCAAGGCAGGATTTGGCTTAAAACAAGGCTTGAGGGCTGGTTTTGGTGATTGATTATTGGACTCCTTGGTGAGGATCCCAGTACTTTGTGCCTGTAAGTGCTGAGCAAATTTCCCTAAATGTGTCCTTCTCACATCAGGTCACACAACTTCCTCCTGTGACACAAAGTAATTTATGAATTGGTTTTTCTACTGGTTTTGCTGTGAAAACATGGGTGGAATGGGAGCTCAGTTTGTGCCGTTGGCAGAACAGACTCTGGATGCAGCAAGGTGGAGGAAAACACATTTTGTCATCAGTGGACCTTTCAAACTTGGCTGCCTGGTGGCTCTGTTCTCCTGCAGCTCTGTGGCAGGCTCAGGATGGCTCTGTGTGAGCATCTGTCCCTAAGGGATGTTCCACATGTCTCCTTTCATCATCTTCTCCACAGGAGAAGCAAGAGCTGCAGCCTTGTTTTCTGGAAGGGTTTAATTTCATGAAGAAAGTGAGTTTTTTTCCCCTTTTTTTTCCAGTTTTGATTTGTTACAGATGACACTTTCTAACCACAGTGCCCAAATCCAAAGGCTCTGAGTGAAATCTTTTTAGGAAGATGATGCTCATAACTGCCTGGCTCCACGGTCAGCACTCAGAGAAAATCTCTAACAAGATTTGTGTTGGTTTCCTTTGCTCCTGGCTCTGCTTTGGGGGCTGTTTCTGAAAAGCATAACCACAATGTGTTCCAGTCATCAGCTGCACAGTGACAATATCAGAGACAAGACTTGAAATCAATTCTAAAAATAAACAGGCAGGCTCTGGCCTGGGATGGGGATGGGAATGGGAGTGGTTGGTCTCCCATGTGTCCTTTCCCAAACCTGCCTCCCACCAGTGGGGACTCAATAGCTAGATCTTCAACACAGCCAAAAAAGATTTTCTTATTGTTTTTATTTGAGGTTTTCCACATCATTTTCTGTGTTTGCACCCATCTAATGAGAGGAAGGATGAGTAAGGAGAGAGCAGTTGCAGGAGCACTCTGATACTTTCTGTGCTACTCAGAAGTCACAGGAATTCACAGAAGCACACAAACCATTGCATTGGGAATGTGTGTGAGATAGTGTGGGGATCACAGAATCACAGGGTGGTGTGGGTTTAAAGGACCTTAAGGATCATCTAATTTCACCCCCTGCCATGAGCAGGGACACCTTCCACCAGCCCAGGTTGCTCCAAGCCCTGTCCAGCCTGGCCTTCAACACTTCCCAGAATGGGGCTTGGAGCTTCTCTGGCCAACCTGTGCCAGGGCCTCTCCAACCTCACAGCCAAGAATTCCTTCCCAATATCTCATCTAACTGTGCCCCATGGCAGTGGGAAGCCATTCCTCCTTGTCCCCAGTCCCTCTCCAGTTCTCCTGGAGCCCCTTCAGGCCCTGGCACGGGCTCTGAGGTTTCCCTGGATACTTCTCCTCTCCAGGTGAGCAGCCCCAGCTCTCCCAGCCTGGCTCCAGAGCAGAGGGGCTCCACCCTCAGAGCATCTCTGTGCCCTCCTCTGGACTCCCTCCAGCATCTCCACATCCTTCTTGTGTTGGCCCCTGGGCTGGAGGCAGCTCTGCAAGTGGGGTCTCACCTGAGCTGGGCAGAGGGGCAGAATCCTCCTTTCCTGCTGCCCACACTGGGGAATCAGCCCTGGGGCATGGGAGAATTTGGGCTCCCAGAGCACACAGATAGCTCACATGGAGCTTTTCATGACCCAGAACTGATCTAGCACTACATTCAGCCCCTTGAGTGAGTCTGAGCTACCCCTATGTGTGTGGAGAATTGTGGTTTCCTGCTGTTCTGCTCCCTTCCCTGTTGTGACCCAACATATTTGGTTTCCATGCCCATCCATGTTCTGTGTCTGGGATGAACCAAGCAGCCTTTGGGGTTCCCCCTTGGCTCACAGGGGTGAGACAAGCAGGATTAGGGTTTTTTTTTAAAACAGAGGCTTAACACCCAGAGGAAAGTGCTCTTGCAGGATATCAGACTCAAGCCTAATCCCTGACTTGGCATGCAGGAGTGTTATATCATGCTTGGGCGGGAAAAGTATGATGTCATTTTCCACACTCATATTTTATCTGAACATCTTATTAAAACCCTGTCATTCTCCTGGGTCATTTCCCTAAAAGAACTCAGATCATCAATGCACCACTCTGGCTTCAGCCCTCAAGAAAGGTTTTTTAGTGATTTTTATGTACAATTAAGGAGGAGGAAAAATATCTTTAAGGGGCATCATTGAAAGAAAAGGAGTGAAAAATGCTTTTTTAAAATTTTTGATTACAACAAAAAAGAGGAAAAGCTGGCTTAAAAGTAGTTTGACCATTCTGTAAAGGTTAATTTTAATGCTTTAATTCTATAAATGTACCTGCAAAGGAAGTACTTTGAAAAACAACAACAAAGCACTGGAACCTTGTGCTATCTCTGGCTCCCACCCTCCCGGCTGGCTGCCACATCCTGGCAGAAACCTTCCACTATCACCCTGGAGCTGGGAGGCAGCAGGTTGTCCTGCCAATGGATTTTATCCAAGGGATGCAAGTGTCAATGATGTTTTCCAGAACTTAGGGGTGGATTTTCCAATGAGAAAAAATAGCCTGTAATGTCATTCCCATACAATGCTGCGTGGTGCCCCAACATAACTGAAACACAAAGGCACTTCAGGATTTTGTCACTAAATCAGGTGTAGAAGTTCTCACATTCAGGAGGAGGTTTAGGTATTAGTTTCAAATTTTATATTACACCTTCTTTCTAATTCTTCTCTCTCCTCTTGTACCAGTTTCTCAGTACCTTCTACAACCACCTTGGACCAATTGGTGCCTTCACAATCACCCTCCTTGGACAAAGGTCCTTCTCCAACCTGCCAGTCTGCATCAGTCAGAGGCATTTTAAGAGGATTTCCCAAACCATACTAACACCCTTCCTAAAAATCCTGATGGGACAAGTCAGTTCAACAAGTTTATCCAGGGAGACAATTTTCCAATGTCATCATATCATCAGGTTGACAAGGAAGTCCTTCAAAGCTATTTGCTTACTTGCAACTCTAGGAAATGATAAACCACTAGTAATTCATTTAAAAAAATATTATTTCCAAAAAGTAATTCAAATTATTTTAATATCACAATGTTCTCATCCTGGATTAGTGTGTTCATCCTGCTGGTCATGGATGGAGTGGGACACATAGCATGGGAGGGAATTCTTCCCCTCTACTCTGCCCTCATGAAAACTCACTTGCAGAGCTGCCTCCACCTCTGGAGTCCCCAAAATCAGAAGGATGTGGAGTTGCTGGAGCAAGTCCAGAAGAGGCTACAGAGATGCTCTGAGGGCTGGAGCCAGGCTGGGAGAGCTGGGGGTGCTCACCTGGACAAGAGAAGGATCCAGGGAGAGCTCAGAGCCCCTGCCAGGGCCTGAAGGGGCTCCAGGAGAGCTGGAGAGGGACTGGGGACAAGGGATGGAGGGACAGGACAAGGGGAAATGGCTTCTTACTGCCAGAGGGCAGGGTTACGTGGAATATTAAGAAGAAATTCTTGTCTGTGAGGGTGGTGAGGCCCTGGCACAGGTGCCCAGAGAAGCTGTGCCTGCCCCTGCATCCCTGGCAGTGCCCAAGGCCAGGTTGCTCCAGTGCCATCCAACCTGGCCTGGCAGGAGCTGTCCCTGCCTGTAGGCACCCAGTGTGTGGTGATTGGGAGTGGAGCCTCATCCCCAGTGGGTGCAGCTGTGAGCAGCAGGTGAGCAGCACTGCCAGCAATGAGCCATGGAGTGCCCAGGGGCACTGAGCAACCACAAAGGGAGCAGAGGGCACCCAGGGGCAGTGCATAAATACAAGGGGTATAAAAGGTTGGGCTAAAGAATGGGAAGGGCAGATGTTTGCAGCTTTCTGGTGTGACATGGTGTTTCTCTGTATGGGCAGATGCCTGAAGCCTTCTGAAGTGGTGTGGTGTTACTCTGTATGGGTTGAAGCCTCCTGAAATTGTGTGATGATGCTCTGTGTATCATGGCCACCTGACTGTGATATATGCTACAACACCTGCCCATGGCAGGGGGTGGAACTGAGTGATCCTTAAGGTTTTTTTCCAACCCAAACCATGCTAGGATTCTATAAATGAGGTACTAAACCCTGCATTTGGACCAGAAAAGTGATTTAGTCCTTGTCTGATTCCAGCAGCTGAGAGATTTCTGTCTGCTTCCTGCAAACCCAGAAATGTTCCCCCAGTTTGGGTGCTGAGCCATTGATGCTCCAGCAGGGTTTGTGTGTGGTGCTGCTCTCCTTCCTCACCACCCTCCTCACTTTCTGCTCTTTCCCTAATTCAGCTCTCACAGCCATGTCTCTCCCTTCCTTTGTTGTTACTCCATCTCAGCACAGGAGAGTCAAAGCCAGCAATCCTCCCTCAGCAGTTCTGTCCCTACAGTCACAAACCCAAGCTGCAGCCGCTTCCCATGTGGGCTTTTTCAGCCCTCCTGGAGCAGCAACAGTGTCAGAGATAAAAACTGGATTTTTGTAGTATTTTAGTACATGTGGTCTCCACTCCTCTGACATGAGCACTATGGGTTAAGTTGTATCTGGCAGTCCTAAGCTCTATTCAAATAAAAGTGTATTTTCAGTTTGCTTTTTTTCATCTCTTAATTAGTGATTGCTGTAGATCATCATCTCTGAGATGCCCCCATGGGCTGTTTTCAATTGTCTGCACATCCAAGGCTCACTGAGAATGGGGGCTTGGCCTCTGTTCCTGGTCATTAGATCTCTTCAGGTGATCCAAATCAAGTGCATTAGGAGAGCTTGAATTCCTCCTCCTTTTGCTTGCTCTAATCTTGGATAAATCCTATCCCTCTTCACAGTGGGATTATTAACACTTGTCAATATGTGTATTTTTTTAAAAAGCAAGCACAATTTTAATTTTTTTAATAAAAACTGATTTCTTTAATCATTTACTTGCATGCAGCATGGTTTTGTTGAATACTTGGAAGCAAATAAGAAAACTCATACACTCTTTTCTTGATTTTTTTCCCCTACTTGGAAATTAAATATGTCATTTAAACCCACAGAAGTGATGGAAGGAGGGAGATTTTCATCTGAAAAGCCTAGGTAAATACCATGGGTAAAATTCAGTAAATTGTAAAATGTAATTTTTTCCTCTGAGCCATATTGGAGTGAGACATTTGTGTTACAGTAAGTACCAATATAATTATGAAGCCAGATTTCACCTTAGAGAATAAATGGGGGAAAAATGGGAATGGCTGATAAGGATTTCAAACCAGACATCAAATGACAATGAAAATCTAATCCTGTTTATGATAATAGCTCACTAAATAATTTCTGTGGTAGGATATCAACAGGTTTCTGAGATTTAATGCCAAATCCTATGAGCAGAAACACCAGCTGATTAATCAGAGAATGTGCTGAAAACTTATTCCACCTATTAACATAAAAGCAAACAAATGAAGGTCCCACATAGCCACTAAAACCACATATCCAGATTTGATTTTTTGAGGGATTTCCTGAAGAGGAAGAATTCTACTGCTATTTTTTTTTTCCCAAACATTTCATTGGAAGCACCTTTCATCCTTGTATAGAAATTATAGGAAGCCCATCAAAGGCCCTAAGGGAAAAGGGGATATTTCCTCTCTTCCTGTGTTCAGATCCGATTTTCTGAAGAGAAGAGGAATCTCTGTTTCTTCTCTCCAGCAAAAGAAAATGCATTTTGTGGTGCCTAACTTTACTTAAGTAATGGAACACCTCTTCTTTATGTATTACACCAAATCCTGCAAACTTCACACCTGGAAAGAAACATTTCTTGTCACCTTGGAATGACTGTAATTGTTTCAGTATTTGTTGATAAGAGTCTGAAAGGGGAATGTGTGGCTTGTTTTCCTCCTGGAGAGCAGGAAACAGCTGCACATGTTCCGGAAGAGTTGGGGGGTCACCAGGAGAGAATGAATCCATAGGTGACTCCTATGGCTGTATCAACATCATTCCTATTTTAACAAATTCAATTTTGGAGCTATTTGGAGAAAATTACAAGGAGTGTTGCTTGTAAAGCCATATTTTTTGGGGTGGGTGGGTGGGAGTTGTGCACTGGTAGGGAATGCTGGTGCTGGCAATGTGTTTATCCTGTGTGAACAAATAATGGCAATATTGTCCATAATGGGATGCACACACACAGTCTCCTGGGAAAATGCTGGAAAACTGGAAGTAAAAAGGACCATGACCAATCTTGTGAACTGTACAGCAAAGCACTGAGTTGCCTTTGAGGCTAACAAGTCAGGCTGCCTTCTAATAAATCTTTTCTTCTAGATCCAAGGAATTTTCCAGAGCTGTGCTTGAAAAATGGCATTTAAATACCAACTTTTCAAGATCTCATAGCTCCTAGAAAGTCTGGAGTGGGTGCACTGACCTTGCACCCATATCTGGGATGAAAAACTGGGATTTAACAATATTATGTTGATCAGAATTGTTAAGATGCAATAATGTTGTGTTGACCAGCTGAGTCTGTCAGCACATCTTTATGGATGCTTCCTAGATTTGCATAATGCTGAGAGATGGGATAAGTGCTGTCACAGTTAATAAACTCCATGGGTATTTAATCCTCATTAGGGCTCTAAGTGGTTTTGGTGCTCGCACTCACTTTCCAGTTGTATTTAAATCCACTTCTCATTAACTGAGGCTGTGCTCAGGGACTGGGGTCTGAGCCCCAGCTCTGAGCACTGTGCCCTTCCCTAAGGTGCATTTTTCATAGCACAGATAGTGCTGTCCAATGTGTGTGTGTGTAAAAAGGGCATCTTTTCTATGAAAAACAGGTTTGGGTTTTTTTGTCTTGCTTTTCTTGAGAGCAGCATGATGGTGCTGGCTGCACTCTGGAAGTGTCAGTGATGTTGTGAGGCTCAGAAACCCTCCTAGGCAAACTCAGGTACCTACATGGCTGTGCAAATATAATATTAAGTTGTGTTTTGATGATCTTAAGAGCTGCCTAAACCAAGTATCCATCCATCACCTTTCTCCTCTGTCCTGGATCAGTCTGTGCTGTCCTCCACATTAGTTATGAGGGAAGATGGACAAACCTCTCAATGAGCTGAGATGTTTGAAGTCTTTAGAGACCTGTAGCTGTCTCATTAATGCCACTTTGGAATGATTCTTACTCAGAATGGCTTAGTGCACCAATACCCTGCTCTTCCTAAGTGATGTAAAAGTGATGAGCTTTGCTTTGTTTTGGTCTTCTAATTTTCTGATTTGGTGTCAAGCAATGCCCTGATCAGAAACATTTTTCATTTTAGTCTGGCTCTTTTGAAACACAATGTTAGAGGAAGTATTTATTGGTTACAAAAGCCCTTCATCCATGGATTAGTTTGGGTCAAAAATGCTTAAAGCTGAACACCAGAGGTCAGTTTCTGTTCCAGATACTCTCCATGGTTGGGTTGGTTTGATGGGGTCATTGAGAAGAGGGTCTGTCTCTTGTATTTCAGTCCCACTCTGGGTCTGGGGTCCACACTCCAGAAAATGTTCCTCTTGGCTATGGAAGGGTGTGACTAAAACCACAGAGCTTCCAGCAGCATCTTGATGGCTTTGGCCTCAGAGAACATCCTGAGCTGAGAGAGGCCCACAAGGATCATCAAGTCCAACTCAGTGGGATCCCTTTGCTTTCTGCTCCCTGGCACATCCAGGCACTGAGATATTGCTGCAATTTTTGCTCTTTGCCTTTCAAAGTCCTTCAGCACTTGTTTCCACCCACCCTCTGTTCTCTGGGCTTTGTTTATTCCCCTTAATCTGAAAAATGTAAAATATTTGAGGTTTTGTTGTTCAAATTCAGCTATTGCTGCTCTTGCTCGTGTGTTAGGTTAGTCAGCAGTAAAAACACTGAATCTAAGAAGGATCATGGTGGGAACTTAGAGCAAAATCATGTGAAAATGTCTATAAAAGGTTAGCTGAGCATCTTGGAGTACCCTGCTCTGCCAAGGCCACCACTGACCCATGGCCCCAAGTGCTGTCAATCCCTGCAGGGATGGAGTCTTCACCATTGCCCTGAGCATTCTGTGCCAGTGCCTGACCACTGAGCCTTCCCTGACACAGATTGAGGCCATTCCTTCTTGTCCTGTCCCTCATTCCCTGGCATCAGAGCCCAGCTGGTCCCCCCAGCTGTCCCCTCCTGTCAGGAGCTGTGCACAGCCAGAAGGTCCCCCCTGAGCCTCCTTTTCTCCAGGCTGAGCCCCTTTCCCAGCTCCCTCAGCTGCTCCTGGTGTTCCAGACCCTTTCCCAGCTCTGTTTCCATTTCTGGCTCCAGCCCCACAATGTCTTTTTTGTAGTTTTCAATGTATAAGTTTGGTGGGGATTTTCTGTGTACCAACAAATATTTTGAATAATTCCAGCTTGAAATTTCAGTCCTCAGCTAAGTGCAGAAGGGCAGGAGTGAGGGATCCTGCCTGGAGGAGGGGGTGCTGTGGGATGGCAGCAGACAGATTTGTTTAAATATATTTAGTGACTTTGTAATCTCAGTTCTTAAGAATCTTCTGTGTGTGTACAAATGTGTTTTACAGAGACTTTTAATTTGAGCAAATTTGGGTTCCTGAGATTACATCTTTTCCAGCCTCTAAAACACAGGCTGCTGCTGCTGGCACTGTAAGTCCTTGTTCCAAAGCACTTCAAAAGCAGATTTTAATTCTTAAGCCTGTCTTCCCCTTGTTCCTTTTAACAGAAGATGTTTCCAGAAGTTTATCTATTTTTAAGGTGGCCTGAATCTGATGCTGATCATGACAAGTTTCAGTACAGTTAATTTGGCAATGAAATCTTACAAAGAACTCAAATATGTTTATCAGGATCTTAACAAAAGTTGGGCAACCCAACAAGTGGAGTTTCTGGCATATAATAAATAATATATAGATCCTTTCTAGCTTGATAAGCAGGAAAGTATTGATTAAAACCTTGTCTGTAGTTTATTTCCTGATCTTCTGAGTCAAAGCACGTTTGATCTGTCTCAGTTTGGAATCAGCAATATTTTTGTGTGGGTGCAACATATCCTGCTCCCTTTGATCCCCAGAGATTTATTTTGGCATTGCAACAGCTATTTTTATTTTGCTTTGTGAGGGAAATAAAAATGGTTTGATGAGTATCACCATGTTCCAGATCTGCCTAAATGTCATGTAAGGAGACTTGTGGAAGAGACCAGAAGCTGGAGGTGTTGACCTGAAGACAAGCTGTATGTGATGTATGGGATATAGTTCAGAGACTAGAATTAATTTAGGATATGTAGGATAGTACAGAAATCAATGATTTCTCATTAAATAAAGCATAAAACTTTTTTTTAAATGCTCTGCTGCAGCTCCTGAATTTGAAAAGAAATAATATTCCCTGATGGTCTCCAGACTGGGTAGTTTTGGAATCTGTTTAGGATAGTGAGGGGCTATATGTAAAATGTGACATCAGTGAAGATCTATTGTTAAAAGTAAATATTTTACTGAAATGAAATAAAAAATTCAAATAAAAAAAGCCCCCCCTAAACCCTGGGTCATTTAAAATAGGTTCATTTCAGTCCAGGTATTTTTTAAATGGATGAAGGCAATGTGCTCCATCTACTCTGTATTCTCAATATGTTGCTTTGCCAGGAGTTTCCTACCAGCTCTTAGGATTAAACCATTGCTTCTAAAAGTGGCTGTTGAACACTTTGGTGTTGTATTTGTGGGAACACTTAGGTGTATTTGTATTTGTGCCCTGTGGCAGGAAGGAATGACTCTGACTCCATGTTCTTAGAAGGCTAATTTATTACTTTATGATACTAGAATATATTAAAGAATACTAAACTAAATTATACTAAAGAATAGAGAAAGGATACAGACAGAAGGTTAAGAGATAATAATGAAAATTTGTGACTGCTTCCAGAGTCCTGACACAGCCTGACCGTGATTGGTCATTAAGTCAAAAATAATTCACGTGAAACCAATCAAACAACCACCTGTTGGTAAACAATGTCAAACACATTCCAAAGCAGCAAAACACGGGAGAAGCAATCAGATAATTCTTGTTTTCATTTTTCTCTGAGGCTTCTCAGCTTCCCTGGAGAAAAATCCTGGGCAAAGAGATTTTTCAGAAAATATGATGGTGACACTTTGGGATCTGGGCCACTGATTGTGGGACCCAAGCATAGCAAGGAAATCACCTTTCCATGTAGCTGAGGCCACTTTAGGAATAAGAGCAGTGGCTCATCCCCCAGCCTGCACATTCTGGAGGAAACTGGGCAGTGCTGGTGTCAGGGAAACTTCCCAGTCTGACCATTCAGGAGACTCGTGGCAGTCACACTCCCAGCATTCCTCAGCACTGGAATGGTGCAGGATTAATGATATCCTAGGGGTTTTTTTGGAAAAAAAAAAAAACAGGGACATTCAGGGATGAAGTCCTGCACATCCCTGTAGCCTCTAATAAAAAGTAATGAAAAGTATTGTGACATAAACCCATATATGATGCTGTAGGAGAAACAACTGTGTTCTTTTTGGCTTTAAACAGAGATGGAGTTTGTTTTTAATTGCACGTTGGAGCAATTAATTGGGCTGGTTTATGCCAGGACAAAGCATTAGGGCAGTGAGAGGCATGCCTGGATTTTGGCCTCGGGTCTTTCCCCAGAGACTGATTTTTCTGTGGCACTGATTGTCTTCCAGCTTAATGAAAAAAATGTAGATGGAGCCTTGAATTTTCTATTAATTGCTGAGATATTCTCTCACATTTGAGTAGATTTGAATAAAAAAATTAGATAGCAATCTCCCCCACCCAAACAACCCATGTTGCTTTTAATAAAAACAGCCAAAAAACTCACCCCAAACCTTTTTCATCAGTAAAGAAAAGAAAAAGCAGTTAGTGAGAACTGGAGCTCTTTGTGTTTGAAATGCAGGCTGCTTTCCAGCCCTTGTTGGAGAACTCCAGCATTTCAAGAGCTCACTCTTTCAAATTGCTGTTTTGGTCTGAGCTGCACCAAGATCCTCTTGGTCCTGTTGCTCACCTGTTTGCATCACATGCTTGTTTTCAGTTGTTTTTGGGCAAGGAATTCCTTGCTAATTATGGCCATATTTTGTAGTTTCCTTGTGATGTCACTTTTTATTGCCACCACTCTATGGTTAGCAGTGTACAGAGGCTGTGAGCATCCTCAGCCATAGAATCATGGAATTGTTCAGGTGGGAAAAGCCCTCTGAGCTCATCCAGCCCAACCATCCCCCCCAGCAGTGCTAAGGCCACCACTAAGCCACATCCCCAAGTTCCACATCCACACCTCAGTTAAATCCCTCCAGGAATGGGGACTCCACCCCTGCCATGGGCAGCTGTTCCAATGCCTGACAGCCCTTTCCATGAATAATTTTTTCCTAACATCCAACCCAAATCTCCCCTGGTGTGGACTGTGTTAATCCTTTCTCCTATTCCAGCTGCACAGGGAGAGGAAGTGAGACCATGTGCTTAATAGCAAAACATTGGCAGAACGGCTCGTGGTCATGCTAAATGCTGCTATCTCTGAAAATCAAGGGAAAAAGAGGTGGGAGTAAGCTGATAAAAGAGAAATGATGCTACATGAGCTTTATTCCTTCACTTGGGGTCAGTGACATGGGGCCACTCAGATGATGTTCCTCGAAGGGAGCGTTGGTGCGAAGGATTTCGAGGCAATGTGTGACAAGCCACTGATTTGTTACAGTTCAGGGTTTAATTGAAATAATTACATGGGAATCTTCTGGTTCCTTTTTTATTCTTCTGCAGTGGCTAAAATGAACCAGAATTTAGTAGTCATGGCTGGTGCCATAAGTTTTTTGGGTGATTAATATGTACCAAAGCTCTACTCGTGGTGATAATTGAAACCAAGCAAGAATCTCAAGCAGCAAGAACAAAGATAACCTTTAAATAGAAATTCCTGCTTTCTGGGTCTCTATGTAGGTGCCTGTCCAAAAGCCCAGGGATCTTCCTTTGATCTCAGCTTTCATCCCATCAAGCAGAATCTCTTTGATCCTGGCCATGGTGAGGATGACCCTTTCTCAGCGCTGTTATTCCTCTCTCTGGGAGAGCTGCTGGAGGAGTGCTGAACCTGCCTGCCATGATTTGTAGCTCCCACTGGTGGTACCTGGAAAACTTCAAGTTTTCAGGAACCCTCAGATTTACCAGAGGGGTTTTTAACCTCCCTTTTTGTAGCCCTTCTGCTGGTGCCAGGCACTGCCTGTCCTGGCCTGTGCTTTCACATCTCTGGCTGTCACTCCTGTGCAAAATCCACCCTTCTCTTTCCTTCTCCCCCAGGAAACTTTTTAAGGATCTTGGTGAATTTATGATATTTAATGTGCGTATTTATTTTCTTTCCTTTTGCCACCAGTGAAGGGATTTGTGGTGTGATCTTGTGTATCATCCACTCAAATGCATGAAAGAAACCAAGCCAAAGCCAGGGGCACATCCACAGCCCTGGAATTACCCTCAATTCCCTGTGCTGTTAGGACCCTTGTCATACATGGCATAAATTAAAATAGCAGACAAAAGCTTTGGCAAGGGAGAAATACGAACATTGGATGTGGGAGTTTGAGAAGCAAAAGCCATTTTAGTGCAGAGCAGGAATCATTTCCAATCACCTTTTTTCTTCTCTGTTTCAGGCCGTGACCGTGCGGAATTCCATGGCCAAGTCGTTGTACAGCGCCCTGTTTGACTGGATCGTGTTCAGGATCAACCACGCGCTCCTCAACTCCAAGGACATGGAGGAAAGCACCAAGGTAACACCTCAGCAGCTCTTGTGGATCCTCTCTTGGGTTTTGAAAATAGATAACTGAGTGATAAAACATTACCCAGGCGTGTTGCTTAACATGAAGTTAATTTTTCCTCGGATCGTAGCTGAGTATATCATTATTCTACGTGGTGCTTGCTGAGCTGAGAAGGATGAAGCCCCTTAAGTACTGTCAGCTCAAAGCAACCAGGGAGGAGATTTTGTTGTAGCCACAGAAGCCAGTTCCCCCACCCACTCCAGGAGCAATGGCAAATATTTTCCTCCTTATGTGTAAAACTAAAGGGTCATGTATGATTCAGAGGGAAAAAAGGGAATTCTTGCTACTGCATTTTGGTGAAGTTGCTCTGTGATGAAATGATGAACAAGGTGGGTGTCTGTAGGTACTGAGGTAGTACAGTAGAGAAATGAATTTAAAGAAAAGAGTCATGATGGAAAGAGTGAAGCTGGTGGGATGCTGTACCATCTTCCCAAAGAATTAATGGAAGGAGTGACATGAAGTTTCCTGCAATAGCAGGGCCTGCATGCTGTGACCCAGCACATCCTCCATAACCCTCTTGTGTACTCATCCACAATCCTCATGGCTGGGGAATACTGACCCCAAAATCCACGTCCATGCACACAGGCACTGCCAGCTCTCCAGCTACCCTTGCCTTGGGAATCTGGGACATGGTCCAGCAGCATGTGGGGCTATTTGGGAGGTTGTGCATACAAACTAAAGTCACAGCTGCCAAAAGGAGGATTTTTGCTGAGCACTGACATTTGGATTGTGCCATAGGACTGAAGTTGCAGAGACTCTCAGTGTAGTCACTCCTTTATTTAATTCCAAAAAAGGGTCGTGGAGCGTAATTGTGGACTGGAAATAAAAACATGCCTATAAAATCTGGTTATGTGTTTTTCTGACAAAGAAGGGTTCTTACAGTGATAACATCCAGCGAGCCTTCTGACTGCACATGCTGCCTCTCCCTCTGTTTAATATTTTACCAGAAATGTTGTGTTCTTTCCTGATTTTTTTCCAAGTAATCAAAAGTTTTGTCTGGGCTGTCAGGAAAAAACAAACCACACTGTTTACATATTTGGTGAAGCAGAAAAGTGGATTTGTTTTGACAAGGAAATGCATCTCTAATGCTAATTATTTTTTATTTATGACCCAATGATTCTTAAAAATTATTATCTGTTCTGTAATATTTAAATACAAATCAGTCTAGGACACTCTTGTATGCTTAGTCAGCATGGCTGTGAAAGTGAGGCACCACAGTAGCTGTTTATGGGCAATTAAACTTTTGATCCCAACCTCAAATCTCAGCAGGTAAGAGCCAGAACAGCCCAAATTCCTGCTCCAACATTGCTGCTGCACATTAACCCTCTGCTTTCTCCAGCCAAGACTCCCATGGAGTGTAACCATCTTCCCCCTTGCCCATCTCTTTGTGTCTTCTCATGAATTCACAGTTCCCAGGTTTCTGACCCTTTTTTTTGCCCCAAATCCTAATGGTAATATCCAGGACAGGCAGCAGGCACCAGGAGCTGGGAGTGGTGTTGCCCCTGTGCCAGAGCAGATCCACCCAGGATCTGGGTGCTGGCAAATGCCCAGGGCCTGGAGCTGCAGAATGTGCTCATACCCAGATCCAAGGAGGCAATCCTGGGCTGTACTTGGGCCAGAGCTCCTGAAGCAGAAAGGCAGTGCACAAAATACCAGGAAATATCAACTGCTCCAGGCACAAGTGTATTTCAGTTTATCTTCAGAGTCCTCTATTAACTGGATTGATTCCCACAAATCCCCCAGAAATCATGAAAATGCACAAGTCCTCCCCATTTTAGGGGTGGAGACAGTGAAGAAGAGATTTATGTGCATTTCAGAGCAGCTTTGTTAAACATTGACAGCCAATTTTCCCTTGAGTGGTTCTACCATGTCACCTCCTCAGCCCTAATTTTAGCCCCCAACTTGGGTTGTTTCAGCACAGAGGAAGGAGAAATGTCTCCCTGGACTGGGCAGGGCTGGGAATAGCTGCTCCTTTGCCCTTGGGGAATAACATTGCTGCCAACAAAGTGTCTGAGGGCATCCTGGGCTCTGCAGCTGCCATTGAGGCACCAACCAAGAATCACCACTGTGGAAAAACGGAGCCAACAACTGATCTGGTTTTTCCTCCCACTTCCCAATCCTCCTGAATTCCTTTTCAGCTCATTCTTGGAGAAACCCCAGATGAGGATACAGGTTCTCCTTAGCTTCCCATGTGTTGTTTTGAGTTTGGGCAACACCAGTTGGGTGACTGGGAGGTGGACTGGGAGCAGTGGCATCTCCAAACCCTGGGAGTACCTCCTTGCTGCAAGGCAAGACCTTGGCACATGGGTGGCATCTCCTTGCTGCCAGCCAAAAAAGTCTCTTAAACACATCAAATCTCTGATTTATGAGAGCAAAATACAGCCTTACTCCTCAGAAACTCCTGAGTGTGCAATGGGTGAATAATATGTGACTCACCCTGCAGTAAAAGTCCCAGATTAATCCCAGCCCATGCTTGACACTGATACTCCTCTGACTTTTAAGATGCATTTTGAAAGAATCCTGCAGGTTTGGAAGGTTCAGAAAGTGTCAGATGATGGATTTGGGGCACAGAGCTTTCTTTTATAATAATCATGTTATGCAGAGGTAAAACAAGACTCAAAACCATCTCAATTTAGAGTGTGTGTGGGAGAAGTTGAGGAGAAAAATTAATACAGAAGTTTCTCTCTTCATCAGTGTAGATTTGATTTTAGTGGGACAATGGGAACCAAGATCATTTTCAGATCCCAATATGTGTTTATTTGATATCAGCAGTAAGGAGAAGATCAAAAGATGAAGCTGGGCAAAGAAAAATAAACACTCGGCCCTTGTTCTTCCATATTGTCCAGCAAATATTTGGAAGATGTAAATCAGACCTTTGATATCCAAATTTAGTTAAATGTGCAGCGAAATATTTTGGGAAAACACAGTGGGATTTGGCTTATCTTGCTTGGTGACAGGATTTCTAGCATATTATTTCTGACCCAAATTGTGAATGTGTTATTTGATACCTCCTGGTTTTTATGGTAATGGCAGAGCTGCCATGGGTTGGATTTGCTCTGACTCCCTTTTCCTTCATCTTCTCTCAATTCCTTTCAATTCCTTTTATGGTCTCATGATTGCCTACAAACTGTCTGAAATTTGACCTTTATTAATGAGGTCAGAGACTTTTCCTTCTCTTGAGAACGAGATTACTAAACCTCCCAGAGCCTCTTATTGAATTCCCCTTCCATAAATCAGGTTAGGGATTGCTAGAAGTCCATCTCACCTCTTAAAACGATGACAGAGTGGAGATCATGGTGGATCAAAAGGCATTTCTGAGGGTGTTTTTAATCCTTCTCCATTTGGTTCTTGTGAAGTGTCTAAATTTCTCCCCAAATCACCCTGCTGCCATGCTTGGATGATGTGCTGTATATGTGGGGATGATGGTGAACTCATGGCTGTGAAGAAAATGAAAATTAATGGCCATGAAGAAAAATTCATGGTTGAACACATGAACTCATGGCCATGA
The DNA here is from genome assembly GCF_051311805.1 of Agelaius phoeniceus. Lineage (NCBI taxonomy): Eukaryota > Metazoa > Chordata > Aves > Passeriformes > Icteridae > Agelaius > Agelaius phoeniceus. The sequence continues at coordinate 18,299,323 of NC_135277.1, forward strand.
AGAAAATTCATTTAAATTCAACCAACCAGTTAATTCTTGGCTTTTTGACCTGAAGCAGAGGAAGAATTGCTGAACATGCAGTGTGTTTATTGTGCATCAGTTCATTAATTTTAGGTCCCAACTTCCAAGTTTGTAGCAAATCACTGTGTTTCACTTTATATATAGGTCATCTTGTATATTGGGGTGATGTAGGTTGGAGTGGTCCTGTTGGATGAAGTGGTGATGGATTTTGGGGTTTTGGGGAGGGATTTTTTGCAGTATTGGCTTTGGAATATTATAAATGAAAAGAAATTACTAAATGACAAGGCGTAAAAAATTTTAAAATAGCAATCAATAAGATTTTTCCCCTGAATTTGAAGCAAACCTATTTGTGATTGCCAAAATGTACCTCCATGGTGGAATTACATCACCAGTGTGTATTTGGGGCAACATAAATCAGCTCCAATGATCCCTATTTATTGGCACTTTGGGAACTGGAGAGCACGGAGCTTCAAGGTCATCATTTGCCAAAAGCCCTTAAAACTCATGCTCTGTGTTTAAATGTCATGGCTGAGACATTTTAAGAAAAGCATGAGGTCATTTTTCATCATCTCAAGCAGCAAGTGCTCACTGACCCAGGGTTCACCCAAATTTTAAAAATCCTCACAGACATGCGCTTTTAATCACAGGAATTTTGATACGCTAATTAATGCAGTCACACTTTTTAATTTTGTATGTTAGTTTTGATAAAGAAACAGCATTGACACACAAACTAGACTTGGCAAGTCAAGCTCTAAGTTATCTTTGTGTGATTTCCTCAGGGCACCTATTCAAACAACAGATTTGAAGCTGAAGACTTCTAAGATTTGTAAATTTTAAACTTCCTTGATTATTTTTTAAAAATATTGGGCTGCAAAATTCATCTAAACCGACCCAGATTACACACTTTTTACAGGCAGTTTAGCAAAATTAATTCCTGTATAGGTAAATGGAAATGGTGTTTTTTCATCTTGCTACAAGAATTGACTTTGTACTAGTACATGTGTGCTACTTTATCAGGGACAGAGAGCAGAAAAACAGCCATAAATTCTAAATTTCTCAGGTTTTAAAGTTTTCCCAAGTGGCATCCATTGGCCCCGTTCTTTTGGGAGCAGAGGACAAATGACTGTTTCACTGCAGAGCTCTGCCTGGATTTCTCTGGCATGAAACTCTGCAAAAAACCACACAATTTATAATCTGTATTCTGGAGGAGTTTGGTAGTTACAAACACAAGGATGTGAGAAAAATGCTGGTTTACTCTGTATAACAACCATGGCAGAATTAACCATCCTCCTTCTGGATGTGTGGTTTGATACCTGCAGTGGTTTTGTGAAATGCAGATTATTTTTATAATAATATTTTTATCATGTTAATTCTGTGTGTGTTTAATTTTAGGTGTCAGCAAAAAAAAAAAAAAAAAAAAAACACAGCTTTAAAATATAATATTTCTTTTATAACTGACAGGGCTATTTTTTGCTGTATATGACTCTTCTGTTTTGCTTTATAAGTGTATTTCCACACCCACATTGAAATATATTTGGTAGCAGTTTCAATGCAGTAAATGAACCAGGATTTGAAAAAAAGGGAGAGGGTTTTTGTGCTCAGTTGTTTCATATTAAATTAGATTTGTGAGAGCTTTAAGACTTTGTTCAGATTGAAGTCTTCACTCATGGCAGGAGCTTAACTATTTCCACAGGGCATCAACACGATGCTTTTGAAAGTGGTGTCAGTAAATTCATTACTAGTCTGGAAGTGTGAGCATTTTATCTTCCAAGGCTTGTTTGTATATGGTGGAATAGAGACTTTTATGTAAGGGAATTTTTTGGAACTCTTGTATATTGTGGGGATGAGCTTGAACAGCAGTGGGGTGGTTGGGGTTGGCCTTTGCAAGGGAGATGAGAAGAATCACTTTGTCCTGTTTCCATCATGGATTTTTCCATGGATAATATAGATAAGATACGATCCAATAATCATACAGAGAGTTTAAGAATTCCTCCTGATATGTATTTAAAAAATGATGAGGCAGATTTCTGCCTGGTGAGCAGAAGCGTTGCCACATCCATCGGGACAAGCAGAAGAAGATGCTGGACCTCAGGAAGCAGAGGGTGAGAGTGAATCCCTCTGCCAGGCTGTCCTTGGTCCAGTGGTTCCCAATTTCCATCTTCTGGTCAGAGAGCTGTTTCTCATGGGTGTTTTGTCAAGTGGTGCAAACTTCTGGGAAAGTGGCCAAGAGCCTTCGTCCTTGTCATGGCATCAGGGAGGTAGAGACTGTCTGGCCCTGGAATAGGGAGAAAAGCCTGGACAAAAGATGAAGTAGTCAATGAGCTCTTGGAAAATGGTTTAAAGACTTATCTTTGTGCTTAAATGCTTTTTTTGTTGTGTTTTTGCTTGTCCCAGTGGCCAGAGTCCAGGTCAGACAAAGCCCCAAGTCAGGGCCCAGCGGCCGCTCTGCCCACGGCAGCCGTGCCCGCTCCATCCGTAGGTGGTTCCCTGCTCAGGAGTCAGGCACAGAGGGAATATTTTCCTCCCACATTGTGTGACGTGTTGAAAATGGACAAAAGGCAGTGTGAGGAGGCCTGTGGACAGTCTGGTTTGTATTCCTGGCAGTGGAATTAGTGTTAGAAAATCCAAAGTGCAGGTAGCACCATAGAACTAAAACCAGGGCACGTGGCAGCTCTCAGGTTTTTTGAGGTGGAAGGGAGGGGATATTTCTCCTCTCTGCTTAAGGCTTGGCTCATTTGACCAGTGTTAATGTTTTTACCTCTCTTATTAATTATTTAATTAATTGTAATGGGTGAAAGGAGTATTTGTATGAGGTGGCTTTGGTTGGTGCATGGTGCTCTAACAGGCTGCTGGTGGAGCTCTCCCCAAATGTGTCCTTCAGGCTCTTCACTTCTTTTCTGATGACAGCAGCCTTTTTGGGTGGGCACAGTATGAGTTATTTATGACACTAATTATGAATTAGGTGTTTAACACAACAGTCATGCACAGGCATGGAAGCTGCAGCAGAAACTGTATCTTGAGCTTGTTTTTCACTCCAGCTCCCTCTGTGGATGAGGTTTATTTGCTGACACATCCCCATGTCCCTCTTCCTCCGGGTTTCCCAAATCCATCTGACAGGCAGAAGGCTCAAGTTTTATGAAACCCAGTACCTACACAAAGGAGAAAGTTCCACATTTCTACTCCCATCAAGGGTAGGAAGCACAGTCTGAGCCAGGAGGTGATGGGTTGCACTCACCTGTGGGCCAACATATGCCTGGCCAGAGGTCCACTGCCTCTCCTTGCCTGGCTGGTGTGGGGAGAGGAGGAGGCCAGGAGGATGCAAAGCAAGCAGGGAATTCACTGCAGCACTGAGCTCACTTTACCAATATAGCAAACCTTGGTGCACCCACATCTTGATGAGCTTCTCAAGAGGTAATTGTAGATTAGAGACCAAACAGGCATTGGCTCTTCAATTTGGGGAAAAGCCTGGAGTGAGATACGGCTGAGGTTCACAAAATCATCAAAGTGATGGGGAAAAAAAGACTCTTTAGAACTGTAATTGGCCAAGTCCTGCAATTTATATTATGGGTTATGGATTTAATAAAAGCAAAACTTCCCTATTGTGAACTTCTGGAAATTCGTTAGAGAGAATATAGGGCTCATAGTGCCAATGGGTTCCCAAAAAAATGGGATGGGTCCCTCTTTACACCTCTCTTGCCCGTGAACTAAAGGAGCACAGAGGTGTCCCTCCAAATCCCTCATCCCAAACTGGCAGGAGCTGGTGGAAGAAGGTTCCAGAAGACAGGAGAGCCATGTGGACACAGCCAGGTGTCACAGGAGCAGGGCAGGGCCAGCAGTTAGGGCTGAGTGTTAGCTAGTCAGGGCTTTGGGCTCCCTTTTTCAGCAGCATTATTATTTTTGTGTAAATTCCCCCCTTTCAGGCAGGGAGGAGCGACTCAATGCCCCCAAACATCAATCCATTGTCTGACCCATCTGACAAACAAGGTGGATGCTTTATTTGTGACACTATTTCAGTTTTCACCAGGAGAACTAAAGATTATTTCCATGGGAAGCTCTGATGCATTGGAGTTTCTTTTGGAGGTTTGCAGCTGGAGTGGGTTTGCTTGGACAGCACTTTCACCTTGGAGGTGTGTTTCCATGGGTTGTCTTCACCATGCAAGCTTTTGTTTCCCAAGCCTATCCCCATTTTTCCCTTCTGAAGGTCAATACTCTTAAATCCAATGGAATAACTTGGAAGAGGCTTCAGGTTTCTTCAGAGATGGCCATTTGTTTGTAAATAAGAAAAAAAAATCATCTCTTGAAGGGCTTTTCTCTTAGAACAAGCTCTTTTGTCCAGATATCTAAAGCTACATGTTGTCTCTCTGATTTGGAGAAGTCTTCCAAATGGCAAAATATCAACAATTCTATTAAAATTCCTACTATTAAGTTTATTTAATTCTGTCTGTGTGCTTTTGATTATGTACCGTGTACAAATAATCTGCTTAATGTGATTTTATTCTAATCCTCACTCTTCATTTTTTTGCAGACTTTATCCATTGGAGTGCTTGATATTTTTGGGTTTGAAGACTATGAAAACAATAGTTTTGAACAATTCTGCATTAACTTTGCCAACGAGCGCTTGCAGCACTACTTTAACCAACACATCTTTAAACTGGAACAGGTAAGTCCAGAAATATTTACTCTCTAATGCCAGTGAATATTGACATGACTTTGTGGCCCTGATAAAGTTCTGAAATTGTCCCTTTAATTCTGTTTTGTTAAGGAGTGTACACTGAATTATTCCAATTTAACTTCTAATTGACCGTATGACAAACTTCCACCTGTAAAATAAAATCCAGCCAGGCATTTGCTGGTTTAAAATAAACATTTTGGCTTCCAAAAACATCATGAAGACCTTAACCACTGTTCTGTTGTCTCCTTGATATGTGCTGAGAGGGCTTATCAGGGAATGAGCAATTCCTTCCTTGCCTTTGCCTGGACATGCTGCTGTGCCATTTGATATCACATAAAAGTTATTTTTTGGTATCTAGTGAAAAAGCCACCCCAATCTTCCAGTGTTTTTTTGCCTTCCAGTGTTGATTTGTGGGAAGGGAGAGGAAATGTCCCTCTCATGTGTTCTCAGAGGTCAGACTTGAGAGCATTATGATCTTCAATAGCCCTGGCAGATTAGGAAAGGTTGAACTTTAAGCTTTGCTTTATTTATGTTAGGACAGGGTGATGCTTTCCAGCCTCAAATTAGTGCACTCTAAGAGAGACACCAAAAGCACAGGCTGCAATCCAGCAGGTTAACCCACACAAGATGGTTTAGAGTGATGGGAGGAGGCTTCTCCATTTGTTATCCAACAACAAGCAGGACAAGAAAACTGGAAGTTTCTTTCAACATCCATGTGTTGTTTCATGGATAAACAACTATTATTGGGCTGTACAACACAGGAAATATGTTAGAGACCTTCAAAATGCCTTTTATTTTTTACATGACAGTCTTCATGTCCTCTCTCCAGGTGAAATCCTTCTTGGGGGAGGCCAAGGGGAACCCTCCTTATCATCATTACAGAATTCACCCAACCCTTCCCAAAAACCCTGATAGTTTTGTTTTGGGCTTCTCCAGTGTTCTCAGAGATTGGAAAATTCAGAAGAAAAAGTTGCCTTGAATATGAGGATGTTGAAAAAACAAGTGCTGTAAAACAAGTGGGTCACTTAGGGAGTATTTGTTCGTGAGTTTGATGGTTTCTGTTTAGCTCTTTGGTTTTGATTAATAAGGTAGAGCAGAGCTGCTCAAAGCAATTTAATTTCAGTTTTTTAAGTGGCCTTTGTATGTAGGTGTGCCCTACTCAACAGATGCTCTAATAGTGGGATAACCTGTCTATTTCTAGAGACAGGTTTATTTTCCCTCTGTCCACCATAAAAATGCAAATTTTGATACTATCACAAAGCCAAACCAGCTGGATTTTTTATAAATGTTGCCATAACCTCCCTAGAAGAGACTCAAGGAGGGAGGATCCTTCCTCAAAGCTGGAGACAGATGATTCCTCCATGAGGTGGGGTTTCAGCAGCCTCCTCCAAGATGCCATCTCCCATGAGGGCATTCCTGTTATTGGGCTGGGATTTCTTAGTAGGTCAGTGCTCCTCCCCAAGCCTGGGGGATGCACAGAGGTCCTGAGTGCAGCAATCCCTAATTCTTCTTGGAGCACCTTCAGAGCTCGTTAGGTTTCTCCTGGAAATCTGTCAGGCATGTGAAGTCCCTGGAGTCAGTGTTTGCTGTATGGATGTGAGGAGCAGTTGTGGAGCCATCAAACTGCAAAGGGCCCATTCCAGTTCCTAATGCCTGAGCACGTCATCCTCCTGGATCCTGGCTGGAGCACTGTGAGCTTTGCTGCTAGAAAATTCAGACTTCTTGGCATAGACTGAGTCCATAAATACAATAATCTGTGCAGCTGCACGAGCACTGATCCTTGGGTGAATGAATTAGATGGTTTAACCATTTACTTTCCCTGGAATTCCAGCTGCATGTGGAGGAGTGGATTAGATGGAAAGAAAACTCACAGACTCATATTCAGATCTTGTGTCTTCAGAATGTTCTTCATTCCTCACTGGCCCAAAGGTTCTTTAATGATAGTCATGAGTCTACAAATGAAGACCAGGGAGTTAATATTGTGTTTCTAGGGAGAAAAATAGTTCTGTTACTTCAAAATGTGAATTTATCTGAGGTATTTGTATCTTCATAAGGGTTTCTTTCATGTCTTGGTGATAGGGGCCCTGAAATGGATAGATCCTTCTCTGAATCCTCAGGTCTCCAAAGCTTGCAAGAGGCCAAAGAGAGATTGCTGAGATACCCAGACACCTCTGCCAAAAAAATAAGTGGCAAAATTAAATAGTCACTGAGGATTTTTCTTGAAATCCTAATAGAATTTGTCTGCCAGAGCTGCATTTAGCCATGATGGAATTGTTGCCATGACATGCTGTTGATGTTATGGAAACCAAAATATCCACCACTGTCCTCTGGGAGAACCATGGGATTATCTTAAATTTTATTCTCTATTTTTCCACGGTGAAATCTAATACAATGTGTCTGGTGAATCTTTTTTTAAACCTTCTGTCTGAAGATGGCACTATTTCCAGTGGTTTGCAAACAACCACCGAGGCATCCTTGATCTTCAGCCTGGTATCTCCCAAAAATACAGCAGCTCTTAAATTTAGGGTTTTTTAGGGCATTGTGCTAAACAATTGCTGCAGATGAAGTTTGGAAGTTTAGTTTGGAGGTCACCAGTACCACACCACTATGATATGAGTTTCCTCCAAGTTTCCAGGTCCTTGGCAGTTTAAGGGCCAGGAGTACAAGTTTTTATTTCTTTATCTATCCCATTCTCCAAACTTTGTCATCTTTGTCCTCGCTGATCTTCCCCCATCCCTGCCGAGGCCCATCTGGTTCTCTCCACCTCACCCACGTTTCCCTGGTTCAGCTGATGCTTTGCAAAGGTTGAGGACTCATCCTGTAGCTTTCCATCCCACAGGTCTTGCTATTAAAGTTCTTTTCTACCTCTTTTTCCAGCTTTTGCTTACCCACCAAACTTCAGTTTCAAGGGCATGTTTTTATTGTTTTAAAAAATCCATAAATAACCAAGGTAGAGGCTGAAAAAAATACAGAATTTGGAGTACAATCAACTGGCAGGAGCTCAGGTCTTCAGTGAAGTCTATTTTCTGGTGGAGTCCCTGGTGAGCTTGGTGTCCCAGCCAGTAAATGTCAGCCTGCTCAGACTGAAAAACTGAATTTCATCAGGATAAAGCATCCTATGGAATGTTTGCTCAGCCATTCAAAACTCTGTAAATATTTAGAGAGGTGTGTAGGGTTTACTGGTCCTGTGCAATAGCTGGAGCAGTCCAACAGTCTGGACTAAGTCATGGTGGTGTTTGGTTGGAGGTGTGATTTGATGGTCTTGGAGGTCTGGTCACTACCTCCAACCACCTCTGAATCCACCTCATGATTCTGAGGAATAACAGCCCCCAGGAACATGACACTCTAAAATGAGTTTAGATATCTTACCTAAATTTTACATTTAGAATTTAATGTGGGAGTGAATTAATTTTAAAAAGCATCAATCTAAAATATTTAAATAGAAAATAAATTATGAAAAAAGATCTCTCTCCTACTGCTTGGAACACTCTTCCTTTCCTTCCAGCTAGGGATTTTTCTGTATCTCATCACTGGTTAGGGATTAATGCCTCTTTATTGCCTCTGAAGACAAAACCCAACCATCAGAAGTCAAGCATTGAGTCCTGGGAGGCTCAGTTCAAATTTGTTTTCCTTGGAGATGGGAGAGTGGCTGCCCTCTGAGAAATGTTGGCCAGCTGTGGGCCACATGACCCGTGGAGAAAGAACAAGCTGCACAAGTTATTGATTTATGGTTTGGCAGAACGCCATCAAATGCAACTCATGTTTGCGAGAAGAGGAAGATGCTTAGAGCACATAAATTATACTAATAAAAATCAGGATGCTGAGAGCTGGTTAAATGGTATCTGCAGGGCAGGAAGATTTCAGAGCACGTTAGTGAAAGGAAGGACAACTCTGATCAAGCTGTGCCAGGGTGGGTTAGGGTTGGACATCAGGAGGAATTGCTTCATGGAAAGGGCGGTCAGGCACTGGAACTGCCCAGGAGGTGGTGGAACCCCCATCCCTGGAGGTGTACAAGGCACACCTGGCTATGTCACTCAGTGCTCTGGGCTGGGGACAGGGTGGGGATCAGGCACAAGTTGAACTCAGTGGTCTGGGAGGTCTTTTCCAAGCTCAGTGATTCTGGGATCCATTGTCAGACCCCCAGAGCTTTGTCTTTTGTCCTTCCAGCATCTTTGAGTCCATGGATGTTGCATGGCTGGGACTGGGGGGCTTCATTTGCCACCCACTTGTGTCTGGGTTTCTCCAAATAATGAGCAGTAAATATATAAACATAGCATATAATGTGTGACCTGTAATAGGATATATCCTAATCTCTTATATTATTTATATATCCTCTGATACCGTAAAATAGATTGAGTTGGAAGGGACCTAAAAGATCATCCAGCTACAGCTCTCCTCATATGGAATTTCTTAACCTTTAATTTATCCCTGATGCAGAGAAGTGCTGCATCTGGCAAGCCCACCCCTCATCCCATGCTCCTTGCTGTAACTCTCCAATTCACAGGTGCTTGCTCCCAGTGCCCTTATCCCTCAAGTGCCCCATGATCCCTTGAGCTTTTTTCCTCTCCTCTGAGCTCTTTTTCCAGGTAGATGATGTTTTCTGCTGATTGTGGTTCCTACTCAGATGTATTGGCTAAATAAATGCACAGACTGTGCCAGGGATACAAATTTTTTATTTATTAATGGTACAAGAAGGGTTTGGAGTGCCAGGACAAGGGGGAATGGCTTCCCACTGGTAGAGGGCAGGGTCAAATGGAATATTGGGAAGAAACTCTTCCCTGTAGGGTGGTGAGGCCCTGGCAGAGGTTACCCAGAGCAGCTGTGGCTGCCCCATCCCTGGAAGTGTTCAAGGCCAGGTCAGACAGGGCTTGGAGCACCCTGGGCTGGTGGAAGGTGTCCACAAGATCTTGGAAACAGAAGATCTTTAGGGTCTCTTCCAGCCCAACCATTCTGTGTTTCTGTTGGTGGATTTTCATAGGACAGAATTGTGCAATGTGACCTTTCCTCTTAAGCAAGATGATGAGCAGGAAATCTTTAAAAGCCTCTAAAATACTTCAACCAACCTAAAAATGGTCTTATTGTGGCAGGACTGGAATCAGGAGTGTGTTAATTGACACAAGCGTGGAGTGGAACTGGAAGGGAGATGTTCAGCCTCAAGGACCAGTCTGGTCCTCACATGACCACTGTGGAGGTTCCTTCTCTGATTTCCTAACTCTGATCCATCTCACAAGGTGCTGACAGATGCAGATAGAGATATTTCTTTTCTTCTTTTATTTTGATCACAAGAAATGAAAGGAATTGGTCCCCCAGCAGATCACACAGCAATGTTAAGCTCATGCTTCTCCTGGCTGTGTAAGGGCAGCTTGGGAAGATGTTTCTGCAGAAGGAGCCCATGGGATCATGGCAATGTGTGTGCTGCCAGCTGAACCATGCAAACCCAATTCTGCCCATTTTGAGAGCAAAATATAATTTATGATCTAAACCCTGTTGCCACTGAAGTTCAGGGAGCTGATTTGAGCTCAGAGATGGGTGGTTTGGAGCTGGCACAGGATTTTCAGGGCTGAACCTGCTGGTTTAAAACACTTGGAGAGTCCGAATTCCAATAAATTCAAATATGCCTATGTACAGCAGGGGGGAGATTATCAGTGGATGAAACATCAGAATAAAACCAAATTCACATGGCATTTGATGAGGAGCTGCTGAAATAGTCACCTGGAAGGAGAGAGAACTTTGGCTTCAAGGGAAGGCTCCTCAGCTCCCCTGCACTGTCTCATGTTGTCATGGACAGAGGGGGCCTTAAAAACCTGTTTATAGCTCATGTACCCATAGAGAATGTGGTTAAGTATTTATAGTTGTTGTGTCTGTGAGCACATGGTTAAAAAACATATGTGTTATATATTTATATTTATGTCTGTGTCTATAAATTCCTTTTCTACTGAAATGGAGAACAAACATAAAAATCCTCATTCCTAAATGAAACCATCAGCCTCAGCATCTTTTCCTGGAGGGATGTCGGGAACTCGAGGCATCCACCCCGTCTGCAGCACAAGCAGACTGAGGACCAGATATTGTTCTCAATCATTTAGGACCTTTCCACATCCCATGGATTTATGATATCAAACTCGTTTTAATCATCAGTTTATGCTGGGATGATTCTGCTGGGCCTGGCTCACAGTGCCCATTTGCTGAATCAACAATTAACCCTTCATGGGATGGGCTCATTCCTGGATGGAGGAATCCTTAGGGCAGAGTTTCTCCCACACCTTGTTGCCATTTCCAGCTGTGGACTAATTTTCCCAAGCTCCCCAGGATGGATTTTAGGATGAACATGTGTCCATACATAGCCAGAAAAGAACCTTTTTGAAGTTTAGCTCCTTTAATTTTTTTATTTAACAACAACCCTTTTTTAACATACGATACAAAAATATTTTGGGATTATTTTCAACAGGGGATTTGAGCTAGGAATGGAGAGAGAGATGTGGAAGGGGCGTCAATTCCTCGTTTCTCACTTTGCAAAGAAACTGAAGCTGAAGCAGATGGTGTTCAAGGCAAGAAGAGAGGAATTTCACACCCTTCTGTTTAGTCGGGAATTTTGATGCCAAATATATACATTTAGACATCCAAAAGTAGCTGCCTCTTGATCGTATGGCTCTGGATTTACACGAGTTTTTATGACAGGAGCTCGATGGGAAATGTTCCCACATGGAGTTACGCTGGGAAAAGGGATTTTTCAGTTGATTTCTCACTTTAATCTGGGAATTTTCATTGTGTAAACAAGGTTTTCCTATGCCTCAGTAGGGAAAAGCTGGCGTAGATAAACTCCTGGATCTGCTCTAGCTCTGCCTGGTGGGAGGAGGTGAATGAGTTGGTGGAGGTTTCTGCTGCTCTTGGGGGTTGTGAATCTTATTTTTGGGGCTGTTTCTCAATTCTCACTGTGACTAATGGCAATATCCCTGTGGGATAAGACATCTGCCTCCAGGGCACTGAAACACTGAGGGATTTTCAGGGCTTTTGGCTTGCAGGATGTGTGGATGGATGCCCAAAGCCCTCCAGACCTCTTTAAATCATGGGAAAATTTGTATCTTTGATATCCCATGATAGGGCAACAAATTTCACATATCATGGTAAAACCTTTATCTTTAGGAGGGACTTTTCACTACCTTTTGATTTGAACTTCCTAAACCCCGAGTTTTGTGCTTTTAGACAGATGAAGAATTTATTATGGTTTTAATTTATTTTTATCACATCTCCTGTTTCATTTAAGCTGCATTTCCTCTCCTCTGAAGCTTTTCAAGCCCCTTGTCCCCCCCTCCCCATCTCTGAACTTTGCCACATGATTTTGGGGAGCAGCAGCACCCAGGGACCATGTTACTCCAAAGAGAATTTAGATATTTTATTTAGATATCATATTTATCTCAGATATCATATCTACATAAGTGGGAGTTTAAAAATTGTGTGTAACTTTTTCTCCCCTAACTGTGCTTTTTAGCATTTGGGTTTATTTACTGATGATTGTAGCTGGATACAGAATAATTGATGATCATATGTAAAGACATTTTCCAGCATCTCCCAAGATTTTGTTGGGCTTGTGGGTGTTTTATCCCACTCAGGATAAAGAAATCTTTAATTCCACCCTGGATTAGAGTGTTTTGGTTTGGTTTAGCACTGAAATAAAGTCCTGATAACAAAACTGGTCCAATGCTCCTGTAGAGATAACAGGACTTGGTTCTCAACAACTCCAACTATAAAATCACAGGATATTTCTGTTCCTGGCAGGAGGGTTGCCATCAGGCCTTGCAGCCCAGTTGGGAAGGTTTTCCTTATGCTCAGCATAAGGAAAAGTATGTTTTAATTTTAAATTCATTATTCTGTGCCATGGGCAGCGTTCATGCTCTGGGTCAGTGTAGGCAGGCAGAGCTTCCCTTTAACAGAGCTTTAACAGTGCCCCCTTTCCTGGAGTTCCAGTAATTTTCCTGCTTTAAAATGTTGTATATTCTGCCCCATTCTGGTTGTTTGGTACCCCAGATTTTACATGCTGCTTTGCCTCAGCTAACACTGCATGGGAGTAGAGATTTACTCTTATATTCCATGTGCATTTCAAACTCTGCGTGCCCATTTTATATATTTTTTTAATATATTTGAACATCATAAACTGTGTTTTACTCAGATCCCTTCAGTGACCCTGTGCTGACATAGTGCCAATGTCTCTCTCCATGCTTAGGGCAGCAAAGCTGTTTCTGAATTCCCACTTGGGAAGCAGGAATCCCCTCATGGAGTCCATAGAGGTCACCTGGAGAGCAATCTGTAGCATCTCATCCAATAATTAAATGAAAATATGGAGCTGCTGGACTCTAAAAAAAAACCCCAATGTCTTTTTTCAGTTCTTTGCTCCATTTCTTTTGCCAAGTCTGGGAGCTCAGTGCTCTTCTCTCCAGTGAGCTTGCATTGCTCCACTTTCCAGCAGACCAGGTTTCAGGTGTCCAGGGATGGGAGGAGTAAATCTCACATTTTTATTGCAAGTAAGGATGCCAAAAAAGGGGCTCTGTGGACTTCACTGCACTAGAAACCTTTGCAGAGTGGTGATGTCAACAATTTGGTTCCTAATGTAAAGATGATCTTCCAGCTATAGGACATTTGAATGTGCCCCTAAACATAACTTAGTTTTAAATCAATGTATAAATTTAAGCTGATTTTTAATTAACCTCCAGCTTGAGGCCTTTCTCTTTGAATGAAAGTGTTTCATGTTGTTTTTGTCTTGTTAAATGAAAGCATCCTGTTGTTTGAATGGAATTCCCTAATATTCCAGTGCTCCAGGACCCTGCATCCATCAAAGGATGGCTTTGTTGTCATTCTCAGAGATGAAGGAATATTTTGGAGGTAGCTTTTCAGGATATCTCCTGAATTCTGCAGGAAGATGGTCATTAGAAGACAAATATAGGAATCACATGGAATATTAACAACTGCAGTTTAATTAAGTTTAATAGACAGCAGTGATTTTATTCTATAGCTTCTGTCTTTCTATGAACAATCTGCAGGGTGTTCTGCAGAGCAACAAATACCCCAGAAATTACAGCAGACCATCCCAAAGCCATAGTTGTATCTCTTGAGCTCAGATCCTGAAGGCAACCAAACAAGGAACTGGAAAAATGCTAGGAAAAAAGGAATAAGGGGAACTTATTTCCATTTAAGCTTTGGAACAGTTGCTCTGGAATAGTTCCTGCTGCCTGTCTTGAAATGAGAGTAAATCTCTGAATGATTGTGGAAAAGGTTGTTTGTGGAGGACTTGAATCCCTCTTCTCATTTGGCCAGAGCAGGAACAGGTTGTGTTGGGGATGGGAAGGAGGGAAAAGAACCCCAGAGCCTGGGAGTGAGAGTTTCTGACCCAGCCCAGAGGAAAAAAAGGAGCAGAGGAGGGAGAATTAGCCAAAATCCTGCAGCTGAAGGAAACTGTGCCAGGAGGGACCTGATGACCATCAGGTCTGTGGAACAGCTGAAAATGAGCCCAGAGAAGTAGAGACCTTGAACTCTGGTATTTTTTGGTCATTTACTTGACTATTTCAAAAAAACCTCCATATCTGGCATTGCTGATCAGTGCTTTTGCACTGATCTCAGCAGCAGTATAAATTTTTAGTGTGGCCAGAGGAGTTTCACAGCACATTTGCTGTGCAGCTGCTGAATGTCCCATGTGGAATTATGGATATCTAGAGCCTTCTAGAGCAGAGCAATGGTTTCTCAGCTTAGATGTGTGCAGACATAAATCTCTACATGATTTATGAGTTTTTGGGGGGCAAAAAATGTAAAGCCCCCAACAAGTACTTCAACAAAGAGTCAGGATAATAAATATACAAGTCTGGTAACACCCTCCTGTCACCACTGAAATAATGCTGCTCTTGGCTCATCACACCAAGGTTTTATTGCTCTCTGCATGCTCCTGACCAGTCTTGAGCTGGCAAAGCTGGGCCTAATGGACCCTGCAGTGCATTAAGGGCTGTTGGAAGCAGGCAGTTGATGGATGGTGCTGACTCCCAGTGACTCTCAGGGAAATCCCTCAGGAGCAGCTCGTGCCTGCTCTGAAATACACAGCCTGTGATTGCTGCAGAGAAGCTTTTTCCTGCCTTGCAAAATGCCACGAGTTTTAATCAAGTCTGTGATTTTTTTTTGATTGCCTGTAATTCAGCAGGGCTTTGAGAATGTTGTTGTGAGGTTCTGCTGTGTCCTGCTTGCTGGGCAAGAATTGAAGGTAAAAGATTAAAAAGTAAAAGGAGAAGACAAAATTCATGATGCAGAGTCATTCCTTATTTTCAGGAGTTTTCTCCCCAATGGGATGTTGTATATTTTGAATCCCAAAGGCTTTAGGGATATTAAAAACTCCTTCTAAGGCAGCACACATCTGTATTTGTCTGTACTGTTGTTGTAAGATTATACAATGTCTCCAATGGTGAATTCAAGACCTTCTAGGGCTTGTTTTAGCAAAAATTTCCTTGTGAAATGTCTCAAAGCTCTTCGGACTCTTTATTTCTAAGAATATCTGTGGAGTTCATGTTAATTTTGGATGAGGATGTACATACTTTTTTTTAAGTTGTTTGCTCATATTAAAAATAAAGGCAGAGGCAGCAATTATTATTATTATTATTATTATTATTATTATTATTATTATTATTATTAAGATGCATCCTATTAGGATTTTGAAACTTGTTTCCTTTTTATCTTCAATTCTGCCATCAAAATGTCCTGTGATAGAGAAGTAAAAGGCAGCTGGATCAGTAGCACTTTGGAGTAAGGTGCATGGTCCAATATCTGTTTAGACAGTGAGTCACAACTCCTCAAGCATATGACTAAAATTATGATTTTTAAACTCTACTTTTATTTTGATGCCCTAAAACAATTTCTGCATAAGACTTCTTGAAGTAATCCAGTTGCAAGTATGTCTCAGAGGAGATAAGCTTTATAGGAGAGCAAGGGTTAGAACTATTTTGGTGGGAAATGAGTAGCTTTTTTGGCCTCAGCTTGAATTTCAGGGCAGATCCTCACATTTACTGTAGAGGGTGGTGGTTCTGCTGGTGCTGGAGCTGTGGCTTTGTATAGCTGGAGGTCTCTTTGTTAGCTCATATAGCACTGGCCATTAATAATGGGACATATGGAAAAGCAGAGCCCAGGGAAGCAGGAAAGGGAGGTTTGCTGCTTTTTCTGTGTAATTAATGTGTTGTACCACAATTTCTTTCCAGCAACTGAATAGTAAATATTAATTGATGCAAACTGTGTGGCACTTTGATGGGTGGGATGTTCCACATGCCCCAGCCACATGCACTGGGAACCCCAAAACCCCCAGATCCCAAAGTGTGGGAGGCAGGAGAATCTGCCCTTCTGCCCCATGCAGGTGAGACCCCACCTGCAGAGCTGCCTCCAGCCATGGCATCCAACATCAGAAAGATCTGGAGCTCCTGGAGAGAGCCCAGAGGAGGCCACAGAGATGCTCTGAGGGTGGAGCCCCTCTGCTCTGGAGCCAGGCTGGGAGAACCTGGAGACAAGAGAAGGATCCAGGGAACCCTCAGAGCCCTGCCAGGGCCTGAAGGAGCTCCAGGAGAGCTGGAGAGGGACTGGGGACAAGGGATGGAGGGACAGGACACAGGGAATGGCTCCCAGTGCCAGAGGGCAGGGATGGATGGGATATTGGGGAGAAATTGATCTCTGTGTGTCACCATAGGACACGAAACAACACAATGTGCACATGCTGCTGTTCTCAAAAAGGGGAACTTTATTTTCTGACTCCAACATTTCTAGATTTCCAAAAGTGACAGTGGATTGGAGGGTGAAATTTCTACCTCTCCAATGACACTGGACAAACCAACAGTCCAGCAAATTTCTCCTCTTCCATAAAAGATTGCAAAACAATAAGTTATTTACAGAAAGTGTGTGAGAAAGTTCATTACAAGAACGTAAACAGCAGAAGGCTTAGAAAATCTTAAAAAATCAGGGCAACACCTGTGAGAGTGGTGAGGCCTTGGCACAGGTTGTCCAGAGAAGCTGTGGCTGCCCCATCCCTGGAAGTGTTCAAGGTGAGGTTGGATGAGCATGGAGCAAGCTGAGCTAGTGGAAGTTGTTGCTGCCCATGGCAGGGGGTGGAACAAGAAGAGCTTTGAGGTCTCTTCCAGCCCCAGCTGTGCTGTGATTTAGAAGCCATCCAGGAAAAGGAAAGGGGGAGTCCGCACACACTGGATGTCCTTGGCAGGCTGGGACTCCCACACAGCCACCCCATGTCCAAACAAATGTCTGGTGCATCTGAAATTGGGAAATGCTCTGTGGTTCACTTTGTTTCAGGTTGTTCCAGGGGTTCTTTATTCCTTTTTTTTGGAATCACAGAAAGCATTGATGGAATACTTACAGGAGAGATGTCCGTTTTGGTAAACGGTGTATCAGTTTCCACAAAACCCTTTGGATTTTGTCTTTTGTTTCTGCTTGCACCGAATCATCATTATGTCAGCTGTGGGTTGGTTTTTTTTTTTTAGGAGGAATATAGAGCAGAAGGAATTAGCTGGCACAACATTGACTACATAGACAACTCCAGCTGCATCAACCTGATCAGCAAGAAGCCAACGGGGCTGCTCCATCTGCTGGATGAGGAAAGCAAGTGAGTAGGAAAATGCTGGCTTTGGAAATGAGATTTGTTTTTCAGCTAAAATGTGTTTATCCTTCTGTTTTCTGAAAAAACCCAACTTCCCAGAAAGGTGCTAATAGCTCGCTGGGCTGATTGGTGTTTCTAAGTGTTGTTTTTGAGGTGGCAACACACAGAGTGGAGAATCAGCCAGCTGAGAAAAAGCCTTAAAAATAATAATTAAAATTCCTTTCAAGAATTTCTTCTATTAAAGGGAAGGGAAAAGGTTTCCTTTGCTTCTCTCTTCATTTCTTTCCCTGTCTCTTGGGGTGTGACAATGTGAAGGTGCTGAACCCAAGTGCATGAGTTCAAGCAGGATGTGTAGGTGCTGTTATGGAGATATAAGGTGGATTTATCAATTTACTGATAAAAAATGAACCAGAGTGAAGTGAGGGCACTTGTCCATAGGGGCTGTATTTCCATAGGGTTTCATGGACATCAAGGATTAGCTCAGATTTGCATCCTTGATTGCATCCATCTATCTCAGGATAAGTTCTTGGGGGAACGTGTGGCTCCTAGGGCTCCCTTGGTGTGGAAACGTTGGAGCAGAGCATTTCTCCCACTGGATGCTTGTGCCAGTTTCCTCCATGTAGAAGGCAGGGAAAGTCCAGGTGGTTTTTGCTGAGGTCACCTCAGATCCATGTGGCCAGGGGCACGAGGTCTTCTCCCACCATTTGCCTTGTGGGTTACTCCCCCACTTCTTGTCTCGTTGACAAGAGACCAGCAATGATGCTCTCCCAGTGATATTGTACTGGGATAAAACAACTTAAATTGGGTAAAGTTGTGAAATACATCCCCATGCTGCAGATTGCCATGAAGTTTGAGGATGGAGGGTTGGCTTTCTCTTACCAAGAGGCTCTGCTGAAGCAGACACAGAAGTGGAAGCTCAGAAGATCTCTGTTTTCCCTTTCATGGACATGAAAGAAGTGGAAAAGTTTTCCTGTTAGGTTTGCAGCTTCTTCCTTTCAATTCTCTCCACTCAGTTTTCCTCAAGCCACAAACCAGACGCTGCTGGACAAATTCAAGCGTCAACACGAAGGGAACTCCTACATTGAATTCCCAGCAGTGATGGAGCCAGCTTTCATCATCAAACACTACGCGGGCAAAGTGAAGTACGGAGTCAAGGTCTGTCACCCAGCTGCTCCCCAGCAGTTGCTTTCATCTGTATCTGGGATTGGGAAGGAAAGCCCCAGAGGCTGCACAGAGATGTTTTGGAGAGGACTTGGCCCAAGAATAGGGGAGGGTCAGGAGAGAAGTGTTTGGGGAAATGAAAAGGTAGTAGGGACAGGGTCTTCCTATTCTCCTTCACGTGAGCATTTTGGGAAGAATTTAGAGTTCAGTGCTACACCCCAACAATGAGTTGAAATTGGGTGGCCTTTCTGAGCTTGGTTTGTGTAGAAAACCCAGTGTTTTCCTCATCATTAGCCACTTTTAATACAGGTTATGTGTCCTTAGGTCTCCACGTCTCACTGCCACAGGTACTTCCTGGAATCCCACGTGAATTATTCCAAAGTTGACCCCATTTCTATTCATGCCAGTTATGAGCAGAAGGAATTCCAGTGTGAGAAATAGCCTTGGGATTTGCAGCTGCAAATCTCTCATTGTGTTTCTGATGCAATAAATGCACATGACGAGCATCAGAGATGATGATCATAAAGATCTGGTATGGGAGCAGGAGAGAAAACAGAAACAGAATTCAATAATTGTGCTGGCCCAGCGATATCCTAGAAGATCCTACCTTTAATATCATGTGGGTATTGTTTATTTTCCTCTTTCCTCCTCCTCCTCCTCCTCCCCTAGGATTTCCGGGAGAAGAACACGGATCACATGCGGCCGGACATTGTGGCGCTGCTGCGGAGCAGCAGGAACGCCTTCATCTGTGGCATGATCGGGGTTGATCCCGTGGCTGTGTTCCGCTGGGCCGTGCTGAGGGCCTTCTTCAGGGCCATGGTCGCCTTCAGGGAGGCTGGGAAACGATACGTGGAGAAGAAAACTGGTACGTGTGCCCATCACCTGGGCCTGGAGCCTGGTTTTCAGCAGCAGCTTGGGTCTAATGTGGTATTACCCTGTTTTAACTAGCCTGACTTATTAGGAGTTTTGAATCTATTCGAAAATTTGTTGAATTAACAAGTAGATTTTTTGCAAAAGTCACGTTTAAAGGTACATTTGGATTTTAACGTATCATAAGGAAAAATTTTCATTTTACTGCTTTAATTTTTCATTTTTGTAGGATGCCTGGATAGAAAAACACAAGTCATTCAAACAGAGACGTACAAATTATCCAGCAAAAAAAGCAAATTATTTTTGTAATAATTCTTGAACTCTTAGTTACATCTGGAAACAAAAAAAGGCAATAAATCTTCCTATGATTTTCCAAGCTGTTCACCCTTTCAGCTGCAGGAGAGCATGTCTCTTGTCTAGCAAAATTCATGGCTTTGCAGTCATCCAGAACCACGGATCACAGGGGCATTAAATTAAAGGAAAGTGATGGTGCATCATCATGCTGTGGCAGGCAAGACCTGGCTGTGCTTTTAGACCATTTCTCGGCGTAAAGCAATTTCAGAAAGACGGGTACAAGCTATTACTGTTCATTTCTGGGCACAAGAGGGCTTGAAATCCGTGATGGAATTAGAGCCTCAGCAGGGAAAATGTCAGCTGGGTTAAAATTAAAGGCAGAGCTGCACCATGAATTACTTTGTAATCAGTGAGGTTTGCATGGTGGAGAGTGAGGGAGCCTGGGACAAGGAGCATAGGGAGGCAACTGTTCAAGCAGAA
The DNA here is from genome assembly GCF_051311805.1 of Agelaius phoeniceus. Classification (NCBI taxonomy): domain Eukaryota; kingdom Metazoa; phylum Chordata; class Aves; order Passeriformes; family Icteridae; genus Agelaius; species Agelaius phoeniceus. Next base: position 18,319,443 of record NC_135277.1, read on the forward strand.
AGAATAATTTTTTTGGGAGCAAATCCCAGGAAGAGCAGCAGGCAAAAAATCAACTTTCAGGTCTTGAGGTTCTTCCTCTGACACCTCCTGAATGTGATGTAAGAGAAGAGCTGATTCTCATGAGCCTGGGTCTGTCTGGCACATCAAGGCAGCATTTTTGGACAGAGTAAGCAAAGAGGGAGATGACAGAGGTGATTGTCTTTGGGAGAAAGGCCACTCCAAAGAGATGGCTTCCAAAATCCATCTTTGCATTTTCATCTTGCATAAACCCCAGGCTAAACTCAAATGAGATAATCCAGAATATTTAAAAAATCATTCAATCTCAGGAAATAAGAGCTGATTTCAAGCCCTGCTTCGCTTTCTGTGTCTCTGGCAGCTGGTCCTGCACACTGCTGTGCTCATCTCCTTGCTCCTGCTTTTCAGGCCAGAGTTTGTAGCAGTAACTTGCTTATGTCTCTCTTTCTATAAATATCTGTATCAATAAATAGATATGATTATAGATATATATGTAACTAGATGAGACCAGGAAGTCTTGAGACAATTCTGAGACTCTGAGATTCTTGTATCACCTTCTCTTTCCATACCAAAATTTACTAATACATGGTGATGGCTGAATTTCTGAACCTTCTCCTGGTGCTGCTCGAATATCTGTCCATGTCCTTTAGCCTGTATTCAGATGGCATTGGGCTTTGTACCCTCTGAGCTTTGAGTCAAAGAAAAAACAAACCCCTCAAAAAGCTGGATAAGGCTTATCTTGAACTTAGCAACAATCCTCAGATTATTTCTACCCTAAATTTTTATGTGCATCAAATCGGGAAAAAGTCATGAGAAAGTCTCCATTATACAGGCAGCACTACTGGGAGGTGATTACCTAAATCTGAATTCCATACTGAAATACATCTTGTCTGTGGGAAAAACTTAACCTACAAGCAGAGGCAGAGCTGGGATCACTGTCCTTGCTCTCTTTGGAGAGCTGCCCACCATGTCCAAGCATGACCATCCAGGTTGGACAGGCCTTGGAGCAACCTGTATGTAAGGTGTCCCTGCCCTTGGCAGGGGGTGGGACTGGATGATTTTTAAGGTTCCTTCCAACTCAAAACTGTTCTGGGATTCTGACTTTGCCCAGGTCACACTTAGCAAGGTGAGATCAGTAGCAGGGTTTAATTGTGTTTTTGCTAGTGTGACCTTACACCCATCCCCTGTTCCATTGTCCTCCTCCAAAATCCTGTCACCAGAGCAGGTGGCTGTGGAAGGGGCAGACATGGGCAGGAGGCTCAGCCCCTGTCAGGACAGTGGGCCAGGCTGGTGTAACATGATGCATCCACTGCCAGGTGCTGCAATTCCCTTCCCTTCTCCAAAATAATGCAGAAAAGCCCCAAATTGATGCTTTACCTCTATGGCAGAAAACATTTGTGAGTTATCAAAGTATCGCTAAAATTCTCCCATCTTGATAGATAGAAGCAAAGAACCAAAGGCAGCACATGTTTGATGTTTATTTTGGTTTTTATCAAACCTTGATGGCTTTAATTAGCCTGATTTGAGCAGCTGCCTGCCCACAGATGTGGAGCTGCTGACAAAATGATGGTAGAGTGAGAAAAGCCTCTCACACAGTCATCCACATGCACACACTTAATATTTGTACAGATATTTTTTCAAGACATGCTGCTCATTCTTGGTTTCTGAGGTCCTTTTCCCATCCATCAGGTAGGTGAAGTGAAGGAGCAGGAAAATATCCAAAACTTGCTTCTTTTAATTAAAGGTTCTTTGCATTGAACCCCAGCTGAACCCCAGCTGGATCTCTCTTGCTTTTATGCTTGCAATACCAAACAGGGTTTTTCCAGAAAAATCCCTGGCTTATGTCTAAGCAGCTCTGCAAAATTTTGCTCTGCTTCCTTTCCACATCATCCTTTTGGTTGTCTCCTCCATGCCAAGCAGATGCTTCTGGAAGGATAATCAGCATTTTTTTCTTGCTGGCTTTGGGGACTCTTCTGTTATTGTGCTCCTGATACCCTCCTAGTGCAGCTTTTGGTGATTGTGTGATTGTCCTCTTTAACTTGAAGGTGAAGAGCAGCAAAATGGTGTCACTGTGAATTTTCTTTGGTACCTTTGTGTTTCTGCCTGAGTGATGCTTCTTAGGGTGCTGCCAACACTCCTCAAATGAAAGATGCCAGGATCAGGCAAGCTACACTAAAGCTGAAGGGTGGAACTCTTCAATAATTTGATTTTTAATTCTTTTTATTACTAAGTTTATCAATGAGGACTGAAATGCTCCAATAGAACTGCGTGTTAGAAGTGGATTTGTTTGTGAACTTGGATTAAAGGAACACTGTCAAGCTTTTAAGGAAAGAAAATTGGCTGATTGACTTTTTTTGCTGTCATCAATACACATTTATTATGCAAAACTCTCTAATTCATAGCAAAAACTTAATGGAAAAATGGTGCTATTCATACAAACTAGGCTGTGGAGACTTGGTTTTGCTGGACCTAAATCCTTGCTCTGATGAAGGTTTTGTGGTCTTGAGGCAGTGCCTGTCCTTGATGGGCTCTGCAGTTGGATTTAGCCAACAAGGATTGCTCCTTGGGTAATTCCTGCTTAAAATTAATCCCACTGGCTTCTGTGGATTTATTCCTGAAGCTGATCACCAAAAAAACACTGTCCTCAAAATAATTAATAAAAAGGCTGTATTTGCCAAATAAAGGTGACAGCAACCAAAAGCTTGGTGTTTGAGGTCTCACTGGTGTTGAGATGAGGAGGACACCCCTTGACAGTGTTGCTGTGGAAAATTCAGATCAGTCCTTTCCAGAGGTGTGATGTGTTGATGTGAAATGCTCCCATGGGTGCTGGCACAAAGTGACTCCACGGTGACCTCCCCACGCCTCATTGGGAGTGTGGCACCTCCTGGACTTGGCCAACCATGACAGAGAGACACTGTGTGTTGGCACATTGTCACTGGTGTCACCTCTCCTCCACCCTGTGCTCACAGCTGGGCCGTCAAACGTTGATGGTTTCTTCCAACTCAAACTATCCTGCCAAACTCCACACTCTGTGTTCTCTGCCCTCAGGGATTATGGAAATAGTGCTTAATGCAAATAATTCACATTTTTCCTTTGAACTGCCAAAATCTGAGCAAAATGTAGCACTGGGATGCAGGATGAGAATTCCAGGTGGCTGTGTCATGGAGTATCTGGACAGGGATTTGTTGGTAACACTGGGCAGAGGCACAGAAGGGATTTTAAAAATAAGTTAATAAAAGTAAAGATTTATCTAATAATCCTCTTTTTGCCCAAATATTTTTGGAGTGATTATTAAGTGTTTATGTTCTGTCTAATGAAGATTATAATTAGGACTGGGATGTGGTCCAGCCCATTGCTTTCATGCCACAGTGAGGAGGAAACCACAGTTAAATTGTGTCGAGCACAAAAACCTGTGACCCTCGAGCTCCTTTGGGCTTGTTCCTTCCCCTCTCCTGACTTCTGCTTATAAAATCTTTCTCTTCTCTCCATTTTTTTTTTGTTTGTTTTTATTTTGCTTCCCAAGGGCATGATGATGCAGTGCCATGTGCGGTTTTGAAAAGTGTGGATAGTTTTAGCTTTCTCCACCACCCAGTTCATCAGAGGAGCTTAGAGATCCTGCAGAGGTGCAAGGAGGAGAAGTACAGTAAGGCTCCACCACTCACCCTCCCCTCTGATACCACACTCACACGTCCAGAAATGGAAACCAGGTGCATTCCATGTAGAAAGGATACAAAACCAACGCCTGAGGAGCCCTCCATGATCAAACCAGGTGCCTCAGAGCAGTTTTGAACCTCTTGGGAAATGATTGGGCACAGTTGGAAGAGTCAAATTAAAAGCAAACCCATATCTCTTGAGATCTTGCAAAAATTGTTTTGTTGGCAATTTTCCCATTTACTCACTGACATTAATAAAGAATATTGCTGATACAAAGCTGGTACAGCTGGAATTCAACTTAATTTGGATTTCATTCTGCTTCAAAAATACCTTTAGCTTGTGAAAATATTGTCTCTCAGGGCTTTTACTTAAAACAGAGGCATTGTCAATCTTATTTTATGGAATGATGCACTTGGTCTCCTTTTCTTCATCTTCACTCCTCTGTCATGTAATAAACTCATCCTGCATGACAACATGGACACTCTTGCCTGCACTACTCTATTTTATTTTTATATTTAAATAGATATTTGGTGCTCTCATGTTTAGATATATTATTTTCCTACCATTATTCTCTTCATTCATGTTGCCTGTTAAAGCTGACAGAAATAGAGCTGCTCTGCATGGGCAAAGCCTCAGCCCAACTTGCTTAAACTTATTGAAATTTAGGTGTAAGTGGAAACCACCTTTTTTTCTGTAGATCTGAGCACGGTAAGTACAGTAGATGCATGTTAAATCTTCATAAATATGGTTTTCCTGTTAGAAAACTTCTGTCAGATATCTCTGCTTCCTGCAGCATGTGGGGTTGGGCAAACAGTGGTGCTTTAGGTCTTAATTTAGGCTTTTATTCTTAATTTAACTACATTATTTTCCCCTACAAGTTCCCAACACTGCTATAAGAAAACATAAAGGGGTGCTACTAAATTTTACTTGATTTTTGATTTTATTAAAAGATGTTGTGCCAAATGACCTTACTGATACTGCTAAGAAACTGTTGAAAAGGAAGATTGTTATCAGCAGAGTAATTTTACTTGCCATTGATGAATCAATTTAACTTTAATTTTTAAGTTGTCTCAACAATATGGGAGATTTTGGGGGATTTAGTTTGCATTTCCTTAGGTGGGGAAAAGGAAATTCATACAACTCAAGAGATACTTCAAGCTTTAATTTAATGGGAAGCAGGAAGCTGAGCTCACTGTTGAGCTCAACACCTCAAAACCTCACTAATACAGACTAGTCCACACAATTTGGGATCTCTCGGGGTAAATCCAACGAGTGGGTCTAAGAAGAACATTGCCAGTTTGTGAATTGGCATCTGACCAGGCAAACAAGTAATTCTTGTTCTGCTCTCAGAGATCCTTCCCATCTCCCCATGGGGTGTGCTCCTGCTTCCCCAGGCTCCCAGCCTTGGCAAGCTGAAGTGGGCTTGGAGAATGTGGAATGTTGTGGTTCAGAATCCATCGGGTTTTGGGCCCAACAGGCAAGCTTGGCCCCAGGGACTTGGCTTTTCCCACAAGTCAGATGAGGTTTTACATCCACATCATCCTTGAGACAGGAGTCAAGGTCATCCCCTTGTTTTGAGCTGTGCAGTTTGCTCTGAACAGAGAGAGAAAACAGATGGGTTTGATGAGTTTATTGAGATTCCCTGTAGGTCCTGTGGTATTCAGCTTCTGGAGCCAACTGTTCTCCCTTCCCTCACCAGCTCCTCCAGAGCAGGGCACTGGGTTTAGACACCTCTGAATCAACACTGGAGGTCTGCTGGTTGATATTCATCCATAGGGAGTTGATAGGGCTTATCCAAAACTCTTCTCAACAAGGGCAAAGACCTGTTAGGTAGATCAGTCCATTTTTCCAAAACACTCCTGCTGAAGGAAAGGGAATATGCTTCAAAAATCAGAATAATTTTCTGCCTGAAGTGTAAACCAGATCAGGCTGTGTCTGAGCCTGACAGAAGGGTAGGAAGGCAGATTTTGCTCCAAAAAGAAGGGTAGACATTAAAAAAATCTTGGAAATGCCAGTGAAATCCCATTTTTCATGGACTCTTTAAGGCAAGAAAAGCCTTCTGGGCCTTAATGGGGGACTATCCAGGCATATTAAAATATATTCATTTAATCTATTTTAAAAATAGATCCAGCTAGACATTAGGTGCTTTCTTAGTCTAAAACTAGCTACACAAAGTGCTAATGCAACATTTTAAGCAGATTCATGGTTATTCTCATTTTTCCCTATTTACAATTGGATTTCTGTTCTCTAAATCAGGACTTTGGACACAGAAATGCCAGTCTTGAAAGAGGTACAAGAACACTCCTAGGCCAAGAAATGTAACCCAAAAATGGCTTAAATGGCAAAAAGAGGGATTGAAAAGCGTTTTGAGCTCGGGTATTGTTAAGCACTCAGATGCATTACCTGCCTTGCTTTCCAAAACCCTCCAGTGCTGGAGATGCCAAACCTCCTCAGCAGGAGGGATTTGGTTGGTCCTGCCTTGGAGCACAGGCAGGGTTCAAAGATGACCTGGGACAGCACACCCTCAAGTTTTCTTTTGTTGACATTTCCAAAATATTTGGGCACCTTTAAATGCAAAAACTTAACCAGGTGGCCCATCAGCCTTTTCAGGGATCTCCTGCCCAATTCAAGATGAACAGATTCTCCTGTTCCCACACCTTAGCAGGGCAAGGAGGGTGGTAAATGTCCTGTTAAAAGGATGTCTTTGGTAGGAATTCATCTTCTCCTCAGGAATTCCAGGCTCAGAACAGCAGGACGAGCTCAGGTCTCAGTATATTTGCTTTGTGTTCATCTTTCAGAATAAAAAATCGCCAGGACACCTTTTAACTCAGCATTTGGGCTGCATGAAATAGTGGAATTATAAATATTGGGTGGAGGGGATATGCCATTGCTTCCTTCTGTCCTGCTACAAACCATAGTTTAGATTTTTTTCTTTTTAGGAAGCTTTTTTTCCCCCATTTTTTCCCACTGTAGATGTCTCAGGGTAGAATAAAACATTTTTCCCATGCTGAGGTGAGAGCTGTGATTTTTCCTGTCTCACAGCAGTGATTTTGAGACAGTTATAAAATTGCTCAACCGTTTTCATGTCAAACTTCCCATTATCAGATCTTTATATTTTTGTGGTTTGGTGACTTGAAGTGTTTTCTTGTCTACAATAATTGTCTCCTGTCTTCCTAAGTGCTTGGTTACAAAACATTTCCACTTCAGGGCAGATAACAGCTGCTACTGTAACCATGTGCAGCAGCTTCCTTGGCTGAATACAAAAGAGATACTTTATTTAATATATTGTTTTATTAGTTATATTTTATTACAAATAAATTATTCTAGGTATCAAAGGATATAGGCTCAATAGGCAATCAAGCCTTTATAAAATAGTATAGAAGTGTCTATAATAGTATAAGAAGTGGACAGGAATAAATGAAATATATTTCATATTAAAAAAGCACATTTACTTCAAAATTGGGAGGGAAAGCACATTTGCTTCAAAATTGATTGATTTTTACAGATTTTATGTACATTTTTAAATCCTTCCTTAATGTTTCTGACCATTTAAGCAGCTACTGAATGAAACTCAGGTGTACACTTGAGATACAGATCTGTGCCTCTTCTGCAAAGCCTTCTCCATCCCCATTCCAGAATTGCTTGTGTAGCCAAAGTCTTCATTCCAAGGCATTCATTTATTCCTTAGACACTTCTTCTTTCCCTCCCTCCAAATAGATGGACATGTGCAGCAGGTAGGAAATGCTATAAAAAGTAGGAAATGCTATAAAGTTATAAATGCTATAAAGCATTTCCAACTTGCTGCACATGTCCATCTATTTGGAGGGAAGGAGAGAAGAAGTGTCTAAGGAATAAAATTACCATTTTCCCAAGCATTCTAATGATGTCCAGGTGTTTTGCCCGTGCAGCTGGGTTATCCCATGCACAGTGGAAACCTTGGCAATCTCTTGGACATGGAGAACATGAGTTGCTGCTCCCATCATCTCCTTCCCTCACCCCATTTGCTGGGACAGCATGTCCCTAAAACACCCCCTGTGTGTGTGGGAGAGGAATGAGAGGCTGGAGCAAGCAGTGTTACTCACGAGGGTGATGCCTCTGGCAGGGAGGTGGCACTGGGCAGCGATGGCATCCCTGGCACCCCGCATGTGCCGGGACACGTCGGCACTGCTGCACGCCAGAGTCAGGCCTCAGCTATGGCTCTGCTAATTAATTGTCTGTGGGGATGGCTCTGCTAATTGTCTGTGGGGATGGCTCTGCTAATTGTCTCTTGGGTATGAGCCAGCTGGAAACGTCTTCCTCATGTGCTGCTTCAGGTATCACTCGGAAGAGCCCGCGGACGCCGCTCTCAGACCTGCAGGGAGTCAACACCATCAACGAGAGGAGCCCACGGTAAGGATTCTGCTTTTACCTTGGCATGGCCAGGGTCTGGGATGGGAGAGCACTGTCTGTACCTGAAAATGACTGTATTGACATTTTTTCCATCTCACCTATCAATCTTAACTTCTCGTCCTTCTTTCTCTGCCGCGTGATCGGATCTAAACACCTTTCCTGACTGAACAGCAGGCAGGAAAAGCAACTTCCCTGTGTCAAAGGCAGCAGTTGTTGGGGATGGGTGTATGAGGGGATAAGAAGCTTAAAAAAATGAATGAATGTGCCAATATCAAGGAAATAGTCATTCAAGAGGACAGGTTTGGGTGCAGAGCTGCATACAGCATGTGGTGGCTCCAGGCACCTTGGCATGTGGAAAACCTGGAAGTTAAGGAGTTTGAGATGGTACTTTGCCAAATCCTTGCTTGTTTTCAGGGGGTAAAAAAGGACATTTGCTTCAAAATTGATTGATTTTTACAGATTTTATGTACATTTTTATTTTTAAATCCCTCCTTGAAGTTTCTGACCATTTAAGCAGCTACTGAATGAAGCTCAGGTCTATGCTTTTGAGATACAAATCCTTCTCCATCCCCACTCCAGAATTAACTTGCTTGTGAAGCCAAAGTCTTCATTTCCAAGGCATGTCTGGGCACTGATCCTTTTCCCAGCTACTCTTGTGCTATCCTTCCTCTCATCCCAGGAGTCTGATTTTCCCAATACCCCTCTAAAGGCATACAGTGCCTCTCTGCTTCCCTCTGAGCAGGTGTGTGCTGGGGAAGGAAGTGATAGGAGCACCCTCAGCTCCTACAACCACTGCTTGGAGCTGCAGATATCCAGGTGTGTCTTTATGGCTGCTCTGAAATTAATGAGAAGCCCAGAACAAGTCAAGAGGAGTCTAAATCTGTCTCCTGAAATATGCCCATTAAATCAGTCCTTGCATCTCAGTGGCTTCCCTTCCATACAAAATTAAATATCCCTCAAGGATATTATGAAGGCTCATTTTCAATGGCTTTAATGCCAAATGGCCACAACAAAAATTAGATACACATAATTCTTTTTTTTTCTAGGGGAAGAAAAGTGGTTTCTTCTGCCTGGTTTTATTCACCACGTGCTCTATGAGTGCCATCAAGAATAGAATGTCCTTCTTCCTCTGAATTCCTCCCCTTTGAGAGAGGCAGTGGCACCCTACTGAAGGAGAACTGAATGTTCTCACATCATTACAAGTCCATTTCAGTGGTTAGAGAGCATGGAATTTACTTAAAATGGTGGGATTGAATTCATTAATTTGTGCCACTTCTCGAATTTGAGCAGAAATCCAGATGGTACAAGCAATGCCACTCTGTCCTGGGAAGGTGATGCAACCCTGGCTGTCCTCACCTCAGCCTTTGCCACCCTCCTTTCCTTTCTCATAATGCTGCAGCTGCTGCTGGGCTGGGTTGTGATGACAGCCAGCCCTTGGTAACACTCAAGGCAGGGAAGGTTGGTGTCTCCAGAGGTGACGTTCCCTGTTCCCAGCACCTCTGATTGTGCAAGTTTCCCTCAAGATAACGTAATGTGAAACTTTGTCCCTTTGGAGATCTTCCCTTGGAGATAAGAGGATTCCTGCAGTTTCTCTATCCAACCTTTGGCACCTTTGGAGCATCTGTAAACCGGGACAGGGCTTTTCTTGACTGCCCAACTCCAGCTTTGGAGGCACTGTAGTGTGGGAGCTGGGGCTGCCAACATTTTCATAGCCCAAAATATTTTCATTATCCCAGCAAAGTGACATTGTAAAGGCAGGGAAACTCCTCCTGACCCAGGCAAGGAGGAGGATGTATTTATTTAGTGTGGAGTTCAGTATGTGGTCAGCTCTGGTTATGTGCCTTGGCCCATACCAGCACAGCAGACAAATCAGCCTAAACAGCCAGAATTGAGGAACTCTGGTTTTCTTCCTCATCCTCAGCAGCTGTGTCCTACCAGCAGCCTCAATTTCAGCCTTTATTTGTAGAAAAAAAAGTACTTTTGGAGTCATCCTAACTCCTATGTTGCCTCAATACTGTGGTCTGTGATCTTCCCTTGGGCATCATCAGTAATGGGTCCCCAAATGTCACCTTTGCCCCTTCCTTCTGGAAGTACAAACCAGATGTCTCATAAGATCTCCAAGGTCCAGCCTGTACTTTCAGAGCAGGCTGGTGATTCTGATCCCTTTCATTGGAGCTGCTTTTGATCCTGGAGAGTGGTGTCACCCTTGATGAATGTTGGTATTTCAGGTAAATACCAATCTTGCACTTGTTGGGCAAGAGGAGGTGAGCACAGGAGTGCAGGTGACACTCTGGAAGAGAGATTGGCATTAGCAGCTTCCCAGCAGATGGACTGGCAGGCCATTTACAGCTCCAAATTAAACAGGAATTGCTTTCAAAGCCATCTCATGATCATGTGGTTGCTGATAAGCCTGGTTGTGCATCCAACCTACAGGATAGCCCGGGGCCTGTTTCTAAAAGCAAGTTTGAGGCATGACATCACTCAGGAAGTCACTGTGGAGGGTTTAGGGAGCCAAGTGCTCTCCTCTGATCTCAGAAAAAAGTGGATGGGTGGTTTGCACATGCTGGGTGGGAAACCAGGCTTCAGCTGAGTGTTCCAAGTGCCTTTCCCAGCTGCTGAGAAATGAAGGCCAGGCCATGCCTAACCCAAACCACTTGGGCTGGTTGGGATCCTGCTGGTTTGTGCTCGCTAGGGACACTTCTATGTGCAGGGCTGTCTGAGCAGGTGTTGGTCTGGAAGCAGCTGGCTGGGCTAGGTGAGGGGATTGACCCCAAAATACCAAAAGCCTGCATCTGTTGCCATGTGAATGTATCCATCCTAAAGTGTCCCTGTCATTTTATCTCTTGGGTTTTTCAAAACCGTGTGGGAATTTCTAGGATTTTCCAGAGGGGCTGGTCAGAATTAATGGTGTTGTACATCCCAAAAGTGGCTGTTGAGTTTTAGTGGTTCCCATCAATTGGTGATTTTTTTTTTTCCCACCTGCAAACAGGGTTGTTTTGGTGGATGGTACCTGAGATGTAAAGAGAAGAAAGGTGAACAGGAGGGATCACTTGGATATTCCAGCTTCTCACTAACCATCTGTGAATGGAATGCTTAAGAAAGCAGATCCTGGAGCACTTAGCCAGGGGTTTTGCTTTGCTGTGATTGATCCCTCCTTATAATAGTGGTCCATGTCAGAATGCTGATTTAATAGGATCAGGAAGGAATTTGGGAAGTGCTTAGATGAGGCAGAGAGGTGACGTTGCTCTGAGGATCTGGCTCCAGGCTTTGAGCTGGCTGAACATACAGCTTTACATCCTTTAATTTTTCATTTCCATGTGGCACTTGAGATTTGCCTTTCATCCAAATCAGGACTTTAAGGCAAAGGGCTGCCTTGTTGTCAGAGCTCAGAAGGGGCCGGCGCCTGAGGCCGCGCTTAAACCACCGTGTCCTTCAGCATCCTTGTGACCTGCTGCAGCCTGGAGTCTCCTCCTGCTCCCTTTCCTCCTGTCTGAGATAACTTGGGGGGTGGGGGCTGTGTTGCAGCTCCCACATCCTTCCTTAGATTGCTTCTATTTCCTATGATGATTTCTGCAAGGCTGATAAAAAATTTAGAGTTTAAAAACCCCAACAAACCACCAAAAACCCGCCAAGCCAAAAGTGTTTTGGTGGGGTGCTGCCCATAAGAGGCTTCATGTCCCCCAGACACCACTGGAAGGCTTCTCACTTTGGGAAATTGCTTGTCCTGATGTGTAGTTTGGTTAAGTATCAGTTTCCATCCCTCCAAGAGAGGATTTTGGTTCCTCTCCTTGTTTCCTTTAGCCCTTCTGAAGCCAGGTGAGCATTTCTGGAGACCACAGCAGTTATGCTCCATGGCAGAAGGGACCAAATTGAGTGACTGATTTGGAATTAGGTCCCAGAGAATGATTCTGGGTCAACCCATCATCCAGCAGGGGCTGACATCCATCTTTGTGGCAAATAATGAGTTTATTGCAAATTAGATTTGCTTTTTCTTTTCCCAATGGAATGATGGTGTGAATTTGAGGAGCCAGAGTCAGCACCAGATGTCATGGCCTTGTATCCTTCAGGCCACCAAAGGTATCTAGAGGTATCTGCAGACTCAAAGTTTCTGTCTGGGATAGCTGGAAGCTGTTTTTGTCCTGCTGTTAATTTGTTCCTTTTGTGAGTATTAGATCTTTGAGAGCTGCTTTAGTGGATGATGGCTTCATGTGCTGTCTGGCACCAGGGACTCATCCCATGGGAGAGAATGAACAATGGAAAGAAAAAAGCAGCAGCTCATTTTCTACCAATGGGTTATTTTAGGATCTGTTTTTATCATGGAACTGCATTTTTTATCTCTTCCTAACGGTGTCTGGTGTTCCAGGGATGCCTATGGAGTTGGCTGGAATGGCAGGATGGGGATGAGGCACAACAGGCTCGCCAGCCCTGGCACCTTCCTGGACAAAGATGGGATATTTGTCAACACCACCAACAGCAAACTGCTGGAGAGGGCCCATGGCATCCTCATGTCAGTACCCAGGAGGGGATCTGGGCTTTATTCCTGGAGCACAATGAGCAGCAAGGGTGGTTAGGGCAATGAAAATAGCCAGGATATAAAACTCTCAGCGTGCCAAGCAGACTTGGAGCTGTCTCCCAGTTGGGTGAAAGCAACCCCAGTACATTTGACTTGTCTGATTTAATTTGTCTCGTTCATTCAGAATGACAGACAAAGGGAAGAAAGAGAAGGAACAAACCTTCTGGTCACACCAGTCTGGAGATACAGCAGCCATGTAATGCAGTCACACTTCTAACATCTTATCAGAGTTTCCATTATAATTATCTGGGCAGGTGATTCACACTGCAGCCTCCTCAAAGGTTCAGGGAGCATCCCAGGGTGGCTGGAATGAACATGGGGTTTGGAAAGCAGGAGGCTGGTCATCATTTTGTGATCTGGCATCTTCACTCTTCCCAAATTCCCAGCATGCCATCATTTCCAGTGTAACCATTCCCATTATTGGGTACACCCCTCTCAGTCTGCAGTGTGCAGGGACAGCCCCATTTCAGTGCTGGTACTGGCAGCAGCTGCTCAGGGGGGATGTGGAGGGGCTGGTTTCATCAACTCCTCCATTCCACAATTGCACTGGGGATTAACCTGAGCCATTTATTATCTCCCCAGGCGAAACAAGAACTTCAAAGCCAAACCCAGTCTCCCAAAGGTGAGTGAGAAGCAGCATTTTCCCCCTTGTGGTTTGTGGGTTAAGGCTGTAGCACAGTCATGTGATGCTGTTGGATATGAAGAAGACCATTGTGTCTACACCAAGACTTTGGTCAACTCAGCTCTGTTCAGGGCTCTTTAATTCATATAAACCCAGAGGATTTCAGCCCTGATTTCTGCTGGGAGAAAGAGATATGAGCACTTACATCCTCCTTGGATCTTCCTGCTGCTCTGTCTCATTTTTCCTCCTTCTGAGAAGGAGTATGTACATGCTGGTGAAATTTAATAACTAAATCTCTAAACTAAAATGAGCAAGTAAGTGATGCAGGAGAGCTGGTACCTGATAGACAACAACCTTGTTACTTTTCCTCTGTCTTGGCTACATTTATTATATTTGAAGAGATGCCAGGACATTTCTTGTCCCTAGAAGAATAAGGCTTTTTGTGGTCCTCACTGGTGCTGCATCCATGGTCAGGAGCAGAGCACCAGGAGAGGAACAAACATTGGTTTTACTCCTCTCTATGTCCATCTTGCAGCTGGAGATGCACTGATGCAATTAATCAATGAACTGCTTGTTAACAGTGAGGAGAATCATAGAATCATGGGATGGTTTGTGTTGGAAAGGACCTTAAAGGTTTTCCAGTTCTACCCCCTGCCATGGTCAGGGACACCTTCCACTATCCCAGGCTGCTCCAAGCCCCATCCAGCCTGGCCTGGGACACTTCCAGGGATGGGGCAGCGACCCCCCTGTGCCAGGGCCTGCCCACCCTCACAGGGAGCCATCCCCCAGGGTTCCCTGTTGAGATTACATCAGCTAAGGAAGCCCTGTGAGGGTAAAGGAGGGATATAGCAGATGGTGTGATGGCAACACCTGGATTTTCTATGGATTCTCTCTTTTTCTGCAGCACTTGCTGGATGTGAAGTCCCTCAAGCACCTCACCAACCTGACGCTGCACGACCGCATCACCAAATCTCTGCTCCACCTCCACAAGAAGAAAAAACCACCCAGCATCAGTGCCCAGTTCCAGGTGAGCCCTTTCCTTTGGTGGAGAGAGGGGAGCCCCCTGCTCCAGGCACACTCCTGCCCCATCCCCCATAACATTCAGGCCATGAATCCCACTGAGGGCTTGAGGGAGACATGGCAGGTATTTAAAGAGTGCAAATGGAGAGAAATAAGAGTGAGGGTGGGTATCATGGGGGATGACATAGTGGAGCAAGGTGGGACATGAGGATGAGCTGCAGGGGGAGGTGCTGGTGCATCCCTGTCCTCTGGTACATCATATTGTGGTGCTTTCTCCCCCAAATCCAGAAACCACCAAATCCCCAAATCACTTTTTTTGCAGTCTTTTTACTCTCATCCAGCATAATCTGTTCTGAGACAGAATGAGAATTTTGATAGGGGCAGAAAAGTCAGAATCCTGCTGCATTATCTCCTGGTGAGCAGGGGAGTTCAGAGGAGGGATCGATCTTGTGTTGTCAGTCAGCAATCCCTAGGGTTGGTGCAGGGAAAATAATCCTCTGAGGACTTGGCAATGCTGGGCTCACAGTTGGACTGAATGATCTTAAAGGTCTTTTCCAACCTGAATGTGATTGTTCTATATGTGCAGCACGGCTTGGAAACTGCTACAAGACATGTGCACAAGCAGGTGGTAATAATAGAAAGCAGCTTTTCACTTAAAATCTGGATTCTAAGCATGTCTGGGTTGGTTTTGACTTGTAATTTTGACTGCTTTGTGGCTTTTTTGGAGATGTGGTTTATATTTACAAAATCTCTGTGTGTAGGTGTGGGTAAGATTAAATAATTAAAAATACATGCACACACACATGTGTATAGATAATTTGCAGAATGCACATTTGTAAATTTATGTATTTAGCCTTGCTAATCTAATGGTATTCTGGTCAAAATTCACTCCTGCAGAGTTTAATTCATATCCATGGAGGGGTTGAAACAGGGATGTCTTGGAGTGAAAGGCCTTCCCAAAACCTATTTATGCTCCCAACAAAACTCTGAAAAGCCCTAGGGGGCAAAAATTGATTTTTTTTTTAATATTTTCACAGCACATTCAAATCAAAGATCCCTAATCTCAGTGAGCACTTGTTAAAGAGAACAATTTTAAGGGACAAAGCAGCAGCATTGCTTTTTTAATCAAGAGCAATCTAATAAAATTGCAGTGCATGGAATTGGGTCACAGGCAGGAAACACAAATGTTTCCTAACGTGTTTTTTTTTCAGAGAAACGCTGCTTTGTGGTTAATACCTCAACACCAGGCTTGCAGCTGCTCCATCTCCTGTGGATTTCCACTATCCCTAGACTTAGGGTAATCTGTAGGGAAAATAGCTGCCTCAGAGTGTGCTCCAGGAACAGGGATGGAAAACTAAACCACCCATACCTGAAACTGTAGAGCTCCCCTTTACCCCACATGCAGGTGGTGCCCTGCAGACAGGGGTGGAAGGGTTCCTGAAAGGCTGGGTACAGGTGCTGAAGGAGGGGGTGGCTGGAAAGTTTTGCTGGCAGAGGGACAAAGGAGATGGGTACAGGGTTAATCCAGCGACCTCACATGTCCTTTGTGGATTCCTGACCACCAGATGGCAGAGGGTGCCTGCACCATCTGCCTCACTCAGGATGGCATGAGGGAATGGAAATGCCCCCTCCTATGGGTCCTGCACATCCCATTCCCACCATTTCCAGCCCTGGGAGCACTCTGCTTGCTGGACTTTCAACAAAGGGCTTGTGTCCCTTGAGTACCCCCTCTCCCTCCCCCTAGCCTGTGTGTGCATAGTGGGTTGCTGCAGCACTGCTGCTGATTGAAAGCCCCCAATAGGCTTCTTTTGTGTAAAAATGAGTCATTTCAGATTTTAAGCAAACCAGGAGCATGCCAGCAGAGGTCTGCCACGTCATGGCATTCCTGCTGCTCCCTGGGACAGGAGCAGGGATGTTTGCATGAAGTTAATGTACATAACACAGCTGCATCACATGTGCGTGGGATCCATCCCTTGCTCCTTCCAAAATCCTGGATGTGAATGAACATCCAGCATTTTCATGTTTTTCTAAACATGAAAGGCTTCCCATAAAGATGTCTTTGAAATGATCAGAAGGAAAAAAGGCTTCCTGTGAGCTGATCTGTGGGCAAAATGCTTCTTTGTAATACCACGCCAGTTTATTAACTCCTGTGTTCCAGAATTTATAACTCTGCTTATAATAAGTGTGACAGAATATCCTTTACATGACTGAGTTTTAAACTCTAATAAAATCAGGAGTAATCAACTCTCTAGCACTTTACCAATGCCATGTTTGTAATGTGCTCAGCAATTAGAGATACCCAAAGTATTTATAGGACACTGCCAGAAAATGTGGCTGAGGAGCCTGGCCAGCACTGATGGACTTGACACACTCTGGTTTTCAGCCTGGTTTTATTCCAAGAGCTTGTGATTCATCCCAAAAAGTCAAAGGTTTGCAAGGTGAAGGGATAACTCAGCATGACATCCCACTGGAGCAGCTGGCTGTAGAGTGATGCCAATGTAAATTCAGTTTCATGGGAGAGACTTTTAATGGTAGTGAATAAATAAGGGGAAATAGAAAAGGGGAACCAGGAAACCCCTTGATTCTCAGTGATCCTTCAGTCAGGAGCTTGCCAGCATTGAAGCTCTTCTCTAGAAACAAACTGTGAAGTGTACAGGGTTGCAGGCTTCAAAAATATTTGTGAATTCCCAATTTTCCCTTGGCAAAACTTTCATTAAAAACAATTCATTTTTTTGGCCAACAGTAAAGTTTTGACAATTAAAAATCAGGAGTAAATCCTGCCTGGAGTCACTTTTGATGAAGGAAAATTTGATTTTTGTTTAAAACACATCAGTGGTTGTTTTGTGCCAGGTGTAAATTCTTGTCTTGGAGCTCCCATTCATGGCTGGAAGAGGCTTGTGGTGTGGAGTGGGATGGGAATTTGGGCTCCAGGGAAGCCAGAGATCTGAAAATCCAGCCCAGCATTATATTTATCTTTGGTTTCTTTATTGAGGGCCAAGACAAAATCGGCCAAGTTGCTTGTGCTAAAACACTCATTTGAGAGAACAAATTCCCATGTGCCTCATTTACTCATAATTAATTCCAATTTATGTTGGTTTATAATTTAAGTATTTGGATTTTCATTATCCTCTGTGGTCTCCTCTCCCTTCCCTGTGTCTCCTCTGTTGCAGGCATCCCTCAACAAACTGATGGAGACCCTTGGCCAAGCAGAGCCCTATTTTGTCAAGTGCATCCGATCCAACGCTGAGAAGGTAAATGTCATCCTGAGAAAGCAAGATCCTGCTAGAAATCAGCTTGGGAATCTTTTGTCTGTTTTTACAGGGAGTTAGATAGGAAACAAAGACTCAAATGGAGCTGAATTTAGAAGATTTGGGCAAGGAGAAGCATGGATTTATCACTTGTGTGTCGCTTGATAAACTGCACTGGCTCTTCTTATATTTGTAGAAACACATGTATGCAAATATAGTATTTTAATTCATATGAAAATATAAATATATAAATATTATATAAATATAGTATTTTAATTTATATGAAAAATATATTGGTTTTAATAAATTAATTTGACTCCTTTGAAGTTTCTGACCAGCCATTAGAGAGATTTATAGAACCATGAATTCACTTGTGCTGGGTCTGAGCCCTGCAGCTTCCTTAAAATAAAGTTTGCATAAGTAAAAGCAGATACTTTTAGAATAAACTACATTGACTCATATTCCTTGAATTTGACTTTACATAATTGTATTATGGATCGAGGACCCTCAGTTCAAAATGTAGGGATGCTTTGTAGATTAATCCTTCAGAGTTTTATCCAGGCATTTAAAGTTGAAGCTTTTTGCATTGGAGATTATTTACTTGCTTGAAACATCACCCATTAACTGTGCCCTTGGGGGGTCTTTTTCAATTGAAATGCAAAAAATCTTATTTCTCTAGTTAGCTGTTTGAAAGTCTCAGAAGCAAACAGGATTCAATCCCAGTGGGATTAGTTCAGTTCCTGGGGACCCACGTTCCCTCCCTCCTGTAGCATCACTGACAATGTGTGTGTCATGCACATGTGCTACATCTGCTGAACCCTTCACCCATCCATGCACTTAAAAGCTTCAGTGAAAGGAAATATTTGCTCATCCTTGGTCTGGTTTTCCCCTTGCAGCTGCCCCTGAGGTTCAACGACAGCCTGGTGCTGCGGCAGCTGCGCTACACGGGGATGCTGGAGACCGTGCGCATCCGCCAGTCAGGATACAGCTGCAAATACTCCTTCCAGGTTGAGTACAAAGGCCTTTGTCTTCCATCTCCTTTAGCATCATTAGCAGAGTTGTCTGAGTGTTGCTGGTTCATTTTTTATCAGGGTAATTAATTTCTAGTTCTTGGAAGGCAGTGGGTATAACTGACAGTTTTCTGCCTATGAGCCAATCTAGACCTCAGGGGGGTCTGCGAGCCCCCTGCACTGTGATTTTTGAACAAAACCAGTATTTTTTTGCAACATGGACTCCCTTTTGGAAAAAACTCTGATTTGCACGTTCTCTTCTGCATCTGGAATTACTGAGAGCAGTGTTAGCCCTGTCATGTTGGCTGTATCCCATCAGGAGGATGATATGCATCCTCTGAACTGCTGGAGTTAGCCAGCTTTTCCTGTTTTCTTCTTTTCCATGTGTTTGCCAGGTTTTGTGTACATGTCGGTCCTTTCATGCTTTGCTGCTGCTGATTGGTTTCCTGCTTGTGGCTGCTTTGGGGCAGACGTCGTGTTCTGCACAGCAGCTGTTTAGAAAAAGAAAAATGCTCAGCATTTTTTTGCCATGAGCAGGTTTTCCAACCTTGCTTGGGAGGATCTGTCCTCTTGTACCTCCTTCACTCTTTGAATCCTCCCAGCAGTAACGGCTGGAGCATCTCAGGGATGCTTTGCAGATGTTGGTATCTGCCTTCCATAGTGGCTCTTGCTGGGGATTTGGAGCATTTTTTTGCTGGGGTTGACCCTGTGGCTTCTGCAGAACCTCTCCTCCCACGCTGAAAAATGTTTGAACCGTGCTGGGTCCCTGCTTTGATGTCTTTCCCATCAAACCACAAATGTTGGATGAATCTTGGTGTTCCTCAGTGCATAAAATGTTATCTGTCCTTGTGCTCACCCCAGAGGTCCCATTTCATGTGGCCAGTGGAGCAAATCTGTTATTTATGGGAGAAAGTAGCAGCAGGACCCAACTGACCAGATCTTGGTGTTGCTTTTTTCTTGTCTTTCTCAGGATTTTGTGAACCATTTCCATGTCCTTTTGCCACAAGGGATCAGCCCATCTAAGCACAATATCCATGATTTCTTCCGGAAGATGAAACTCGATCCAGACAATTACCAAGTTGGAAGAACAATGGTAAATGTTCATCCTCAGCTCAGCCTTTAAGACACAGATATAACATTTGCCTGTATTTCTGTCTGATAAATTCATATCTATATATGGTTTTAAGTAATGAAACTATTTTTCTTCTGTTTACCAAAAATCAGAGATTTAAATGAAACTTTTAATATTGTTAACATAAAAGAGTAAGGAATAATATTGTTTTGCTATTGATTATAATGAGGCAGCCTCAAAAAACTCATGTCCTCCAAAATCTCTGTGTGTATGTAGACTTAGCTTGATATGATGGTCCTCATTTTGCCTCCCCTGGTGAGAAAGCTCTGTAATTCAGAGCTTAGAGTCACAGGCTGTTGTGAAGCTGCTGAAACCTGTTAGAGGTGCCTTCACAAAAATCAGCTTCTCAACTTTCCTGGGAGCACCCAGGATGCAGAAACCAGGAGGATTTGACTCATGGTCCAGGAAGCTTTCCATGCTAGTGTTTTTTGGGTTGTTTTGGCCAGGTTTTCATGAAGGAACGGGAGCGGCAGCTGCTGCAGGACCTGCTGCACCAGGAGGTGCTGCGGAGGATCACGCTGCTGCAGCGCTGGTTCCGCAGCCTGCTCTGCAGGAGGCAGTTCCTGAGCCTACGGCACGCGGCCATCAGCATACAGGTGGGTGCTGCTGCTGGATTCCAGTGCAAATTGCCATCCCCAAAGCCTGCAGACAGAGCCTGTGCGTAAAATCAGCTCTCCTGTCCAAGGAGGGAGCTTGCAATCAGGATTGACTCCTTCTGCCATAATAAATTGGGAATGGGGGGAAGCTGGAGAGGTTGCATGAAGGCAGGTACTGTCCTCCCATCTAAGTGGAGAGGTTGCATGAAGGCATGAGCTGGAGAGGTTGCATGAAGCTGGAGAGGTTGCATGAAGGCATGAGCTGGAGAGGTTGCATGAAGCTGGAGAGGTTGCATGAAGGCAGGTGCTGTCCTCCCATCTAAGTGGAGAGGTTGCATGAAGGCATGAGCTGGAGAGGTTGCATGAAGCTGGAGAGGTTGCATGAAGGCATGAGCTGTGGGAGGACAGCTCATTTAAAGAGCAAGTGAGAGCTGTAGAACAATGTAAATCACTGATGGAGAATAATTGGGTGAATCACATGGACCCACTGGATACTTCGCTGTACTTCACACAACACCCATTACAAGGAATCCCCTGCTGTGTTTGCAGAGATTTTGGCGAAGCTACCAGTGCCGAAAGAAAGGCAAGCCATCCCCAGACCCTGTGGTTCTCAGCAAAGCTGCTGTCATCCTTCAGACCCACTGGCGAGGCTTTGTGGAGCGGCGGAGGTTCCTGCAGATGCAGTTTGCAGCCCACCTCATCCAGAGCTGCTGGCGGGAGCACGCCAGGCGCCGGCACGCCGCAGCCACCAGCATCCAGGCGGCCTGGAGGGGACACCGCACCCGGCAGGCGTACGCTGCCCGCAGGAGCGGGGCCCTGTGCCTGCAGGCGGCGTGCCGCGGGTACTTGGCACGGCAGAGGTAACCACACCCTTGGCCTCGGGTAAAGAGGAACGTGGTTTTGGTGATGCTCACACTGGATGGTGTGAATCAGGGCACTACAGTGACTTACACGGGCCAGTGTCCCCTTGTGTATCCATGACCCTCTCCTGACCTGCCCCGGTCCTTTGTTTGCCCACGCTTTCTAACAATTTAGCTGCACGTCCTGCTCTTGGAATAAGCAGAGCCTATTTCAGGTTGGAGCACGTAGGCAGTGCAAAGCCAAGGCCGTAAATACTCACAAGGGTTTTTTTTTTTCCTCTTGGCAGCAGCACCAGTTTAAGTAGCCTATTTTTAACTCAGATTGCCTCACCAATCTGGTTGCTGCGCTGGCTCACAAGGACAAGGGATACCAGAGCCAGCCGCTGTGGAGGGCACAGGCTTTCCAGCCATGCCTCAGCTCGCTGGCCGGGGGGCAGGTCATGATTCACTCTCCAGAGGTGCTGCCTGCAAGGTGTTGAACACCTTAACATCCCTTGGAATATTTGGGAGCTGCAGAGAGCTCTTGGTGCCAGGCACAGGTCCCTGCTGAGTTGTTCCAGATGCAGTCCGGGCAGGATGGCGAAGATGGAGAAGCCAAGGGGGTGTGATGGGTTAAGCTTTTCTGGCTCTGACAGCTTATGAAGGAGCTAGACCAGGGATGGAGGCTGGACCCACTGCCGTCGGCACCAGGGGAGCTTTCAGGTGCGTTGAGGCAGCCCTTGGGTAGCAGAGATGGCAGAGGAGGAGGAGATCTAAAACCGACTGTGCTTTGCCTTGTCTTGCACCAGATGTGCAAGGAGGGTTCTTGAGATGCTGGTGATGGTGAGGTGATGGTGGTGGTGGTGATAAGGCACCACTAATGCAGTGCCTTGAAGGGTCCTGAGTGGAGGCGGGGCTGAATATCCTGGTTTTCTGCTTTCTTCCAGGTTTAGAGCTTTGAAAGAGCACCAGTTAAAAGAGATGCAGCTGGAGAATGGCCTGGCAGGTAGAGAAGAGGATGGACTGGAAGCAGATGGTTTGGAAATTAAAGGCTCTGACCCATCTAAGTGGGAGGACAGCTCATTTGAAGAGCGAGTGAGAGCTGTGGAACAACATAAATCACTGATGGAGAATAATCGGGTGAATCACATGGACCCACTGGATACTTCCCTGTACAAAAGGCATGAGAGAGCCAGCAGCCAGAGTGGGATGGACACTGAGGAGGAGATCATCGTGAGAGAGAGGCCCAAGTCGCTGGAGGATCTCAACCAGAAAAAAGTGGTTCGTGCAAAGAGGGAAAGCCGGAGGATGCGGGAGCTGGAGCAGGCGAAGTTCAGCCTGGAGCTGCTGAAGGTGCGCTCCACGGGCGGGCTGTCACCCTCGGAGGAGCAGCGCTGGTCCACGGAGCTGGTGCCCGAGGCACTGCATTCCCCTCAGGGAACCCCCGAGAGCGAGAGCTCTCAAGGGAGCTTCGAGTTGTTAAGCAGCGAAGATACCTCAAGTAGTAAAGTCATTCCCTTAGTCTTAGATGAGCATGAGACACAGCCATTTTCCATGGACTCCCTGCCCAGCAGTCCCCAGGCTCAGCTGCAGGAGAAGCCTTTCTGTCCAGGGGATGGGAACAATGATTTGCCTGGCTGCAGACAGACCCCAGCAGACACGGTGCTGCCTGATAACCTCACCAGGAAGGAGCGTGGGGTTGGTGACCCCCAGAATGTTATAAAGGCTCACCCAAGAGAAACCCTCCTTTCCAGCAACCTCCCCACTTTCTATGTTCCACCACAAGACAATGCAAAGGTGAAGATGGTGGAGAATAACCTGAGGAATAAAGCAGTGGAAAGAGAGGAAAGGACAGTTCTGTTCTCCGAGGTGAGGAAGGACTCTGAGCCAGAACAGGGTAAAGCCTTGGAAGAAGAGGAGGAAAAGGATAAATCCTCTACCAAGAGAGAGGAACGTGGGACAGTGACAGCAGCACGGGCACTTTCTCCAGGTTCTGTCATTAAGAGACTGGAAAAGCTCAATGTGGAGAAGGAGGAACGGCAAAAGCAGCTTCAGCTGCAAAATGAGAGGGAGATGATGGAGCAGATTCGTCAGCAGAAGGAAATTCTGGAGAGACAACGCAAAGCCTTCGAGCAGCAAGGGAGGGTAGAGGCTTTGCAGAGGACAGAGCAGAGCAGAGTGAAGGACACTTCCCTCAAACCAGCCAAAAAACCAGACAGCCGGCCTCAGTCAGTCCTCATCCTGCACCCCCAGAGCAGAGGGGAGCACAGCCCCACCCCAGGCATGGCTCCAGCCCCAGCAGTGGACATCAAGGGTCTCACTGTCGGCACCAGGGGAAGCTCTCCAGCCCACAGTGCCCCCAAAGACCGGCCTGTCAGCATGTTTGTGGAGCGAAGAGAAGGTCTGGAGCCCCGCTGCCATTCCAAGCCAGCTCTGGACCCCAAGGACCACCCTGGCAGCCATTTCTCAAGGACAGAGCGCCTCCGGCAACCTCGGATGCCCAACCAGGCCACTGAGGAGACGAGGGCAAGCTCCATGTTCTTCACACCAAAGGACAATCCCTTTGGCCTCCAGTGAGTAAAAGGATGGTGGGCTTTCTCCTGTGCTTTCTCCATAGGCTTTCTCTGCAGGCTGTCTCCATAGGCTTTCTCCATGGGCTCTTTTTCTGCTAGGGACCTTTTTGTACAAAGGGTCCAGAACGTTGTTTCTGGAGTCTGCAGAAACCTCATAGTTAAACAAAGGGTTCTTGATATTCTAGCAACAAGGAGGTCAGAGGGAAAGGAAAAAGACCTGGAATATGATTTCTCAGGCTCTTAAAACATTATATAATCATGGACATGAGCAGGTGAAGAGAGTCAATAAACAGGCTCAATACTGTTATTATTTACCCTATGTGAACGGGGATAGGAGTTTATTTCTCAAGGTGAAACATGATGAATAAGTTCTTTGGATTTTTGGGTAGTTGGAATAGAAATGACTTGATGAGGCAGAAAAATGCCAGTATTTTCCTTGTTTACCATATAATTAATCCAGCAAAGCCATGTGGACACTGACCATTGCAGATGATAAAACACCAGCTCTTCAGAAGGAGTGTGGGAGTGAATGCTCTTTGGAGACTGTATCATTCACATATGTAATTAATTACACCTGTAATGGACTTAGCAGTTGCTCAGCTCCATTGCTTTACTTAACCTTGGGCTGCTCCAGGGCCTGGAGATGGCAGCAAGATCCTGGGACAACGTTTGCTCCCACTCTGTTGTGTTGTTTAAGGTGCCTTGCCTAATTTTGGGGTGGTTTTGGCCATGTAGTTCAAAAAGGATATAAATCACCCTCCTCCTAAATCCTGCTGCACCCTTTCCAAGGCAAAAGCTCCCAGTGAATGACTGTTGGTAACTCAAAGTACCTCCAAGTGTAGTAGTCTTGTGGTTTCTGTGCAGTTGTGACAGGAGGAGATTCCTGTTGAAAATTTCTTTTCCTGGTTCATGTGCAACATGAACAAGCAACAGGAAGAAAAAGACATTAAGAATTGCTGTATGTTAAGTTTTGCTCTGCAACAGAATAGTTACATTTGAGAATCCCAAAGTACAAAGATACAATCCATAACCACCTTGCTGTATAAAGTTGACAGCCAGAATGTTTTTTCTTCTTGTCTTTTGGTATTAAGTCCAGTCCTGAAGAATTCCAAACAATTCTGAAACCCCATGACCTCAGACTTGCAATTTAGTCTTGACTGTTTGGAGCCCCGGGATCTGGGCGAGTGTGGTGGGAAGGCTTTTGAGAGAGGATGAAAGATCTGTGTTCTCTTGTGTTTCAGCAGAGAGGCAAATCATCAGTGCCTTTCCAAGGGTGAAATAGCACGGAAGCCATTTAAGATGCCGGGGTCTGGCAGAGGAGAGGTGAGTCGTGACTTGTGTATTTTCTCTTTCCATTGAAAAGGGCAAAAAATAACTTAGTTGGCCAGTTTTCCCGCAAAAGCTTCAAAGGAGTGAACTCTGAAGCACAAGGGCTGCCAGACATGGGAAGGGGGATATGGCAGCACAGTAACCTCCACACCTTCTCTTAAAATGAAAAGCCCTGTAGGAATAATTTGTAGTAGCTCTGGATAAAAGGATCCTGCGATCCTGATGGCAAACACTGTCCAACGCCGTCTTGTCTTGGTTTGGTTTAACGTCTCTGTTTCAGTGACACCCATGATTGTCCATTTTCACCGTCCTGTCTTAGTTTTTGTTCTTCCTGGTCCTTTGCTGTTTTCACTAGACATAATACTGCATCCCCTCCATGAGGTGCAGTGGCACTCAGAGATGTCTTAAGGCTACACGGGTAGAGTCTCCTTTTTACTTTAAAACCCTTCTTTTCGTTTTGTTTTGTTTTGTTTTATCCTTTGGTCAAGCAGGTGCCCAGACCGAGCCATAAAAAGAAAGCCCGCATGGCGCGGACGCGCTCCGATTTCTTGACTAGAGGTACTTTTGCTGATGGGGAGGGGGATACGGAGGAAGAGGATTACGATGGCAGTTTTGAGTTCCTTCTCTCCTCTGAGCACCCTCCTCACGCCGAGGCGGTGCCCGCAGCCCGCCTGGGGCAGGCCTGTTACAGTGACTCCGAAATGGTAATTGTGTCCAATGTGGTGGGGGAGCCTTTCTTTGCTAACCTTAGCTGCACTGATCCCTCCACTGCTTCTTTTCCCACTCCCAAGGATGCTGGAGTAGATGGATAAATTTGGCAAACACAGCAGAAAATCATCAATTCACAGAATCACGGAAGGGTTTGGATTGGAAGAGACTAAATCTCAATTCCAGCCCCCTTCCACTAGACCAGGGTGCTCAGTACTCTATCCAAGCTCTATTTCTTGCTCCTGGGTTGATTAGATATCCACCACACTTCCCAGAGTTTTCCTGGAGCATTACAACTTGTATTGCACAATTACCTGTTTTGGGGGCTTTAACCTCATCCTCCCCTTGGAAGATTTTGATCTAAAAATGGCTTATATACATCTGTAAAAAAAGAAAGTAAATATTGTTCAAAAAGCAACAGACAACAAAATGATGTAAATCCTGTGGCTTCTTTTACTTTTGATTTTTTATGCTTAGCCACAATATCCAATGACTACTTGGTCCTCAATTATCAGAGTGATGCTGGCAGACAGCAGCTCAGAAAAAGCAAAACCATGGAAATTGGGCAATGAAAACATAATGAGAGTGAAATAGTGGGTTATGAAACAAAGACGATCAAGCAAAGTGTTTTTTCCAAGCACAGTGACAAGTATCCCTTAGCAGGTCTGACATGAGCCAGTGCAGTGGAGCTTTTCCATCTCAGACTTAATCTCCCACCCACATAAGCTGCTTTTGGAAAATCACAAACTGAGAGGTTTCAGAAGTGGAAGAGACCAAGAGATTCCAACCCACTCATAATTGTTTTCCTGAGGTAGTGGAGATGTCCCCATAGGAGTGTGGATAAACACCAGGAATCCTGTCCTGCTGTGAGAGTTTGGGTGGAGTGCTGGCTAGGGCTGCCATGTTCCTCTCCTCCAGCTGCAGTACAGGATGTGGAGCTGAGTATAAAACCAAAGAAAAGCATGAAACCAACAGACAGAGATTTATTTTGTGCCACAGCATTGATGTGTGTCCTGCAAACATCCCGTGCGATCCTAAAAGCTGCTTTTCCAAGAAAAGCAGGTGGCCAAGGAGGGCTTTTCATGACTTTTCTTTTAGCAGCTCTTATTATAAAGGATAATTTTTCCCAGGATAATTTCCTCACTGGAGGAGGGCAGAGATTTACAAATTCCATAAATTTTTTAAGCCTGCTCTTGATAAATTTGCTGGAGGGTTGAGGCAGGAATACTGAAAAAAACCTGATAGAAAGGCACATCTCTATGGGCTGAGATAACCTGGCTGCACCTTTATGCAAGTCCCTGATTGTAGATTGGGAAAGGGAGAATTTAATGCAGTAAAATGTACTTTTTTACATAGAATGATAGGAACATTTAGGTTGGAAAAGATCTCTAAGATTGTTGAGTCCAAACACAAACCCAGCACCACTTTGTTCACCACCAAACCATGGCCCCTCATGCCATACCTGGAGTGCCTTGCTGTGCTCCATGTACAAAGGGAATTGTAGCTGTAGGACTCATTCCCTCTGGAGTGTGAAAAGTGCTGTGCTGGTGCTTGACAAGCTCCATCTTTGGGAGCATCCTGGGTCATTGTACTCCTTGGAAGTGCTCCTTGGGACTCTGCTCACCTGGTTTAACAACTCTCACTGCATGCGAGTAGCAGTAGGTGCCACCTCTCTCCTGTCTCTGCTGTGTCCCTCCTCTCCTCTGCTCTCCAGCACTGGTTCTAACTGGTGGTCAGGACTTTCCTCCCTGGTGTGGTAAGTTCTGCTTTCTAGGCCAACACTACCCCTGACATTGTGTGCTCCACGCTACCCTTCCTCTGTGTGTCCTGACAATGTGTCCAGTGTTTCCATCTGTATTTTGTATTGCAGGTTTGGGACCAGCCCTTTAGCTTGGGGCTTTTTTTTTTGGGTCAGGATCATCACAAGTAGCAAAATTTAGGGACTGTTTATTGGTATTTATTAGCAGAGCCCAGTTGGGTGTTGCAGATGGCAGAGCAGCCTGTGATAAAGCTGGATGGTGCCTCTTGGGGTGTTTTTGGGTACAAACACAAAGGTACAGAGGTTGATGTCTGTGCAGATACTTGGTTGTGTCTTGTGATAGTCACATGAAGGCGAGCCTGGCAGCCACCATGTGCAGGCTGGTCCCTGTGCCAGTGAATAGCTCCTTCAGACAGCTCCTGCCTCCAGCTATGACTTCCAAAGCAGCCTCTGTCCCTGTCCTGCTCAGCAGCTGAGGCTGCTGGCTGGATGAATGAGAGATCCCATGCAGCCCCATGGAGCTGAGCATATGATGGGTCAGCAGCTGCTCTGCCTGTTCTGCCCATTTTTTTCTCAGCCATCAAGTCACTGATTGTGTACCCCAGCTGGTGAGTAGAGGCCCACTGGAATACAATGCTCCTGACCCACATTCAGGGTATTCCAGAGCACCAAACATCCACAGCATCTGCAGCTGGAACTGAAACCATGGGGCAGCAGTACATGAGGTGGCTGCTGCAGGTACAGTTGACTCCAAGGTTCTTTAAGGAGTAAGGGCTTCCTGACAAGACCAAGATTGAAGATTTTTGGCTGATGAATAGCCAAGGATCACCCTACCTTGCAGTGAGACACAAGTGGGAGGAACAGCTCCTGGCTGTTCTGCCAGCACATGTTAACATCGCTTTTGTTTGGTACCTAAGCCTGGAGAGCTTTTCCTGGAGCAGGTGCATAAATGGAAGGCCTTGGCTAGAGGACTCACACCAGAAATACCCTCTGGAAACATCCTT
The DNA here is from genome assembly GCF_051311805.1 of Agelaius phoeniceus. Taxonomy (NCBI): domain Eukaryota; kingdom Metazoa; phylum Chordata; class Aves; order Passeriformes; family Icteridae; genus Agelaius; species Agelaius phoeniceus. The sequence goes on from NC_135277.1 coordinate 18,347,914, forward strand.
AGAGAGTGGGACCTGGATAATGAACCAGTTGTTTTGCTCCACCCTCCACACAAAAGCCATGAACTGACAAACATGACTCCAAGTACCTGCCACCAGCTGATTCCAAGCACTGCTGAAGACCCAGCAATGAAAGAAGATCTCTTGTCCTAAGCCATTCAGAGGGAGCTTCAGGAAGTTTTTCCATGCACCACACTGCCCTGCTGCCTGCTGGGATAAGTCCCTTGGCCATAGTTACCTTATGGGTGGGTGAAACACAGGTTACTCTGTCAGAGGAAAAATACTTGGTCCCTTCCTCAACCAGGAGACAACTTCAGACCCCCAGTTATTGCCATTTGCCCTCATGATGCTTTGTGGTGTTCCCTAGCAGGGGATTTTCTGGTGCAGATGCTCATCTTGACATCTGAGAAGGTTTCCCATCCTTTCCCTTCAGAGTTTCCTGGCAGATAACCTCAAACAGAAGGATCTTGTGCCAAAAATGTCTTTTAGTCTTTATTTACTAAAGCTGGAAACCCAAAAGGTTGAAATTACTCAAGAACAAAACCATACTGGAGGGGCAAATATTTAACAGATCACTTTTAAAACAAGTAGTAGGTTTGGGCTGGATGGAGATCACTTTTATGGGTTTTGAATTGCTTTTATCCCAGTATCCATCCACAATTTCTGTGTGATCATCACCTAAATGTAAGAATGACAGGAACAAAATCTCTTTCATGGTTTAGGCAGTTCCTGGCTTTCCCAGTGATAATTTTGTCTTGCATGCTGCCATCTCCTGGCTGGAAGAGATGTTTGTCTGGGGGAGGGAGGGAATAAAACATGGAAAAAGAGTCAATATGGCAAATGTGACCGCCCTGCAGCCTACTTTTTATAGAATTTTATTTAAATATTTTTTACAGAAGTAAAATAATTGCTTTAAAACATAGAGCAGTCAGTTGAGACATTGAGGTGATAGGAAAGCTGCGGGAGACATTTGACCATCATCTCCCAAATCCTTTCATACAACCTGATACTCCACTTTTCTTATGCTGAAAGTTTCTCCTCCAGGAGTCCAGTTCCCAAATCACAGCTTCAATTGGAAAATAGAACAAAAATTCAGATATTTTTTAGATATGGCAAGTCTATTTCTGGGCTACTTCATGGGATCCTGTTAGGTTCGGTTACTGCAAATTCATCCCACCCTTAAAAATTACCTGAGGCCATTTTAAATGATGGCAAAGGTGGAGATATTTTCTATTAAAGCTGCAAAATTTCTTTGTTAAAGAGTTCTTTTCGGTGTGTCCTTGGCACAAAGACTTTGGGTTTTTTTTGTGTAAAGTGCTCAGCAAGAGTTGGAGGAGGAACTTGTGCTGGGACAGATCCAGGTGGCTGAAGGTTCCCTTGGGGAATCACATCATTGTGGCTAACAGGACGCTCTGGGTGGAGAGCTGGAATGAAGTCTGGATGAAGATGGTGGAAGAGCTGTGCAGGCTGAGCAATAAGAACCTGTGGCTTGGTGCAAACTGATTTTCATCACCAACTGCTCAAGGAGAAAGAAGATTGGGCCTGGTTGGAGAGTTGGAGCAAGGGAAATGCCTCTCTTTCTTAGGAGTCATTAAAATATTTCTCTAGGGGCTCACCAGGACTATAGGTTTTCAGCTGTAGGCAAAAAGAAATAAAGATATAGGAGATAAAATACCTGATTTTTGATAGGGGAAAAAAAAATCATTGATATCCCAAGACCTGTCTTGTTTTTAAATGCTTCGTGCTTGGAATCGTTTCAGACCGTGCAGCGATTCACCTCCGGGGAAGGCCAGGCCAAACTGCACAAAACCATGTCCCAGGGAGAGATTGGGAAGCTGGCAGCCTCACAGAAGAGTCTGACTCCAGATGGGAGGTAGGAATCATGGCTGGAGATAGCAGACAAGTCCTCCCTGTGTCCTTTTTGCTCTTCAACGCCTTCTTGAGCCCCCCAGGCTCCTTTGGAGCTCCACCTGCAGTGGGATGAGTTACCCATCCCACCTTTTCTGCATGACCATGGGCAGGCCCAGTCAGTGTGTGTGTGTGGCTCACACCACAATTAAGTGTTGGTGACATGGGTCCCACGTCCTGTCCCACACCACACAATCCTATGCATGCAATTGAAGTTTCTTTCCTTTGCTGAGGACGAGTAGCCACATTTCCCTGGTAAAAATTGCATGGATTTATCTCCTCAGGAATGTCCAGAAGATTGACGTAGTTTTGGGTAGAAAGACCTTTCCTAGTTAAGGCAGTTCCTGTTTCCATGACTTGTTTCCAGGCCTCAACGAGCCAAGATGAGGTTTTGGGTGAAGGGAAAGCAGGGGGAGAAGAAAACCCCCCGGGAGAAGCTCGCTACCCAGTCTGAGCTGCTGGAGCTGTACGCAGAGCAGGAAGCCCCTGGCAGGGACACCATTCCTGGATTGCAGCTTGGTGAAGGTACGTGGTGGGGGAACGTGGGACCAGTTGTGAGGAGAGAGAAACTGGGTTGGGAAATTGGGATATGTCCATGCTGGTTCATATCTCTTAATTCATGGGTGGTGTCAAGCCAGAGCGATGGCAAGTAGGTTACAGGGTGGGATCCATAATGGATCTCAAGGAATTCCACGTCACTAATCCTTCCAGCCACCATCTGGAATGGACAGATGTTTCCTCTCTTGAGGGAGGAAGTAACCAAAGCAGAAATGACATTTAATCTTTCTGTGAGTTCTACACCGTGCTTTTCTCCTCCACAGGTTTCTTCCAACGCCCTGTTTTAATGTCACAATTATTTTTCATCTGCTCCTCAATCTCTTCCCCTTTTTTCATTGATCACCAGCAGAGTTGGGCCCTCATCACCTGACGCCCCCGCGGAGTCCGGAGCTGTCGGGCATCTACCGTCGGGAATTCAAGGAGAACAAGGAGCCCTCTCCCAAGGTGAAGCGCAAGCGCAGCGTCAAGATCAGCAACGTGGCTCTGGAGCCCGTGCAGTGGCAGAACGACTCCCTGCAGATCATAACCAGTGCCAGTGACCTGAAGAGCATGGATGAGTTTCTCCTGAAAAAGGTAACTCCTGCCCTCACTGCTCCATAAATCAGCACAGAGATCCAGGAGCAGACAGAGGCAACAAAGTGAAAACGACCCTGTGGGTAGCTGTAGTAATGCTAATAATTCATCTAAGGGTGCCAGGGCAGGTCTAGAGAAGATTCTGGTTTTCATGCAGGATAAACCACCTGGTGATCATGGTGGAGCAGCTGCTTCTTAGTGCTGCTTCATCTCACACCAGCTCTGCTGCAGCAAGAGTCACGGGTGTAAAAACCCCCTTGTTTCCCCAGATGAATGAACTGGACAATGAGGATAGCAAGAAGGACACGCTGGTGGATGTCGTGTTCAAGAAAGCACTGAAGGAATTCCGACAAAACATCTTCAGTTTTTACTCCTCAGCATTGGCAGTAAGTGACAAGATGATGGGTAGGACTCCCACCTCCAGCAGAAAGGGGATGTGCTGGGGCCTCCTGGTTGTACAGGTGTTGCCAAGCCCTTCATTTCTGGTTTGCTCATCCCAAAGGCTGGATGTGCTTCCTTTGTATTCAGTCCCATGATCTAAATTTGGACTAACACGTCCTCATGAGCCATCTCTCAGGATACATTGGGTGTAGATTCCTGATCTTCATTACAGCTTTGCTCCCAGCCAAAGGGGAGATGACAGAAAGTCAATTTGTCACCTAAAGTGCCTGGAAATCTTTGTGTAACCTTTACTGGTGGTGGAGATGTGTGATCCTTTTTTCCTTCTCTGTATCATATTGGAAATTTCCCCAAGCAGCTGGAAGCTGGTGAGGCTGAAATAATTGTCTGGAAAATAAAAACTCTCTAGAAAAAGCTGGGCTGTATAAAAATCACTTTTTTTTTTTTTTTTTTTGCTTCTGTTCCCTTAAAAGATGGACGATGGGAAGAGCATCCGCTACAAGGACCTCTACGCCTTATTTGAGCAGATTCTGGAGAAGAACATGAGGCTTGAGCAGAGGGACTGGAGTGAGTCTCCAGTTAAAGTCTGGGTCAATACCTTCAAAGTCTTCCTGGATGAATATATGCACGAGTACAAACCCCTGGACTACACCGCGGGGAAGGTACTCGGCACTTTCCTAAACTCCCTTGAAGGTTTGGGAGCTCTATTTCCGTGGGGTTGTGCCTCTGTAGACACCTGGGACCCTCTGTTGTCTTCTCTGCTTTAAGCTGAGCTGAACAAGGCAAGATGAGACTCACTGGTTGTGTGTCACTGGGCTCAGCCAACCCCAGATCACACTGGGCTGCCAAGGACTAGATGTTATCCTCAGGGCAAAGCTGCAAGCAACTGTGGATGGTTGGAAAGGCAGCTCCTGGTGCTTCTTTAGTTCTGGGGGGTTTGTTCAAACTTTGAGGGATGCTGAAAGAAATACACGCTCTTGGGTCTCCTGACCACTTCCCAAGTGATCATACACATCACCATGGGTTGGGTTGCAGGAGAAGGGGACATGAGCAGTGGCTCTGGGTGCTGTTCTTAGAGCAGAAAGAGCCTGCACTGTGTCACAGACCTGATCTCACCTCCTGCTCCATATTGTCTGCAAGGCTGACCACAGGATGTGAGGCTGGGCTTGGGAGATGGTGTCTATTGTACAAATATCCCATCTCCTGGCTCTTCTGCTCCAAGTCCTCTCCAGCCTCTTCTCCAGGCAGGTTTTCTTCAAAGCATCATGTTTTCCTTGGGTCACTGCTGGTGGGGTCAGAGCTGGAGCAGCAGCTACTCCCAGCTCCAAGATGGAGCTTCTTCCTCTTCTCCAAGGAAGAACTGTCCAGGGAAATACTTAAACTGGAGTGATCCATAGGAGAGTTTTCTAGAATGACTCTTCTGGGGCTGCAGGTGCACTGGAGGATGGGGCTGGAAGGCACTGGACAATGTCAGATATGAGCCCTCTGTACTCTTTACCTGGCAAAATTGCCCAAAAATTTAGTTAAATCTCTTTCTCTCACCAGATGCCAAAAACAGAACGGAAAAAAAGAAGGAAAAAGGAAGCAGACGTGGTGAGTTAAACCTGCACATTAAAAAATCAGTGTCCTTGGGGCCAGAATGTCAAGAGACCAGCTTGTGACATGTCCTGGGCTGAGATCTGAGCATCAACCCTGAAAGGACATGTTAAAAAGACATTTGAGGTGGCTTTGCTTTGTTTGATCAGGGATCACTTGGGTTGGCTCTGAAAACACATCCCTCATCAGCCAAGACATAAATGTAATGTTGAGGGTTGTTAGAAAAGGATTGAGAGGAAAACAAAGTCTTGCTCCAGCTTTCTACATAAGTTTACAGTATGTGTTTTACATCTCTGGGATCAGCCATGGAGGACATTACATCTCCTGTTTTCCTAAGGGATGTGATGGTACTAGGAAGGGTGCAGGTGCAAAGCCAAAAAAAGGGGCCACAGATGCATAGAAAACTTTAACATGAAGAAGTTGACCTGCCAAGCTCAGTCAAAGAATTTCCAACCTGCTTCCATGATGGTTCGGTTCCCTTACAAGATAGATGTTGGTTTGGGTTGTCTATGGGGTTGCTGGGCTGAAAAAGAAACAAAAATACCAAATAAAAGCAAGAGCTAAAGTTGAAGAGCTGTCTGTGTTCATATCTCTATTTTGCAGCAGGCTGAGCACTGGCTCCCTTTTCTCACCACCCAACCTTTATCCTCCAGGTGGAAGAGCACAATGGTCACATTTTCAAGGCAACCCAATACAGCATCCCCACATACTGTGAATATTGTTCCTCCCTGATCTGGATCATGGACAGGGCTTCTGTTTGTAAATGTAAGCACTCTTTATTTGATCCTTTTCTTGTGCAGTGATGAGTTTGGGGATTTTGAAATGTGTTTACTGCTGTTTCCTGCAACCCCCTGCTCACAGAATTTTTTGTAACACCTGAAGAGATTAAGGGACAGGTCTTAGGGTTTCTGAAGTCAACTAGTAAGTCCATCCCAGCAGTCCTTCCTGACACAGTTAATGAACTTTGTGTTAAATATCCCATCAGGTTTGTGCCCATCCCATAAGGTCAGACACATTTACCTGTCATGGTAGGAAGGACAGTCAGGTCAGGTATGGAAATGTGTCCCTGGGCTGCCTGTGGGGATCCTGACCTTGGCAAACTAATTGGCTTCACCTGTTTGACCTCCAGGCATGTGAATTTTTGGGGAGATCAGGAACATGGAGGAGGGTGGTGGAAAACCTGATCCATCTCTTTTTGGAAAAACTCAAGAGATGGATCAACCTTTTCCATCATGCCTCCTCCATTTCTGTGATTAGGTTGGCAGCATCCGCCCTGGAGCATTTCAGGCCCAGTGCAGGAAGAATCCAAAGGAGGTGCCATTTCCAGTCTCTGAGGGTATCTGTGTCTGACAGCTCCCATGGGTTATAGTCTGAGTTTATCTGTCAGGAGGATGAGGGGAGGGTTTAATGCTTCATGTATGTAAATATGGCACCTTTAATTTTAAAGGATTCATTATTTTTGTTTGAGTGGATCTAATCCAGACTTGGCCCCTGGAAACAGCAAATGCAGCATGCTTTTGACTTGGTAGTTCTGATAAATGCTGCTCAATTCATATGAAGTCCTGTTTTTCCAGCAGTGTGATTTTTGGGATAATTAAACACTCCTTTTCTCTGTTGCAGTATGTAAATATGCTTGTCACAAGAAGTGCTGTCTTAAAACCACGACCAAGTGCTCCAAAAAGGTAAATGTCTCTCAGTGCTTTGCTTTCATTAAATACCTTGAGACAATGATCCCAAGTTTGTCTAAAAATTATTGGAGATGCAAATCTTGATAAAATTCTGGAAATAACCCTCCTTTCAGCAGGAGCTTAGACCAGAGATCCCCAGAGGTCTCTCCAACCAGAGTTTTGTAGATATTTTGGGAATTATGCGGTGATGAGTCACTGTAGATCTGCCCAGTCATGCAGCAGATGTTGCAGTGTCGTTCCCTGCCTTGTAACCACCCAGAATAAAAGGAATTTCCCTGGCTTTGTAGCTTTTAAGGATTTGGAAGTGTGGGGTTATTCTTGGAAATACAGGGTTTTTCTCTACAGTCCTTGCTTGCCACAGCTGAGCAAGGAAGGGCAGGTGGAAGATGTTCACTGCCCTCTTTAGAGGGGAATTAAATATTGTTGATTGGATTTAAGGATATGGGGAACAGGGAATGAGTGCAGCAGGTCATCCCAGCTAACAATGAATCATCCAGATTTGGTGGGGATGTTTTAAATAGCTTATTTTGTGCCCAAAAGAAGGACATAGAGTAACAATAATAATGAGTGGAAAGTTTTATCAGTTCCCTGGGAGGCTTCTCAGGGGAGAACAACCTCCATAATACACAGCCCCCAGAAAGCTGCATGAGGCCATTTTTCTCAAGGAATAATCTGAGTATATACACTGAAGATATGTGTGTGTGTGTGATTTGTATTCTGAATATATATTTGTATTCTGTACATATACATTTGTATTTTGAATATATAATGAACTTTTGCTGCAGTCTTTCCCTTTCTGGCACTATTTCTGCAAGAACTGGGAACACCTCATTAGGGTTTGTGCTCTAAAATCTGGGAAGTTCATTGAGATGTCTGATTAATTTTTTCAGACATTCTTGGAGCCACCTTCTTTGTTGTGATTTCTCTGCACAAGGAAGTTTTTGTGCTGCATCCCAGTAAGCAAAAGACACCCATGTGTCTTCATGGGTAGCTTTGCACTGGGCAGTTAGAAGTTCTCTAGGAAGGCTCCAGTTCCTCTGTGCTTGGTGAATTTGTGGTTTTAGGGTTGTTCTCAGTGACAGGGAGCTACAAACCATCAGTCATGAGAAAGAAACAACATGGGGACCTTCCACACATCTGCTCCTAAGGTTTGCAGGATCAATGAAAGGATGACAGTGAGTTGGAGAAAGAAAAATGCAGGAGTGATTGTGAGGGGAGCCACTGCCTTGCTGAGGGCAGAGTTGCATCTCACCTTTAGCTAGGGCTGAGAATGTCTGTCAATATTTTATTGGATCTTTTGACTTTTCCCATCCAGAATCTCCTGTGCAGGAGGACTTTCTTCACATTTGAATTTGCCAGATACCAACTCTCCAGTGAGCGTTTGCAGCTGGCAAAAGGGCCCTTCATGACAGGTGTAGATGGGTCTTTTCATGTTCTTTTGTTGGCATCTTGTTTGTTCACTGGTATTTTGTAACTTGCAATTCTTCAAGTTGATTTAAACACCCACGATTCAGATTTGCCTTTTCTGCTTTATGCATCTTTGGGAGGTGAAATCATCCCTGGAGATGGTGCCAGAGGGGCAGGAGGTGGAGGAGGACCATGCCCAGCTGCTTTGACTCTGCCAGGCTGGGAATTTAACTACAGTGGGGCTGGTTAAAGAGACAAAATCCAAACTTTTTGCCTTGAGGTGCACGTCCAGAGACTGCATTAGCATTGCAAGACCCATGTCCTGGCCTGTTCTGTCCTCCATTAGATTCACACATCTCCTGTGTCACCATCATATTTTCTGAAAAATCCCCTTTGCCCAGGATTCTTCTCCTGGGAAGCTGAGAAGCCTCAGAGAAAAAGACAAACAATATTATCTCATTTGCTTCTGTGTTTTGCTGCTTTGGAATGTGGTTGGAGATTGTTTATCCAACATGTGAATTGTTTTAACTTAATGACCAATCACGGTCCAGCTGTGTTGAGGCTCTAAAGAGAGTCACGAGTTTTTCTTTATTATCTTTTAGCCTTCTGTCTGTATCCTTTCTCTATTCTTTAGTATAGTTTTGTATAGCATTCTTTAATATAATATAGTAACATAAAATAATAAATTAGCCTTCTAAGAACATGGAGTCAGAGTCATCATTTCCTTCCTTTGTCAGGGGACCCTGAAAATACCACACTCCTGTATCTGCTGAAGGACTCTGAATAATCAGATCCAGAGCTGCACCAACATTACATCTCAGAGGGATTTGAGTCCCCTTTTCCCTTTTCCTGCAGCATGACCCAGAGCTCTCCCTGCAGCAGTTTGGTGTGGAGCTTGTGACGGTGTTCGTAGGGGTCTTAGGATGAGGGAAGAGACGAGGATCTGACTCCATGTTTCAGAAGACTGATTTATTATTTTATGATATATATTATATTAAAACTATACTAAAAGAATAGAAGAAAGGATTTCATCAGAAGGCTGGCTAAGAATAGAAAAGAAATTGAATGAATAACAAAGGCTTATGTCTCAGGCAGAGAGTCTGAGCCAGCTGACTGTGGTTGGCCACTAATTAGAAACAACCACATGAGCCCAATCCCAGATGCACCTGTTGCATTCCACAGCAGCAGATAACCATTGGTTACATTTTGTTCCTGAGGCCTCTCAGCTTCTCAGGAGAAAAAATCTTAAAGAAAGGATTTTTCATAAAATGTGTCTGTGACAGGAGCTGTCCTGGCTGACCAGCGAGGAGTGGGTGGTGCAGAAGGATTTCAATTCCTTTTTCCCTTTTCCTGTGCAGCACGACCCCAGAGCTCTCCCTACAGCAGTTTGGTGTGGAGCTGTCCCAACTGACCAGCGAGGAGCAGGCAGTGCAGAAGGATTTGAGTCCCTTTTTCCCTTTTCCTGTGCAGCACAGACCAGAGCTCTCCCCATGGCAGTTCAGCCTGGAGCTGTCTTGGCCGACCAGCGAGGAGCAGACGGTGCAGAAGGATTTGAATCCCTTTTTGCCTTTTCCTGCAGCACGACCCAGAGCTCTCCCCATGGCAGTTTGGTGTGGAGTTGTCCTGGCTGACCAGAGAGGAGTGGGTGGTGCAGAAGGATTTCAATCCCTTTTTCCCTTTTCCTGCAGCACGACCCGGAGCTCTCCCCATGGCAGTTTGGTGTGGAGTTGTCCTGGCTGACCAGAGAGGAGTGGGTGGTGCAGAAGGATTTCAATCCCTTTTTCCCCTTTTTCCCTTTTCCTGCAGCACGACCCAGAGCTCTCCCCACGGCAGTTTGGTGTGGAGCTGTCCCGGCTGACCAGCGAGGAGCGGGCGGTGCCCCTGCTGGTGGAGAAGCTCATCAACTACATCGAGATGCACGGGCTCTACACCGAGGGCATCTACAGGAAATCAGGATCCACCAACAAGATCAAGGAGCTGCGGCAAGGCCTCGATACAGGTCAGGGGAAGGGGGAAAAGATCCAGCTTGGGGAGGAAAATCTCTGCAGCAGCAAAGTTGGATGGGAGGAAGGTGGAATGTTTCAGCATTCTTGACTCTGGGCTGTGCAAGGAATGATTTCACATTGGCAGTCACAACTGAGGTCACCAACTCATGGGGTTTTTGGGAGCAATCCATGGAAAAAAGCCATTCTAATTGGGGGAAAGTGCTGCCTTGTTTACACCCTAGCAATCATCGGTGAGAAAAGAAATCCTGGTCCCACCTGGAGTTATTTGCCCTGGAAAATTTATTTCTCTCTAATTTTACCATGTGGAGCTGAAATCATGTGCTGGATTTGTTGCCATTAAAGGCACGTAAACAGATTTTATTTTAGAATACTTTATGATAGAGCAGTTTGGGTTGGAAGGGACCTTTAAAGGTCACCTTGTCCAGCCTTGGGCTTCATATTGATCATTGTCTCTTGTTCTTTTCCTTCTTGCTTCATCTGGTGCCAAACCCAGACATCGATAACGTGAATTTAGACGATTACAACATCCACGTCATTGCCAGCGTGTTCAAGCAGTGGCTCCGAGATCTGCCCAACCCCCTCATGACCTTTGAGCTCTATGAGGAGTTCCTGCGGGTGATGGGTGAGGAGCTTCCCTCACTGTCCCATTCCCTTGGGAGAGGGAAATGGTGGCCACTCTGAGTGCCAAACTTTTCATTCACTCTTCAGGGCCAAACCAGCTGGTTTTGCCAAATAGTGTTTACCTGGTTTCAAAGTCTGATTTTTCGGTTATAAAGGGTTTTTTATGCAAAATCTCAGGCATTTTGGTCTCATTTTGGTGGCTTTTGCATCATGGTTCAGCTAATTTCAGCCCCAAAGTTCTTGTCTCTTAAGTAGTAAAATGAAGTGTTAAGAAGTACCATTTTAAATAAGAGGAAGAAGTAGAAGCTGCCCCTAAATGCTGGTGGTTTCTCCACAGGCCTCCAGGAGAGGAAGGAGACAGTGCGTGGGGTGTACTCGGTCATTGACCAGCTCTCCCGCACCCACCTCAGCACCCTGGAGCGCCTCATCTTCCACCTGGTCAGGTATGCTGGGCCTGGGCACCTTCAGGCAAGGGCAGCGTGGTCAGGCATCCTTCCCACCACAACATCTGAGGCTTTGCATCCCCCCTGTCTCCCAGGGGGTGGCCATGGAGCTGTGTGCTCTGGTCACCTGTGGTTCCTACAGCCCTGAGGTGCCTCTCACCACTGCAGGGACATGTTTTTGGGTGGAAAGGGCTGGTTCTTGCCTTAGGGAATATCTGGGATTTTTTGAGGATTGTCTTTCTTCCTCAAAGCAAGATTACACCACAGAAATATCATCTCCTCTCTTCAGCCATGACCATGTGCAAGAGGTGCAGTGGAGGTGCCTCCACCTCTGACTTCTCTCTTAATCCCTGTTCTTTCAGGATTGCCCTCCAAGAAGAGACCAACCGCATGTCAGCCAATGCCTTGGCCATTGTGTTTGCTCCCTGCATCCTCCGCTGCCCTGACACCACAGACCCTCTACAGAGTGTTCAGGACATCAGCAAAACCACCACGTAAGAGCCTGGGGCTGGGTGAGCCAGCTCCACCACCACATCACCATTCACATCTTGGTAACCCCTAGGATGGTCAAACGGCTCAGAAATTGAGAGCTTTGGCACAAAGGGGCAAACACATAGCAATTTATGCACCTAAATGCAAATAAATGCATCTGCATGAAGATATTTCAAATCTTCTCAATCCCCAAGAAGTTGTTAAACGAGGATTTTGAAGTGATGGAGGATCCCCAAGAGTGGATAAGCTTTTGTTCCTGCCTGGCAGGAAAAGGTGGAGCTTGTGCTGACATGGTTTTATAGTTAATGCAGTTCATTTTTGGCAAGTAGATCTTGATTGTTAATTGATTTTGGCTTTTTTACTGAAAGAGGTGAGTTGTTTGGTCTGCAGCAATAGTGATATTAATAGACTTAGATTTATTTATGGTGTTTGCCGTAAGTGAAAAGGTTTTACAGAGAAAAAGTAAAGTACTTGCCCAGATTCAGTTTGGCTTATACTAAATAGATGTTAAAATAGATACTGGAGTCAATTACAATAATGAAAACCCTCCAGTGAAGGGCTAGGCTTCTGAAAGGGGTGGTTTTACCTCCAGTAAGTATTAAAATTGTTGAAGACCAGAACATGTTTAAATACCCAGCTGGCAGGAACATCTGTCCTTTAACAGGATTTCATTGTAGCTTCTCCCTCACACTTCAGCTCCAGCACATCCTCACATTTTAGTACAAGGAAAGGACTGTGGTTTTCCCCAAACACCCTCCTGACAGCATTAAACAATCAGCTCAGTTGCACAAGCTGCTGCAGAGTTACTGTGTGCAAGTGAGTTGGAATCAGCCTGCCTTCTCCAGATTTGTGTTCCACCATTCCCTCTTCCAAGGGGGGGTAGATTTCTCTGGTGGGATCCTTGGCCATCTTTAATATCTGTGGGCTGTTCCTCAATCCATCCCTAGCCTGTGATCACTCTTTTAGTGAATTCTCACCACCCTCTGGCTTCCAGCTGGAGCTTTCTCCTCCGTGCTCTTCCATCAGGGCAGATCTTCCAAATAATCCTTTCCTTTCCATAATAAAATGAGAGGATGTGCTGCAACTAAGGGAGAAGCTACCACAAAATCCTGTTGAAGGATAAGCCAAGACAAGACAGAGCAGCTCAGATCAAATGGCTTCCTCCTCCCATTTTGTCTTCTTTTGGGTTTTTCCTCCCTTAGTTGCGTGGAGTTAATTGTCATTGAGCAGATGAACAAGTACAAGGCTCGGCTCAAAGACATCAACAGCCTGGAGTTTGCTGAGAACAAAGCCAAGAGCCGCCTCTCCTTGATCCGCAGATCTATGGTGAGATGCCAGAGCCCTCTCTGTCCTCTCCTGTCCTCTCCTTGCCCCTGAAGCCACCCTACCTTATCTTCTCCTGCTTATCCCAGCCTCCCAAACCTCTCGCAAACTCCCACACCATCTCCACCAGGACAGGGACCCTCAGCCCCATGGTGGCTCCTCAGCTTTGCAGGGAGTCATGCCAAAGCAGGAGGAGGTGGGAACAGTCCATGGAAACATTGTCGCTCCTGCTCAGATGTTCCTGATCCGCATTTCCACCTTCATTTGAGCTTGTTTGGTCCTGAGTTGAGTCAAGCCTTTCAGTGACCAGCTCAACATCACCCCATGGGTGACATGGGCCGTTGTTTTTCGTGCTCAGTGACATTATCTGAACCCAGAATGAGTTGCCCAAAGGCTCTCCCTGCTCCTGCACTGCCTTTTTGGGAGCCTCAAACCCATCTCATTAAGCTTCCATGCTTGCAGAGGGCTGGCAGGCTGTGGATGCACCTGTGCTTGGCTTGTTGGGCTGCGGGAGAGGGACGGACCTGCTGCAGCACTGTCAGCACAGGCTTGGGCTGAGGAGCCAAGCAGCCCCCTCTGCTTGGACCTGCCCCCTGTGATGCTCAGGGACACATTGCTTCTGCTTTTTGGGGATGAAATCCAAGCAGGGGCTGCCCAAGATTGAGTAGCTGGTGCTGCAGAGCTGCCCCACTCATCTCAGTTAACCGAGAAAACCTGGAACTGAGCAAAGCGGGTTTTTGGAGGGGCGGCGGCATGTGCACTCTAACCTTCTGCTTTCCTTTTCATCTCCTCTCCAATCCAGAAGCCCGTACTAATTGCAGTTAGATTTATGAGCATAACCCGCAGTTCAATCCCGGTATGTATCACGGCAGTGCCGCGTCCCTCGTTGTGTGTCACCGTCGCTCATTCCAGCTCTGTCCCACCGGCCATTGTCCCACCGTGACCTGTCCGGCCCCGCCGCTCCTCGGAGCCGCCGTTCCTCCAGCAGGTCCCCCCAGCACAGGAGTTTGGGGCTGGCACTCGGCCATCCCTGCACGCAGCTCCTCAGAAATACGCTTCCCACCTCTTTTCCCTTCCTCCTTACTTTAATTTTCTATTTTATTTCCTTTTTCCATCCTGTGCTTCCCTCTTTTTTACTTTGCTTGACTCATCCCTTCCCTTCCCACCTCGATTTCTCCTCGCTCAGGATGCACTTCAGCATCAAGTTGCTTTCACAGCGCTGCTGTTTCTGAAGATGGTGAATAAAACCCTCAGCTTGGATGCCTTGGAGACCATGAGGCATCCAAAGGTCTCCTCCACCTTCGTGGAGGAGGAGCACCAGCACCCTGAACACAAGGTCAGGACACCCAGGTTTGAATGAGGAGGAGTCCAGCAAGTTCTGTATTCCCCAACTCCATCCCAGCTTGAGTTCTGTGAGATTGTGACAGGCAAGAAAAGCACCTGCAGGATTTTAGGAATGCTCATAGGGCTGTTTCCTTTCCTAACAGGCTCAGTCCATGATGAAAGTTCCCTCAGGTTCCCCCCATTCTTCCACATCCATGAGTGTCAGGAGGTGGAGAAGAGCAAAATTTGAGCTCTGCTCCCCTGAGCACAGCATTTCTCAGGGGCTTAACTCCACGAGGCAGTGGGATCTTTGGGATCTTGGGGCTTTTGGCTAATAGGATTCAGGGAGCTGTGCTTCAGCTCAGGAGCCCACGTGAAAAGTGTCATCAGAAGAACACCGGGGCACAGGAAAGGCTTTGCTGACAAAGAAAGATCTCTGAGATGTGACGTTAAAAGATGAAAGGGCTAAAACTGAGAAAATCTGGCTTTTAAAGAGAAAAAGGGAGGATCCCTTATCCTGAAAATCTGCTCTGAGCACATGGGTTGTCAGGAAGACCCAGGGATGCTACAGTTGTGGGGGTTAAATAGGGGAAGCAAAACTGAGCTGCACCAGGCTCTTCAAACCCAAGGAGATGCAGGTGCTTCCTGGGTGAAGGTTGTCAGGGGAGGGCAGGGTGATGGATATCTCCTAGTCATGGTCATGTCAGGATCTGGAATGTAGAAGATGAGAAGTCTGGTCATGATAACGGTTAAGATAAAAGCTGTTTAATATCTGCCATGTCACTCATCTCCAAGAATCCTCCATTTTTTTCTGCTCCATGGAGCAGATCTGTAGAGCTGGTCCCCAGAAGGTTAAAACAGTTGCATATATATGTCTCCACCTCTACCACCACCATTTGCATCCTTTTTTGTTTTCAGTTTCAGGATTTAAAAAATGGGATAGTTCTTCAGAGTTGCATTAGATCAGAGTTCAACTGTGGGCACAGAGATCCACATTGATTGTCTTACAATGGACCACTGGAGGTGGTCCTGGTTCTGGATCTCCTGTAGATGAGACATGGCATGGCATGGACAACATAAGTAGGTGGGAGTTCCTGTTTGCTGAAGGGGTCAGTGAGACCCTTGTGAAGCTCAGGAAATACCAAGGGTGGACGAGGGAAGGATGTGAGACTTGATCCAAGGATAAAACGGGTTTTATCAGGTGCCCTGAAATCAAAGTCTTGATGATGCTCCCACCCAAAGCCACCATCAAGCTTCCCATCATGCAGGCTGTGGGCTTTGTGGGAACCCAGCCTGCTGCTAGCTGGGCTTGCTTGGACCTGGACCAAGTTGCACTTGGTCCATCAGCATCATCCTCACCACTGTCTTCCTCACCACCTCCATCCCCAGCCCCTCCAATGTGTTGAGTCCTTCTGGTACTTCTCCCAGCCTGAGGTTTTGGAGGGCCTGGGGTGCATCCAGCGGCGGCACACTGAGGACCAATGCCTGGGGCCTTCTTCTTCACTCCTTGGGAGAGCAGTGTGGTTGGCACCTGAGTGTTTGCCACATCCCCTCGGCTGTGGTGGTGACACCTTTGTCTCTCTTCAGGGCAAAGGACGCGTGCGGCGCGGCGCCTTCCCCAGCCCCGCGTCCCCTGTCACCGGCCGCTTGCCCTCGGTGACGGACGTCCCTGAGGAGACCCTGAGCAGCGAGGAGGCCATGGAGATGGAAGTGACAGAGCAGCAGCAGGTGGCCATGCAGCAGGAGGAGAAGGTGCTGACTGAGCAGATCGAGAGCCTGCAGAAGGAAAAGTGAGTCTGGCTGAGGGTTCAAGCCATGTCCCCAGCCTCTGGATGTTGCTTGATGTCATGTGGTTGATGACTGGAGGCCTCCACCCCTCCATGATCTCTCAGTGCATGTGCATCCCTTTCTCCTCTCCACCTTTTTGGTCCCGTTGGTTGAATGGGGCTGGGTTGGCTTTGCAGGGAGGAGCTGACATTTGAGATGCTGACACTGGAGCCCCGCGCCTCCGACGACGAAACCCTCGAGTCCGAAGCCTCCATTGGCACAGCTGACAGCTCCGAAAATTTGAACTTTGACTCCGAAGGAGCCATCTCCGATCGCTCGGGTAAATCCAGGTGTTCTTGGGTTTATGATGCAGTGGTTTGAGTTGGAAGGGACCTTCAAAGGCCATGGGCAGGGACACCTTCCACCATGTTTTTCAGTTGCTTTGGGAAGGGTTACTTGGGATTTTCAAGTTTATTTAAAGTCGACAGTTTAAATGTATGCAGTGAGGGGGGTTAAGTGTTCAAGCACATGGCCCTGCTGGGGATGGGAGCAGGGTGGGATTGGTGGGGAGGTGAGTGTTCTTCCAGCACTGCCACATCATCCGGGGTGATGCTGCCCCCACTGAGATGTGGAGAATGTTGTCCTGGCTTCAATGGCACGTGTCCCCAGGGAGCGGGGCGGTTGGATACTGGGTGCTGTGTGGGTGCTGACCATCTGTGGTCCTCCTGCCCCTGCAGAGAGAAGTGTAGCACTTACCTCCCTGCGCCCTGCCAAGGCCGAGGGGCCGAGCCGGCTGCGACGGCACCCCAGGATGCGGCTGGACCCGGCGGAGCCAACCGACACCCCCATCTCCTCCTCCTCCTCCTCCTCCCAATCATCCACCTCCTGCTTGCCCCACCTGCCCCGGAAGCGCTTCCAGATGTACTCCAAATCTCCTTTCTACCGAGCAGGGGGACACCATGGCGAGGCCCCCGAAAGCCGGGCGAGCCCCGAGGGCCTGCCGGGGCCTCTCCATTATCCCGAGGACCGGCCGCAGTTCACCACGCGCGGGACCTTCAATCCAGAGAAGGGCAAACAGAAACTGAAGAGTGTGAAATCTTCCCCCCCAAAAACCAAAGAGCCCCCGGATGGGGGGCCTGGAGGGGGACGCAAGAGGAACCCTGAGGCCGATTGCGCCGCCGCCCAACCCCTTGTCCTCCTGGGGAGCAACGAGTTCATGGTCTGAGATGTTCCACCCTGGAGCCGTGTCCGTGCTGGGGCATCCTCTCCATTGGCAGTGCTCTGATGGCTTCCTCGTTAACGCCAGGAGATGAATTCTTAATTAAAAAGCCCGGGAGGGGACGGTTTTAATGGTGGCCTTAATGATTTGGGGGAGTTGAGACCTTCGGGTGGCCGGGGGGTGGCCGGGGATGGGAGGCAGTGACCGGCTCCTGGCCCTTCCCCCGGAGCATCCCACGCCTCGGAGCACCCAAATCCTTGTGCCGAATCCCCCTCGCTGCTGGCAGGAGCAAACCCAGCCTCCAAATGCCACGGGAGCATCCCGAGCTGGCTCCACTGCAGCCCAGCCCTCCGCGCTTTAACCACCTCATCCACGCCAACGCCACGTGCATGGAAAAGTGTTAAAACCTGCCAAAAATCACCTTTTCCCTTTGGTTTTTTATTTTTTAATGAGACCTAACCGTCTTTCCTTTTTTTTTTTTTTTTTTTTTGTCTTTTTGAGATCATCAGTATTAAAAAATAATAATAATTAATAATAATTGAGGACTACTTGAAGCGATATTTGTTTATATGCTGGTTCCTGGAGTTTTGTGTAAATATATATTTTTTTAATTTTTTTTTTTATATATTTTTCCCCAGACAGAACTTCTTTTTTTTTTTATTATTATTATTATTATTGTTATAATTATTTTTGGGTGGGAGAGGAGGGGAGCAATTGGCTGAGCCATCCTTGGTGTCACCACTGGTGTCACAGGCCATCACTCAATAAAACACAGAGTTTTATTCTCAGCAGGAAATCCCTGGAGGTGTAATTATACCATCATAACCCATCATAGGACTAATTAATGATGCTAGTTACTGACTCAGCTTCTCAGCTTGTAATCCCTCCCCAGTCTCATCATCATCCTCAGTGGCACCTGGAGAAGCTCCAGGTACCAGAAAACCTCTGGAAAGGCAAAATCAGGAGCCCCAGGGCAATAATTAGATTTACAAAGGCTGGATCTGTCCTCCTAGGTGGGCTGGGCTGGGGCTTATCCTTTCCTGAAATGCCACCAAAAATGGGGGAAATAGCAAAAAATTGAGTTATCCTGAGTGTTTTGTCTTTTCCCGGCATGACTGGATTTGGCTGAGCTGCTCCTCAGTCCCCTCTCCCCCTGCCCTTTCCAGGGATGGTTTATTTATTGGGGTAATTTTTTATTTGATATTTGAAATTTGACTTTTTTTCATGTTATCTTTAATTTTTTTCCAACGGGGGAAGTGACAGATGCTGCAGGGAGAGTGGGAACAGCATCGGCCTCGGCGCTGCATCCTGGGAGTGGAGCAAGACCAAGTCAATCACCCCCATCCATGGGGGAAAATGGGATTTTCCCAGTCCCAGAGGGGAAAACTGGGCTTTGGGGATGGACATGGATGCACTGGGAAGGCAGCTGGTGACCACAACAGTGGAAACTCCTGGGGAGCCATCCCAGATTCTCTGGGAGCTGGGATTGCTGGGAGCATCCGAGTGCTTGGTGCCAAACCAGCCTTCTGAGCTTCTTGAGCTAAAAACCCCAGAATTGTCCTTAAAATGGCCCCAGGGGAGGAGATCCTGGGCATGAGTGAAGGGTCCAGCCTCGTCCTCAGGTTTCTCATCCCTGTGGGATGAGAGCAGGGATGTCACATCTGACTGGGGCAAATATATACACATATATATATACACACATAAATACATATATATATATATATATATACACACATACACACACATTTACATGTGTGTGTATTTATATATGTGTGTGTGTGTGTATATATATGTATATGTATCTCATTTCTTTCGGGATATATTTATTTTCCTTATATATATTTAATCTCTATATAAGGAAAATATATTTAAGTGATATTTATATATATATAAAGAACATATATAATAATGTATATTCTATATATAAAGAAAATATGCACACAAAAGGATAAATATTCTCTGTATAATTAAAAAATACATAAAAGAATATTAAGACTAAATATGTTTATGTATTTTCTATTTCTTATATATAGTACATATTTATATATAAATATATAATATATTCTATATATAAAGAATATATATTTCTTTATATATGCTTATATATTTATATATAAAGAAGCATATAAAGGAAATTAGGTATATATTTCCTTATGTATATATTTTACATATTTCTATATATAAGGAAGTATATATAAAAGAGATATGTACTATATATAAAGAATATTTATTACTTTATATATATTTTAATGTATTTCTTCTCTATGTAGAAACATATTTAATGTTATATGATTTAAACATATATTCAATATATGTTTAATATGTATGTTTATATATGTTTCTTCACATATATTTATATATTTCTTTATATAAAGAGTGTATTTCTCTGTAAAGAAATATATAAAGGAAATATATAGTATATATAAAGAAATATATTTTCTCTCTTTCTTCATATATATAAAAATGTATGGAATGTAGGGAAAATATATAAAGAAAATAGACTTCTTGACATAGATAAATGTATGGAATATATATAGAATATATAGAAAATATGTTTCCTTATATATATATATAATATATTTGTGGTTATATGTATAAAGAAAAACACATGTAAAAGAAATATATACATCTATGAAATCCAGCTGTGGCAGGAGTGACAGGACTGAGGGATAATGGCGTGTGCCAGGCTCCCCTTCCCCCGGCAGCTCCCCCGCTCCTTCCCAGCCCTTCCCTGGCAGGATTTGGGGTCCCCGAGGGTTTCCAGAGGGCTGAATGTACTGACTACTGGAGGGCTGCGAGGGGAATTATTGTTATTTTTCACCAAAAGTTTTCTAAGTAATTTATAAAGTCGCTGCTTGTAAACTAAACAGAGTGTGTATGTAAGAGGATATATTATCCCGCGTCGCCCGCGCTCGGAACCTTGTACAAAGTGACAAAAACGGACAAATAAAAGTGTCATTCTGCAAAGGCCCAGAATTCCCAGTGGGACATCGTTCCTGCCACCCCCTGCCCATCTCCTGGGGGGCTGGGGCTTGTTCTGTTTGCTCCATGGGGTTATGAAGTTGTGGATTTTCCCAATCCCAGTCATGTGGATGGAGGAGCTGGGATGGGGAGCCAGGGCTCCAGATCCCTTCCCTTTGGATTGTTTAATGCTGGTTGTTCACATTCTCATTATTTATGTGCACAGGATTTCTATTTTACTTGTTATTCACGTTGTTTTTATTTATGTATATACAGATTCTTTATATACAAATTATTTTAATCAGATACTTTTTATTTTACTTATATTTAGACAATTTTTCTGTATTCAGATAATTTCCAATTATTTCTATTAGATTTCTATTGGATTATTCAGATTATTTCTATAGATTAGTTTTAGGTAGACTGGTCATATTCAGATTACTTATTTTCAATTTATTTCTATTCAGATGATTTCATTTTAATTCTGTCCACATAATTTAATTCAGTTGATTTCTAATGAGATTCATTATGGTTCTCTTATTAATATGCAGTTTGTTTATTCTCAGTTTATTTCTATTGATATTTCAGATTATTTAGTTTTATTTTCTTTCTATTCAGACTATTTAAGGAGACTTCGAAGCAGATATTTATATTCCAATAATTTACATGCATTTGATTTCTATTAAGGTTATTTAATTTCATTTTATTTGTGTTTTTTACTATTTAATTCCCATTTTATCCAGTCAGATTATTCATATTCATCTACTTAAATTAAGATAGGGTTTTTATCAGTTATTTTCTATTCAGAGTATTTCAGTTTATTTAGTTTCATTACATTTCTATTTAAATTATTTTGTTCAGATTCTTTCTAATCTAATATTTCCAAACATATTATTTATATTTATCTTTTTTATATTCAGATAATTTCAGGTTATTTATTTTCATTTTATTTTTATTCCTATTTTTCTATTATCTTCCTTATATTGATTATTTAATTCAGATTATTTATACTAATTTTACTTATATTTAGTTTATTTCTGTTCATATAATTTCTTTTCAAGGTACTTATATTCAGATTATTGATTTTGATTTATTCCTATTTGGGTTATTAACATTCAGCTGGTCCCCCCAGTCCCCCACCCAAGGGGACCCAAGTCATTGGCACAGGGACTCTGGCTGCAAAACTCTCTTTATTCCGAGTATAAAATGGGGGACACAAGTGGGAGACCCTTGAACGCAGGGACAAGGGTCTGTCACCACGGGCTGGGGTCACCCTGGCCAGTGTCAGCCCTGGCCTGGCATCAACCTGAGGCTGTCCCAGTCGGGTGTCACTCCCAGGTGTCACCACCTGTGGCCAGTGTCACCTCTGGGCTGGTGTCACTCCCGGGCTGGCACCAGCCTTGGCTGTTGTCACGCCAGGTTGGGTCATCCCTGGGTTGGTGTCCCCGAGGCTGCCCCCTGGGTGGCAGTAGCTCCTCATGGTGCCAAGGTGTCTCTGCCTGGGTTCCTCCAGCATTTGGGACACCATGGAGATGGACCCAGTCAGGTGGTGCCGGTGCCTTGGGCACGCACTTGGGGACATCCCCCAGGGAAGCTCTTCCCAGCTCCCACAGTCCTGGACATTGCCCCAGAGATGGGACCATGGGCACCTTCAGAGCCCGGGCTGAGGAGCCCTAGGCTGGGGGTGACAGGGTGCCAGCAAGGGTGACAAACAAGCCGGGTGACAGCAGGAAGGGGGTTCAGTTCTTGAACATGTCACACAGCAGCTTCTCCATGGGGGTGTTGCCGATGGTGCGGCGGAAGAAGAGCAGCTCCACGCGCTCCGAGGAGATGAAGCGCAGCGCTGGGAGGAGCAGCAGCAGCTTCCCAAACCTGGGGATGGAGCAGTGGCCATGGGTGGGTGTCCCACCCTGGTGTCACCCGTGAGGAGGTGGGGACAGCGGTACCTGACGGGTTGCCCGGGGTAGTGGGAACGGTTGTGCTGGCCCAGCATCACCTGTGACTGGTCCTGCAGGTTCTCCACCTGCTCGGGGTCCTTCAGGCCACGGGTCTCTGCAGGGACAAGGGGGTGACAGGCTGGGGAGGGACATGGGGACGGCCAGTGGTGGCTGCTAGGGGTGGCCTCACCTGGTTTGAAGAGCACCACGGCCTTCATGCAGGCAAATTCCGTGGGGTCAACAGCCAATGCCTTGAAGCGGCCGAGGGTCTCCTGCAGCGCCCGCACGTCCAGGGTGGCTGGCAGCAGCTTCCCAGGGCCCGGCTCAGGGACAGCCAGGAGCGGGCAGCTCTCCAGGGGCATGGACCACTGGATGGCACAGAGCAGGAACAGCTCACTCCATGCTTCTTCCAGCAGGATCACCTGGGGAGAGCGGGAGGAACCGCAAAACCTCTGTCACCCCCAAAGTCTCCAGGACCTGTAGCCACCACATCTGGTCGGACTGACGAGCATCTGCAGGGGAACCCTAAGAGTGTTGTGGATATGCTCCAACTGGCTGCTACATTTTTTGGGGTTCCTGTTGCCCCATAGGCAGATCTCCAATTCCTCATGGAGATTGCCAACCCCACCTGGTCACGGAAGGGCAGGTTGGAGAAGACGGGCAGGTTCTTGGCCCATTTCACAGCCATGAAGAGGAGACGTGCTGAGGTCTCATAGATGTTTTCGGGGCTGGCTGCCGGGTACGACGCCACCTGGTACTCGCCAGCTGCCCGCTCCGGCTCACTGCCCGTCACATCCACTGTCTCATCAGCTGCAGGGGTGGAAGAGGACACTGGTTGTCACCACACTGTGGGGACATCCACCACCCACCCACCCCCCTCTCCACTGGCAGCCACTCACCGTCCTCGGGCTCCAGCTTGGCGCAGGTCTCGGCTGTCATCAGGCTGGCCATGAAGCGATGGTTGGTGGGCGGTGTGGGCGCTCGGGGACCCGGGGTGACAGTGGCACCAGGACCACGAGGAGCCGGACAGGTTGATGGGGGAACCTCACATGTGGTGGCCACATGCTCAGGGGGCAGCTCAGCATCCAGCTGGATGCTGTCCAGCTGGACCTGGGCTGTGCTGCGGGGCTGGCGCTCGTTCTGCACAGCTGTGCGGACAAGGTGCCATCAGCACCGGCCACCCCGCTGTCACCCCTGCTGTTTGTCACTGTGTGTCCCCCCATCTTACCGTCCTTGTTCATGCCAGCCTGCAGGCACTTCTTGAGCCGGCAGGCCTGGCACTGGTTGCGGTGAGCCTTGTCCACTGGGCAAAGCCCTGTCCCTGCCTGGCACCTATGGGGAGAGGTGGCACATGGCTGCAGCCCCTGAGGTGGCCCCTGTCCCCGAGGAGGGTCCTCCCCCATAGGTACCATGTCTCCCCCCATGGGTTCCCTCCACCCAACAAGTGCCCCACCACCTGTCCCCAAGAGTGTCCTGTCCCCGGTGGGTGCCCTGTCCCAGTGAATGCTCTGCCTTGATGGGTGTTTGGGCCCCATCAGGGGGCTCTGGACACCCTCTCCACAGGTGCCTCTCCCCCTGCATGCCTGTCCCCTGAGTAGTTTTAAGTCCCCCTAGGTCTCTGCCCCACCCATTGCCCATGCCCTGGGGTCCCTGGCCTGCTGAGTGTCCATCCCAGGGTACCCTACCCCACTGGGGGCCTGCCCCAAGCTCCCTGTCCTGCTGGGTGTCCATCTGCAAGGTTCCTGTCCCACAGGGTGTCCATCCATTCCCTGCTGGGTGCCCCATCCCATGGGTTCCCTGCTCTGCTGGGTGTCCCTACCCTGCTAGGTGCCCGTTCCCCCCACTCCTGCCCCACTGTGTCCATCCCCTGCATCTCTGACACCCGTGGTGGCCATTCCTGGGGTCCCTGCCCTTTGGGGTGTCCTCTCCTCTATGGTGTCTGTCCATGGGACCCTGGTTCTTGCCCCCTGGATGCCCATCCACAGGGTCCCTGCCCCTCTGACTGCCCTTCTGTGCCCCCATTCCCTGCCCCTGGGCGCCCCTGTTCCCACCTGTAGATGAGCTTCCTGCGGACGCTGCGCTTGAAGAAGCCGCTGCAGCCATTGCAGGCGTAGATGCCGTAGTGCTTCCCACTGCTGGTGTCCCCACACACCTTGCACAGCAGCACCGGGCTCAGCTCCTTCCCAGGGGCTGGGCTCAGCCCTGTGGGAGGGGAACTGTCACATCTGGGTTGACTCTGGGCATCCCAATGTCCCTCGTCCCACCCACCAGCCCCTGCTGCCTCCCAGCATCCTGGAGATGGGGTGGCTCCTGTCTCTGCTGTTTCAGCCCAGGGACATGAATGGGGACACCTCAGGGACTCCACACAGGGGTCACCATCTTCCCACAGCCCAGCACACAGAGTGATGCAGGATGGGCTCTCACAGGAATTTTGAAAATTAAAAAAGGGATGAAATGGTGTTCTTAGGGATGGGGACACCAGGCATCCCAGGAAGGGGACTAAGCATCCCAGCAAAGGCTGCAGTCAGGGATGGGAGGAGTCCTGGAGAAGGGACAGCTCTGGGGACATGGGACACCCCAGACAAGAATCACAGCAGGGAACTGTGGGGATCCTGGTAAAGGGCCAGGGACCAAGGGTATCCAGGAGAGGGTTTTTACAGGGGACCCCAGGAATCCTGGAGTAGGGGCATAGCTGGGGACCTCAGGGATCCTGGAGAACAAACACAAGTGAGGACCATGGAGAGGGTCAGGCACTGCAGGCATCCTGGCCTAGGGAAGGACCATGATGGGGACTCAGCATCTTGCAGAAGGATGGTAGCTGAAGACCCCAGGCATCCCAGCAGACCATGATGGGGCCTTGGACACCCAAGATAAGGACCACAAGGAGAAGCCCAGCCATTCTGGAAAAGGTTAGCAATGGAGAACCCAAATATCCCAAACAACTATGATGGGGACACTGGGTGTCTTGGAGATGAACCATAATAGGGACCCCCAGATATCTCAGAGAAGGACCATGACGGGGACCAAAGGCATCCAGAAGAAGGCCATGATGATCCCAGGCATCTCAGAGAAAAACTGCAGTGGAGGACCCCAAGTAACCTGGTGATTGACCACTATGGGGATTCCAAGTATCCCAGAGGATACTGGAAGAGGACCCCCAGCATCTTGGGGAGTGAGCACAGTAGGGGCCCGGCCATCCCAGAGAAAAGCCCGTGTCCCCCCGAGTCGCCCCCGGTGCAGCGGAGCCACCTCTTACCCGTGGGACTCTCATCCAGCCCGGCGCTCACCACCGACCCCGCCGGGGACGCAGCCATCCCGCACCCGGCGCTCCCGACCTATCCCTGTCCGTCTGTCTGTCCCTGTGGATCCCCGCGGAGGCTCCGGCCAGGCGCTGGGTGCTCCGGCAGCTCTGCGGCCAAAGGGGCTCCTGCCTTGCTCTCTTCAAGGCGGCTTAGCGGCGGGCGCTGTGTAAGCAGCCGCCTCTTTGTCACCCTCTTAATCTTTAGTGTCTGCGCGGGGCGGGGGGGATCAATCAGCCACGCGATGAAGAATTAAAAAGGTGCTGAGCCCCAGCCCTGTAACCCTAAACCCCGCGACACCCAAGCCACCCCCCCGCGCGCCGCCGCGGGCCACCGTGGAGGTGTCACCCTGTCACTGCCACCCCCCAGCACTGCCAGGCCGAGATTGCGGCAGAGGAGGGAGATGGGGCTGGGGCTGGGGACCCCCCGTGTGTGTCGTCCTCCCCTTGGGACCCACCAGGTCCTGTAAGCGCATAAGCCCTTCACTAAGGCGGTTAGAGGGGAATAACGAAAAGTGGTAATTAAGGGGGGTAATTTCCCTGCCCCCAAGTAATTAATTACCGGCCCTGATGGCGAGGGGAGGGGGGATGCTCGGTAGGATCCCCGCTGTGCCTCAGCATCCCCTCGCGGGGACGGGGCCCTCCACGGATGTTGGGGCTGCTGACACGGCAGAGGGTGGGGGCCAGGTGGCCCCGGGGTTATGCAACCACCGCTAAACCCTCGCGGTGACAGGGCAGCACAATTTGGGATTTGTGGGCTTTAGCCGCTAAACCTCCCCGCCCCACTCAGGGGGGTGGCGGGTGGCCACCGTCACGGGCC
This sequence comes from Agelaius phoeniceus, assembly GCF_051311805.1. NCBI lineage: Eukaryota > Metazoa > Chordata > Aves > Passeriformes > Icteridae > Agelaius > Agelaius phoeniceus. The sequence goes on from NC_135277.1 coordinate 18,374,250, forward strand.
CGGCTTGTCCCCGGCCATGGGCCAGGTTGAGGACAGGGGCTCCCGGCCTGCTGTGCCCCTTCCAGAGGGGCTCAGGGTGTTGATGCCCTGAAGGTGGCCCAGGGGACAGGCCCTGGCAGCAGGTCCCTGCTGAAGGCTGTCAGCAGTGACTCCAGTGGATCCAGGGGCTGAGGATCACCCCTGCAGCATCCTCGACTGATGCGGCTCCATCCCCGCTGCCTGCAGCATTCCTGCATCCCCCTGCCTGCAGCGTTCCTGCGTCCTCCTGCCTGTGGCATGGCTCCATCCTCCCGCCTACAACCTACTTCCATCCCTTTTGCTTGAAGCGTTTCTCCATCTTAACAGTCTGCACTGTGACTCACTCGACCAGCCTTGCCTGCACCATGGCTCCATGTTCCCACGTGCAGCGACATTCCATCACCCCATCACCCTTCCTGACTGTATGGCTCCATCATCCTTCCTGCCTGCACCACGGCTCCTTCCCTACCTGCACCACGGCTCCATCCCTGCCTGCACCATGGCTCCATGCCCTTCCATCCCCCTCCCAGCCTGGGACCCCCATTTCCCCACAGTGCCCTGTCCCACCCACAGCCCCGTGCTGACCCAGATCTCTGACCGCCACCATCTGCGGCAGGGGCCACCTCCTCCTCCCGCAGCAGAATTATGACGCTGGGCTAATGCAGAAGGAGCAAGCTGTCACCTCCCTGCCCGGCCCCTGGGTGCCTCCACACCTCTCACCCAAGGGTGGAACCCTCCCAGGGCTGCAGGAACCCCGGCATCCCAGCGTGCCAGCCCAGCCGTGGGGACACGGGCGGGCAGCACCAGGGCCAGCGGGGAGGGCCAGCATGGCGGTACAGCTGAGTTAGGCTAATTTACCCATCCCCTCCTTGCCGTTGGGTAAAAGCCAGCTCTGGAGCAGGGATTTGGGAGGGGGATTAGCTGGGCCAACCATCTGCTGCCAGCCAATCATCAGCACCTCCAGGAAAGCCAATAATTACAAAAATATGGTTTCCCACCCCGTTTCTCCATTGCACCCTGATGGGTGCTGTCCCTATGGTGGAATCCCTGTGGAGCAGCACCCTGTCCTCTTCCCGGGGATGAGGGCTCCATGAGCACCCAGCTGGGCACTGCTGGGACCCCAGCCTAAGCCCAGCCTGTTTGGGTGAGACACGAGCAGGCCTGGAGGCCTGGAGGGGCTGAGGGTGTGGGTGGGGGTGAAGGAGCAAACGTTAAAGCCCGAGGCGGGGTCGTGACTCGGCCCGGTCACAGATGCTGGGGCAGATGCCATGGGATTACCCAGCCTAAAACCTTGGGATCTGCCCCCCTTCCCCCCAGCAGGCAGAGAGCGTTTAATTACTAATTTACTAATTACCTAAAGATGCTGGCGATGGGCTTGAGACCTGCAGTCAGGAGCAGCCCCAGGGCTCCAGCCACCCTAATCCCACTGGCTGTGGGGAGCTGGTGGATGCACCCTGGCCAGGGACAGCTTGGCTGGGGACACTGAGTGACCCAGGGAAGCACCACTGTCCTGGCAGTCCTGCTCCTGTTGGTGATAGCCTGGAGTGCTGGGGAATGGGACAGGACAGTGGGGACAAGGAGGAGACAATGAGGACAAGGAGAACATGATGGGAACCAGGAGGAGATACTGGGGATCAAGGGATGACAGTGGGGACCAGGAGGGGATGATGGAGACCAAGAGGAGTCGATGGGAGAAAGAAGGGAGATGATAGGGACCAAGAGGTGACAACAAGGATCAGGAGGGGGTGATGGAGACCAAGAGGAGTCGATGGGAGAAAGAGGGGAGATGATAGGGACCAAGAGGTGACAACAAGGATCAGGAGGGGGTGATGGGAACAAGAAGGAGGTGATGAGGACTGGGAGGCAATAATGAGGATCATGAGGGGACAATGGGAACCTGGATGTTTAGATAGTGACCCCGAGACAATGACAAATGGGAAGAGCAGGAGGTGACAGCAGTGACCAGGAAGGGATGATGGAGACCAGGACATGACAACAGGGTCCATGTGAGGATGATGGGGGCCAGGAAGGTGTGACAGAGATCACGAGGGGGCAATGAGATGCAATAGGGTGATGGAGATCATGAGGGGATAGTAAGGACTGAGATGGGATGATGGGGACTGGGAGGGGAGGATGGGAATGAGAAGGGTGTGATGGGTGCATGTGGGCAAGACAACAGAGGCCAGGAGAGGATGGCGGAGATCAGAAGGGGACAAGACCAACAAAAGATGACATGAAGTTCCAGGAGGGTGGCTGTGGGACCAGAGGTGGCTGGGAAGGGTTAATGTGGCCGCCTGCACTGAGCTGGGCCCAGGCCAGGCTCGGGTTTCACCTGTAATTAGCTCTTGTTTATTGGAGGCTCCTTGATAAATGATTCTTTGGAGGTTGCCCGATGACAGAGAGTGACAGTCACCCACCTGAGCCCTGCTAAAGCCTTCACTGACCCCCGGCACCAGGATTAAAGTTTAATGTGACTCTGGAGCTGACCCCAGGCATGCACCATTCTGGGGTGACAGGGCTGGGGACAGGCTGGTGGCCATCCCTGGGACATGGGGCTGGGTACAGGCTGATGGTCTCACAGGACCAGAGGGTTTTGGCACCAAGAGATGATTTGTCCTAAGCCTGGTGGTCAGTGGTTACCAAGGCATTGTGGCCACAGGGCTGTTTCCTGACTCCTTTGGGGTCACCCAAGAAGTTTGTGGATGAAATGTCACACCAGGTTGGGTTTGTCCCCCTGGGACTGGCCCTCCAGGATGGGCACAGTGCCACGGTGCAGCCGGTCGGGGCACATTCCCAGGCACCGGCGGAGCCACCGCGGTGCTGGGGGCGGGCGGAGCTCCTGCCCCGCAGGCACCTTTGGAGCAGCGGCAGCCCGGGAAGCACAGAGCACCGAGGGGACCTTGGAGGCGACCCCAAGGTGAGGCAGCAGGGCACAGAACGAGCCCTGAGGCTGCAGCTTGGGTTTCAGCAGGGTGACATGTCACCACAACTGTGGGGACAGAGAAGTGCCCCAGGTATGGGGTACCTGTCCCCACTCCTGGGCATTGTGTTTTCTCCTTGCAGATGAATCTCCTCGCCCAGGTAAAGGGGGAGCCGGCAGGAAGGACACCTGCAGCCAGGTGCTCCCACCCTTCTGCCGTGGTACCCAGGGCCCTGGACCCCACAGCTGGGACCGGCCTGGTGCTGGCTCTGGGCTGGGGGGGAGGGAGTGGCCGGGGAGGCTGGGCTGGGCTGGGTGCTGGCAGAGATGGGGGTGGCAGGAGACGGGGTCAGAAGGGGACGGGTCCCGTCTTGCCCTGCCCTCTCTCCCCACAGGTGAGCTCCCTCCTTCAGACCCTGCAAGCCCCAGACTGGCTGTTCCTCCAGCCCTGGCACTGGCTGGGCTCCTGGGTATGGCAGGTTTGGGGGTGCTGGCATGAGAATCTCAGCCAGGTGCTCGGGCAGGGGGTGGCAGCAGCCCAGGCCAGGGCTGAGCCATGACACGGGTGCCACTGGGGCTGATGCAAGGTGTTTGTCCCTCCAGGTGAGCAGCTCCAGGCAGGTAAGTGCTGGCATTGCCCCTGGGCCCTGCACTGCCCGTCTCACCCCTGGCACAACTGAGCCAAATCCTGCCCACCCTGCCTTTTCCTTGGCACCCATGGGTGCTTTGGCACCTGGAGGAGGCAGCCCCTTCCCAAAGGGTTTCCATCCACGGAGACCTGGACCCAATCTGTGCTTAAGCCACCAATGGTGTGGGATGAGCCAGCAGGTCAGTGACACTGCTGGTGTCCCCAGGGCACCGGTGGCCCTGAAACACAGCTGGGTCCCCAGGCAGTGACTGGGGCAGTGACCACGGCAGGGTTCTTCCTCTGCGAGGGGCTGCTGGGACAACACTTCAACATTGTCCCCAACGGGGTGGCTGAGCCCCAGCCTGGGGACCTCTTCCTCTTCCCGCTGGCCTCAGGGGGCCCTGGCTGGTGGGGCGCCCACGCTGGCATCTACTGCGGTGACGGGGAGATCATCCACTTGGAAGGTGAGCCCCGGGAGCTGTCATGGCATGGGGACAGCTCCGTGGAAGGACATCTCCACGGGAGGGACATGGGGTACAGAGTCTGCTTCGCCCTGCAGGCAGCTCAGGGATGTCACCATCGGGCATCGTGGCCAAGCATGGCAAGAGCCACCTGCTGCGGACGCGGGGCCGGGCCCGGGTGCTGCGCAGGAAGGGGGCGCTGGACGTGGCCGCGCTGCAGCGCCGGGTCCGGGCGGCCATGGAGCAGCCCCTGGAGTACGACACCATCTCCTGCAACTGCATCCACTTCGCCCTCGCCCTCCTGGGGCTGGGCCACCTTGCTGCTGCCATGGTGGGTGCCGCCTCCAGATCAGGTGTCACCAACCCGGGGTACTTTGGCATCTGCTCCAGGCAAGTGTCACCAAACCTCTTCTGTTTTCCCAGGTGTCCCCAGCGCTGCAGTGATGGAGGTGATGGTGTGTCACAGACATATTTTATGAAAAATCCTTTTGCCAGGATCTTTTCTCCTGAGAAGCTGAGAAGCTTCAGCTTCTCCATGTTTTGCTGCTTTGGAATATGATTTGGAGAATTGTTTACCCAGCATGTGAAATTGTTTTTACTTGATGACCAATGACAGCCACCTGTGTCGAGGCTGTGAGCAGTCACAAGATTTTATTATCATTCCTTTTCATTCCTTGCCAGCCTTCTGGCAATCCTTTCTTCTATTCTTGTAGTATAGTTTTAATATATCATTTTCTTTTAATATAATATATATCATAAAATAATAAATCAGCCTTCTGAAACATGGAGTCAAGATTCTCATCTCTTCCCTCGTCCTGGGACCCCTGCGAACACCACCACAATGGTGCTCCTATGGAATATGTGGGACTGGAGCATCCTCCCCTGGGCACCAGAACTGCACCAGTGATTTGCCAATCCTCCTGTGTGGCAATAAACAGTTGCATGGAAACCCTGTGCCAACCCTGTTTGATTTGTTGTTTTCTCACTTTTCCCAGAAGCTGCTGTCAAGGGACCTTGTCACCCCTTGAAGGGAGAGGCTGCTCTTTGCTCCCCATGGCCTCCTGAGACAATCATCTGCCTCTTCCACTGCTGGCATTTAATTTTGAGCGTAAAAATGAATATTCCTTGGGCTGCTGGGTTGAAAATGGGCCAAAAAGCTGGATCAGGCCTGGCTGGAGGCTGGTGGTGTACCCCAGGGGTCAGCTCTGTGTCCAGTCCTGGTCAACCTCTTCATTACTGGTCCATTTGATGGGGTAGAGTGTATCTGCAGTGAGGGAGAGCGAGTCACCAACCCGTGGTGATGCTGGCACCCCAGGGTGCTGAGTCCTGTGCTGAGCTCTCCAGCATGAGAGAGACAGGGACACGCTGGAGAGACACCACAAGGGGCCACCAAGGGTCTGGAGCATTTCCCTGGGGAGGGAAGCTGGATGAGCTGGGGCAGTTCAGCAGGGAGGAGGGAATGTCCAGGGGGATTTTATCCCTGTTTATTGGGGGGGGAAGAAGGGGGAATCTTCTCTGTGTCTCCTGAGGGTTGGGGTCTCCAGGAGAGCAGCAGGGTCTCCAGGAAGGTCTGAGATCCAAGCAGGGCTGGGGGCCCTGGGAGGCCTGGAATGAGTGTGTTTCTGTGCTAAAGATTAATTGGTGTCCATTAATTAGATGCTTTATTCAATTCTGCTACCTGAACCCTGGCCATTTTCCCTCACTGCCCCATTCCTGTGGGATGGGGGGAGTGCTGCCCCATCACACAGCTCCAGGGCTTGTCAGTTGCCTGGAGAAACAATAGTGGGAATATCTGCCAATAGTATAAAGTACCTGGGAAAAATCAAAGAAATGCAAACACAATCTTATAATAACATAAATAATGATACCTTATGACTGATATAATTTATAGTAATATATAAAATATATATATGAAACACTGTAATATGCATAGTCATATCTACAATAATATTTGTATTTAACATCTGTAGTATAGTTAATATATGATCATATATCTAGTATATAATTCTTATCATGTTATTGATAATAATAATATTAAACTACAATATCTATAAGAATAATATAAATTAATACCATACCTAATATATATAATAATTTAGATATCATATATCATATATACTACCATGTGGAATATAGATCATAACATATTGAATTTTATCAGATAGTAGATAATACATAGTATTAGTACATAATACAATATGTAATATGTACCACATTAAATTCTATATACTATATAATAGAATTCATATAATCTGCAATATATTATAACATATACCATAACATGTAGCATATATAACTTATTGCATATATTATATAATATATAAACTGTAGAATGTAGAATGGTTTATGGATTATCTATAACATAGCATGTTATAGATATGCCATTGAATATGGCAAATATATAGTATTGCATACTTAATGAAATCTGTAATATATTATAATGTAATGTAATAAATAACATGCAATATATGGTATACAGTATGCAGCATGTAATAGAGTATATAAATTATATGTAATGTATAAATAAATGTATATTATGTATACTGCACACAGTATTACATATAAAATGTAATACAGTAGGATTTAATAATTCATATTATAACACCCGAACATATAACATTCTTTACTGTAATGTAATCTATTTTAAATACATCTAATTGTAATCATACACAATCATCTCTATTACAATAATTATAAGATTTTTGTGGTTCTGTATGTGTGCGGCTGTGAGCTGAGTGACTGTCCCTCTATCACAGCCATGTCCCCAGCTTTGCTCTCCTAAGCTCACCCGTGTCCCGCTCCCAAACCTGCGCAGGTGCGGGGCCGCAGGGACCCCTGTGGGGCAGCCGGGCTCCCCTTGCGCCGCCGTTCCCGGTGCCGGCGGGGGTCGGTGCAGCCGGGCTGCCCCCGGCGGGGGCCGGGCCCGTCCCCGCCCGCGCTGACATCAGTTCCCTCCCGCGTCCCCCCCGCATCCCGCATCCCGCATCCCTCCCGCCGCCATGGCCGCCAGCCCGGCCTACGGCGAGGAGAAGGGCGGCTCCTCCAGCCTGGGCGAGCCCGAGTACGGCCACGACCCCGCCAGCGGCGGCATCTTCTCCTCCGACTACAAGAGGTGGGGACAATGCGGGCGCAGGGGACAAGGACGAGCCGGCCCGTGCGGCCGCCGCTGAGGCCTTCGCCGCCGTGATCGGCGGGGATGTGGTACCCGAGCCGGGGCTGGAGCGGCCCCCGACGTGGGGACGGGGACAGGGACGGGGATGTGGATGAGGATGGTGATGGGGATGTGGATAGGGATAGGGATAAGGATGAGGATGGGGACAGGGATGGGGCAGGGAATGCGGTCACGTCGCCGCCACCGTCGCTGCAGGTTGCAAAGGCCGGAGAGGGTGGGAACACCGCGGGATTTTGGAGACGGTGCGGTTGGGGAAGATGTGCGGAGATCCCCCTTGAGCTTCCCACCCTCGGGCTGGGGCATCCCGGGCACGGTGTTCCCACCACGGGATCTGCTGGCTCCTGTGGCTCTCCTGAGCTCACCCCCCCAGCGCATCGAGGGGGGCGATGTTGAGGAATGTCACCCTGCCGTGGGACAGGCTCCTGCGGGGGGCAGGGGTGAAGAGCAATGGGGGGTGTGCTCCTGGAGCTGCAGGGATGTCTCTTGGCCCTCCTTAGTGTCAGTGTCTCCCACTCTGGCACTGTCCCCCCCTCCCTGCTGCCCCAGCAGGAAATCACTTAATCACCATCTGACAGTATCACACTCTCTACCCCCGGCTGTGTCCCCCAGTCCAGCAGGGTCTCCCCATCCCTGCCCCTCTGGTGGTATCCCCCCATTTGACAGTGTCCCTCCTGTCCTGATTCCCTGGCAGCGTCCCCCACTTTGAATGCGTATCCCATCCTGATCTCTTGGCAATGTCCCCCGTTTGGGAGTGTCCCCTCTCTCCCTGTACTCCTCCCTAATGCTGCAGAGTGTCCCCCATTCTGGATGTGTCCCTGATTTGTGATCTGCTGGCAGTGTCCCCATCTCACTGGGTCTCCCCTTCCCTGAACCCCTGGCAGTGTCCCCTTCTCCCTGATACTCTGGCAATGTCCCCCAGTATGACAGTGTCCAGCCAGTCCTGAGCTCCTGGCACTGTCCCCCACTCTGGATGTGCCCTGCATCCATGACCTTCCAGCAATATCCCCATTTCATGCTGTCCCCCCCTTTCCTGATCCCTTAGTAGTGTCCCTTGCAGTGTAACACTCCCTACCCCTGGCTGTGTCCCCCAGTATGACAATTTCCCCCAGCCCTGATCCACTGGCAGTGTCCTCCAGTCTGGCAGTGCCCTCTATCCATGACCCACTGGCAGTGTCCCCATCTCAGAGTGTTTGTCCCTCCCACAGGCCCCGGGCAGTGTCCCCCAGTTTGTCCAAGTCTCCCTCTCTGATCCCTCCTTGGCAATGTCTCCCAGCCTGGAAATACTCCCCTGCTCCCATGTCTGCCAGTGTCCCCTGACCCCCACTGGCAGTGTCCCCCACTCTGGAAGCATCCCCCAGCCCTGACACGCTGGTTGTGTCTCCCCGTCTGTCCAGGTTACCTCAGTGATCTGCTACCAGTGCCTCCCACTCTGGCAGTGTCACCGCCCTTGTGGCAGTGTCCCCTTACCCCTGACCTCCTGGCAGTGTCCCTCACACCCACAGTGTCCCCCACATCCACAGTGTCATTATAATCTGCATGCTGCTCTTTGCCAGAGCCACACCAGGTCTGTCACCAGTCCTGTGAGCCATCTATGGCATCCATAGCACATGGGACAAGACAAATGCACCCAGTGTGACCCCACCTCCCAGGTCGGACACCCACAGGTGCCCCATCATGCCACCCTACCACCCAGGCACAGTGTCCCACCATGATGTGCGTTCCCTGCCCAGGACTGAGCCACTCAGCACTGGGGAAGGAGCTCCCTGCAGTGTCCCCAGGTCCCAGCTGCAGGTCAGATGTCACTTTGGACGTGACATCCCAAGCTGGCCTCACCCACTGGGAGCTGCATCCTGATCTCAGCTGCAACCCAACCCCAACCACGGCATCAGGTTTCAGCCCACTGTGCAGGGCAGAGGAGCGGGGCCACAGCCCTGTCACCATCCCCAGGGCCACTACCGCCTGTCACAGCCATGGTGTCCTTGCCGCCAGTGCAGAAGCTGCTGCGGCAGCTGCCGGTGGGGCCGGCTGGCTGGCCGAAAACACCAGAGGGTGCTGGTGTGGCCGAGGAGGTGACAAGCCCGGTGCTGGCCCCCGAGGCTGGACAAGCCACCTGCTACAGCGCCCTGCGAGCCGATGAGCTGCGGCCACTCGCCGGCACCAAGCCCGCAGGGGACACTGGCACCGGGCCACCACCGCGGTAAGACTCCCCCAGGGAGCGCCCCCAGGACCCTCTGGTGATGGTGGCTCTGGACGTGCATCGTCCCATGGGTGTCACCCTCAAATGCAGCCTTGCAGGTGTCCCCAGTTTAAGGGGTGACCAGTGTCCCTTAGAAAAGAGGACAGTGGTAACAACTTTACAAAAGGCTGGTGGCATTTTCCCAGTCCAGGGAGGGGACCAGGGAAGGACTTTGCATCAGGGTGTGCTGGCACATCCATGCCACTATGTCCATGAGGAGACAAGGGATACCCAGCCAAGCCAGGATGGAGCTGGTGATGGGCACCTGTGGTTTAGGGTGACAACCACAGCCAGGATGGGACGGGGTTCTTGCCCCAGTGCCTGGGATGAGGATGGCACTGGGCGCTAGCACCATGCCAGTCCCTCCAGTTCCTCTTTCACCTTGCTGTAACTCAACTCCTGTCCCCATAAATATTTCATGATGAAGGGTTGGATTGCCAGCCTGATGGAAGGCTGGGATCAGAAAAAAAAAACTAAAAACAGGTAAAAATGTGAAAATGGGATTTTTTTTCCCCCCTGGTGTGGTTCAGGCATGATGACCTCAAGGAGATGCTCGACAGCAACAAGGATTCACTCAAGCTGGAGGCCATGAAGAGGATTGTGGCGGTGGGTGTTGTTGTCACTGGTGGGGACCACTGCTGGTGCCAAGCTGACTCATGCTGTACCAGCCCCTGCAGTGCCAGCTGCCCAGTGTCACACCACTTCTTTTCCCCCTAGATGATTGCCCGTGGTAAAAACGCCTCTGATCTCTTCCCAGCTGTGGTGAAAAACGTTGCCTGCAAGAACATTGAGGTGAGGAAGATCTTGAGTGGCCCTGGCAGCATCCCAGGGTCTGGCACTTTCCCTGTTTTTGGGGATTGGCTGGAGTTTGGGGGCTCTGAGGTGGCACCTTCACCCTGCAGGTGAAGAAGCTGGTGTACGTGTACCTGGTGCGCTATGCAGAAGAGCAGCAGGATCTGGCCCTGCTCTCCATCTCCACCTTCCAGCGAGGACTCAAGGTGGGCTGGTCTGAGGACCCAGGGGAGGTCAGGAGGAGCACTGAGCCTCCCACAGCTGCACTGCAGCCCCCCTCATGTCCCCACAGGACCCCAACCAGCTGATCCGTGCCAGCGCCCTGCGGGTCCTGTCCAGCATCCGCGTGCCCATCATCGTGCCCATCATGATGCTGGCCATCAAGGAGGCCGCCTCGGACATGTCCCCGTACGTGCGCAAGACAGCCGCCCATGCCATCCCCAAGCTGTACAGGTAACGGGGAGGGGATCAGCTGCTGAATGTAAGGTACACCAATTGTTGTGATAAAGCAGCCAGGACTCAGTTTCTTCATGCAGAAGAGCCAATTCTTTAGTCACAAAGCTGATATTTACAGGAAATATCAGAAGGCACTGTATTAGACCTAATTGGCTGACAATACACTGACACTCAGTTTATTAGTCAGTAAATGGCCAGGGTGTACATCTGTCAAGTCTCTCCATTTTTGGTTAGTTTACATATTTTGTTCACTGATTCCCATGGGAGAGATTTCTTGTTTATTACAGGTGCAGACAGTTTCTTGCTAGAATAGCTTGTTATGCTAACTGCTTTCACTCCTGTGATTTTTCACACGGGAAGTTACAAGTTAACTGCTAGCTTAGCTAGAGTAATGAGTTATAGGGCCTAAATCATATTTTAGAAGGCCTTTCTTTTATAATTTCTTTACCTGTATGCAACATCAATAAGGGTCTTGGCTGCTTGGTACAGGCAGGGATGGGGAGGAGTTTGGTCCAGCATCACCTGCCCTGCTCCTCCCTCACAGCCTCGACTCAGACCAGAAGGACCAGCTCATCGAAGTGATCGAGAAGCTGCTGGCCGACAAAACCACAGTGAGCAGGATTCTGTGTCTCCCCCACCTCTAAATCTGGGAACATCACTGGCCTTGTGCCCTCATGGGGATGGAGGTGTTCCCACCAAATTGGTGTCATCTTGGGGATGCTGCAATCCCCACAGGGCTGGCATCGTCATGGGATGCCATTGTCCTCACTGATCCAGCATCCATGAAGGGATGCAGCCATCTCCCAAGCCAACATCTTTGTGGGGATGTCACTGCCCCTAGCAAGACAGAATCCTCATAAGAATGCCACTGTCCCCACTGATCCAGCATCCTCACAGGAATGCAGATCTTCCCACCAAATTAGTGTCCTTGTGGGGATGAAGCCATCCCTGGAGAGCTGGCATCCTTGTGGGAGTGCTGCTGTCCCTACTGGGCCAACAGCCTCATGGGAATTCATCAACTCCACTGAGCTGCCATCCCTACAAGGAAGGGTTGCCCACCAAACCAGCACCCTTATGGAGAGATGCCACCATCCCCACCAAACCAACACCTTGTTGATGATCCCACCACTCCAGGAAGTCACCCCAAGCTTTTCTTCTGCAGCTGGTGGCTGGCAGCGTGGTGATGGCATTTGAGGAGGTTTGCCCAGAGCGCATAGACCTCATCCACAAGAACTACCGCAAGCTCTGCAACCTGCTCATCGATGTGGAGGAGTGGGGGCAGGTGGTCATCATCAACATGCTGACCCGCTACGCGCGCACCCAGTTCCTCAGCCCCAACCAGAACGTGAGTTGGGATGTCCTGGGAGCCCCTAGGGAGGTGGGGTGAAGGGGGAGTGTTCTTGGGAATGAAAATGATCCCACCTGCCAGCAGGAGTCCTTGCTGGAGGAGAACACTGAGAAGGCTTTCTATGGCTCTGAGGAGGAGGACGCCAAGGATGCCAAAGCAGAGGCAGCCTCGCTGGCCAAGCGCAAGCCCTACGTCATGGACCCCGACCACCGCCTCCTTCTGCGCAACACCAAGCCCCTGCTGCAGAGCCGCAACGCTGCAGTGAGACCCTCACTCCCACCCTGTTCCTTCCCCAGGGCCACTGGTGGTGTCCATCTGTCTGGGCTTATGATGTCCCCACAGTCTAGGACTCACTGGGATGCTTGAGGGACACCCAGAAGTGGATGTCCTCAGGGTCAGGCTACCTCCAAGTGCTGAGAGTGGGACTGGGGGACATGGCCATTCCTCAGGGTGTCCCCCATTCCCACCATGTGACACTTGGGTGTGTGTCCATAGGTGGTGATGGCCGTGGCACAGCTCTACTTCCACCTGGCACCCAAGGCAGAGGTTGGAGTCATTGCCAAGGCACTGGTACGGCTCCTGCGGAGTCACAGGTCTGTGGCACCTTGGCTGTGGTGGTGTTATACCCCTCCACCCCAGTTGTTGGAACCTATGAGGAGCTCCAAGACCCTTTTTGAGAGACCCCCCAAAAAGCCTATCCCTTGAGGGACATCAGGTTGGAGGTCTTTTTGGGCTGGTCCAGACATGGGGTGACAGCATCTTGGTGGCACCAGGCTGGTGGTGGGTCCTGGCCCATATTCACAGGGACTTACTGAGGGTGCTTGGCCCTTGCCCCAGTGACCATGTCCCCTCTTTGTCCCCACAGTGAGGTGCAGTATGTTGTGCTACAGAATGTGGCCACCATGTCCATCAAGCGGCGGGTGAGTCTCAGACTTGGTGTGGGAGGAGTTGGCCCTGTTGACCCAGAGATGACACTAATGTCTCTGGCTGTACATGCAGGGGATGTTTGAGCCCTACCTGAAAAGTTTCTACATCCGCTCAACGGACCCCACACAGATCAAGATCCTCAAGGTGAGCTGGAAACACCTGTCAGGAGTGGGTTTGGGGCTTCATGGAGCCCTTTCTTTGGGTCAGCTGTCCTCATGCCCTGGGGACAGGAGGACATCAAGACCCTTGTGCCCTGTCACCATGACCCTGTGCTGCTCATCTCTTCCTCATTTCCACAGCTGGAGGTCCTCACCAACCTGGCCAATGAGACCAACATCTCCACCATCCTGAGAGAGTTCCAGGTATGCCATGGCCATACTGAGGCTGCCACCCTGGCATGGCTCTTGGTGCCAAACCACCACCATGGAGGGGGCAGAGGAGAGCCCCTCCAGGAGGAGTGGGCTGAGGCCATACCAACCCCATCAGCGGTTCCAAAGGGCCCCAATGTGTGACCACTGCCAGGGGGGATGTCCAGCTCTGGCACATGGGTGACATGTCATGTGTGCCCTTCACATGCAGACCTACATCCGCAGCATGGACAAGGACTTTGTGGCGGCCACTATCCAAGCCATTGGGCGCTGTGCCACCAACATCGGGAAGGTGCGGGACACCTGCCTCAATGGCCTGGTTCAGCTCCTCTCCAACAGGGATGGTGAGTACACACAGCAGGGTTGAAATGGGAGCTCCATCACTCTCAGGGCAGGACCCAACTGAGGCTGGGTCTCTACCTGCAGAGCTGGTGGTGGCCGAATCCGTGGTGGTCATCAAAAAGCTGCTGCAGATGCAGCCGGCCCAGCACAGCGAGATTATCAAGCACATGGCCAAGCTCACTGACAACATCCAGGTTGGTTGGGGTGTTGCTGAACCACAGGAGCAGGGGATGGCAGCAGTGCCACATGTCTGGGGGCATTTCACAGGTGCCGATGGCACGGGCCAGCATCTTGTGGCTCATTGGCGAGTACTGCGAGCACGTGCCCAAGATCGCACCTGATGTGCTGCGCAAGATGGCCAAGTCCTTCACCAACGAGGAGGACATTGTCAAGCTGCAGGTCATCAATCTGGCAGCTAAGCTCTACCTGACCAACTCTAAGCAGGTAGTGGGGATGTGATCCTAGGGTGAGCCTCAGTTTCCCTGCCAAGGAGGGAGAGGCCAGCCCTGAGCATGTTCTCTGCTGCAGAGCAAGCTGCTGACCCAGTATGTCCTCAACTTGGCCAAGTATGACCAGAATTATGACATCCGCGACCGGGCTCGCTTCATCCGCCAGCTCATTGTGCCCACTGAGAAGAGCGGGGCCCTCAATAAATACGCCAAGAAGCTCTTCCTGGCCCAAAAACCGGCTCCCATCTTGGAATCTTCTTTCAAAGGTACCCATCCCTGGTCACAGGGCATTGGGACATGGGGCACAAGCTGTCACCACAATGCTGCATGGCTCTCCCTGAGCTGCCTCCTTTCACCTCGTTGTAGATCGGGACCATTTCCAACTGGGCTCCCTGTCCCATCTGCTCAATGCTAAGGCTGTGGGCTACCAGGAGCTGCCCGACTGGCCGGATGAGGCCCCTGACCCCTCTGTGAGGAATGTGGAGGTGCGTGGAGCACCTCGGGTGCATGGGGGAGGAGGGGCCAAGGTGGGGACACTGACTCAAGGTCTTGGAAGAGCCCCAGAAGGTGCCTATGTACTGCTCACCTGTCCCCATTCCCTCTCTAGTGCTCACACATCCACTTGGGGATGGGGGACAAGGGTGGGTGTTTGGATCCCCCAGTCATGGGGATGGCCCTGCTCCATCAACCCTGTGCCAACAGGTTCCTGAGTGGACCAAGTGCACCAGCCGGGAGAAGAGGAAGGAGAAGGTGGAGAAGCCTTTCTACTCTGACTCAGAGGGCGAGTCAGGGCCCACGGAGTCAGCAGACAGTGGTGAGGACCTGAGGGCACGAGATATTGGGCAGTGGTCACTGTGGCCATCAGGCAGGTGCCACAATGGTGGGGCATTGGACAGGGGACATGACAGTGGAGACATCCCGTCATGGGAGGGACATGGCAGGAGATGTAGAGGGAGGCAGTGGTGGGCAGTGGGACTATCCAGGAATGCAGTGGGAGGATGCAGTGGAGAGGCAGCAGCAGGTGTGGGGATGCAGTGGGAGGATGGAGGATGTAGTGGGATGAAATGGGAGATGGAGAAATGTGGGGGGACACAGCAGCAGGGCTGAGCTGTGCCCCCACAGAGCCCGAGTCCGGCAGCGAAGAGAACGGCAGCAGCAGCAGCTCTGGCAGCTCCAGCTCTGGCAGCGAGGAGGAGGATGAGGAAGAGGAGGAGGACGACAGTGGGGAGCAGTCAGAGGACAAGGAGGAGGAGGAGGAGGAGAAGAGGCCAAAGAGAAAGGACAAGGAAGGTTCCCATAAGGCAGTCTTGGGGACCACAGGCAGGTACACCCTGGGAAGGCAGGGGGATGCTCCCAGTGAAACCCCCACTCCAATCCCCTGAGCTGGGCTCTCCCTGCAGCCCCAGCGAGGAAGAGGAGGAGGAAGGGGCAAAGAAGGCCAAGAAGAAGGCCCCGCAGGGGAGGAAGGGCCGTGCCGAAACCTCATCAGAGGCCAGCACCTCCGAGAGCAGCTCCTCTGGCTCCGACTCGGGCTCCGAGGCAGAGGCCAAGCAGAGGAAGGCGGTGAGGGCTGGGATGGGCTGGGATGGGGGCTGCACAGGGATACCTGGACCCTCTATTGAACTACCATCTCTGTCTTGCTGCAGCCCCCCAGCAGCAAGGCCAGCTCCAAGGAGATCTCCCTGCTTGACCTGGATGACTGTGAGTGGCTGCCTGGAATACGTGAATGGCGTGGTGGTGGTGCTGGGGAAACTGAGGCATGAGCACTCACCCCAGTGCCATCAGGACTCCATGGGTCCTTTGGGAGCTGCAAAGCTGGGACAAGAACAGGTGTGGTGAGGGGTCCTTGTCCCCAGAGGATGGCTGTGGGACAGGCAGCTGTGCCTATTGGATTGTCCCCATGTGGCTGTGCACAGGGACAGCCTACAGGGTTGTGTCTACACCCATGGAGCTGTGCCACTGGGCTGTCCTTGTGTGGCTCTCCCCATGGGACTATGCCACCAGGGCTGACCCCACATGGCTGTCCCCCATGGGGCTATCCCCATGAGGCTGTCCCCATGGAGCTGTCCCCATGGCACTATGCCACCATTCTGTCCTCATATGGCTGTCCCCATGTGGTTGTCCCCATGGAGCTGTGGCATTGGGCCTGTCCCCATGCTATTGTCCCCATGGAGCTGAGCCACTAGAACTGTCCCTGTGTGGGTGTCCCTATGGGGCTATGCTCACAGCCATGGGGCTGTGAGCTCTTTTAACCCTTTCCTCCCCCCTCCCCACCTTGCAGTCACTCCGCCTCCTCCCCAGCCCATCCCCTCCAGCAGCATCATCTCCACCAGCCTGGTGACTGACCTGGAGGGCCTCACTCTCACAGACACCTCCCTGACACCCACTGTAAGTGTCCCCCATGCCCTCCCTGGGGAGGTCCCAGTCCTCCTGTCACCTGTGGGGGCTCCTGGGCCCTCTGCCACCTGCAGGGGTTGCAATCCACTGTCCCCTGGTGCAGCTGCTGAGCCCGGCATTCAGTGCGGTGAAGACCTACGAGCTGCTGCACCGCATGGCAGGCGAGGGGCTGGCGGTGGAGTACTGCTTCAGCCGCCGGCCCTTCCCGGGAGACCCCCACATGGTGGCCGTCCAGATCCAGATCTCCAACAACACCGACACCGAGGTGAAGAACCTGCGGGTCAACGAACCCAAGCCACTATCTGGCATGCGGATACAGGAGTTCCCTGAGATCGGTATGGCATGGCACGGCGTGGCTGTGACGCTGTGGGAGAGTGGGGACAGGGGTTGGGTGGGAATGTGGGATGTAGTGGCAGCCCTGTGGTTCCAGAACACCTGGCGCCAGGGGACACAGCCACCGTGGTGATGGGCATCGACTTCTGTGACTCCACCCAGGCGGCAAACTTCCAGCTGTGGTGAGCATCTGGCGCCGGGCAGGGCAGGATGGGTGTCCCCAGGGATGCAGGGCATCAGGTGCTCCAGAGATGGGGAAAGTGGGATAGGTATCAACATCCCTCCAGGTAGCAGGAGACAGGAGACAGCAGAAGCAGGGCATGAGGGGATGGAGGACAGCAGGACAGGCACCAGAGTCCTTGCAGGGAAGAGGAGATGGTCAGGTGGGCATGGGGTGGTTGGGGGACAGCAGGAAATGCACGTGCCTCTCTGTAAGGGGACAAGGAGGCAGCAGCAGCTCCAGGTCCAGCCTGACAGGTTCCCCCCATTCCTGAGCTCTTTTGTGCCACAGTTTCCGCAGTCACCCCTGCCCAGAGCAGGGATGGGAAGCAGGACATGGAGAGGGGACATAATCTGAGCACATGCCCCTCTCACCTGCCTGTCTCCCCAGCACCCACACGCGCCAGTTCTACGTCTCCATCCAGCCCCCCGTGGGGGAGCTCATGGCCCCTGTCTTCATGAGCGAGAACGAGTTCAAGAAGGAGCAGGGTGAGTGGGGCCAGGGATGGGGACAGGGTGCTGCACGGGCACCCACCACTGACACTCACCCCCAATTTTGTCCCCTCTGCCGCCCTCGCTGTGGCCCTAGAGCACCTGGCACGGCCGGGTGAGGGTAAGTGGTTGCTCAGCTGGCCCCTAGACTAGCTCTGCTCCCCTCACACCCCCCCCCTGCACCCCCAGCCTGTGGGCTGGGGTGACCACCCTGGTGTCAGGGTGGCCTTGTTGGGTCTCCACAAAGTGTGAAGGGCCCATGTCACCCTGGCACTCCCAGAACGGTGTCTGTGAGTGACACCCTGTGTCTTCGTGCTTCTGGATCAGCACATCCTCACCCTGACCCCATGGATGAGGGCAGTGTTGAGCAGGGGGCTTGGTGCCCTGT
This sequence comes from Agelaius phoeniceus, assembly GCF_051311805.1. Classification (NCBI taxonomy): domain Eukaryota; kingdom Metazoa; phylum Chordata; class Aves; order Passeriformes; family Icteridae; genus Agelaius; species Agelaius phoeniceus. Next base: position 18,392,196 of record NC_135277.1, read on the forward strand.
AGCACCTGGCCCCATTGCTGCCACTGTCCAGAGGAACCCACCCCCAGGGATGTGGCTACTGCCACCAGGCAGGCACATAGGCATGAGCCCAGGAAGGGTTATGAAGGATTTTCCCAACTCCACTGAATCCTGAACCAAGAGCAAGCAGAGCAGCCAGCTCAGGATGTCATGGGGAACCTGAACGCAGGCAGCTGGAGGGGTATGTCAAAGCAGGGCCCAGCAGGGTGTGTGGCCAGAGACGGGCAGGTGCCTCTGTTACCTGCTCTAGGGAAGCTGATGGGCATGAGCGAGATCACAGAGAAGCTGACACTGCCTGAGAAATGCCGAAGTGACCACACCATCGTCCAGCAAGTGACCTCGGCTGCCAACGTGGGCCGCGTGCCCTGCGGTGCCAGCAATGAGTACAGGTAGCTGCACCTCCCCACCTGGATCAGGCAGGCACTGTCACCCCTCCATTCCCATCTGAATCACAGTGGGGACACTCAGGGCTTCCTTTAGGATGAGGAGCCTGCATGAACCCAAATGGGACAGTAGCCATGGGTAGCAGGCACCTGCCTGTCTCCACCAGAGCATCCCATGGGACCAGAGGGTGACGGGACAGGTTGCCTTGAAGCTCTGTGTTCACCACCCAACAGGTTTGCAGCCAAGACAGTGACAAGCGGGAGCCTGGTGCTCATCACCCTGGAGCGGCGGGAGGGCTCCACGGCCCAGCTGACCATCAACAGTGAGAAGATGGTCATTGGCACCATGCTGGTGAAGGACATCATCCAGGCCCTGACGCAGTGACAGCCGGGCTCTGTCGCACCCATGGCCCTGCCCTCCCACCCCTTCTGCCCCATGCTGCTCCCCAAAACAATCCCTTGCACCCATTTCTGCCAGGTTTTTTCCTGCCCTGATCCCAAAAGGGGCGGCAGGCAGTGACTCTCGGGCCAGCTTTGCTGCTGGGTGGAAGGAGCAGGATGCAGCAGATGGGATGCAGGGAGGTGTCCTACTTGGAAGGGCAGAAGCAGTTCCAGCCCCCATGGAGCACAGTGTGGCCCCAGTCCCTCACTGTCATCTCCCAATGTAACCCTTATTTATTATGTCCAGGATCTCCCAATAAAGCTCTTCTCCAACCTGCTCCCTTTCCCTCCTCTGTTCTGTGGGCACATCAACCCCAGATTCCCCCCATGCTGGGCTCTGCCAGCCTTCCCAGGGCAGCCACAGGGGACATCAGGGGACCAGCCATCCCTTAGCTGACTGAAAACATGCAGAGTGTCCCAGGGGTGGGTGGCTGCTGGGCCCTGCAGAAAACCTGGCACATGGTGTTGGAGTGAACCCCCCAGGGCAGGAGGTGCTCAGTCAGAGCAGGGATCTGAGGAGTCTTGGGAGGGTTCCAGCTATTTATTCAAGGCAGAATTGCTCATGCTTCGACCGCAGAAATACCTGCTACGTCAGGGCTGGGTCTGTTCTGCAGTGTCACTGGAGGGATTCCTGGGGCCAGCTCGGGGAGGCGTTTCATCTCCAAACTGGGATTACAAAAAAAGAAGGAAATCTGACTCTTTATTAAGATCTCTCCTCCCAGCACGGGCTGGGTGGGATTTCAGTGAGCACTGGCTCTCTCCATCCAAAGCTGCAGCTCAGCGCAGAGTCAGGCCCGGCACCAGAGGCAGAGGATGAGCAAAGGACATGCGGGAAGGTCTGAATCCCGAACCGCCTCCGCTGCCACAAAAAGGGTGAGGGGCTTTCTGCTTTTTCCGGGTAAGAGATGAAAAAATCCCCTTTGTGTTTTCTGATGGGTGAGGAATTCCTGGCTGGAGCAGCAGCAGCAACCACTGGGTGTCAAGTGCTTGTTCCATAGGGAAAAAGCCCATTCCCATAAGGACAGGGGCTGGAGCTGCAGCTGCCTCACAGGGAGCACAATGATGCCACCACCCTATTTCCCTTAGGGAGGCTGATTTAACCCTTGGGCTCCTATCCCTTCATGGGCTTGGCAAGTGCCACAGCCTGTGTGTGGAGAGATGCCCTTGGAGACCTCACTTTAACCCCCTGGGGGCCCATTCCTTCATGGGGGGTTCAGTGAGCATCACAGCCTGTGTGTGGGAGCTGCCAGCACTGAGGCGTCCCTGGGAGGGAGTTTGCAGCCAGGCATCAGTGTCACCACTCCATTCTCCTTAGGGGGACTGATTTAAGCTCTTGGGAGACTCATTCTCCCATGGGGAACCCAAAGAGTGCTGAGCCTGGGTGTGGAGAGCTGCTAGAGCCAAAGGAGGTCTGGAAGGGCTAAAGCCAGGCACCACAGCACTGCCACCACCCCATTTTCCTTGGGGAACCCATTTTAACCCCTTTGCATCTCATTCCACTCAGAGGGGGCTCAGTGAACACCCAGCCTTTGTGTGGCAAGTTACTGGCACTGTGGTGGCCCCCAGGGTTGTGAAGCTGAGAGCCACAGCACTGCCACCATTCCAGAACCTCGGAGGAGCTGATTTAAGTCCTGAGGGGAATTGATTTTAGCCCTTGGGGATCCCATTCCCCGCAGAGTGGGCTTAGCGAGCACCACAGCGTGTGTGTGGGAGATGACAGCGCTGAGGTGTCCCTGTGAAGGCTCCAGATGGACACTGCAGTGCCACCACCATGCCATTCCCCTCCAGGGGCTCATTTAACCCCTCTAGGGTCCCATTCCCTCATGGGATGCTCAGTGAGCACCACAGCCAGTGAGTGGAGAGCTACTGGCACTGAGGTGTCCCCTGGAGAGCTCCATCCAGGCACCACAGTGCCATCATCCCATTCCCCTTAGAGGGGCTTGTTTAACCCCTTGAGGGTCCCATCCCTTCACAGGGGTCACAGTGAATGCCACAGCTCATCTGTAGGAGCTGCCAGCACTGAAGCTACCCTTGGGGAACCCCGTTTTTAGTCATGGGGTGTCCCATCCCCTCAGAGGGGGCTCAGCGAGTGCCACAACCTGTGTGTGGAGAGATGCTGGTGCTGAGGTGTCCCTGGGGAGCTTCAGATGGGCACTGCCACCAACATATTGCCCTCATGGGGGGGCTCATTTGAGAACCCTTTGGGGGTCTCATCCATCAGAAGGGGCACAGTGAGTGCCACAGCTGCCATGGAATGCTGCTGGCACTAAGGGTCCTCAGAAGGACTCCAGCCAGGCAGTGCCACCATTGCATTCCCTTTAGAAGGACTGATTTAAGCCCTTGGAGGTCCCATCCCCTCATGAGGGGCTCAGTGAGCATCACAGCCTGTGTGTTAGAGAAACCAGACAGTTTGGCTCCTGAAACAGACAAAGGGTCCCTACAAGCCTGAGTTTCTGATCTTTGGGGGGAAAATGACGTGTTTAGAGGAGGAATATGTGGTAGGCAGTTTGGGAAGGCTGCACCTTCTGAGTACCTCAGCTGATGGGGGAAAGGAAAGAGGGCAACATGCAGCCGGGAGTTTAGGCTAAAAGGAGGCTGTGCCCTCTGAAACCGAGAGAGAAAGAAAACCCCATGCATGTATGCCCCAGTGGACAATCTCTCCCTTTATTTGAATAAAGTTGTAGGACTGTTCTGTCTCTTTTATGGATACTGGCTTTTCAGAATGTGATTCTCTGCACACCCTCACAAGGGCACCCGGTGAACACCCAGCCTCTGTGTGGTGAGTGGCCCCAGGGGTGCTGAAACAAAAGTCAGAACCGCTACCATCCCAGACCCCTCAGAGGGGCTGATTTAAGTCCTGAACTCCTGTCACTGGCGCCTGGGGTCCCGCTCCCCTCAGAGGAACACGGAGTGTTGCCAGTGCTGAGATGTCCCCAGGGGGCTCCAGCTGGGCAGTGCCACCACCATCCCACTCCCTTTAGAGGAGCTGATTTAACCCCTCAGGAGTCCCATTCCCTTGTGGAGTGTTCAGTGAGCACCACAGCCTACGAGTGGAGAGCTTCTGGTACTGAGGTGTCCCCGAGGGGCTACAGCTGGGCACCACAGTGCCACCACCACCCCATTCCACTCAGAGGGGCTGATTTAACTGCTCAGGGTTTCCATCCTCTCTGAGGAGGCTGAGTGAGTACCACAGCCCATGTGTGAAGAAATGATGACACTGAGCCTGCCTTTGGGGCCCTCAATTTAACGCCTAGGGAATCCCATTCCCCTCACGGCGGGGGCACGGCGAGTGTCACATCCTGCAGGTGGCAGCTGCCAGCGCTGAGGTGTCCCTGGGAGGGTGGCTGAAGCCGGACAGCACAGTGCCGAGCTCAGAAGGGCTGACTGAATGCCTCGCGTGACGCCACGTTAACCCGCGGGTGTCCGCTTCCCTCACGGCGCCCGGGCCAAGGCGGCTCCACGGCGCTGTGGCGGGAACCGCCTGATGGCGGCGGGGCAGCCGCCACGCGGCCAGCGCGTGCTGCGCGCATGCGCCACAGCCCAGCCCCTCAGCGGCACCCCCGCCCCTCCCTCCACGCCCTCACCCCCCGCCCCCGCCTCCGGCCCGGCCCGGCCCGGCCCATAAAAGCCGCGGGCCGGGCGAGGGGCTGCGCCGCTCCCGGTGTCCTCGCTATTCTTTTGGCTCGTCTGTGCTGCGTTCCGGGACTGCCCGCCCGTAGTGCTGCCCATGGCCTTCCCGCCGGTAAGTGCGAGCACGTGCCGCCTCGTGAGGCCGCCCCGCCACGTGGTTCCACGCGGTGGAGCTGCCGGGGGCGGCGTTCCCGCCCGTTCCACCTGCCTGAGGAGGGCACCGGGACACCGAGCCCTCAGGGCGGCCCTGCGTGGAATTGCCCCGCTTCCCGTCGGAGCGCTGCTATGGGATCCCCGTTCCCTTTGGATTGGCCTCGAGGGGGCCCTGCCGCTGAGGTACCCCGGGGGAGCAGGGGGTCTGATGGAGCTCAGGGAACACAACTGACCCTGCCTTCAGGGAAACGCCGGAGGAAACCGCTGCCTAGCCTAGCAACCTGTCCTTCCACCCTTCCCGGGGCCTTAGGGGGATGAAGTTGAGCTCAGGTGTGCGTGGTGGGGCATATTTTGGCTAGAGTGGGCACTTGTACTCATGCAGGTGGTATTTTTGCCCACTTCTAAGCTGCCTTTTTTTTTTTTTTTAAGTGTGAAAGGTGACCAAAGGTGCTGTTTTATTTGTAAACCGTATGCTGAAATCTCCATGTAGTGTCTGGCTGGGGTGAGGGGAGACACAGGAGACTCAGTTCATAACTGAGTATGGAGAAAGGTGATTCTTCTGAGTGAGACAAGTCTGCTGAAAAACAAGTTGGTTTTTTTTTTTACCCTTTGCTGCTCCCCAGCTGAAGCCAATTAACGCTCATTACTGGTGCCTGTGTTACGGGCTAACAAGGTGTGCT